>NC_138862.1:83154630-83754630 GCF_965194805.1 Balaenoptera borealis | reverse complement strand
TCATGCGTGATTTCATCTGCAAGAAATGCTAGATGAATGCAGAAAACTGCACCTGCTGAATTGAGCCATGGCAAAAATACACAAGCCACACGCAGGCACACACCTCAGACATCCTCCAGCAACCTCAGTTTGCTGTGTTATGAGCCACACCCATCCACATCTGGTGTTACACTTTTCTGTTGATTTCAGATTAGCCTCCTTACCACTTCAAGGTAACTCAGCAAGCTGTAACTTTTCAATGCCCACTTCCACAAGCAAACTTGAGGTCTTTTTCAAGGCAAACTGCCAAGTTTATTGTAGCACTTAGGTATTTCTTAACCATTTAATGTGTAAAACTGTGCTGCCATTTTTACAATATTAGATGCCTTTTTTTATTTGATTCCCTTTTTTTCTTAATGTCACTGATAAAATTTTTGAGTGTTGGGCTCAAACCCATTTTTCCCATAAGCCTTGTGGTTTCTGTTATGCAATTTTATACAGCATGGTGATTTTTAGGAATGCATATGTCACATTATAGTGGAACTGATTTATTCCATAGTATGAATGTACATAATTTCTTTTAATTTGTATTGTTTTTAAAAATTATGAAATACATCATATGTATATTAAAGAGCATATATAATAAGGAGGTACGTTTTAAAGAATAATAATAGAGTAGCAAATACCTACTTAGCTATCACCCAGCTTAAGAAATAGATCAGTGGGACTTCCCTGGTGGCACAGTGGTTAACAATCCACCTGCCAATGCAGGGGACATGGGTTCGAGCCGTGGTCCGGGAAGATCCCACATGCTGCAGAGCAACTAAGCCCGTGTGTCGCAACGAAGAGTAGCCCCCGCTCTCCACAGCTAGAGAAAGCCTGCGCCCATCAACGAAGACGCAACACAGCCATAAATAAATAAATAAATAAATAAATAAATAAATAAAAAATACATAGGAGATCACTAATACTTTTGAACCTCCTTGTGTTCCTCTCGCTGATCATTTTATACCTTTTTTGAATATCTGAAATATTTGATTAAAAAATTAAATTTGAAAGTGTTAACAGTACGTGCCTCTGGTCTTCCTAATGTTGATTAGGAACTGGTCTTCCTAAGGTTGATTCCCCTCCTGCAAGTGTACACACAGCATGCACACGCATACTTGGGGAAGGATAATCTGTAAATAGATTTCTGTTTAAGGTTAATGTATAGTGGGTTTGTCATTGTTATTATTTATAATACCTTTATTGAGCTCTCATTCACATACTATAAAATTCACTCCTTTAAGCTCTTGCAGCTCAATATCAAAAAAACACACAACCCAATCCAAAAATGGGCAGAAGACCTAAACAGACATTTCTCCAAAGAAGATATACAGATTGCCAACAGACACATGAAAGGATGCTCAACATCACTAATCATTAGAGAAATGCAAATCCAAACTACAATGAGGTATCACCTCACACCAGTCAGAATGGCCATCATCAAAAAATCTACAAACACTAAATGCTGGAGAGGGTGTGGAGAAAAGGGAACCCTCTTGCACTGTTGGTGGGAATGTAAATTGATACAGCCAATATGGAGAACAGATGGAGGTTCCTTAAAAAACTGAAAATACAACTACCATATGACCCAGCAATCCCACTACTGGGCATATACCCTGAGAAAACCATAATTCAAAAAGAGACATGTACCACAATGTTCACTGCAGCTCTATTTACAATAGTCAGGACATGGAAGCAACCTAAGTGTCCATCGACAGATGAATGGATAAAGAAGATGTGGCACATATATACAATGGAATATTACTCAGCCATAAAAAGAAATGAAACTGAGTTATTTATAGTGAGGTGGATGGACCTAGAGTCTGTCATACAGAGTGAAGTAAGTCAAAAAGAGAAAAACAAATACCGTATGCTAACACATATATGTAGAATCTACAAAAAAAACAAGGTTCTGCAGAACCTAGGGGCAGGACAGGTATAAAGACAGAGATGTAGAGAGTGGACTTGAGGACACGGGGAGGGGGAAGGGTAAGCTGGGACGAAGTGAGAGAGTGGCATGGACATATATACACTACCAAATGTAAAATAGCTAGTGAGAAGCAGCTGCATAGCACATGGAGATCAGCTCAGTGCTTTGTGACCACCTAGAGGGGTGGGATAGGGAGGGTGGAAGGGAGACGCGAGAGGGAGGAGATATGGGGATATATGTATATGTATAGCTGATTCACTTTGTTATACAGCAGAAACTAACACACCATTGTAAAGCAATTATACTCCAATAAAGGTGTTAAAAAATAAAGAGAGTAAACAATGTAAAAAAACAATTCACTCCTTTAAAGTGTAATACTCGGGAGATTTTTTTGGTTTTTTTTTTTTAGTATATTTACAAAGTTGTGCAACCATCACTGTATCTAATTCCAGAAAAATTTCATCAATAGGTAGATTTTTGTAAATAGGTAGATTTTCTAGATTAGGCAGTGTTGCTAAAGAAAAACCAATTTTCTGAAAAATATCTTATGTTTTAAGGTACTTGTTTTCTTTCTAGAATCTCAGCTCTTGATAGAATGGCATGAGACTTATCCCCATAGGATTGACTGTCAGTTTGAAAGCTCCAGTGAAAAAAATCCCTGTTTAGTGAAGTGTGCAAAATTAGGCTTAATTTATATATTCTCAGTGACTGTGGCCAAGCGTTTGACACAATCTTGATCTGGTCCAGTTCCTTTCTTTCCTTTTCAGCCCTTATTTGTAGACAAGTCTTTTTTTTTCCCTCTTTTTGCTTCTCTTGGAAAGGAAACTTTTATGGCTTCACATCTGAAACAACAAGATTGTCATATGCGTCAGAATTATCACTTTAGATAATTCCAGTGATTTTTGTCTGAAAGTGGCTCCAAGGAAGTTACTGGAATGTTACATGGCCTACCTTCTGTCAACTTAAGAAGAATTTACCGTAAATACATCAAAACCTGTAAACTTCCCAGATAGCTCAGTCTGTCTACAAAGAGTATGTTTAAGAGGTCGGGTAAAGGAAGGGTAAACCTACCTAAAGCCAGATCTCCAGCTGTTGCACTAATGGATAGAAGCAGGGCATTCATAATTTAGAATAGCTGTTTGATCCTAAACTCTTTTTCTTGTTACTTTGTAAGACTGGAGACAGAATACTGTTCTGAATGGATCCTGGGACAGACCTTATATAACAACTTATGTAGTCTTAAGCAGTTTTATTTATAATAGGAAAGTAGGTGTTTTTGGCCTGGAAATATATAATACTTAAATAATGAAACAGTTTTTTTGAGCTCAGCTGTCTAACTGTCCCATTTTGCTCACCTCTTTACATGTCACACTGGGGATGGCCACATCAACCTAGTGGATCACATCAGTTTGATGCAAATGACCAACCTCTATCAGCTTCCCACCATTCTGGTCCAGTGTAAAATTGTGGCTATTTTTATTTAAAAGACCTATTTTTTCCCATACCAGGTGAGTTGAAGAAACAGTGATTGTGTTGGCCGACACAGGGCTCAAACCTGTGTCCCCTGGATTGGCAGGCGGATTCTTAGCCACTGCGCCACCAGGGAAGTCCCAGCATACAGTATTTGTTTTTCTCTTTCTGACTTACTTCACTCTGTGTGACAGACTCTAGCTCCATGCACCTCACTACAAATAACTCAATTTCATTTCTTTTTATGGCTGAGTAATATTCCATTGTATATATGTGCCACATCTTCTTTATCCATTCATCTGTCAGTGGACACTTAGGTTGCTTCCATGTCCTGGCTATTGTAAATAGTGCTGCAGTGAACATTGTACATGTCTCTTTTTGAATTATGGTTTTCTCAGGGTATATGCCCAGTAGTGGGATTGCTGGGTCATATGGTAGTTCTATTTTTAGTTTTTTAAGGAACCTCCATACTGTTCTCCATAATGGCTGTATCAATTTACATTCCCACCAACAGTGCAAGAGGGTTCTCTTTTCTCCACACCCTCGCCAGCATTTATTGTTTGTAAATTTTTTGATGATGGCCATTTTCTGACCAGTGAGAGGTGACACCTCATTGTAGTTTCAATTTGCATTTCTCTAATGATTAGTGATATTGAGCATCTTTTCATGTGTTTGTTGGCAATCTGTGTATCTTCTTTGGAGAAATGTCTATTTAGGTCTTCTGCCCATTTTTGGGTTGGGTTGTTTGTTTTTCTGGTATTGAGCTGCATGAGCTGCTTGTACATTTTGGAGATTAATCCTTTGTCAGTTGCTTAGTGGGGAAATATTGTCTCCCATTCTGAGGGTTGTCTTTTTGTCTTGTTTATGGTTTCCTTTGCTGTGCAAAAGCTTTTAAGTTTCATTAGGTCTCATTTGTTTGTTTTTATTTCCATTTCTCTAGGAGGTAGGTCAAAAAGGATGTTTCTGTGATTTATGTCATAGAGCGTTCTGCCTATGTTTTCCTCTAAGAGTTTTATAGTGTCTGGCCTTACATTTAAGTCTTTAATCCATTTTGAGTTTATTTTTGTGTACGATGTTAGGGAGTGTTCTAATTTCATTCTTTTACGTGTAGCTGTCCAGTTTTCCCAGCACCACTTATTGAAGAGGCTGTCTTTTCTCCATTGTGTATTCTTGCCTCCTTTATGAAAGATAAGGTGACCATATGTGCGTGGGTTTATCTTTGGGCTTTCTATCCTGTTCCATTGATCTATATTTCTGTTTTTGTGCCAGTACCATATTGTCTTGATTACTGTAGCTTTGTAGTATAGTCTGAAGTCAGGGAGCCTGATTCCACCAGCTCCGTTTTTCTTTCTCAAGATTGTTTTGGCTATTCGGGGTCTTTTGTGTTTCCATACAAACTGTGCAGTTTTTTGTTCTAGTTCTCTGAAAAATGCCATTGGTAGTTTGTTAGGGGTTACATTGAATCTGTAGATTACTTTGGGTAGTATAGTCATTTTCACAATGTTGATTCTTTCAATCCAAGAACGTAGTATCTCTCTCCATCAGTTTGTATCATCTTTAATTTTTTTCATCAGTGTCCTATAGTTTTCCGCATACAGGTCTTTTGTCTCCTAAGGTAGGTTTATTCCTAGATATTTTATTCTTTTTGCTGCAATGGTAAATGGGAGTGTTTCCTTAATTTCTCTTTCAGATTTTTCATCATTAGTGTACAGGAATGCAAGAGATTTCTGTGCATTAATTTTGTATCCTGCTACTCTACCAAATTCATTGATTAGCTCTAGTAGTTTTCTGGTAGCATCGTTAGGATTCTCTATGTATAGTATCATGTCATCTGCAAACGGTGACAGTTTTACTTCTTTTCCTATTTGGATTCTTCTTATTTCTTTTTCTTCTCTGATTGCTGTGGCTAAAACTTCCAAAACTATGTTGAATAATAGTGGTGAGAGTGGGCAACCTTGTCTTGTTCCTGATCTTAGAAGAAATGGTTTCAGTTTTTCACCACTGAGGACGATGTTGGCTGTGGGTTTGTCATATATGGCCTTTATTATGTTCAGGTAGGTTCCCTCTATGCCTACTTTCTGGAGAGATTTTATCATAAATGGGTATTGAATTTTGTCAAAAGCTTTTTCTGCATCTATTGAGATGATCATATGGTTTTTCTTCTTCAATTTGTTAATATGGTGTATCACGTTGATTGATTTACATATACTGAAGAATCCTTGCATTCCTGGGATAAATCCCACTTCATCGTGGTGTATGATACTTTTAATGTGCTGTTGGATTTTGTTTGCTAGTATTTTGTTGAGGATTTTTGCATCTATATTCATCAGAGATATTGGCCTGTAGTTTTTTTGTGACATCTTTGTCTGGTTTTGGTATCAGGGTGATGGTGGCCTCATAGAATGAGTTTGGGAGTGTTCCTCCCTCTGCTGTATTTTGGAAGAGTTTGAGAAGGACAGGTGTTAGCCCTTCTCTGAATGTTTGATAGAATTCACCTGTGAAGCCATCTGGTCCTCGACTTTTGTTTGTTGGAAGATTTTTAATCACAGTTTCAATTTCAGTGCTTGTGATTGGTCTGTTTATATTTTCTATTTTTTCCTGGTTCAGTCTCAGAAGGTTGTGCTTTTCTAAGAATTTGTCCATTTCTTCCAGGTTGTCCATTTTATTGGCATAGAGTTGCTTGTAGTAATCTCTCATGATCCTTTGTAATTCTGCAGTGTCAGTTTACTTCTTTTTCATTTTTAATTCTGTTGATTTGCATCTTCTCCCTTTTTTTCTTGATGAGTCTGGCTAATGGTTTATCAATTTTGTTTATCTTCTCAAAGAACCAACTTTTAGTTTTATTGATCTTTGCTGTTGTTTCTTTCATTTCTTTTTCATTTATTTCTGATCTGATCTTTATGATTTCTTTCCTTCTGCTAACTTTGGGGGTTTTTTTGTTCTTCTTTCTCTAACTGCTTTAGGTGTAAGGTTAGGTTGTTTATTTGAGATGTTTCTTGTTTCTTGAGGTAGGGTTGTATTGCTATAAACTTCCCTCTTAGAACTGCTTTTGCTGCATCGCATAGGTTTTGGGTCGTCGTGTTTTCATTGTCATTTGTTTCTAGGTATTTTTTGATTTCCTCTTTGATTTCTTCAGTGATCTCTTGGTTATTTAGTAGCGTATTATTTAGCCTTCATGTGTTTGTATATTTTACTGTTTTTTTCCTGTAATTGATATCTAGTCTCACAGCGATTTGGTCGGAAAAGATACTTGATACGATTTCAGTTTTCTTAAATTTACCAGGGCTTGATTTGTGACCGAAGATATGGTCTGTCCTGGAAAATGTTCCGTGAGCACTTGAGAAGAAAGTGTATTCTGTTGTTTGTGGATGGAATGTCCTATAAATATCAATTAAGTCCATCTTGTTTAATGTGTCATTTAAAGCTTGTGTTTCCTTATTTATTTTCATTTTGGATGATCTGTCCATTGGTGAAAGTGGGTTGTTAAAGTCCCCTACTATTATTGTGTTACTGTCGATTTCCCCTTTTACGACTGTTAGCATTTGCCTTAGATATTGAGGTACTCCTATGTTGGGTGCATAAATATTTACAATTGTTATATTTTCTTCGTGGATTGATCCCTTGATCATTATGTAGTGTCCTTCTTTGTCTCTTATACTAGTCTTTATTTTAAAGTCTATTTTGTCTGATATGAGAATTGCTACTCCAGATTTCTTTTGATTTCTATTTGCATGGAATATCTTTTTCCATCCCCTCACTTTCAATCTGTATGTGTCCCTAGCTAGGTCTGAAGTGGGTCTCTTGTAGACAGCATGTGTATGGGTCTTGTTTTTGTATCCATTCAGCCAGCCTGTGTCTTTTGGTTGGAACGTTTAATCCATTTACATTTAAGGAAATTATTGATATGTGTGTTCCTATTACCGTTTTCTAATTGTTTTTGGTTTGTTTTTGTAGGTCTTTTCCTTCTCATGTGTTTCCTGCCTAGAGAAGTTCCTTTAGCATTTGTTGTAAAGCTGGTTTGGTGGTGCTGAATTCTCTTAACTTTTGGTTATCTGTAAAGGTTTTAATTTCTCCATCAGGTCTGAATGAGATCCTCGCTGGGTAGGGTAATCTTGGTTGTAGGTTTTTCCCATTCAGCACTTTAAATATGTCCTGCCACTCCCTTCTCACTTGCAGAGTTTCTGCTGAAAAATCAGCTGTGAACCTTATGGGGATTCCCGTGTATGTTATTTGTTGCTTTTCCCTTACTGCTTTTAATATTTTTTCTTTGTATTTAATTTTTGATAGTTTGATTAATATGTGTCTCGGTGTGTTTCTCTTTGGGTGTATCCTGTATGGTACTCTCTGTGTTTCCTGGACTTGATTGACTATTTCCTTTCCTATGTTAGGGAAGTTTTCAACTGTAATCTCTTCAAATATTTTCTCGACCCTTTCTTTTTCTCTTCTTCTTCTGGGACCCCTATAATTCGAATGTTGGTGCGTTTAATGTTGTCCCAGAGGTCTCTGAGACTGTCCTCACTTCTTTTCATTCTTTTTTCTTTATTCTGCTCCCTGGCAGTTATTTCCACCATTTTATCTTCCAGCTCACTTATCTGTTCTTTTGCCCCAGTTATTCTGATATTGATTCTTTCTAGAGTATTTTTAATTTCGGTAATCATGTTGCTCATCACTGTTTGCTCTTTAGTTCTTCTAGATCCTTGTTGAATGTTTCTTGTATTTTCTCCGTTCTGTCTCCGAGATTTTGGATCATCTTTACTATCATTACTTTGAATTCTTTTTCAGGTAGGTCGCCTATTTCGTCTTCATGTATTTGGTCTTGTAGGTTTTTACCTTGCTTCTTCGTCTGTAATGTATTTTTTTGTCGTTTTATGTTTTTTTTTGTTTTTTTGATGGGTGGTGCTGTATTCCTGTCTTACTGGTTGTTTGGCCTGAGATGTGCAGCACTGGAGTTTGCAGGCAGTTGGATAGAGCCTGGTCTTGGTGCTGAGGTGAGGACCTCTGGGAGGGCTCACTCCAATTGATATTTTCTGGGGTCTGAGGTTCTCTGTTAGTACAGCGGTTTGGACTTGGAACTCCCACCACAGGAGCTCAGGCCCGACCTCCAGACTGAGAACCAAGATCCCACAAGCTTCGTGGCATGGTTAAAAAAAAAAAAAGGGAAGAGAGAAAGAAGAAAAGGAGCAGTACAATATCAAAGAATAATAAACAAAATAAAATTAGAAAGATAAAAAATGTATTAGTAGAAATAAAACTATAATTGAGACAACTACAACAAGGTAAAAGAAAACCACAACAGAAAAAAAGAAAAAAAAAGGAGGAGAAAAGTCAAAAGGAGGGATCACTAACAAAATATAAAGAATAAAATAAAATTAGAAAAGTAAAAGATTTATTAGGAAAAATATAAAATATAAAAGAGTCAAGAACAATGAATCAACAAGGTAAAACAGAAGCCCAATCTAAAAGAGGAAAAAAGAAAAGAAAACAGAAAAAAAAAAAGAAAAAAGCCTTGGCTTTGGGTGTGGAGTTTAGGTGGGGGTGGAACTTAGACAGGGGCAGGGTTTAGAGTGGCGGGGGACCTAGGCCAGTGAGGGCGGTGACATTTGAGCATGGGGCGGGGCCTAGACGGGGCACTGTTCAAGCCTGGGTCTGGTTCTCTGCTCAGGACCTGCGCAGAAGGGGAGAGGCAGCACGTGGAAAGGAGGGCCTCTGGAATGTGGAGTTCCCCGAAGTTTGGAGATAGGGCGCTGGGTGAGGCTGTGTGGGTGGCGTTTAGGCCCCACAAATTGGAGGGGGACCGAGTGTAGAGGTGGGGCCCTGGGTGTGGGTGTGGGGCAGGGCTTGGGTTCTGCACAGCAGGAGGGAGGCTCTGAGGACAGAGGATTAGGCCCAGGAGCCCAGCAGGCTTCCCGGTGCCTAAGTGGACAGGGAAAGCGCTGGCCCCGTTCCCTTCTGTTCCTCTGTGCCCCTCCCCCACCGTCTCCCCCAACGTCTGCCCCGTTGCCGCTGGCCCCCTAACCATGGGTCCCGCTAGGTGTAGGAACTCCTCCCCTCCCCCAGCCGCCCCTCAGGGGTGCCGGTCCCGGAGGTCCGGCCTTACCTTTGCTCCCCTTTCCCTCCCTCCCACTCCCTCAGGACCCGCACATCTGGAGGGGGCCTAGGTGGGCAGAGGATCAGGCCCAGGATCTCAACAGGTTCCTGAGGGTCCAAGTGGACAGGGGAAACCTGGCCACGCTTCCTTTTGATCCTCTGCCCTCCCAGTGCTTCCCCAATTTCCCCCTTCTGGCGTGGGATCCCTTCCCCTCCCCTAGCTGCCACTCTGGGGTGCCAGTTCCCTCCTGCCTCCCCTTCTCCTCCCCCTTCACTCCCCCCATGCCACACGTCCTACCCAGTTAGTGGGGGTTCCTCCTGTCCCCTTCGGTGTCTGTGGTCCCCCACTGGTGCCTGGTAGGTGCCCTAGTTGTGAGGAAACGGGCATTCCGCGTCCTCCTAGTACGCCATCTTGACTCCACCTCTCCTGATCTCTTTTTTTAAATTTATTTTATTGAAGTTTAGTTGATTTGCAAGTTGTGTTAATTTTTGCTGTACAGCGAGCAAAGTGATTGAGTTATACATATGTATACATTCTTCTTTTTCATATTCTCTTTCGTTATGGTTTATCACAGGATATTGAATATAGTTCGCTGTGCTATACAGTAGGACCTTGTTGTTTATCCAGACAGAAGTTTTAAGTTTCTCACCATTCTGAGTTAACATGATGAAATCTTGTGCCATCCTGGTTCTGTCCCACCTGGGATGTGACTCATCCCTTTGTCCTGTGTATTCTGCCCTTTAGTCACTTAGTAGCCATCTTGGTATCACATCAACTGTTGAGGTATCAGTGCTTGTGTTCAAGTCACCCTTATTTTACTTTATAATGGCACCAAAGTGAAAGAGTGGCTATGCTGGCAATTCAGATATGCCAAAGAGAAGCCGTAAAGTGCTTCCTTTAGGTGAAAAGATGAAAGTTAATAAGGAAAGAAAGAAGTTGTATGCTGAGGTTGCTAAGATCTGCCTTATGAACGAATCTTCCATCCATGAAATTGTCAAGAAGGAAAAAGAAATTCATGCTAGTTTTTTTTTTCACACCTCATATTGTGAAATTTATGGCTACGGTGTGTGAAGAGTACCTAGTTAAGATGGAAAAGGCATTAAATTTGTGGTGAAAGAGAAAAAGAGAAGACAGGGTTCACTACTCTTCTTTGTTTCAGGCATCCACTGGGGTCTTGGAACGTATCCCACACAGATAAGGGGGGACTGTGGTAGACTCGGTTTTGTGTATAAGACCTGGCTTAGAATAACTAGGATGGAGTTTTCTTTTTTTTTCTTTTTTAACATCTTTATTGGAGTATAATTGCTTTACAATGGTGTGTTAGTTTCTGCTTCATAACAAAGTGAATCAGCTATACATATACATATATCCCCATATCTTCTCCCTCTTGCGTCTCCCTCCCTCCCACCCTCCCTGTCCCACCCCTCTAGGTGTTCACAAAGCACCGAGCTGATCTCCCTGTGCTATGCGGCTGCTTCCCACTAGCTATCTATTTTATATTTGGTAGTGTATATATGTCCATGCCACTCTCTCACTTCGTCCCAGCTTACCCTTCCCCCTCCCCGTGTCCTCAAGTCCATTCTCTATGTCTGTGTCTTTATTCCTGTCCTGCCCCTAGGTTCTTCAGAAGCACTTTTTTTTTTTTTTTTTTTTAGATTCCTTATATATGTGTTAGCATACGGTATTTGTTTTTCCCTTTCTGACTTCACTCTGTATGACGGAGTCTAGGTCCATCCACCTCACTACAAATAACTCAGTTTCATTTAAGATGGAGTTTTTTGTTGGTACCAACTTAAATGAAAATCAGAACAAAATCTTCTCTTCTCGCTTTTAGATTTCCCTTGATCTGAGTCTTTCCTATAAATAGGCTACTTCAGATAGCTTGTATTGTGAAAAATAAGCATAATTTGGGGAAGAAGATTTTCAGTTATCAGTATCAATGGGAGATGACAGCTCTATGAGTAATCTTCAAACAGAGGAAAAAATTTAAATTGACACTGAAATATATATTTTGATTTTTTTGAAAGGACTTCTTCATGCCTAATGATTTTTGTCATTATAATATTAAAATGGTTATTCTTTCTCAGCATGCACATTGGGCAGTCTTTGAGAAGCCTGGATGGTGTTGGAGTAGAAGCTGCTGCTATTTTTAGTTTGCAAAGTATAATTCATGAAATGGATCATATGTATTTGGATTACTGAAAGTCAGTTGCATTTATATATTTCTAAAGGTCCAATGTTAGACCTATGCAGTTCAAATCACCTTGCTTCTGGATCTCCCCAATGCTTTATTTATTGCTGGTAATAAAACCTTCTAGTCACGATGCACAGTTCTTTTAATACCTTGCTGGACTGGATTTGTATCTGCTTATATTTGCAAATGAAAACTGGTCTCTCATTTTCCTCTGAGGATGCCTTTTGACCACATCTCCATAGGTTTAGATATATTGTTTCCTTTTTGCTGATAATTTTTAAATAGTCATTGAAATTTCCTTCTTTCATATCATAGTGAGTTTTTGTTAATAATTTCATATTTAATTTTATCAAAATCAGAGAATATAACTGTAACATATCCTAATTTTGCAGTAATTGAGACTTTCTTTATATAACTTATATAATTTAATTTAATGAATTTTTCTAGCTATTTAAAATATTTTTCGTTGGGTTCAGAGTTGTATGTATATATTAAATCTGGCTTGTAAATTGTACTATCTATATCATCTGTATTTTTATCTGTTGTCTTCTTGATCTTTTAAATTTCTGAGAGACATATGTTCAAATTCTCCTCTTATGATTGTGATTTTCTTAAATTCTTGTTTTTCTCGTTTGTTTTGTGTTTTGCATGTCTTGACATGATGCTGTTTGATTTATAGTTTATTACATATCTTTGCAATTGTGTCTTTTAATAGTAACATAATCTTTTTTGTATTAAATGGTTTTTGCCTTAAATTATTCTCTCTGCCGATAATCTTGCCATGTGTGCTTTTTGTTTGCATGTGTCTGTGTGTAATATCTTTGCATATCCCTTTATTTTAAACATTTAGCTATAATACCTTTGAAGGTATAGCAATATCAACAAATAGATTTGTAAGTATTATAGAAAGAATGATGAAAGCTAGTAGTTTGTTCCCTGTGGGTATTTATATTTTGGCATGTATTTTAGTTATCCCTTCATTTATTTTTTCAGCAAATAATTTATTGAGACCTTCCAAGAACTTTGGAGAGGGAATATGGGGAGAGCTGTGTTTGGTAGTATGATCAGGGAAGGCCTTCTCTGATAAGGTGGGCATTTGAGCTGGCGTCTGGAAAGCTAACCTGGGGGAAGAGCATTCCAGGCAGAAGGAACCATAAGTCCAAAAACCCTAAGGAATGATTGAGGTGTTTTTGAGGAATAGAAGGAAAACCAAGGCTTTCTTGGTGGTGCAGTAGTTAAGAATCCGCCTGCCAATGCAGGGGACATGGGTTCGAGCCCTGGTCTGGGAAGATCCCATATGCTGCAGAGCATCGAGGCGTGTGCGCCATAGCTACTGAGCCTGTGCTCTAGAGCCCGTGAGCCACAACTACTAAAGCCAGCACACCTAGAGCCCGTGCTCCACAATGAGAAGCCACCGCAATGAGAAGCCCGCGCACCGCAACGAAGAGTAACCCCTGCTCACAGCAGCTAGAGAAAGCCCACGCACAGCAACAGAGACCCAACACAGCCAAAAATAAATAAATGAAATAAATAAATTTAAAAAAGAATAAAAATAAAAAACATTTTAATAAAAAGAAAGAAAATCAGTGTGTCTGGATCTTAATGATTAAGGATGGAGAAGCAGGCAGGGCCCAATTCATGTAACATTTTGTAGGTCATGTTAGGGAGTATGATTTTATTCTAAGAGTTATTGGAAGCCACTGGAAGATTTCAAGCAGGAGAGGGCATGTTCAGATATGTTTGTATAGTCCTTTTCTGAGCTGAGCCACAGTTTACATTACAGTGAAATACACAGATTTTAAGTGTACAGTTGGAATGAGTTTTTAACAATTGCATGTACCCGTGTAACCCACACCTTTATTAAGATAAAAAATATTTCGGGGCTTCCCTGGTGGTTCAGTGGTTAAGAATCCACCTGCCACTGCAAGGGATATGGGTTCAAGCCCTGGCCCGGGAAGATCCCACATGCCATGGAGCAACTAAGCCTGTGCGCCACAACTACTGAGCCTGAGCTCTAGAACCTGCAAGCCACAACTACTGAGCCTGCGTGCCACAACTACTGAAGCCTGCGCTCCTAGAGCCCGTGCTCTGCAACAAGAGAAGCCCGCGCACCGCAACAAAGAGTAGCCCCTGCTCACCGCAACTAGAGAAAGCCCATGCACAACAACGAAGACCCAACACAGCCAAAAAAAAAAAAAAAATTCGGTGGGCCCTGGTGCAGACATGGCCAAGTCCAAGAACCATACCACGTACAACCAGTCCCTAAAATGGCACAGAAATGGCATCAAGAAACCTCAGTCACAATGATATGAATCTCTTAGCGGGGTGGGCCCCTAGTTCCTGAGAAATATGTGTTTTGTCACGAAGCACAAGAAGGGCCTAAAGAAGATCCAGGCCAACAACGCCAAGGCCATGAGTGCACATGCTGAGGCTATCAAGGCCCTCGTAAAGCCCAAGGAGGTCAAGCCCAAGATCTCAAAGGGCGGCAGCCACAAGCTCAGTCAGCTTGCCTACATTGCTCACCCCAAGTTTGGGAAACAGGCTCGTGCCTGTATCGCTAAGGGTCTAAAGCCTTAAGGCTCTGCCGGCCAAAGGCCAAGGCCAAGGCCGCAGCTGCAGGTACAGCTGCAGCTCCAACTCCAGTCCAGCTCAGGCTCCCAAAGCTGCCTAGGCCCCCACAAAGGCTCCAGAGTAGAGGCCTTTATCTACCAATGTGAGGACAGAAGGACTGGTGTGACCCCTGGGTTGCTGTCTGCATGGGACTGGTGTCCTCCTGTGCTATTTGTACAAATACACGGGGGAAAAAAAGATATAAAATATTTCTGTCACCCCAGAGTCTTTATTCCTCTTCTCAGTCAGTCTCCACTACCAGCACCCCAACTACTATTCTGTTTTCGTTCACCATAGATTAATTTGTGTGTTCTTGAACTTCATGTAAATAGGATCATTCAGTATGTGTTCCTATTATGTGTCTGGCTTCTTTTACTTACCATAATGAAGATTTATTCCTGTTGTTGGTTGTATCGGGAGTTCATTGGTTATACTACAATTTGCTTACCCATTCTCCTGTTTTGTTTTTTGTAGACATATTTGAAATGTCTATCTGGCTAATAGAGGAGAACGGATTCTCTCATTCACATGTTTAATAAAGGAGCACTAGTTGTCTTATTTACAGAGGGGAAAATATTTTGTTTGAAATGAAAACTACAGAAAGGACAGGGCTAAAGAATTATAAAGTTGTTATTAACATGTTAGGAGCATCTGTCTGTATGGAAGCAGATGGAAAATGATTGTACCTGCTGCTCCCCATCCCACCTCTTAAATCAGATAGGAAAAGTCATCTTGAGTGAAAGCACGAAATACAGTGGTTCTGATGAGATTCAAATGCCATGAGGATCACAGAATTTTATATTGAGAAGGTACCTCACTTAGTAAAGTTTCCAGGAACCTTATTTATCAGATTTTATTCCTTTACCCAAGAGTTGGCCATGTCTTGTATGATGTGGTGTTTGCAAGACAGGGTTCCAGGACTAGATGCTAGGTCTTCTCTAACATGAGAACTAAGAATTTCTAGTGACTCTATATTACATAATTTTTGTGTTTAAATTGTACAATTTTCCTTTAAAAATTATTTTTCTCTTCAAAGTATAGAGCATTAAAAAGTTTTGTTTGTTTTTGGTATTTAACCTTTTTCAAAAACTTAGACTTGTTTATGTTATTTGAATGGGTGTGATACAGGGTGGTTTTGCTTTCTTACATTGTATTACAATACATGGGGGGAGGGGAATGTGTATTTTTAAAGTTTAAATTGACAGTGTTTACTTTTTATAAGGAAGCTATTTCAATGAGAGAAAATTTTTAAATTAGAGGAATCAGCATTACATACATTTCTGTATTTGGATTTGGTCCCATGGTATGGAGAAAATCCTTTCTCACAGACAAATTATGAACAGTAACTGATTTTCTTTTTTAACAGTTTACCACAGTCAGTATTCTTTTCAATTTCATTTGATTCAAACCCTTAAGAGGATTAGTAGGACATTTTGTTTCAAAGTTGAACCTGACAATATCTAACAACTGTTCGTATTTCCTTTTCATAAATCTCAAAGACAGACAAGAAGAATCCAAAACTTACCATTACATGGATCATTTGTTACACATTCCACATACTTACTTATTACATAATGGTGAGAGCATGCCTTGGCAGATGTGCCTAGCCTTAGGTAGCATGTACTTGAATGTGGCATGTATGTCTTTTAGTATTGTTCTTGGTAGAACAGAAGCAGACCTCAATTACTAAAAATGTTCAGTACAGACCTAAATCTTCCTCAACATGTTTATCAGGAGGAGCTCAAACCTATGCCCAAAGATGACAGGAAAGGCTTTATTTACAGGGGCTGCATGAAAATGTGAATTACCTTGACAGCATAAGTTAATTCATTGGTGGTTTCTTCCTTACCCACCCCACCCCCTTGCACCTCCAAAATCTTCTCTTTTTTCCCTTCTGTTCTCTCAGTTTTAGAGCACAAGTCAAAAGAGAATTTTGCTTTATCCCTTAAGTGAGGGTAAAACAAAATACTGTTTTCTTCAAGAATCCCCAACCTTTTGGGGGAGGAGCCACCATTACTCCTGAGAGTACTTGGGGAGAGAGGGGGTGTGGGAAGAGAATATGGAGATTATGAAGTCCGCTGGATGGATGAGTGAAGGTGATGCTGGACTCACTCATTTTTACAGATAATCTAGTAAGACTCTTGGTAAACTGTAGAAGACAGGTGGTCACTGAGGAAATGGTATGGTGCAAAACAGATTGGATATCTGCTATGATGTATCTACTTCTGATACCAGGTTTATCTTGATAGTAGGAGGTTTTGTTGTTGTTCTTTTTCTATCTGCATTAAGGAAAAAGGAGTGAGGTTTACTGATTTTTTTTTTTTAACATTTTTAATTTTATTTATTTATTTATTTATTTATGGCTGTGCTGGGTCTTCGTTTCTGTGCGAGGGCTTTCTCTAGTTGCAGCGAGCGGGGGCCACTCTTCATCGCGGTGCGTGGGCCTCTCACTATCGCGGCCTCTCTTGTTGCAGAGCACAGGCTCCAGACACGCAGGCTCAGTAGTTGTGGCTCACGGGCCTAGCCACTCCGCGGCATGTGGGATCTTGCTGGACCAGGGCTCGAACCCATGTCCCCTGCATTGGCAGGCAGATTCTCAACCACTGTGCCACCAGGGAAGCCCAGGTTTATTGATTTTTAAGAAAGTATTATTTATGTAACTGCCCAAGATTTTTTCAGGTTGTCTATAACTAGTTGCCGACCAAATGGAGAAGGCTAAAAGAACAATACCCTACTCTCACTTTTTATAAGCTTTAAAAACAGAAAATAGTAGTTGGATTCAGGACTTCTCCAAAAATACTCATTTATATTCTAAATTAGAGCAGGTAGGTAATGATTGTGAACAAACATTAAATGGCTTGATTTAGGATGTTTATAAATGCTGGGGGGGACAGGTAGGACATTTTAAAGCTTAGGGCCATTATACAAAATAACAATTATAAGAAAAATGTTCTAGATCCAGGATTTACATATATATCATTACATAATGAGTCTCTCCCAGCTGAATCAAGTGAGTCTACCTCAGAGATGGGTGAAAGAACTGGACTAAGAGCTGAGAGGCTTTTAAATTGTTATTTCTGTTTTAACTTTGAGTGAGTAAAAAAATAATTATTTTTGAGTTATACTTTATTTTCATTAATTCTATTTTAAAACTGTGTATTACCTCAATAAATACATTTTGTGTATTTTTGCCTTTGGTTAGGTAAATAATCTCCATCAGTGGTAGAGGAGAGGTTTGGAAATTAGGGAGCTCTTCTTGTCTTTTCTGTCATAGATCAATCTTCTAAGGGGCAGCTCATCTAACCTCCCTGGACCTGTTTTCTTATCTGTCAGTAGACCCTCGCTGCCCAGTAAGGGACCCACTAGCCACAGGTTGTTATTGAGCCTTTGTAATGTGGCTAGTCCAAATTAAGGTGTACTCTAGGTGTAAAAGACTTAGTACAAAAGTAAGAATGTAGAATATCTTATTGCTAATTTGCTTATATTGATTATATCATTGGAATGATAGTATTTTGGGTACATTGGTTAAATAAAATGTATTATTAAAATTAATTTCACCCATTTCTTTTTCTTTTTTTAAATGTGGGCACTAGAAAATGTTTATTTCCATTTGTGGCTCACATTATGTTGCTTTTGGATAGCGCTGATCTGTACAGCATTTCCTAAACTGACTCATGAAATATTAATAAGTGCTTAATGAAACACAGTTTGGAAGAGGAGCGGTGTCCAGTGGAACTTTCTGCAGTGATAAAATGGTCTGCATCTCTGTTGTCCAATTTAGTAGCTACTGGCCCTGATGGCTATTGAGCACTTGAAATGTGGCTAGTGTTCTGAAATGTAGGAAAAGGAACTGAATTTTAAATATTATTTAATTTTAATTAACTTTAAGGAGCCACGTATGGCTAGTGGCTAATGTATTGGGACAGTGCAGATCTAAAGATTTATGGGACGGTTTTGTTTAGAGACTTGTATACCTAGGACTTGTTTACCATATTGCAAGCTTGTTAGTTTAATATAAGTCTATACAGTTTGTGTTTATTATGAATAATAATAAATGATCGTAACAATAATATTTATTAAGTACTTGTTATATAGCATGTACTATGTAAATACCAGAGAGAGGATTTGTATAATAAATTGTTTACTGAGTTATATTGCTCGTATTCTGTCATATATTTGATGCGTTGTGGTTTCCAGGATATTGTGGGCTTACCATGTTTTCATCAAAATCTGGTTTCTTTTCTTTCTATATGAGGTCCCTTCTGTGAAAGCCTGGCTCCTTTTGGAATGTCTGAACAATGTGCTGCCTTGTTAAAGGATTTTCTTTTGAAAGGGAAACGCATGCTTTGTAACAGATGATGATGATTTTTTTTCAGTGAACTTTTGAAGTTAGTTATGTTTTTAGCTTTAAAAGGGATGTGTGTGTATTTACACAGACTTATAAATATCAGTATTATGTAATATTTATTCCTTTTGTGTGTGTGTACACATATAAGTATTGATATCAAGCAGTGTTATTAATTAATGTATTATTGCTTCACAGTGAAGAACGAATGTCATCATGTCTGGAATCAAGCGAACAATCAAAGAAACTGACCCTGATTATGAGGATGTATCTGTGGCCCTTCCAAATAAGCGGCATAAAGCAATTGAGAATTCAGGTAGAAATTCACTTGCCTTAGGAAATTATTTCTTTGTTGACATATGCCTCCCTATAAGATTTATAGGAACTAAAATGAAATGCATGTCCACTATTGTGTATATTTTGAAGAGGTTTGTGAGAGGGATTAGCTAAGTGCTCTGTTTAATAGTAATATACCATGTGTGGCATAAAAGGCTGGAACATAATCAGGTAGACTGTGAAAGCGTCAGTAATGAGACAGGCTCTAAGTTTTAGCTATCATTGTATGTTAGGTGTAATCGTAAAGTCTTAGCAATGTGTGTACTACAATGTGGTATCATGTGAGATGATTATAGGTGGTACATGAATTAAGGTTTTTTATTTTAATAGTGTTCATGTCTATAGAAAAGATAATGGTCTTATCAGACTTGCAGTTTCATGGCTACTGCTTAGGATAAGGCTAACTTTTTTGTTTTTTAAATTTTAATTCTATTGGAGTATAGTTGATTTAAAATGTTGTGTTAGTTTCAGGTGTACAGCAAAGTGATTCAGTTATACACATATATATATTCATTCTTTTTTAGATTCTTTTCTCATATAGATTATCACAGAATGTCGAGTAGAGTTCCCTGTGCTATACAGTAGGTCCTTGTTGGTTATCTATCTTATGTATAGTAGTGGGTGTATCTTCATCCCAAGCTCCTTATTTGTCCCTCCCCCCAAGGGCTAACACTTTTTAAAAATACTATTTAATGGAGTTAATTAGATGTTTCACATGGTTCTCAGATGTGGTAGGTAACTTGAAGGTGGGATATGAATGATGGAAATTTGGGAAACACTGATCTTTGCACTTAGCTGGTGGTGGCTTAGTTAAGACTCAGAGGCATTAAATTACTTGCCCAAGATCATTTAATTAGTTGAAGACCAGATCATCTGTAGTTACCCAGAATGTTTTAAGCTGTCTCAAAAAAAGTGGCTATATTTGAGTTTCTAATACAAAATATTGCTAAAATTCATTACTGTTTATTTAAAAAATAAATCTATGTAAGTTATTACAGCTAGATAAAGAAGGTCTCAAAGTCATAGATAAGGTGCTGCAGCTCCACAGAGATCAGAGCCCCAAGGTTAAGTGGTGAAGGAAATTCCTGTCTGTGTAAGTGCAGTCAAGTCATATGTACCCCACAAAAGTCTCTGTGTACCGGAAATGATCAAATCCAGTTCCAAACAATAAAAACATTTCACTGAAACTTTTCTCTCCATTCAGTTGTAATTTTATTTACAAGGATATGTCATTTGCTTTCAATAACAAGCCACATAAATATGAAAGTATCATGAAACTTAAATTCATTATTCAAATGCATCACATGGCGTATCTTTTTTGTAATAAAAATAAGAAAAGGGAAAACTTATTGTTTTAGGAAACATCGTAATTTCAATTTAAATCTAATGTAAGTTCCCAAATATGTAGCCTAAGCAGGGACAGTTTTTTGTTACTAAGTGCCAATTTGCCGTTCTTCTTCTTGGTGTCCATTCTCAACCTAATTCCTAATAAAGATTTTATTTTTATTCTTCAGAATTTTTCTCAAAGCAGGTTTGGTAGAATGCTTCCCTTTTCTTTTTTTTTTTAAATATAAATTTATTTATTTTTGGCTGCATTGGGTCTTCGTTGCTGCACACAGGCTTTCTCTAGTTGCGGTGAGCGGGGGCTACTCTTTGTTGTGGCGCGCGGGCTTCTCATTGCACTGGCTTCTCTTGTTGCAGAGCACGGGCTCTAGGCATGCGGGCTTCAGTAGTTGTGGCACACAGGCTTCAGTAGTTGTGGCTCGTGGGCTCTAGAGCGCAGGCTCAGTAGTTGTGGTGCACGGGCTCAGTTGCTCTGTGGCATGTGGGATCTTGCTGGACCAGGGCTTGAACCCGTGTCCCCTGCATTGGCAGGTGGATTCTTAACCACTGCGCCACCAGGGAAGTCCCAGGATGCTTCCCTTTTCTTATATGGTTTTATTTTGTTTGGCTTTAGTTTTCCTTATTTCATGAAAGAGATAATTTAGAATTGCTTTTTTCTGAGAAGCTTATGATAAAACAGCCTGCATTGATAACAGTCTCTGACTTTTAGCCTCCCCTAAGATTATCTGCTGGTTTCCAAATATATACAAGGTTTATATATACAAGGATACATACATACAGTAATACTAGAAAAAACTCTTTTCATCAGATATGAGGAAAGCTTAGTCATTTGCTTCAATGCAGGCATATCCACAAGAACGCTTATACCAGCACTAGTTTTATTTATTTATTTAACATCTTTATTGGAGTATAATTGCTTTACAGTGGTGTGTTAGTTTCTGCCGTATAACAAAGTGAATCAGCTATACGTATACATATATCCCCATATCTCCTCCCTCTTGCCTCTCCCTCCCACCCTCCCTATCCCACCCCTCTAGGTGGTCACAAAGCCCCGAGCTGATCTCCATGTGCTATGCAGCTGCTTCCCACTAGCTATATATTTTACATTTGGTAGTGTATATATGTCCATGCCACTCTCTCACTTCGTCCCAGCTTACCCTTCCCCCTCCCCGTGTCCTCAAGTCCACTCTCTACATCTGCGTCTTTATACCTGTCCTGCCCCTAGGTTCTTCAGAACCATTTTTTTTTTTAGATTCCATATATATGTGTTAGCATATGGTATTTGTTTTTCTCTTTCTGACTTACTTCACTCTGTATGACAGACTCTAGGTCCATCCACCTCACTGCAAATAACTCAATTTCATTTCTTTCTATGGCTGAGTAATATTCCATTGTATATATGTGCCACATCTTCTTTATCCATTCATCTGTCGATGGACACTTAGGTTGCTTCCATGTCCTGACTATTGTAAATAGAGCTGCAGTGAACATTGTGGTACATGTCTCTTTTTGAATTATGGTTTTCTCAGAGTATATACCCAGTAGTGGTATTGCTGGGTCATATGGTAGTTCTCTTTTTAGTTTTTTAAGGAACCACTATACTGTTCTCCATAGTGACTGTATTAATTTACATTCCCACCAACAGTGCAAGAGGGTTCCCTTTTCTCCACACCCTCTCCAGCATTTATTGTTTGTAGATTTTTTGATGATGGCCATTCTGGCCGGTGTGAGGTGATACCTCATGGTGGTTTTGATTTGCATTTCTCTAATGATTAGTGATGTTGAGCATCGTTTCATGTGTTTGTTGGCAACCTGTATATCTTCTTTGGAGAAATGTCTATTTAGGTCTTCTGCCCATTCTTGGATTGGGTTGTTTGTTTTTTTGATATTGAGCTGCATGAGCTGCTTGTAAATTTTGGAGATTAATCCTTTGTCAGTTGCTTCATTTGCAAATATTTTCTCCCATTCTGAGGGTTCTCTTTTCGTCTTGTTTATGTTTTCCTTTGCTGTGCAAAAGTTTTTAAGTTTCATTAGGTCCCATGTGTTTATTTTTGTTTTTATTTCCATTTCTCTAGGAGGTGGGTCAAAAAGGATGTTTCTGTGATTTATGTCATAGAGTGTTCTGCCTATGTTTTCCTCTAAGAGTTTTATAGTGTCTGGCCTTAAATTTAGGTCTTTAATCCATTTTGAGTTTATTTTTGTGTATGGTGTTAGGGAGTGTTCTAATTTCATTCTTTTACGTGTAGCTGTCCAGTTTTCCCAGCACCATTTATTGAAGAGGCTGTTTTATTCTCCATTGTATATTCTTGCCTCCATTATCAAAAATAAGGTGATCATATGCCAGCACTAGTTTTAAATTGGCAGTCTAGTGGCATATTTTACGGGGAGAAAATGATATGGGTGATCAAGGATCCAAATTTTCTCTGCAATTTTTTTTACACCCCAAAGCATGGGTGGTGATTTTTTCATATTACAAACACAGGATCATTATGCAATATCCCAGGTTTTTCAAGCAGTCATTCGACTCTTCTTTTTTTATTCTCTTGTAATCAAACTACATTTCATATCTGATGTTTTTAACTCTTTGAATTGCATATTACCCTGAGTAGTCCTTTTGAATTCTTTCTTTGCTGGTTCCTTCAGGTAGTTGTAATCAGAAACTGCTGAATTGTATGCTAGATCCTAACTTCCTGCCTTCTTATGAACTGCTCTTGTGTCACAGACTACTTCTTCCTCTAGCTAACTCTTTACTTTCTTTTTCCTTGGGGTTATGGTTTTTCAGAAGTCACCACGTATTTCTCTCGGAATCTTCATGGGTTTCTTTTTCTTTTTTGGTAATTTTATTTTGATGTGACTTCAAACAGAAAAATTGCAAGGAGAATTTGTATGTCTTTTGTCCAGATTAATTCACCAGTTGTTTACATTTTGCCTCATTTGGTTTATCATTCTTTTCCCCCACCCCCAATCCATACACACACGTACTACACAAATGCATGTATGCACGCAGGTATATATGCACATCATTTTTTCAAAATCATCTGAAGATACATTAGACACTTGTAAACACTTGTGTATTTCCTAAGGACAAATTTCTTATGTAATCACAGTACAATTATCAGAAGCAGGAAATTTTAACATTTTACATTACATTGTCTAATCTGCTGTCCATATTCAAGTTTTACCAGTTGTCCCAGTATTTTATAACTATTCCCCCTCTCCAGGATCACACAATGCATTTAGTTGTTATATCTCTTTAGTCTCTTTTAATCTCCTCAACTTTTCTTTGTCTTTCTTGACTTTAGTATTTGAATGTATAGGCCAGTTATTTTATACAGTGTCCTTCAATTTAGGTTTGTCTGGTGTTTGCTGTGATTAGATTCAGCGTTTTTAGCAGGAACGCCACAGAGTGGTGGAGTGTTGTCAGTATATCATATCAGAAAACATGTGAGGTCAGTTTGCTTGAATATTTGGTGATGTTAACTTTTCATTATTGATTAAGGTGATGACCATGAGGTTTCTCCACTTCAGAGTTACTGTTCCTGGGTTTCTTTTGTTGCTTGCTGAGTTGAATCAAGGCGGCAACTGATTAATTAGACCTTGGATTATTGTATGTTCTTTGTGCAGCTCGAGATGCTGCTGTGCAGAAGATTGAGACTATTATCAAGGAACAATTTGCACTTGAAATGAAGAATAAGGAACATGAAATTGAGGTCATTGACCAGGTATAATGATGTTAAATTAAAAATAAAGGAACAGAACTATTGAAAAAAAACTACGTGTGATGAATTTTTAAAAATCTGTTGAGATGGAATTATGGTGTATTTTTCCCCTTTGCTGTTCTTTTAAAAGGAGCTTTCTCGTTTTTGGGAAAAAAGACCTGCGCCTTTTTTTTTTTTCTTTAAATGACACTGCAGAAAAAGATTAAAAAGTCACTTGAAATTCCATCCCAAAAGATAATTCCTCTTTGCTTTTGTGCTCAATGTCTTTGTGGACATTTCTCAATGAATATGCATATATACATACAAATACATATTAATATGTCTATATACTCTTGCAAACATCGTATTTTGTCATTTAAATATTTTGCCAATCTGATAGGTGGAAAATGGTCATTTCTATTTGTCTTTCTTTGATTATTAGAGAAGTTGAACCTTTGGGTTCATTTACATTTCTTATGAATTGTTTGTATATCTCTTCTGTCATTTCCATTTTTAAAAGTAATTAATTAATATTTATTTTAGCGACTAATTGAGGCAAGAAGGATGATGGATAAACTTCGTGCCTGCATTGTCGCAAACTACTATGCTTCTGCAGGACTTCTGAAAGTTTCTGAGGTAAGTTTTCCTCATATGCAGTCATTTCTGGCCACCCATATTGTTGTGTGAAGAGAAATTAGTCTTGATGTGAAATCCCTGCCTTCAAAACATTTCTTATATTGACCTTTCGAATTCAAGAAGCCTAGCCTGCCTTCCTGAGAATATATGTAAATTTATCATTGTGTTCAACCATATCCTTTAATTATACCTCTCTACATTGTCAATAATCGTTAAGTAACATTTTTTTCTTTTTGCTTAATTGTTCTGTAAATAATTGTTAGCACTGTTGCTAGGCTTTGCAGATACAAAGATGAGTGTGACCCTGTTCTAACTTGCCTTATTCCTCTTCATTTGATTATGGATGGCTTTGGAATAAATTATAGATCGATTCATTTTTCTCTGACCTTTTACTGCTAATGAATGACAATTGTTAGTTTCAGTAGATTGACTCTATTCAAGAAGCCCTGATTTTTTTCCCCCTTTTTGTGAAAATTTTCAAATATATAGAGAAGGTGAAATAAGCACTTGTTTATGCATCACTTAGCTTCAGCAGTTTTAACATTTTGCCATGTTTGCTTTATCTATCTTATTTTTGTCTAAAACATTAAAAAGTAAGTTCCAAGCATCATGACACTTCATCCCTAAATACTTAATCCTAAAGGATCGTCTTCTGTGTAGTCACAATACCTAAGAGAATGAGTCCCTAATATTATTTGATAATCAGTCCATATTCAGATTTTCCCAGTTGTCCCCAAAATATCTTTAAAGTTGGGTTTTTTTTTGTTTTTCGTTTTTGGACAGGATCCAGTCAGGGTTCATGGGTTACATTTGGCTGTTTTGTTTCTCTAGTCTCATTTTATCTAGAACAGCTCTCCCATCTTTTTTTCCCCTGTGATATTGACTTATTTGAAGAGAGCAGGCCATTTATGTTGTAGAATGTCCCACATTTTGGATTTTTTTCCCCTTGGGTTGTTCCTTCATTCCTTCTATTTTTCTGTAAAATAAGAGTCAAGTCTAAAGATTTGATTAGATTAAGGTTGAGTCTTTTTGGAGACAGTACTTCATAGGTAATGCTGTATACTTCATATTGTATCACATTAGGAGACATAGTATCAGGTTGTGCTACTGTTAGTGATACTAAGTTTAGTCATGGTTAATGTGATTACCACTAGATTGCTCCAATGATAAAGGATGGGGATAAGATTGAACTGATACAGAAGTATTTCTTCTTGCTTGACGTTTTGATAATTTCAGCATAAGTTTTGTTTTTTCTTAAGTGTTTTCCAGTTAGAATTAGATAATTCTCCTCTTGGACAGTACCGGCTCAATGAGAATAGTGGAAGGGCTGCAGGGAGCATAGTAGCATGCTGCTTTGCATCATTCCCTGTGGTTTTTACACATAAGAGGTACCTGCCACGTATAGGCTTTTGTGTCATCCTGTGGAGCTTTAGGGTATTAGGTATCTGAAGCATTATTTGAGTTTAATCTTAGGTGGTAGATAGTTGTTTCTTCTACTGCAGAAGTTTCCATATTACATTTTAGAGTCTGAACTACTTTGCTCGAGCTACCGTAACAAATTACCACAAGCTTGGTGGCTTAAAACAACAGAAATTTGGGACTTCCTTGGTGACGCAGTGGGTAAGACTCTGCACTCCCAATGCAGGGGACCCAGGTTCGATCCCTGGTCAGGGAACTATATCCCACATGCATGATGCAACTGAGAGTTCGCGCATGCCACAACTAAGGAGCCCATGAGCCACAGCTAAGGAGCCCGTGTGCTGCAACTAAGGAGCTGGAGAGCCTCAACTAAGGAGCCCACCTCCTGCAGCTAAGACCCTGCGCAACCAAATAAATTTTAAAAATAAATAAATAAATAAATAAAGGAACCAGACTTTAAAAAAAACCAAAACAAAACAGGAATTTATTATCTCATGATTCTAGAGGCTAGCAGTCCAAAATCAAGTATGTTGGTGGCTAGGCCATGCTCCCTCTGAAGACTCTAGGGAAGAATTCTTCCTTGTCTTCTCCTAGCTTCCGGTGGTTGCTAGCAGTACTTGGCATTCCTTGGCTTGTAGCTGCATCACTCCAATTTCTGCCTTTAACATGGACTTTTCCCTTTGTGTGTCTTCTCTGTTTCTTTCTGTATCCAACTTTCCCTCTTTTAAGAATACTAGTCATTGAAGTAAGGCCTACCCAAATCCAGTATGACATCATCTTAACTTGATTACATCTGAAAAGACTGTATTTTCAAATAGTCACATTCACAGGTCTAGGTGGACATGAATTTTTGGGAGACACTGTTAACCCAGGGCAGATTCTAAAGTCATCTGTCACATGGCTTGCTATTAGATTCAACAAGATGCACATTGCAAGCTAGCAGCTGCCTGACATAGGACTGTAGCTACTCTGAAGAGCTGGTTATTCATTTAATGTTTTGATGCCTTTTTTTTTAAACCATTAGCAGTACTGAACTGTGCTATTTGATAGTCTAGAAATGTACTGATTTTTATCTTGTTATATTCTGATTGGGATTTATTTAAGGATATTTAGGTATATTTTTATCTTTTAGGATCTGCCAATTAATTATTTTTAGTTTGCTCTAACAAAATACATTTATAGCTCTAAAATAAACCTTTATTATTGAAGTACAACAGCTCTGTTGCTTTGACTCTGAAACACTGGTCTCTGGCTCCCTTTTACTTGCTAAAACAATTATTATTATTATTTTTTTTAACATCTTTATTGAAGTATAATTGCTTTACAATGGTGTGTTAGTTTCTGCTTTAAAACAAAGTGAATCAGTTATACATATACGTACGTTCCCATATCTCTTCCCTCTTGCATCTCCCTCCCTCCCACACTCCCTATCCCACCCCTCTAGGTGGTCACAAACCACCGAGCTGATCTCCCTGTGCTATGCGGCTGCTTCCCACTAGCTATCTATTTCACATTTGGTAGTGTATATATGTCCATGACACTCTCTCACCCTGTCACATCTCACCCCTCCCCCTCCCCATATCCTCAAGTCCATTCTTTTTTTTTTTTTTTTTTTAATTTTTTTTAAGTCCATTGTTTAGTAGGTCTGTGTCTTTATTCCCATCTTGCCACTAGGTTCTTCATGACCTTTTTCTTTTTTTTTTTTCCTTAGATTCCATACATATGTGTTAGCATACTGTATTTGTTTTTCTCTTTCTGACTTACTTCACTCTGTATGACAGACTCTAACTCCATCCACCTCATTACAAATACCTCCATTTCATTTCTTTTTATGGCTGAGTAATAGTCCATTGTATATATGTGCCACATCTTCTTTATCCATTCATCCGATGATGGACACTTTGGTTGCTTCCATGTCCTGGCTATTGTAAATAGAGCTGCAATGAACATTTTGGTACATGACTCTTTTTGAATTATGGTTTTCTCAGGGTATATGCCCAGTAGTGGGATTGCTGGGTCGTATGGTAGTTCTATTTTTAGTAAAACAATTATTTTTAATTTCAATTAAGCAATTTCTAAAGCTGGGCTTCCTAGGAAGTAACTACATTATAACAACACACTATTTTATATGCAAGTAACAAAACACAGAAAAATACCCTAGGCAGGCTTTAGTACTGGACTGAGGACAGACTGTATATCATTATTAATCATTTTAAACCATTCTATGCTACATTTTATTCCTACGTGGGAGCCATTTTACATATACATTTTTAAAAATCTTTATATTTCTTACAGGAATGTTTTATTTAGAGCAGTTGATGTATTTGTATCAAGCAATGTGACGTTTATTTTTTTTTAAGTCAAATCTGACTTTCTATGTGTTACTATATATATATATATTTTTTAATTTTTTAATTTAATTTATTTATTTTTGGCTGTGTTGGGTTTTCGTTGCTCTGCGTGGGCTTTCTTTAGTTGCGGCCAGTGGGGGCTACTCTTAGTTGTGGTGCGTGGGCTTCTCATCACGGTGGCTTCTCTTGTTGCGGAGCATGGGCTCTAGACATGTGGGCTTCAGTAGTTGTGGCACATGGGCTCAGTAGTTGTGGCTCACAGGTTCTAGAGCGCAGGCTCAGTAGTTGTGGCACATGGGCTTAGTTGCTCCATGGCATGTGGGATCTTCCTGGACCAGGGCTCGAACCCATGTCCCCTGCATTGGCAGGCGGATTCTTAACCACTGTGCCACCAGGGAAGTCCCTATATATTTATCTTTACTTTTCATTTACCTTTTGAGGACTTGCATCTTTAGCTTTTATTGTTAGGACCTTTGCATAATTATTTATCATTCTCTAGTTTTTGTTTTGTTGATTTGGACCACATTAAGGAGTTTGGACTTCATTTTATGGGAGTGGGGTGATTTTGAAGGATTTTAAGCATGATTGGAAATAGATAAGCGTTTTTGGAAAGATCAAACTTTTGCCTACTTTTGTTGGATATGATTAAAAGTTTGTTTTGCTTACCCTCATTTTTGCAGGGATCAAAGACATGTGATACAATGGTTTTTAATCATCCTGCTGTCAAGAAATTTTTGGAATCACCATCTAGGTCATCATCTCCTGCCAATCAGAGATCAGAAACACCATCAGCCAATCATTCAGAAAGTGATTCTTTATCTCAACACAATGACTTCTTATCTGATAAAGACACTAACAGCAATTTGGACATAGAGGAAAGACTCTCAAGCAACACAGAGCAGAGACCAAGCCGAAATACTGGAAGGGTATAGTTGGATGGATGGGAGGGAGCTGAAAGAGAAGGGAACCAGTATTTATTAAGAATGCACATATTATTCATTTAACCTTCATAGGAACCATAGGATATAAGTTAATTATAGCCCTTTTAGAGATGGGGAAACTGCGTCTCTATGAGGTTTAAGTTATATTTGTTCACAGATATCAGAACTGAGAATTAAACTTTTGTCTTTTTATATTTGTCCACAGTATCAGAACTGAGAATCAAACCTGTGTCTTTTTGATTTTACAATTCAAGGCTCCTGTGTACCGTACAACTCCTAGATGCCATTCATGTAGATATGAAAGAAATTTTGAGGAGTTGGCAGTACTGTGACCTTGCCCAAGGTCTTTCCACTCTATCATGTTTATTCTCTCAAGAGCAGTGGCTCTTCATCAGTTTCCTCTTTGAAACTTTATGTTCTAAGATGCTTTAATAACTGGAGGAAATTTGAAAAACAATAAGTAGAATTGAAAACTGTTTATTGCTCTTTGATCCTGTCAGTTTGTAATTTGAATTCCCATCTCAAGCTGCTCTGAACTTCTTGGTGTAATACTTGGCTCTAGAATCCTTACTGGATAAGACCAGTGGTTTTTCTCAGCCAGATGTTCTGTGATAGAGGAAATTCCCAGGCTGCTTTCCACATACTCAGACATCAAAGATTTGATTATTTTGATAAAATTAAAAAATGTTTCTGATTACAAATTCATATATGTTCATTTTTAAAAATTTTAAACTACAGAAAAGTAAGAGAGAGTAGAAAAGTCATTCATAATGCCACCACCCAAAATCAGAACTCTTAGTGTTTGGATTTAGTTGTCTCCTTCTAGTATACTTTCTGGGGAAATACTGCATATGTTTTTCTTTTTTTAATTAAAATGAATTTAGGTCACACTAGTCATAGGATTCAGAAACCTACTATCTTTTATGTAATATGCATGCTCATGTTTATGTAACAGATATTTAGTGTTTACTGTGTACCAAGCATTTTTCTAAAAACTGTACAAAACTGTCATCTGAGATAGATACTATTATCATCCTTATTTTATAGATGAGGAAATAGAGACAGAAAAGTTAAGTAATTACCCAAGATGACACATCTAGTAAATGTAAGGGCCAAGGCTTAAACACTGGCTGTCTATATCCATAGTCAAACTTTAAATTAACCATTATGTTTATGTTACTTCTTACTGAAAAATTTGTAATAGTACAGAAGATTGAAAAGAAAGTAAATTCCATTGACCCCTTTCCCCATTTCCATTTCCCAGAGGTAACTGTTGTAGTAGTTTCTTGTGTATCCTTCCACATCCTATTTGCATGTACAAAGCAGCTGTTTATGACTGTTACAAACACACACACATATGTGGAATTACAGTGTACAAACTTTTTCTATAAACTAATGGCAAAAATTATAGTAAAATTATTCTTTCATGCTCTGAGAGCAGCTACAAAGCCAGAGAATTTTGTAATTTAAAAAAAATTGAGTTAGTCCATTCATACCTTTTATGATTTTGTGGTTTCTGCCTATTGAAAATTGTCTAAATTGAAAATGAAACTTGATTATGATTTTTTCTAGGACACTTCTGGTATTACTGGCTCCCATAAAACAGAGCAGAGGAATACTGATCTTACAGGAGATGAGACTTCACGACTTTTTGTAAAGAAAACAATAGTAGTGGGCAATGTGTCCAAGTGAGTATTCAGTTGAATTGTCTCATTTTCAGTCATCCATTTTTGGTAATACTCTGGCATTACTCTTATTATCATAGTATTACAGTAAGTATAGGCCTCAAGGATTCTTTTTCCCAAACGCTTAGTTGTTTTAAAAGTGAATGAAAGTCCAGAGACTTGAGACTGCTTCAGCGTGTCTGCTAATCTTTGACGTAGGATAAAATTGTGCTTGGTAAAAATTTTGTAGACGTGAACGTTTATGCAAATGGTGTGTTTTATTAGGCATGTAAGTGTGGATAACTTTGGAGGAACTTTTGACTTCTTCTGGCCTAGTTCTATCTTTAGCGGCCTTTCCTAATTCCTAAAAATGTTTATTTGGTTGCCCAAATTGAAATGTTTTAAATTTATAACAAAAGGTTGTAGAGCAAGTCTTGAAGACAGAATTCCTTCAAGCTAAAGGGCTATCTCTTTAACAGTATGATCTCATGCTGTCTTATGGAAGCATCATCATTTTTGCCGAGTATCTAGGAATGGATAAAGACATCATAAATCTTCAAACAGCATAAGAATGTTATTTCCTCACAAAGCCTTATTTGCCCTTCTCCTCACTAGGCATATTTCCTCTATGCTCTCTTGTCATTTTTATCATATTATATAGTTATTTCCTATTTTCATATATTTTTTCAAATCAGACTGAATCTCTTTTGGGTAGACAGTATATCTTGTTTGTTTTTGTATCTTGCAGTAGTTGGTGTTCACTAAATATTTGACTGATGAATGAATCAGTATATTTATGAAAACTGTAATTGGATTCAATTACTGAAAATAAAGGATTCAGAATTAAAGTAAATATCTGGGGAGGGGGAATCAGATCTCGGGGGAGTCTTCCAAGTCCCAGTTAATGGACCACTGATAACAAATAAGAAGTACATTAAAAATCTCAGGATAATAAAAACAAAGATGGTCTGTGTCGTAGTATTTAAATAGAAGCATGAAATATGACTAAGGCAATTAGGTTTCTGTTTCATGGATTATTTTAGAGTTAGCATGCATTCAGCTAAGGGGACTAATATGAAGTGTTGAGGTCTCAACTATAGTACAAGACAGGTCAGCCCAGAAAAGGCCAAAACTAGAAATTCATGTAGACTCACCAGGCCACCAGAAGATTGGGGGAGAAACAGTTATTGACATTGTCAAACAATTATGTCTGATTTGTAGGTTTTGGTGTTTAAGACCAGCTAGAACTTAAAATACTGGTTAACTGTGGATTTTAAGTAGAGAGGAATGATTGACATGAGAATTGTAAAGTCCTTGTTTGTTCTGGAAGAGGATAAAAATATCGATTTACTTTGGACGTTGTTAAGAGTGCTCGTTAGAATATCTAAGATAACAACGAAAAGAACAGACATAGAGATTTAAACTTTAAAAGTAGTAAGGGGTTGGACTTCCCCGGTGGTGCAGTGGTTAAGAATCTGCCTGCCAAATCAGGGGACGGGGGTTCGAGCCCTGGTCCGGGAAGATCCCACATACCGTGCGCCACAACTACAGAGCCTGTGCTCTAGAGCCCGTGAGCTGCCCGCAAGCCACAACTACTGAGCCCGCCTGCCACAACTACTGAAGCCCGCGTGCTGCAACTACTGAACCCCGTGCGCCTAGAGCGCGTGCTCCACAACAGGAGAAGCCACCACAATGAGAAGCCCGCGCACCGCAACGAAGAGTAGCTCCTGCTTGTGCAGCTAGAGAAAGCCCGTGTGCAGCAATGAAGACCCAATGTAGCCAAAAAGAAAAATGTAGTAAGGTGTGAGGAGAATTGAATGAAAAAAAGGGGAAAACCCCCCTGATTCCAAAGGAAGGCAAGCAGGAGCAGGAGAAGGGATGTGGAAAAGAAGAAAAAAAGAAAAAGACAAATAGTATAAAATAATTTAGTAGCAATAAATCTAAATGTATCAACAATCATAAAAAATGCATATGGATTTAATTAATGAAAAGAAATAGTTATACTGAGATAAAATAACATCTTTATGCTAATGCATTTGAAAATTTAGATGAAATGGAGAATTCCTAGAAAAACACAACTTAAAATGACTCAAAAAAGGAAAAACCTTGAATAGTTTTAGAACTACTAAGTTTAATTATTGATTTTTAAAACATTTTCTTCACAAAACCAAATTAAACCATGAGGCTTAGATTGCTTTAAAGGCTGAGTGAACAGCTAATTCCAATTGTGTAGAAAACCTTATGGGGAAAAAGAGAACATTTGTCAATTTACATTATGAAGATAGCATAAGTTTGTTAGCAAAGCCAAACAGGGAGTTCATAAGAAAAGGAAAATTATAGGACATTGACACTTACAAATATAGAGGCAAAAGTGCTGAACAAAATCGTTAGCAAACTGAAGTCAGTAACTATAGAAATGATAGTAGTTCATGACCAGGAAATGCAAGTTTGAATTAACATTAGAAATTAATAAATATAATAAAGGACATAAAACGTGACCACCTCAGAAGATGCAGAAACATTTGACAAAATTCAAAGTCTATTTGTGGTGAATCCTCATGGCAGACTTGGAATTTAGTTAATCAGATAAAGGATATCTCAAAAAACCTTCAGCAAATATCATACTCAATGGTAAACAATTAAATGCCTTCCCTTTTAGGTTCAGAACAAGACAAGAGATGCTCAGTATTACTACTCCTATTCACCAGTGCACTTGGAGATACTAATAGAGTCATAATACATTAATAAATATGAGGATTAGAAAAGAAGAAACAAAGTGTTGTTATTAATAGATGATATAATTGTCTACACAGAAAAATCTAAAACGATTTTTCATAGTTTTAGAGTTACTAAGAGAGCTTGGCAAGACTATTGAATTACAGTATCAATACACAGAAGTTGATTGTGTTTCTGTATGACAGACTTAGAAAACAGTTCTAAAAAGATGCATTTACTATAGCAATAAAAAATACAACATAATAAATCAAACAAAAGATATGCTAGCTTTTCATGAAAATGAATAAAATTTTATTAAAACACATGAAAGAACTAAGTAATTAGGAACTTCTCTGGTGGTCCAGTGGTTAAGACTCCATGTTCTCAATGCAGGGGGCACAGGTTCAATTCCTGGTTGGGGAACTAGGATCCCACACACCACAGGGCGTGATCAGTCAATCAATCAATAAATAATTAGATCAGTATACCCTGTTCAGGATAGGAAGGCTCAATATTGTAAAAGATAACACTTCTCCCTAAGTTGATATGTAAATATTCTGATTAAAATCCCAGTAGCGTTCAGGAAATTCACAGGTGGCTTTTATTTGTGAAAAACCAAAGGGTCAAGATGGGACATGAATACTCCTAAAGAAAAACTAGGTTAGGCAACTTGGCCCACTGCATTGCTAAGGATAACCATAGACATAGATGAATGTATAGAAGTCCATGACCGTATTTTACAACAAAATGTAATAAGGGGGCCTTGTGAAATAAAGACAGAGCCTCAAAAGGGAGGGCTAAGGATTCTAGTTTTACCATGGTCAGGACTTAAGGGAATGGCTTGTTTTGGCTTTTAAAAGGCAAGAGACCAGTTGCATCCTTCCTGGCAGCAATGAGTAGTAAACAGAAGAGTTCAAAGTTCTAGCACTTTGAAACCTGAATGAAATCAACCCAAAGGCTAGAGGTTTCCTAACCCAGGAATAAAGTATGCCAGTTTATTTCTACCTAATGTACCCACTTAGCAGGAAAAGCAAGATTGATTTTTTTTAATTGCATGGTGATAATCAGAAAACAAAACAAACTTCAAGGGAATGCCCCTTAGGCCAAAAAAAAAGTTTAAAAGAAAAGGGTTAACTGCAAAGATTCACTTTGGTTAGCTGATATAGCTGTTAAATATTGAATGAATTTTAAGGGTTTTTTAAATTGAAAAGTTTCTCCCACCCTTATCCCCTGGCAACCATTTTTCTACTCTACTTCTATGAGTTTGACTTTTTTTTAGATTCCGCATCAAAGTGATACCAAGCAGTATTTGTCTTTCTCTGTCTGACTTATGTCACTTAGCATAATGCCCTCAAGCTCCATCCATTTTGTCACAAATGGCAGGATTTACCTTTTTTCTCAGAACTGAATATTCCCGTGTGTGTGTGTGTGTGTGTGTGTGTGTGTGTGTGTGTGTGTGTGTGGTGTGTGTGTGTATGTGGCCATATCTTTATCCATCCCTTTTAAAACATTTTTTTAAATTGAAGTATAATTGACCTAACAACATTATATTAGTTTTAGGTATGCAACATAGTGATTTGATATTTTTATACATTGCAAAAGGATCACCACGATAAGTCTAGTTACCATCTGTCACCATAGCTGTACATTATCTGTATATTACATGACTTATTTATTTTATAACTGGAAGTTTATGTCTCTTTATCTCCCTCATCTATTTCCTTCATCCACCAACCCCTTCCCCTCTGGCAAACAGCAGTTTATTCTCTGTATCAATCTGTTTCTGTTTTGTTATGTTAGTTTTGTTTAGATTCCACATAAAAGTGAAATCATAGTGTTTGTTTTTCTCTGACTTATTTCACTTAGCATAATACCCTCTAGGTGCATCCATATTGTCACAAATGGCGAGATTTCATTCTTTTTTATAGCTGAATAATATTCTATTGTATGTATATACCGCATCTTGATTCCGTTCATCTGTTGATGTATGCTTAGGTTGCTTTCATATCTTGGCTATTGTAAATAACGCTGCGGTGAACATAGGGGTATATTTATCTTTTTGAATTAGTGTTTTGCATATATTTGGAATTTCCAGAAGTGGAGCTGCTGGATCATGATGGCCATTCTATTCTGACAGGTGTGAGGTGATATCTCATTGTGGTTTTGATTTGAATTTCCCTGATGATTAGTGATGTTGAGCATCATTTCATGTGTCTCTTGACCATCTCTATGTCTTCTTTGGAAAAATGTCTATTCAGGTCCTCTGCCCATTTTTTAATCGGGTTGTTTGTTTTTTTGATGTTGAATTCTATGAGCTCTTGGTATATTTTGGATATTAACCCCTTATCACAGATATGTCATTTGCAAATATCTTCTCCCATTTAGTAGGCTGCTTATTTGTTTTGTTCATAGTTTCCATCAATGTGTAAAAGCTTTTTAGTTTAATGTGGTCCCATTTGTTTATTTTGGCTTTTGTTGCTCTTGCCTGAGAAGACATATTCAAAAAGATATTGCTAAGACTAATGTCAAAGAGCATACTGCCTATGTTTTTTTCTAGGATTTTTATGGTTTCAGGTCTTACATTTAAGTCTTTAATCCATTTTGAGTTTATTTTTGTATATGGTTTGAGAAAGTAGTCCAGTTTGATTCTTTTGCATGTTGCTGTCTAGTTTTCCCAACACCATTTATTGAAGATGCTATTTTTTACCCATTGTATGTTCTTGCCTCCTTTGTTGTAGGTTAATGGACCAATAAGTGTGGGTTTGTTTCTGGGCTCTCTGTTCTGTTCCGTTAATCTATGTGTCTGTTTTTATGTCAGTACCATACTGTTTTGATAACTGTAGCTTTATAGTGTATATCCATTCATCTCTTGACAGACACTTATTTCCTTGTCTTAGCTATTGTAAATAATGCTGCAGTGAACATAGGAGTACAGATATCTCTTTGATATCCTTTTTTATTGTCTTTGCCTATATACACAGAAATGGGGTAGTTTTTAATTTTTTGTGGACCCTCCATACTGTTTTCCATAGTGGCTGCATTTACATTCCCACCAACAGTGCATAAGGGTTCCCTTTTCTCCATATTCTCACCAACACTTGTTATCTCTTATATTTTTGATGATAGCCATTCTCATCTCAGTTATCGTCTCAGATGTGATATGATAACTCATTGTGGTTTTGATTTGCATTTGCCTGATGATTAGTGATGTTGATCACCTTTTCATGTACCTTTTGACCATTTGTACGTCTTCCTTGGAAAAATATTTATTTACTTCCTCTGCCTATTTCTGAGTTAGGTTTTTGTTTTGTTTTTTGCTATTATATGAGTTCCTCATATGTTTTGAATATTAACCCTTTATCAAGTGTATGATTTGCAAATATTTTTTCCCATTCCATAGGTTGCCTTTTCATTTTGTTGGTGGTTTCCTATCCTGTGCAAAAACTTTTTAGTTTGTTGTAGTTCCACTTGTTTATTTTTGCTTTTGTTGCCTCTGTTTTTGGTGTCATATCCAAAAAATCATTGCCCAGACCAATATCAAAAAGCTTACCCCTTATACTTTCTTTTAGGAGTTTTATGGTTTCAGGTCTTAAATTTAACTTGTTAATCTATTTTGAGTTTATTTTTGTGTATGGTGTGGATAGAGGTTCAGTTTCATTCTTTTGCACATGGCTTTACAGTTTTCCCAATACCATTTATTGAAGAAACTATCCTTCCCCCATTGTATATCTTATCTCCTTTGTTGGAAATTAATTGACCAGTAAGTGTGGGTTTATTTCTGGCCTCTCTATTCTGTTTCATTGATTTATGTGTTTTTATGCCAGAACAACACTGTTTTGATTACTGCAGCTTTGTAATATAGTTTGAAATCAGGAAGTGTGATGATGCCTACAGCTTTGTTCTTCTTTCTCAAGATTGATCTGGCTATTCAGAATCTTCTCTGGTTCCATAGAGATTTTAGGATTGTTTTTCTATTTCTGTGAAAAATGCCATTGGAATTTTGATAGGGATTGCATTGAATCTAAATTGCTTTGGATAGTATGAACATCTTAACTATTAATTCTTCCAATTAATGAGCACAGAATATATATTTATTTGTGCCTTGTTCAGTTTCTTTCATCATTGTCTTATAGTTTTCAGTGTACAGGTCTTTTACCTCTTTGGTTAAATCTATTGCTAAGTATGTTGTATTTGATGCTGTTGTAAATGAAGTTATTGTCTTAATTTCTCTTTCTGATAGTTTGTTGTTAGTGTATAGAAACACAACTGATTTTTTATGTTGATTTTATATCCTGTAACTTTACTGAATTCATTTATTAGTTTTAACAGTTTTGTGGTGGAATCTTTAGGTTTTTCTATATATGATATTATGTTGTGTGCAAATAGAGACCATTTTACTTCTTCCTTTCCAGTTTGGATGCCTTTTATTTCTTTTTCTTGTCTAATTGCTCTGGCTGGGACTTAACAGTACTGTGTAGAAAGACATGGCAAGAGTGGACATCCTTGTCTTGTTCCTGATCTTAGAGGAAAAGCTTCCAGCGTTCACCATTGAGTACGATGTTAGCTGTAGGCTTGTCATATGTGACCTTTATTATGTTGAGTTATGCTTCCTCTATACCCAGTTTGTTGAGAGTTTTTATCATGAATGGGTATTGAATTTTGTCAAATGCTTTTTCTGCATCTATTGAGATGATCATATGATTTTTAGCCTTCATTTCATTAATGTGGTGTGTTGCATTGGTTGATTTGTGTATGTCAGACCATCATTGCATGCCTGGAATAAATCCCACTTGATCATGTTGTTGATACTTTTAACACATTATTGACCGGGGGATTTTTGCAGAAACTAACACCTGTGGCCGATGGTTTGTTATGTAAGTGAATATTGAAACACCCGCGTTAGAGTAAATATCAACAACGTTTTTTGCACTTAATGTATTTATTTGAAACTTTGTACATGTCTTACTAAAGCATTCTAATATTTTGTTAGAGTGTGATAGGCAGTATAGCAGGCACCTCTGTGCAGGGGAACAGAATATCTATTACAAATATACCATGTTTCAATGCACTTTCCCCTGGAATAGGAGGCTCTACACTTTCTGGTGGCATTTGTTTTTGGTCCTGTGGGTATTATTTCCTCTCGAATGTATTCTTTTATTTTACCTGATAGTTGACAATGTGGATCTTTGCGGCGCACTGTTCTAGAAACACCACAAGAAGGACCAGGTGTGGGACTACCGCTATATTCACCAGAATGGTCAGTTCCCCATTCTCTAGCTACTGCTAGCAAAAATTACTTGTAAGTCATTTTATTCTGTGCATTAAGGCTGCAATAAATTTTAAACACATTGAATAAAACTGCAATTAATCAAATAGAAACCTACTTTCTTATACCATTTTCGAGTTCTCCGGAGGATATTGAAGTTTGCCAGATATTGTTTGGATCAATCAACTCCTTTCATGTATTTATTATACTCTAATATACAGGTGGGCTTAGTTATCTGATGGCCAGTCCTCCGTCTTCTTTTCCTGTAGTTGCTATGGAGGTGTCATGAATAGTTGTCACCATGCGGATTAGCCTCTTGTCTTTCCATATAAGAAGAGTCACTTCTCCCTTCCATAAGAATGTCATTTCTCCCCTCTGTAGATTTTTAGATTTCTCCTTTAATTGGTTTGGTAGACCACGATTCTCTCTTATAGTCCCACAAACTCTGGTTTTATTTTTCAACAATATTTCAGATGTGGACACACTGTTGTAATAATTGTCTTGGTAAATATGGTGCCATGAACCAAGATAAGGTTGTAGGACCGATAATATTGTTTCTTGCAGTTTCTTTCCTTCACCCATGTAAATCTCAAAGTTGCATATATATCCGGTTTCACTTTCACTCACCATCCTGACCAAAATTCCATATTTTGTAAGTTTTCTGGGATTATAGGTTTTGAATCTGAGTTGTCCCCTCCACTTTATCATTGCCTCCTCAAGTGATAGCTCTTGTTTGGGTATATAGATCGATTGAAATTTTGGTAGAAAATAATCCAAAAGAGGTTTAACTTTTGAAATTCTGTCTATAGGCAGTGGAGTTTCTGAGTTATTGGTAAAGTGAAGAAATACCATTATTTGTTCGAACCTTCTCGTCATAATCTTTGGAAAGATTGGTGTTTCGGGATCAGTCAACCAGTATTCTTTCCAGTGTGACTTTCTTATTTGTCCCATCAAAATTATTAATCCAAGAAACTTCTTCATGTCACTATTGGTTACATCAGTCCATTTTAAAGCCTTACCATACTTTTTATATGACTTTTCATTCTGTTGGTAATACAGGTTTGTTTGAGAAGCGACCAACTTGAAAAAGTCGTTACCAAAAATTAATTCTGTTATTTCACTAACACTTTGCGGGTTATTACATTCAGTAGTTACACCTGATACACCTGTAAAGTCTTCTAATTTTCGTGAAGTGTTGTCTTCAATCCACTCTTCCGTAGAAGCAAAGGAGCATTCTCCAGCACCGTGAGTTTCATTTTCACTTTCCGTATCAGAATCAGTCACTAAGGTTTTTTGTCTTTTTGTTGGTCTAATATTCACGTCGTCTGAATCAGAACTATATTCTGAAGAACTGTCATCTTCTGAGGCACTAGTGTATATGTCGCTGGGACAGTCAGAGAAAGTATCTGTATAAAATTCACCAAAAAATTCTTCTTCACTCAAAATTTTGTGATGCGTCATTTTTGAAAATTTTATGGTAATAAACTTGCATTTATAATATACACAGGATTGGGACAGAAACCTAACAGAGCAAAATGTGAATGATAGTGACAGTCATAAGTTGTATAATGAACCCTTGATCAATTTTAAGCTCTAACAACTTTGCACGGTGATGTTAATTGTATCACTCTGTATTGATATGTCTCCGGTCAATAACGTTCGGTTAACAAAAGACGCATTAATACCTCTCTGGTCAGTAATGTGTCAATGTACTGTTGAATTCTGTTTGCTAATGTTTTGTTGAAGAATTTTGCATCTACTTTTATCAGGGATACTGGCTTGTAATTTTCTTGTAGTATCCTTATTTGGCTTTGGTATCAGGGTAATTTTGGCTTTGTTAAATGAGTTTGTTGAGTGTTCCCTCCTTTTCTGTTTTTTGGAAGAGATTGAGGATTGGTACCAATTCTTTAAATGTTTGGTAGAATTCACCCTTTAAAGCCATCTGGTCCTGGAATGTACTTTTTTGGGAGGTTTTTACTAATTCAATCTCCTTACTAGTAATTGTTCTGTTCAGATTTTCTATTTCTGCACGATTCAGTCTGGGTAAGCTGTATATTTTTAGGATTTATTCACTACTTCTAAGTTGTCCGGTTCGTTGGTGTGTAATTGTTCTCCGTCTCTTATGATCCTTTGTATTTGTGTAGTATGAGTTGTAACATCTCCTCTTTCATTTATAATTTTATTTATTTGAGTCCGTTGTGTCCTCCCCCGACCCCCGCTGCTTTCTTGGTAAGTCTGGGTAAAGGTTTTTGTCTATTTATCTTTTCAAAAAACCAGCTGTTAGTTTCTTTGATCTTTTCTACTGTGTTTTTGGTCTCAATTTATTTCCACTCTGATCTTGATAATTTCCTTCCTTCTACTAACTTTGGGCTTAGTTTGTTTTTTTCTTTCTAGTCCCTTATGGTGTAAAGTTAGATTGTGTATATGAGGTCTTTCTTTTTTCTTAATGTAGGCATTTATCACTGTAAACTTCTTTCTTAGAACTGTTTTTGCTGCATCACTTAGGTTTTGGTGTGCTCTATTTCCATTTTCAGTTGTCTCAAGATATTTTTTGATTTCTCTTTTGATTTTTTTTTTCACCTATTTGTTGGTAAGTAGCATGTTGCTTAATCTTCACATATGTGTAAATTTTCCCATTTTCTTCTTGTAATTGATTTTTAATCTTGTTTTAAGTATAGTTAATTGGTTTGTTAGGAAAAAAGAATTCGAGTAGTTTATTTTTTTTCTCTACTCTAGGTACATACCTCCTGATAAGAGAGAAGAAAACGACCAATCAACCCACAAGTGGATGGTATATGTCCGAGGGTCTCGTAGAGAACCCAGCATTAATCATTTTGTCAAGAAAGTTTGGTTCTTTCTTCATCCCAGCTATAAACCAAATGACCTTGTGGAAGTTAGGTGAGCACACTTGAGTTATTAAACCTGAGAAGTACAGATTTACTGAAGTGGAAGGAAAGTGATTTAACTTGAGAACACTCCCTTGAAATTCTTGTGTTATTAATAATTTACTCTGCTTCGGCTTTTAGTCACAGTATAGTTTTAGCTGTGGTTCCCTCTTGCAGATTTCTGTCTCACTGAACAGGTACCATCCCCTTCTGTCAGGTTGTTACCATATGAATTACATTAGCTGATTCTGCTCTCCTCTGGAAATAGCTTAACTTGTTTATACAGATACAATGTTACTGTTTTTTATGATTATCAAAATATAATAGAATTAAGTAAAGGTTTCTGAAATTACAGAAATATTTAATGTTGAAAGTTCTCCATGATCTCACCTTCTCAGAAGTAACCCTTAATGATATTTTTCCTGTATATATAAACCTAGTATAGTTGTTGGGGTTCTTTGTTGTCATTATTATTTCACAAAGATGGAATGATAATATATATATTGTTCTGAAATTTGTTTCATTTAGGTGTATTCTTTACATCTTTATGTGATGTTACGTATCACATATATATTCATTATATGAATGTATTGTAGAAGTGGTTGTGGGTCTTTATCAGTGAAATCTCCTGTATCCTCAGCTTTCGTCAGAACATTCCCTCCACTCCTGACTCTTAAGTAAAACATGGCTATCTCCTGAGAACACCACTTCTCCCAAGAAAACTTTCAAGTGGCAGCTGTTTTTTTCTCTCACACAGCATGTACCATTGGGTCTAAAAATGGGGTGCATGTCTTTCTTGCTCATATTTGTGGCTTCTAGACCACCCTTTCCCTTCTTCTCTCTAAAAACCTCAGCTCCTTTGAAGCTTCGTAAGATCTGCTGCTCTTCCTTGTCGCAGGCATCTACTGATTTCCCAGTCAATCCTCTCTTTCAAAAACAGTTTTAGCACCTGGTGTACTGATCTTCTGTCTAGCAGTGCTCTTTTTTTTTTTTTTAACATTTATTTTATTTATTTTTGTCTGCGTTGGGTCTTCGTTGCTGCTCACAGGCTTTCTCTAGTTGCGGTGAGTGGGGCTACTCTTCATTGCGGTTTGCAGGCTTCTCATTGCGGTGGCTTCTCTTGTTGTGGAACACGGGCTCTAGACGCATGGGCTTCAGTAGTTGTGGCACGTGGGCTTCAGTAGTTGTGGCTCGTGGACTCTAGAGTGCAGGCTCAGTAGTTGTGGCGCATGGGCTTAGCTGCTCCACGGCATGTGGGATCTTCCTGGACCTGGGCTCGAACCCGTGTCCCCTGCATTGACAGGCAGATTCTTAAGCACTCCGCCATCAGGGAAGTCCCTCTAGCAGTACTCTTGCCCTCATTCTTAAGGGCTTTGACATGCAGATAGACAATTCGTCCAAAACCCTGGTGTCCCAGTTCATTGATAACCTCACTTTAATAATAAGGTTATGGTAGTGATATACCATAGAATCTAAGCTGAGTAAGGAGAGAAGGAGATTACATAAGAGCAGTGATGGGTAGTGCAAACTGGTGTGGGCAAGAAATGGAAATCTCTGTGGGGGTCAAAGGAATGGAGTTGGAAGATAGGAGTTGTTGGTCAGAAAGTCAAATACCTGGAAATGAGATATTTTTGTAGCTAATACAGAACATTTATCTTCTTCATATGGATAGTTATGCGTTTATCAGTTATCAGCTGATCTGTCCTTTAATACACACTAAATTCTGACATAAACATGGATCTGATGCTAGATTCTGTTAATGATTTTAATTCCTGTACTAGTATTATACTATTTTTTAAAATTAATTAATTAATTTATTTATTTTTGGCTGTGTTGGGTCTTCGTTGCCATGTGCGGGCTTTCTCTAGTTGTGGTGAGCTGGGTCCACTCTTCATTGCGGTGCGGTGTGTGGGCTTCTCATTGCGGTGGCTTCTCTTGTCGCGGAGCATGGGTTCTAGGCGCGGGGGCTCAGTAGTTGTGGCTCGTGGGCTCTAGAGCTCAGGCTCAGTAGTTGTGACGCATGGGCTTAGTTGCTCTGCGGCATGTGGGATCTTCCCGGACCAGGGCTGAAACCTGTGTCCCCTGCATTGGCAGGCGGTTCTTAACCACTACGCCACCAGGGAAGTCCCTATACTATTTTAATTGTTTTGCTTTATAGTATATTCTGATGTCGGGTAGAGTATGTTCCCCTGATTATTATTATTCTACAGTTTTTGTCTTGTTCATTCTTGAGTATATATGTTGTTCCAGATTAGTTTAGAATCTCTGTCAAGTTATGGATTGAAATTGCATTGAACTAATGATTAATTTTCACACTTTTTATGATATTGAATCTTTCTGTCTTGTCTATCCTGGAGAATCAATCAGTGTAAACAAGATTTTTTTCTTTTTTTTTTCTTTTTTTAAATTTTTATTATTTATTTATTATGTTTATTTTTGGCTGTGTTGGGTCTTCGTTTCTGTGCGAGGGCTTTCTCCAGCTGCGGCGAGTGGGGGCCACTCTTCATCGCAGTGCATGGGCCTCTCACTATCGCGGCCTCTCTTGTTGCGGAGCAGAGGCTCCAGACACTCAGGCTCAGTAGTTGTGGCTCACGGGCCCAGCCGCTCCACGGCATGTGGGATCTTCCCAGACCAGGGCTCGAACCCGTGTCCCCTGCATTGGCAGGCAGATCCTCAACCACTGCGCCACCAGGGAAGCCCAAGATTTTTTTCTTTTAATGTTGATAAAACTTCCTTTATTTTCTTGACATATTTCACTGGATAGAACCTCAGAAAAGTGTTGATACTCTGTTTTTTTCTAATGGTAGAGTTTGATAGAGGAGCAATTACATTCTTAGGCTCTCAAACATTAGTATTGAGAAGGCCTTGTCTGTGATTTTGTTTCAGTCTATACCTGATTCATGAAATCTTTCAGAAATACCCGATACAGCTCATCTAGCCTCACCTGGAATTCCACTGGTGACCTAGACTTGTTTTCTTTGCTAGGAATATCATCTTCCTGTTGTCTGTCTTCTTCACTTACACACACATGCACATATGCATATGTACACGCACACACTGTCTTTCTTAAGGTCTGCTGTTTATGCTTCAAGACATAACTCAGGTTACTTTCTCAGTGAATCCTTCTTTGCTCTACTTTCTTACAGGGGTTAAAATACAGTAAATGATTGTTTACTTGAATCCTTGGGATAGTAACAATATTTTATAGTTTAAGATAGCTTACAGGGTAACAGTATTTTCTGAGTTTAGATATACTGACTCCAGATAAGTCCAGTATTTTAATACACATATTTTAGTGAGTTTGGTAAGAAATAGTAGATGAGTTTAAAAAGTGCTTTGTCTGTAAAAATATAAATAATAAAAAGAATATATGTTTTAATGTCCAGACCAGCAAGAAATTCCTTTATATCGTAAAAACAGCAACAAAAATACTGTTTTAGGAAAACATTTTATTTAATATAAAGCATGTAAATCAGTTAAAATGTATTAATCATATTTTTTATTGATGATAAACATCTGATTTACCAAAAATGGGATTAAAAACTCATTACATAAAACCCTAATACTTAATGATGCAAATCAATGCCTATTTTATTTCTCAGTTCTCATCCCAGGAATTGGAATTTGTGAAACACACTGAGTTCCTTTAAGTTTTAGAATATATCATGCAGTAATATATGAAATTGTATTTATTAAGAAATCTTTACTAATCTGCAGGTAAAGGTGGCAAATCACACTTATCAGGTTGTATTGTAACAGTCTGAGGAAATCCAAGGAAAAGATCATACATATAGCTCCTCTTCAAATTTCTCTCTCATCTTATACATCTGGAGTATCTTCTGTTAATAGTAAATGAACTTTATTTTCTGAAATTTATGAGGCTTCACATCATGGAAATAGCCTCTGACAATTATTTTCTGTCTGGTCCATGCCACTCTGACAGTATTGCATAACTGGCTGTGGTGGTATATCTGACCAGTTAGTTTTTCACAGCTTGTGAATTGCACCATTACTACATACCTTTCCCAAGAGCATACTTTCCCATACTTTATTAGCTACTGGGTTATGATTTTTAAATAGTATTTTAAAAGAGATCCTTGCTTGTGTGCTTCTGGTGTTTAAAACTCCTGAGAAATAATTTGTTAATGATTAACCACATCTCTGTGTTTTTATAGCAAGTAATGTATATAAGTTTATTATTACACTTATTAATTTACATGTATGTCTCCCTTACTAGATTTAGAACTTCTCGATGTTTGGGGCCTTTTCTTAATTCTTTCTCTCCCTGTGATCTAGCACAGTGTCCAGCATGTAGTAAATGTCATTTCTTGTTGAGTGAATTATTGAATTCATGATATGAGCCATTCCATTTGTAGGTGGCTGTGTTTGTTTGGAAGTTTTTAATTATATTGAGCAGAGACCTAACTTCTTTAACTTCTAAACAGTACACTTCCCGTTTGTTTTGTAACACCCCACAGAATCAGTGTAGTCCCTTTTCCATGTAGCTGTTGTTCAAATATTTTGAAAGCAACTGTTAGGTCTCTTCTATTCTCCTCCAAGCCAAATATCCACATTTGTTTCAGTTGTCTTTCATGTGACTTTGTTTTATGTTCTCTGCCATCCAGGTTATGTTCTCTGACACACTCTGGTTTGTCTGTATTCTTAAAATATTCTTCTTAGAGCTAAACTTTAAATTTCAGGTAGGACAGAACATTAACATGTGTCCTAGATTTAATTATAACTGTGTTCTTTACAAGGCTTTTAAGATGTTTCTTGTGTCAAGTATCTAAAGTAACGTGATGAGTAGGCGAGATCTTTTCAGCTGCCTTGAAACTTGGGGATAATCTTTGTCTCTGGACCAAAGCACATGTGTGTTCATCGTGCACTCTGAGTCTCCTCGTCAGAGCACATTACCTGATGAAGAGCATAAGTAGATTCTGTTCCTATAGACCATCTGTTTTCCATTTGGTTCAGTTATTCCTTAGCCAGCTTCTTAAAAGCTGTGACTGTAAACTTTGCTTTTAGGCACAAGATAGTCACTAAATGTATGCTAGGCTCAGGACTTGATACAGGGATTGCAGAGATGAAGAACACATGGTTACTGTGTCAGTAGAATATTCCTGCCCTTGGTGCGTGAGAGACTAGAGTGTGCTCGGCCCACAAGGGAATGTCCTAGTGAGCCTCTTCAAAACGTTTATATCATTAAAAAAAATAAGCATGGGCCCTGGAGTTTAAATCTCAGATCCACTACTTATTTGCTGCATGACCTTGGGCTAGTTATTTAGCCTCACTGTGTCTCAGAGGGGATATTTCATATTGTGATTCAAAAATTAGATAAGTTAATAGATATAAAGGGCTTAGAACAGTGGTAGGATCATAGTAAACAATATAAGTGTTTGCTTCTGCTGCTGTTATAAGGAACAGAATGTGTTTACCCTGAAAAGAAGAGAACTTAGTGGAATGTTTGAGTTTTTTTGAAGGTCATGTGGAGGAGGAATTTGTGATTGCAGAAGGCATACTAGAAGTAACATGCAGGAGGAAGATGAAATATTTTTATAACAGAGCTCTTTAGAAATGTGATAGAGAGTGTTATTAAGGTAATGAATTCTGGGTCACTAGAAGTGATCCTAAAAGACTGGTTGCCCATTTGAATTATTTGGGCAAGGAATTGTGCTTCATTCTGTATTTTTAGGAAAGCCATTTTTAAAGCCTAGTATTCTGTGGGTTGTCTTCTTGGTTATTGATACATTTCACCCTCTATGAGGAATCTAGAAATATAGAAGTCTATTTAGGGGAAGCAGTCCCTTTTTGTGTGAAATACATATGTCTTTTGAAGTATAACATTTCTGTAGCTGTCTTATCTGTTGGTAGGTCTTGGATTCCTTTTTTGTTTCCAAAAATATGGTTAGGGAGGAATTTCCTGTGAAAAAGCATTGTTCCTTTTTCCTGATCTGTCTGTCTTCTGTCTTCCCTGGCAGCAGTCCTTCCTGTCCATTCACTAGAGTTTAGCCTACGTACACAAATTGAGGAGCACAGCTGATTTACTATATCCTTTGTAAGAGAAATTCAGCATACAAACCATGAGATTGACGAATATTGCAAAATGAATTTGGGCCATCCACTTAGCTTTACCGGAATTTAAGTGACTAAACTTGTCATCAATAGAATTTCCCTTAATTATTCTTCTTAAGTCCACCATGTCTGTAGACCCCACTGTATCTCTGGCTTTGGATTCCTTTTCAAGCTGCTTTCTCAAGTCAGCCTTCTCATTTGACCCCAAGCCTGTCTTTATTGCTGTCTGAACCTATGCTGACATCATGGCTACTTCTCTTACTAACTCAGCTGGTTTCTTCCATCCAGGGCACTGTGTTTCTTTGCTTTCTTTTCTCTAGTTTATAATACAGCTGTTGCTTCCTCTACTTTCCAGGCTGCTCTCATACTCAGGGATTTTTCCTGCTTTGGGCTCTCCTGGTAGCCTCTGGTTTTGTGCCTGATGATTCATATCAGTTCCTAGACTCCTCTCAGGTTGTGTTCTTGGACTCTGCCCTTACTGAATTCATGTCCCTCCTTAGTTTTCCAAAAGCACATCCCACTGACAGTCCTTTCTCCCTGCAATCTTGGCATTCTCTCTCATTACAGGAATTCCAAGCCATTGATTCATAATGAACATTTTCATTTTAAAGCATTCTCTCTTTCCCCCATTAACTTAAACCATGTTATTCTTGAGTACATGAAGGTCTCAATTAAATTTTTAAACTTTTTATTCTGGAAAATTCCAGACCTATATTGGGTTGGCTAAAAAGGTCCTTTGGTTTTTAAGTAAAAATAAAAGACACATTTTTCATTTTCACCAAGAACTTTATTGAACAGTGGATTCACCGTTTTGTTCCACTACCTTCTGCCATTTTTCAGGCAACTTCATAATTCCATCTTTCCAAAACTTTTTATCTTTTTGAGCAAAGAACTGTTCTAGGTACCTTTTACAGTCTTACAGGGAATTGAAATTTTTTCCATTAAGCGAATTCTGTAAAGACTGAAATAAATGGAAATCCAAAGGTGCAATGTCTCGTGAATACGGCGGATGAATCAGAACTTCCCAGCCAAGCTGTAACAGTTTTCGTCTGGTCATCAAAGAAACATGCGGTCCTGTGGTATCCTGATGGAAGAAGGTTATGTGTTTTCTGTTGACTAATTCCGGACGCTTTTGGTCGAGTGCTGCTTTCAGTTGGTCTAATTGTGAGCAGTACTTGTTGGAAATAATCGTTTTGTTTTCCAGAAGGCGCTCATAATAGAGGACTCCCTTCTAGTCTAACCATGTACACAACATCACCTTCTTTGGATGAAGACCGGCCTTTGATGTGGTCGGTGGTGGTTCATTTCGCTTGCCCCACAGGCAAAGCTTCCATTCCACATTATTGTACAGTATCCACTTTTCATCGCCCGTCACAATTTGTTTTAAAAACAGACTGTTTTCATTATGTTTCAGTAGAGAATCGCATGCGGAAATATATGGTCAAGAAGGTTTTTTTGCTTATGTAGAACCCAAATATCAAAGTGATTAACATAACCTAGCTGGTGCAAATGATTTTCAGTGCTTGATTTGGATATTTTGAGTATGCCGGCTATCTCCCACGTGGTATAACATTGGTTGTTCTCAATTAATGTCTCGATTTGATTGCTGTCAACTTCAACTGGTCTACGCAACCGTGGAGCATCGTCCAGCAAGAAATCTCCAGCATAAAACTTTTGTAAACCACTTTTGACACATTTTGATCAGTTACAGCACCTTCTCCATACACTGCACAAATCTTTTTTTGCATTTCAGTTGCATTTTTATCTTTCTTGAAATAATAAAGCATAATATGCCTAAAATGTTCCTTTTTTCTTCCATCTTCAATATTAAAATGGCTACACAAAAATTCACCAATTTTGATAAGTTCTTTTTTAAATGCACGCTGATATGACAGATGTCACAATACAATCTAACAAAATTGTTTCAAATGAAGTTAAAGACAACTAAGCGCTACTAGAGCGAACTTACTGAAAAAAATGAACGTACCTTTTGGCCCACCCAGTACAAAGTAGAGTATATTGAATCCTCACGTACCCAACACCAATTATCAACAGCATGCCAGTCTTTTTCTCATCAATCTTCCTTTTTATTCCCTTCACAAATTACATTTTGACTGCTGAAAATTCTCTAGTCCAATTAGCATTCACACACATTCCTCTCTATTCACTAGAATTATATAAAGTCCTATATAATTTGTTAAGTCTTCTTAGTAGATAGTTTCAAATAAATTGTCACTTTCAGATTGAGCACTCATGATTTATTTTGTTTTTGCCAGAGTGGAGGAATAAATGATTGTCTTGGGGTAGGGAACGTACCTCACAGCCTATGTCTATCAAGTAGCAATCAAGCTTTAATACTGCAACATCCATCAAATCACCTTAGTTCCCTGTCTGTGAAAATAATGACACTGGATTGTATGGTATAAGTGTCTTAGCTCTAAGTATTCAGTAGTTGAAAGTTTAATGTAGGTTTGAGTTGAATTTTTTATGATTTAGCATTTTAGCAAAATTCAGCATATTGATTTAGCATCAAGTGAGGAAATCTAAATAATTATTAGAAACATGTGAAGTTCTAACTTAGCCATTATGGGAAAACTATTCTTTCTAGAATGAGAGAGTGAACATGGACTAATATATTAATATCTGCTTTTCCCTAGAGAGCCTCCTTTTCACTTGACCAGAAGAGGCTGGGGTGAGTTTCCTGTCAGAGTTCAAGTTCACTTTAAGGACAGCCAGAACAAGCGGATAGATATCATACATAATCTGAAGGTATTGTAACAAAACATTGCTCCCCAGAAATGAAGTATCTTTTTTCACCTCCACTTGAAGTGGTGGGTTAGGCCTCTGAGAGAAGTGGCCATGGATAGTGGGAGCAGGATAAATCTTTTTGAGTGTGTTTTGCTTACTGCTACAACACTTGCCTTCTGAAAGCTGGGGAAGGGCTCACTTTTTTACAGCAGAATGTATATTCTTTAAAAAGATGAACTGGTCAGATAATCAGAAGAATCTCTGATCAGAGATCACTGGTACTGTGTTACCTGGGGCTAACAAGTAAATGAAATCTTTTTCTTTTTAATCTGTATTTTACTTTTTACATTTTAATTTTCTGTAAAAAGAGGCACAAATAATAAGCCTTGTCTATTTATCTCTTAAGGATAAAGATAGAAGTGAACATATTTTAGGAAATATTAAGTACTGTGGAAGGTTGTAATACTTTTGAAATCCTTAACTGATATATCCAGATGGTTTATTATGTAACCATTACAAATTTTATTTTAAAAAGTGTTTTTTATACATGGGAAAAACTACCATTATAGCAAATGAAAAGCATAGAGTATAAAACTATGTATATAGTATGAGGCCAACCGAGATTTTAAATAGGTAGAAAAAACACAAAAGAAATACCCAAAAAAGTTGGAGTAATTGAAGTAACGACATTGTGGGCAGTTTCTCCTGCCCCTTTTTTCTGTGTGTGCATGTGTGTGTTTTTCTTTTCCAGTTTTATATAATAAACATTTAACTTTCATAGTTGGAACACAGACCATTTTTTTAAAGTGCCCCACATCCCTGTCTGTAGTAACCTCGTGTACATTTTCTCCCGTAAAATATAATCCTAATATTGAACTTCTCCCAAAGCGCCCTTACTTTGTGATTTACCACATTATTCCCATTAATTGTCCCCAGGTGAATCTGAGTACATTTTCAGAATTCCTCTTTTGTTCCCTTTGTTCCACAAACATACCTTTTTCAACCTTAAGGCCGCCTGAGATTTGTCCTCCATTGTTGGTAAACAGCACTACTTAACTTCATGTTTAAGTTATTTTCTAGAGATTACTGTAAAACAAGATTGCCTTATAACCTCAGAGAAGAACTGAAACCAAATAAAGAACATATAGCCACTTTGTTCGGAGGGGCAGGATATGTTCCCACTTACTTAGAGGAAGGTGTGAAATAGTTTTGCTTTCCTCTTAACTTATTTTAAGCACTGTACATACCATCTTATATTGCACTGGGCCCAACCCTAATCCCTAAAATAAAGGGAATTGTTTACATAGTTTTTATACATATTTTATTGTCCTTATCACTTAGAGTTCCTGGTGAATGATTGAGACAGTTTTAAAAGTATTTCTTACCAGATTTTCCTTAATTTTAGTATTTATTACGTGTTGATTGGCCTTGAGAACTTAAGCACCTCTGTTGTGACCACTGATCTTTATTTATTATGGAGTATCATTTTTCCTGCAATTTCTTTGTTAACTCTCAGAACCATCTTTGATTCTTCCCTCTGAGTTCTAAATATTTGTTCACTTGCAAACCATTACTCTTTCTTCATAATTTTTCTTATAGACTACCCTTCGCCCTTTCCACTCTTAGTAGGCTATTATTATACTCTGTCTCCTGATTAGCTTCTTTAATGCTAATCTGTCTTCTTTCCCCTCAGTCCATTCTGTACACCGCCATCAGATTAGTCTTCCTAAAACAGGAGAACCATTATGTTGTTCCTCTCTGAGAAGCTTTGATTGAATTCCTGTTATTCAGGTTCAGACTCCCCTGCCTACTATTCCAGGCTCTTCACATTTTGACTTGACGTACTTACCCTAAATTATCTCACACTAATCCCCTGCCTGAACATCCTACTCCAGCCAGGTCAGTCTGTTCATGTCCCAGAAATGCCTTAGGCCGTCTCTTAAGTCTTCTTTTATGCTCTCGCCTCCTCGAATGCCTGTGTGTATTCTTTCCATTCTTCATGTTCCTGTGTAGCTTTTCCTGGCTATTAAAGTCCATAGCGATCTCTCTGTATTCTGAAATTCTGTAGTACATAACAATCTATATTTGATACTGTAATAATTACATTATATACTAAATACTCAGTTTTAAGAGTTCAATAAAATTTAAAGTTTCTGGGATGAAATTCACATATCTGCATCCCTGACAGGTAGTCATCTAACCTCTCCTCAACCATCACTGGAGCACAGTAATTCCCAAAACAATCCGTTTATCCATTTAGTAAATAAACTTTTAGAAGCTTCTTTCATAAATTTACCTAAAACTGCTGCCCGTTTCTCCCCCACCACCCCTTCTAAGCTTGATCTCATTTATCCTAGTTTGATTTCTGGAATAGTACAGAACAGGACTTTGTTTTGTTTTGTAAGAACTCTAAAAATGTTTAATGATAGCGTTTGTGTCTCTCCTTAAATCATTTCTTCCTCAGCCAAAACCTGTTCTTGTAACATTTCTTGTATGCTGTGCTTTCTTTCCAGTTTCTCTTGTCATTTTGATAATAGTTCTATCAGTGTCTCTCTCAAAATGTGGTCCCAAGAATAAAACATAGGCCAGTGCAGATTACAGAGGCTTAATCTATGCTCTGGATCTATGCTCTGAAGGATATGCAAAATGGATGTAGCCTTAAAATTGCCCATATCTTTTTAACAGTCATACTGTTGGCGAAGGTTTAAATGTTAAAACTCCAGATCTCTTCCATGGGGCTACTATAAATCTACCCTCTATTGCCTTTTCTATTATGAACACTAGGTCTCATGACTGAGTTGTCTTCTCTGTGTTGGCTGCTAAGGAACTCAGCCAGACTGAAATCTACTTCTTGCAAGCCTTTAGAATTTTCTATTTACTAACTTATCCCTGGCTTCATTTTTTCCCCCATCTTTCCTTTTCTTTTCTTTCCTTTCTACCCAACTTAACCATTTTTACCTATTGATCTTACTGTATAAGATTTACATGGTAAGCTGCCACAAATCCTTTTTTTAAATTTTAATTTTAAATATAAATTAAAGTATAAGAACCTAACCTCTTTGTATGTAATTGTAAACTTTTTTGTTTATATTATTAACATTCCCTCAATTTATACTCCTTTCTCTCCTCTAAAGTAAATCATCCATGAAGCTAATGTACTGGTAGTTATTAGTATTGCCTATATTGCCTAAGTTTTCATTCATTTTTTGCACAAGTGCTTAGTAAATATACCCTAAGTATATAATTGTGTCATCACACTGCATGTATATTTTTATAGTCTGTTTTTATAACTACCTATATGTCTGAGGTTGTTTTTATTTATTTTACTCAGTTCTTCTCTCAGAAAATTGAGGGTTTTTATTGACATGATGAATTTATACATTATGAAAAAGTAGATCCTATGATATGAAGACTTGCAGTGAAAGGGGTTTTAGATTAAGACTGTATCCTAAGCTTTAAGCATAGTGAAACTTATCCTAAGCTTTAAGCATAGTGAAACTTAATACTCTTCTGTCTTTCAATAGCTGGACAGAACTTATACTGGCTTGCAGACTCTTGGAGCAGAGACGGTAGGTTATTTTCCTACAGTATTATTTGGGAACAAGTAGAATGAAAATTGATCTTCGTTTTTAATTAGGAAAAAAAAAAGTGCTTAATTTTAAAAAAAGTTTCTCTCCCCCCTTATTTACTTATTTATTTTTAAATTGTGATAAAATATACATAAAATTTACCATTTTAATCATTTTAAAGTGTGAGGTGGTATTAAATATATTCACATTTTCATGCAGCTGTCACTACCATTCATCTCCAGAGAACTCTTCATCTTGGAAAACTGAAACTACCCATTTATAATAACTCACCCTCTTCCCGCAACCCCTAAACCACTCTTCTATTTTCTGTCTCTATGAATTTGACTACTCTAGGTACCACATAAGTGGAATCATACAGTGTTCTTTTTTTTGTGTGACTGCCGTATTTCACTTAGCATAATGTTCTCAAGATTCATCCACATTGTAGCATGAATCAAAATTTCCTTCCTTTTTAAAGGCTGAGTAACATTCCGTTGTATGTATACGTCACATTTTGTTCAACCACTTATCTGTCAGTGAGCACTTGAGTTGCTTCCATCTTTTGGCTATTGTGAATAATGCTGCTAAGAATGTGGGTCTCTCTGTTCGAGTCCCTGTGTTCAGTACTTTGGGGTGTATACCCAGAAGTGGAATTGCTGGATCGTACAGTAATTCTATTTTTAATTTTTTGAGAAACTGCCACACTGTTTACCATAGCAGCTGCATCATTTTACATTCCCACCAACAGTGTGTAAGGGTTTCGATTTCTCCACATCTTTGCCAGTGCTTGTTGTTTTCTGTTTTTTTGATACTATCCAGGGAGTGTGAGGTGGTATTTCTTTGTGGTTTTGGTATGCATTTCTGTAATAATTATTGATGTTGAGCATTTTTTCATGTGTTTATCAGCCATTTATGTATCTTTTTTGGAGAAATGTGAATTCAAATCCTTTGTCCATTTTTGAATTGGGTTGTTTGGTTTTTTGTAGCTGAGTTTTAGGAGGTGTCTCTATATTCTTGAGATTAATCTCTTATCAGATATATGATTTACAGATATTTTCTCCCATTCTGTGGGTTGCCTTTTCACTCTGTTATCATGTCCTTTGATGCACAGAAGTTTTAAATGTTGATGTAGTCTAATTTATCTGTTTTTTCTTCTATCTGTACGTTTTGTATCATATCCAAGAAATCATTGCCAAATTCAGTGTTATGACACTTTGCCCCTATATTTTCTTCTGAGAGTTTTATTGTTTTAGGTGTTATGTTTAGGTCTTTGATCCATTTTGAGTTAATTTTTGTATATGGTGTAAAGTAAACTTCCACCTTCATTCTAATGCATGTGCATCTCCAGTTTTCCCAGCACTATTTGTTGAAAAAACTGTCCTTTTCCCAATCAATGGTCTTGGCACCCTTGTCAAAAATAATTTGACCATGTATGTGAGAGTATATTCTATTCTAATGGTATCTTTGTCTGTCTTTATGCCAGTACCACACTGTTTTTATTACTATAGTTTTGTAATAATAAACTTTGAAATCAGGAAGTATGAGACCTTCAACTTTGTTTTCCCACCCCATCCTCCCCCTCCTTTTTTGGTATTCATGATATATCAGCAGTAGCCATTATGATTAGAATTAGCTAAGTTAAACCTTACTCTCTTTAGGGAAATGTGCTGTCTTATGCCAGAAGATATTTATTGAGCACATACTATATGCTAAGCACTGGTTCAGGTACTGAGGATACAAAAATGAACAAATGAGAGTAGCTACTACTCTCGAGGAGTTTTATTCTTGGTTGTATTGAGAGTGGGGAGAAGGTATATAGTAAACATAAAAGCAAATAAGATAATTTCACTTACAAATAAGTGCTATAAAGAAGAGAGTAGCCGGAGGACAAGTTGGGTGCTTTAGCTAGGTTGGTTAGGGAAGGCCTCTCTGAGAAGGTGACATTTGATTGAGACCTAATGGTGAGAAAGAGGCAGTCATGCTGAGATTAGGGGAAAGAGTGTTCTAAGGTGCAGAAACACTAAATGGAAGGTCCCCAATTTTATGATTGGTTTCATTGAGTTATCTATTAAGCCAGATTAGATTACATTCTGGGATAAATCCTTTAGTTATTGAGATTGAAATTGCCTTTGAAGTATGAATAGAAATCATTTGCAACGTCTGTTAGAGCACCATGTTTTGAGACAGGTTTGGGGCTTTCTGTGACATTGATGATGGATTCATGAGCCCACTTGTTGCCCAATCATGTAGGTAGTGGATGTTGAGCTCCATCGGCATTCTCTTGGAGAAGACTCCGTTTATCCTCAGTCCTCTGAGTCAGACATCTCAGATGCCCCACCATCCTTGCCTTTGACCATTCCAGCCCCTGTGAAAGCATCCTCACCAGTAAAGCAGTCACATGAGCCAGTACCTGATACCTCTGTGGAGAAAGGTAGTATATATTTTTCCTTGTATGGAAATGCATTTTTACCTTGTATAGAGCAGTCATTATGGCGTGTTCCTTTCCATCACTTGATGTTGAACTGCTGTCTTCAGCGCCTTATGAGTGTATGGAAAATAAATTTTGCATAAGTAGGCATGCTGCTCTTCTACACAGACCTATTATGAAAATAGCCAAGCCCTTACTCTTCTCAGAAAAAATTTTTTATGCAGTTTTATCGACATTTTATAGAACACAAAACTCACTGAAAAGCATTACATTTTTATTCTTTGATGAATATAATGGTTTCCTCTAATATGTTACAGGAAGACTTTCTTGTTTGGTCCCTAATTGTGTGAACAAGAAGTTCAAATATTAGTATCTAATCTTATTTAAAATACAGTATAAGACTTATCATCAACAAATGTATTTTGACTATGGCATTTTTTAATTTAGTAAATATATAAGTATATAATTAAGTATTTAAGTGTTTACTTATATAACATATACAAATACATATACAAATACGATATACAAATCGATTCTAAATGGTGTTAGTTTGGTCTGCAAGCCTACGTTTAATGTGATGTTAATATTTTAGTTCTTTTATAAAAATCTCAACTTTATTTCTCTTAAGTTTCAGTTGCATCTTTTTTATGGGCATTTAATAAAACAAGACATCATTAGATTAAGCTAATGCTTTCTTTTGAGTTTTTCTTCTTCTCTAAACAGTTTGTCAATTCATATATAAAGAATGGGAGAACATAATGAACTTGTAAATTTTATTATGTAGTGTTAGCTAATATGTTTTCTAATTTTTTAAAAGAAGCATTTTAATGAAACATGATTCTAGGCATGATATTTACATTTCACCAGAAAATACATAAAGCAGTGTTAAATACCAGTCAACTGTATTTATTTTACTACTGGTAAATGGCTTAAATGGTTCTTGAAATGGTGAGGGATTTCAAAGTGGTTGATGACTTATTTGCCTGTTTCATTTCAAAAAGGATTCCCAGCCAACACTGAAGCTGAGAGACACACTACATTTTATTCTTTGCCATCTTCATTGGAACAAACACCCACCAAAATGACAACATCCCAGAAAGTTACCTTTTGTTCTCATGGCAATTCAGCTTTTCAGCCAATAGCATCAAGTTGCAAAATTGTGCCACAAAGTCAGGTTCCTAATCCGGAGTCACCTGGAAAATCCTTCCAGCCTATCACCATGAGCTGCAAGATTGTCTCAGGTATACATGGTATATATGAATTTGGTGTGTGTAAAAATTGTTGGAATGACAAAACAAAGTACTATGGCTTTTTTTTTTTTTTAGTTTTTCTAAGCAGGGTTTTTGTTTAGTTAACAAGCAAGCTAATCACTGTTGATTAGCAAAGCAAAAGTGTCACAAAACAAAAACAAAAGTCATTCATATGGAAACAATTTTTGAATGAGGAAAGAAATAAAATTCAAAGCAGTCAAATTTTCATCTAGAATCAGCACAGGTAAATTGTTTGCTAGGATGTATGGTGGAAACTAAGGTAGAAATTAAGTTTGGGAATTATATATGGAAACCAGAGTGACTAGTAATAGAAAAAATTTAGATGCCTTTTGGTTTGTAGTTAAGCTTCAAGGGTTGGTTTGGGATTGAGATATCTTTTATACTCTATAACCACACTAGAAATTTACTCATTCCTATGATCAGTAGGTCGTTCTGAGGTTTCATTTTCACTGAGGTTGAATTGTCCATTGCCTCGTGACAGTTTATGTTAGGTAAACTTCTAGTAGAAATATGCTTTATAGTTTTGGCTGTGCCACCTCAGAAAAGACATGAAAGTGAGTCAATAGAATACCTAGGCAGGGGGAGACTTCTGTATAATTCCTAAATGAAGGGGGTGGGGGGAGTCTTCAGTGCTAAAAATAGCTAAGCAGAAATATGATCCAAGTCCTTGAAATTGATGAAAGGTAAAGAATGTATAATTTTACCTACCAGTTAGAAGCATTTTGGAACTTGCTGCTTCAGAGGTGGAATAGGCTGAACATATAAATTGTTTTGAAGGTTAGAGAAATTCATGGATAACAGATTTGATCAATAACGGTTGAGGATGTTTAATGATGTATCTGTCGGTAACTTCTGAGAGCTATGGGAACACGAATCTCTGGATTGTGGCTGTGACATGGTATGGAGAGAGACTTTTGTTTCGGTGGATGAATTTCATATTTTCCTATTGGAAATTCATTGCAAATCAAGACTTGGTTCCTAAGTCTAGCAGTTCACTTGCCTCCCTAGCTTCAGTTTCTTCAAGTGTAACCAGTATTATAACAACCTGCCCAAGTTGTTGTTACCTGGGGATGCAGCAGTTCCACACTTATGTAAAGCACTGTGTTTTGAACTTTAATGTGCCTGCTGGGGTATCTTGTTAAAATACTGCTTTGTTGATATATTCGGTAGATCTGGGGTAGGACCTCCGTATCTGTTTCTAACAGGCTGCCTGATGCTGCTGGTCCATGGAAAAGGATGTAGAGAGTAAAACGCACTAACCCCTGGCCTCAGCTGCTGCTGCTCTCAGCACCTGAAACTTACAGGCCCATCCTCTTCTCCCAGCTTGTCACCTTTGTACTGGTGGCCCTGCCCCTCCTCCGTTTTCTTTAGCATCCTCTTAGATGGGCTGAATATATCTATTTTGTTTAGTTTATTTTGTTTCTCTTTTTTATTAATAAAGGTTCCCCTATATCAACCCCAAGTCCATCGCCATTGCCTCGAACCCCAACTTCCACTCCAGTCCATGTGAAGCAAGGCACTGCCAGTTCTGTTATTAATAATCCTTATGTTATCGTGGACAAGCCAGGGCAGGTTATTGGAGCCACCACTCCTACTGCAGGTGTGTGTTTGAACGGAACAATATTCGTGCAATCCCCAAGATTTGATCTTTTTTAAAGGTGAAATCCTAATGTGACTTAGTAGCCATATAATGAGAGAATGAAATCTTCAACCATAACAAGAGGAGGGAATACATAAGAGTGTGTATATATACATATATATATATATTTTTTTTTTTCCAGTGCTGTTTCTCTGAGGGAAGATTTACTTCTTGTAAAAGTTATATTTTTAGGAATTTACTTAAGTTTTTTTTTTTTTAATTTCTTAAGCTTCATAGTGAACCATAATTAATTTTCTAAAAAAGAAAAAAAAAGTGGATTTTTTTCTCATTTAGAAGACATTCTTTTTAGGCAATGTGATTAACTTTTCCAAATTAAGCTTTAGAGCAAGAATAGCTTTGTGAGCCATATATATTTTTCCCCAGTGAAATAAAAAAGTGATCTTTACGTTTCAGTGAATAAGATAAAACTTGCATGTGGGAGGGAAACTGAACCCTGTGGTTATTTAAAACAAAAAACTAAAAACAAAAAAAAACTCTAATAGGAAGAATAAGAAGTCTTTGGATTCCCCGTGTTTATCATCATAACCTCATATAAATACAGAGAGCTTTTCAGGTTTCTTTGAGGTACTTTCACTAACATTTTATTTATTCCCTTCAATTAAACTGTTTAAACACATGCGCCTCTGTGTAAACTTTCCTGTAGCTTTCACTTCTAATAGAAATATCGAAAAAAGAAATAAGAGAAATGACTATTAAGTAATGAGACTGATTTTTTTCTAACATGTTTGATTTTAACACAGATTAATGTGTGTTGGGCCTTTCCAACTATTTTTTTAGAAAGTTATGTTCTTTAACAATGATTATAATTGTGGGACTCCTTTAAAAAATGCTACTTTCAGAGATTCCCTTTTGAGTACACTTAAGGATGCCAAGTAGGTGTCTTTTGAGGATGTTTAGTTTTAGGAATCAGCCAAAGTCTCTGCAGGCAAGTTTGGTAAATGGAGGAGGTGACCAAGTACCATTTTTAGTCTTCACTTACTGTTGACTGTAGATAATGTGACTTATTTTGATCAGACCCTAAAGGCAGTTGTACTGATGGAGTATAAAGTGTTTAATGTTGTCAGCATTTTGGAGTAGGTATAACCTTCCAGTGGAACTACTTTGAAGGAAGTAGCATTCAGTTGAATGCATACATTTTGGCACATTGTGAAATAGCCAACACCATTATGTTACAGTATCTCTTTCTATGTAAGTGCAGAATATATAATGTCTGCTTACTTTACTTATTCTTCTACACTTGCTTACTAGCTTCTTGTCCCTTTGCAGGTTGGTGAAGCGGTCAGCTTCACAGGATGAATCCTTAAGTGTTTTTTTCTATAATAATATCATGGTTGTGAGTTTTCAGCCCTTCAAAATGAACAATAAATAGTGGGGAGAAGAGGAGGGTGGTGGAAAATGGCTTTAAAATTCCATTTTGTAAATTTTACTTTGTTTATACTTTATTTTTAAATCAACCTTGCTTATCAGGAAGTCCTACCAGCAAGCTCTCTACTGCCTCTCAGGCCTCCCAAGGAACAGGTTCCCCGATTCCTAAAATTCATGGAAGTAGTTTTGTAACATCTGCTGTCAAGGTAATGCTCTTATTGCACTTTGCTAGTTTCTAAATGTGGTACATTCAAGTTGAGCCAGAATTTGCAAGTGATAATGCAGATTTCATAAAGTAGAATCTTCAAGCTAAGAAGTGTCATAAAGATCAAGTAAGTACTTCAGACTCCCCTACCTTACCTATGATTTTTTTTTGACAGCTTTGTTATACGTTTTTCTTTGCAAAGTAATAATTCGTATCTTTCCACAGTGTATTTTCCCCCTCCCCACCTTCTTCAGGGTAAGAAGTCCTTTGAAATTTACAATTCCAAATATGATCTGACTTGTTCAGATCATAGTGCTAGATATCTGCTCACTGTTCCACAGAGACAGTCACTGCTGTTGGCTTAGTTATTCAGCTTATTTGTTATTGTCTTGGCTACCTTAAGGCTAGAGCCTCTGAGGTATAAACTTCTGTTTGAGAATTCCTGAGAATTCAAAGATCATCTGTTACATGACTGGTGCTAACACAGCGTTTCTTATATCTAGGCACTTAATGGTGATGATATTGAGTAGTTTCCTGATCCAGGGCAAGGTTTCTCTCTAATGCAGTGTAATCTGTGAGCACTGTGTTCTATGAATGCCTCAATTGTAAGAATTCCACGAAGGTCTTAATTCTCTACCAGTGTATTTTTGCATGTTTGTTGATGACATTTTCATTACATAGTTAAGCAGTGTTCTTAACTTTGTTTCTTGCCCCCAACATTTATTTATGGAAAATTGCCTCTGAGACTTGCCTTTTGTATTTGAGGATTAGAGACAAATGACAGTAATTTTGAATTTTGACCTTTGCTGTCTTTGTATTTGCTAATTGTTCAAGTTCTTTTCATTGTATTGTTTTTAAAATTTTTAGTGAAAAACTTCCCCCTGCGTCCTGGGTATTTATTCCAGAGTAAGGATAACAGTTCAAGTTGCAAGTACTGTTACAAGGGTGTGGTGTACTGAAACACTGTCACTGCCTGTTACATTCATTTGTTTATTTAGTGCCTAGACTTTAGGGATAGAAAAGAAATAGAATACAGTACCTATCCTTTAGTAGCATCTGGCAGGGGACTGGACATGAAACCAATGAGTCAACTAGATATTAGCGGTAGTATGATAGGAGTCTTTCCGGTTTCCAGTGGGCACAGATGAGTAGGCTCTTGCCAGTTTATAGCCTTACTTTGAATTGTCTTTTCAAGCAATAGTAAAATGCAGGTGTAGGGACTCGGAAGACCCCAAAGAGTTTTGGGCTTTTTGTTTGTTTTTGTTGCTAGGGAATGTCACAGGTTTATATTAAATATGTGACTAGAGTGAAATCACTCACTTTATCCTAATTGTACAATATGTATTTTTACAAACACAGCAGGAGGATTCTTTGTTCGCATCTATGCCACCTCTTTGCCCAATTGGGAGTCACCCTAAAGTTCAAAGCCCCAAACCTATAACTGGAGGACTTGGAGCTTTCACAAAAGTAAGTATTCATGAGAGGATTATCCCACAAGTGGATAAGCTCTTGTTACAGAATCTTTTTGTGGCATGTTGGGGTTGATTGATGCTACTACCCCACAACATGGAACTTTTTAGTATGTCTCATCTCTAAGACTGGATCCTACTTCTGAGACATGCTTCCATTTATTTAGTGGTGTTCACAGGGCAGCCCTTGGAGTCTAGCAAGATGGGAACTTTCTGGTGCCGTTTTGCCACCAATATCTAAAACAAATGACGAGGTTGGTTTGCAGATACACTGGATCAAGTCCACATCCTACTTTTGGTCCCTTTAATAGCTATTATGGGCTATACTTAAGCAGTATTTTTACCCTTCTAGTGGAGTCATTGTTTACATACAGGGCTTCATTCATTCATTAATTCCTGCAGACAGAATAAATTCAAATATTAGTAGCGTTTTTCATGGGCTGTTTATTCATTGTCATTATCATGTTTGTTGCAAGGTAATCATCAAACAGGAACCTGGTGAAGCCTCTCATGTACCAACAACAGGAGCTGCCAGCCAGTCACCACTCCCTCAGTATGTGACTGTGAAAGGGGGTCACATGATAGCTGTGTCCCCTCAAAAACAAGTCCTAACTGCTGGAGAAGGGACTGCCCAGTCACCAAAGATTCAGCCCTCTAAGGTTTGTGTTGGGTAAGGATGGGGAAGTCAACGTGTCAGTGAACGTTGTTTGCCTAAGTAATGGACACGTGCTGAAAAGGGTGACGGTGTTGATGGTCCCGGGAAAACCTGTGGATGAAAGCCCTGTAGGAAAAGCAGATAAGTCGGTGTTTAACGCACCTGTTCTTGTCATAGTCATTAACAAGAGCAGGGACATGGTTTATAGAGGGCCCAGGGACAGTTCAAGAGGTGAAGGGATGCCGTGTTATCTCTCTGGCAGTGAAGATGATTGACGTCATGGACACAACTTTACACTTGATTCAAGTCTAACTGACAGGATCGAGGTCCACTGTTTTTACCTGTTTATTTCTGATAGGAGACTGCTATAGTTTGCACCTCTGATGTCTTGACTGTGTGATCTGTTAAATGATTCTTGGCTCTTTAGAGAGTTTATTTTCTTTATAATTTGGAGGTTTGGGGAATTTACATATTGAGAGAACTCTAAAACAGAGATACCTGTTTCCCTGCATCCGTTGTACTTAGGAGTGCCAAAGTATATCATGCTCTTATTTGTACATTATCTGTAATCCTCAAACAACCTTGCAAGGTGGATATTTTCACTGCTATTTTACAAATGAGGAAATTGTGGCTCTGAGAGGTTTAGCAACATCCGAGCATACAGCTAATAAATGACAGAGAATTTGAACCCAGGTCTAGTTGACTCCAAAATTCCCCATTCCAGAACTATTAAAATTTGTGAGCCATTGTCTGTAACCTAAGCATGCTTTTAGAACATCCAGAGTTAAATTATCTTATTTTTAGGGCAGATATATCCTAAAGCTATTAAGAGTACTATGTGAGGCGCTTGCTCTTCAACTTTAAAATAGGTTTTAGATATTTTGGTTAGTCTAGATGGCTGCATATAGATCGAGTTAAAAATTCATAGTCTTATAGGTGGTTCTAAAATCTGTAAGAGTTCATCAACCACTTTCCCAAACTTATCTGCTCATAAGACTCAACTGATGATTAAAAATATATAGATACTAAGGCCCCCATCTCAGAACTTCTTGGTGACCCCAGGAATCTGGATTTTTAACAAACTCTCCTACTGACTCATATGATTAGGCAAATTTAGGAACCATGGAACTACAGCATCAAATTTGACTTTGGGGCTTCCATAGCCAGAATCACTAAAACAGGCAACCCCCAACTACTTCCTGATGCTCCCTCTGTTGTTTTGGCTTCAGGGCTAAGCATTTTGTTCAAGTCCTTTCGTGAATCGGTTATTGTCATCTGGTCTTTGTACTCAGACACATCCTGTATGTTGTTTAAAATCTATTTTGCTTCATCTAGAAATACATGGTATTACTGATTTAGGCTTTTGAATCATGATAGCATTTCTATTTATGCTCAGAAGCTCTGAAAAGTTTCTGCTTTTTGCCACTTTTGCATTTTGCACACCTACTCACCCAGTAATACTGAACAACTGTATTGGCTTTCTTGTCACATTGCCACCTACCTAATGGCAAGGTAGGACCAAGAGAAAATGGGTGGGTTTGTGCTAGAATGCCTTAAGTGTAAAGGTACCTGATAAGAAAAGCCACAGTAGAGTGTGAAAAAACTACAGAGAAGCAGAACATGAGACAAGACATCTATCCCAGAAATTTACTACATGCTTTAGACTTGAGATAAAGAGCTGTCTGCAAGTACAGGGTGTCCCTGGTTATTGCTGAGGTGCAGTCAGAGAAAGTATGCCAGAAAACAGAAGTGTGAACAGAATGGTACTGTTTCACTTTCCACACAACTTTGGCACAATAGAAACACAGCTTATCTCTTTCATAAAAGTAGAGAGCGGTGCTGCTTTTGACATGAAAAGAGACAGCTGAGGAATTGGTGGTTCATATGGGAAGGAAGCAGTGTGGTGTAGTTAAAAGAGCATGAGCTTGTTACGCATCTCAGATCTCAGCCACTCATTACTTGTGTGAGCTGGGCAAATTTATCTCTCTCAGCCTTGTTTTTTCATCTAGTAAAAGGAAATAATACCCTTTGCCTTTCAGTGCTGTAGGAGAATTGGAGATCATTGTATATAGAGGACCTAGTACAGAGCAGGTGCTAAATAAGTGATAGCAGCTAAAGTTATGTGAGGACGAGTCCTATGTATATATGCGTGAGTACCATGTAATAGTGACTATCACTGAGAACTAAATCGTAAGTGGCTGTATTTTTCAGCATCTAGAGGGAAAAATCACATATACAGAGTCCTCACCTTCAGGTTGCTAAAGTAGATTCTGACTTGCAAAGGTATGTACAGGGCACAGGGAGGGCAGGAATAGAAACACCAAATCAAAGCATGAATCAAAATTAAGTATTTATAACAGTACAGAACAAAGGTGAAACAAGAAGGAAATTTGGAATGCGGAGAGCAGTGCTGTGGGAGGGGAAGAGGAGAACAGTTGGTAGGTGATTTCAGGTTCTAGGCCAAAATGTATTTAAAAAAAAAAAAAGACTAATTTGGGGTTACAGTGTCCTACTTAATAGACTTCCTTGTGGTGTCATAGACAGCTGTGCATAGGGTTTTCCCCAGTAGAATGCCAGACTTCCTCATTCTCCTCAGTGTTTTAGAATAAAGGGGGGTTGTTTATCTTGTGAGCAGTTTGCTCTTGGTGGACAAGCTCTGCTAGTAAAAACTGCCCTCCTGTGGCCAGCATGGTTTTGTTTTATTTGGCTCTCGGAGGGATTAGGTGTGTCATATTCTGGACATTTTGAAGCAGTTGAGTGTGAGGATAGAGGTTGGCACAAGGAGGGAAAAGCAAGTCAGATGCATGGGATTGGAGGAAAGAAATTAAAATAGGTACATGTATGTATTATTTTCCTTTTTTAAATTGAAGTATAGTTTGTGTATAATATTATATGTTACCAGTGTACTGTATAGTGATTCACAATTTTTAAAGGTTACATTCCATTTCTACTTATAAAATATTGACTGTATTCCCTGTGTTGTACAGTATACCCTTGTAGCTTATTATATACCTAATAGTTTGTACCTCTTAATCCCCTACCCCTATATTGCCCCTCCTCCCTTTCCTTTCGCCACTGATAACCACTATTTTGTTCTCTGTATCTGTGAGTCTGCTTCTTTTTTGTTATATTCACTAGTTTGTTGTATTTTTTTTTTAGATTCCACATATAAGTGATATCACATGTATATATTATTTTCCTTTAAGATCTTTGCTTTCTTTATTAATTTAGGAACATGAAAATAGATTATGTGTAATTTAGCTTATGCAAGGGATTATTAAGTGTGATATATTTAGGAAATGTAAAGACAGACGTCTTAGAAAAAAGTTCAACTAATATAACAAATTCCCAAACCAGGAGCTTAAATAAGTTTACTTCTCTCACACATAAAAGACTGGTAGGCGGTCCTGGTGTGTTGGTTCCACAGTCATCAAGAATCTAGACTCCATCTCGTTGCTCTGTCATTTTCAAAATTTGGTTTTCAGCTTGTGGGCTGTGATAGCCACTTCATCTCATGCCACCATGTTCACATTTCTGGCCAGCAGGAAAAGGGAAGGGAAGATGGTTTGGGGAGAGCATAACCAAAAATTTCCACTCATCACTTCTGTTCACATCCCTTTAGCCAGAAATGAGATGTCAGACCTAGATGTGAAGGAGTTGGGAAATATAGTCAGTATTCTGTGTGGCCATGTCCCTAGCTGAAAATCGGGGGTTCTGTTACTATGAGAGAGAAGCAAAGAATACATATTGGGGTTCAGCTGGCAGTTTCTGCCATACCTTAAAAATAATTTTCTGGATTAAGAAACTTTTTTTTTATCAATGCAGAGAAAAGTTCTTGATTAGTAAGAAGAGTTTGTGTATCTCCACATCTCTAGGGGGAATGAGTGTGCCCAGCTCTGTAGCTACAGTAACGCTCCATGTTGCCTATATAATGAGGTTCATACAGTCAGAATAAAGAGATTTGGATAGTCATCAGGGATTGTTTTACCCAGGGCAGGGTAGCTGGGAGTTTTCTCTTCTCCATTCTAGATGAACTTATTTCTCCCCCCCACCCATTGGTTCTTTGATTGTTTTGTTTTTTCCTTTCTTTCCCTCCTTCCTTAAACTTACATAAAAGTGCAGAGACTATTGTAATGAATCCTACATGCCCATTATTCCGTTTCAGCAGTTACCAGCATTTTGCTAATCTTTTCCTCCTAGAATATTTTAAAGCAAATACAAGATGTTATCTATATATTTTGATTTCTGTTTGATTAACTGGACCTTAAGATCAAGGTCCTCTGCCCTGGCCAAATGCTGAAGATAGTGACAGATGTTAATCCTTTGGCTTTCTGTCCTGAGTCTCTACGTAGTCTCATAGATCACCATTCTTTAGTTCATAGTAGCAAGTGTTGTGCTGGCTGCAGCTGTCATTTACTGTGTACATCATGCTAGCTAGGCACTTTATAAACTTTTTTTCATTTATGCCTCATGATCTTATGAGATATTTTATAGATGAGGTATCTAAAGCTAAAGCTCAAAGGGGTTAAATAACTGTGCAGCTACTAACTGATGGAGCAAAACTGGGAAAGCAGGTCTGACTGCTTATAAAAACCTATACTCTTTCCTCTGTGATACACTGGTTTATAACAATTGATTAGGGGACCATTTTCTTTACATCAGCCATATTATCCAAGCACATGACAAGTGTATTTTACTATATTCACATTCTTTGAAAAGGAACCATGTATGATTTAGTGATTATTTAACTTAAAAATCCCATTCATCAGTTGTTATATGGTTTGTCATTTTGTTCTACCTTAAGTAATGCTATTATTTTTTAATTTGGGAAGATTCTAAAATTTCAGTAAATACAGAGAATAATATAATCAGTATCCACATATCCTCCACTGTGAATTAACATGTTCATATTTTTTTTTAATTAATTAATTTATTTATTTATTTTTGACTGTGTTGGGTCTTCGTTTCTGTGCGAGGGCTTTCTCTAGTTGCAGCGAGCGGGGGCCACTCTTCATCGCGGTGCACGGGTCTCTCACTGTCGCGGCCTCTTTTGTAGCGGAGCACAGGCTCCAGACGTGCAGGCTCAGTAGTTGTGGCTCACGGGCCTAGTTGCTCCGCGGCATGTGGGATCATCCCAGACCAGGCCTCGAACCCATGTCCTCTGCATTGGCAGGCAGACTCTCAACCACTGCGCCACCAGGGAAGCCCAACATGTTCATATTTAATTCAACATTTTTTTCTCCAAATAAAATATGACTGATAAAGTTGCAGTCCACTTTGTTCTTCCCCAAAACAACAGTCATGAATTTGGATGTGTAGCTTGACAGTCCATACTTTTTATTACATAAGTAATAGCCATAAGTAACATGTAGTGTTGTGAATTTTGAAGATTTACATAAAAGATATTTATACTCATATTTTTCTGCAACTCCCCTTTCACTCAATATTTGTATTTGCAAAGTCTGTTGATGTTGATATATATATAGTTCCAGTTCATTCATTTTAACTAACAAATGTTATTCCATCGGTCAGTCTTATACCACAGTTTATCTATTCCTCTGTCTATAGACATTAAGCATATTTCATTTTGTAGACATTAAGGTTACTTACAATTTTTTGTAATTACAAATAATGCTACCTTGGACTTTCTGTGTATGTTCCCTTGAGCACATGTCTAAGATTTCTCTGGGATATATCCCTACCAGTAGAGGGTGAATTTTCAATTTTAGTAGATATCCTAGTACTTCTCTGGAGTGGCTGTACAAATTTACCTTTCTACCAGCAGTGAACAAAAGTTCCTGTTTCCCCATATCCTCTAGCCAATTCTTGGTATTATCAGGCTTTAAAATTTTCCCCTCCAATCTGATGGTTGAAAAGTACTTTCTTCTTTATCTTTTTTGCCTTTAGAAAGCAGATCTTTTCTCATTCTTAAAAAAGAATGTAAAAGTCTTTTTATCTAGTTTCTGGTGAGAAGTTCTTTTTATGAAATAAAGAATTGGGGAGTGTGAAACACTGCCCCAATTTTCCATGAATTAAGTTGTTTCTTCTAATTGAACATTGTACTATTGACCTTGTTTTAAAAGAGCTCCGAAATATTCTTTTACTTGAAAGAATTTACGGTATTTTCAGAACTAGGTATTTCTAACTTTCATTCTTTGGGTGCTGGGATCTTTTTTTTTTTTTTTAATTGAATTAAATGTTTTTCTAGCTTACACTTTTTCTTTTTTAATGAAATGTCTACCTTTAAGGAAAGGAAAGATTAGAAGGTATAGAAAAAGATAACTTTTCTTAAAAATAAGTTGGAAGAGGTGTCACATGTTTTACCATATAATAAATGACGTGGATTGTTAGATGTTCTAGTGATGAAGAAATATTGCCTCAGATGGGGATAACACAGAAGGGATTACTGAAGAGGTGTTATTTAAAAGTATGTAGTGGAGTTTATAGTTCATATATGAGAATGTTTATTGCAGTTTTTTCATAATGTGAAGTTTAAAATTACCTAAATAGTTACACAGTAGTGAAATATTTACTTAGATTATGGTATATCTATTCTAATACATTATTTTTTGGTCATCTCAAAATGTTGTTGAAAAATAACAGTGGAAATGGTTGTAACATGATGTTAAATTTAAAAATTATAAAACTATATGTATCCTAATCTTTGTTTCAAAATGTACATTTAAAAGAATCAGAAGTAAATACTACATTAAAAATATTAAGAGATTATTTCTGATGAGTATTTTTTAAAAAAACACACATATTACTTTTTATAATTAAAATAGGTTATGGATAGTAGCTGGGGTTAAGACAAAAGCTGTAACATTTTATTGTAATAATATCCAGACTGTGAGAAATACTGCTGTTCACATCATAGGTAGCATTCCTAGATGATTGAATAAGACTCCATGTGTTGTATCTAGGGGTTTGCTTTTGTTCTTTGCTGGAACAGAGTGACTGTGCTGCTTTAAGACCTCTCAAGGGACTATGAGAAGAAGCACTGCTGGGTTCTCCTCTGTTTTGAACAGGTTGTTGGGGTGCCAGTTGGGTCTACCCTACCTTCGGCAGTGAAGCAGGCAGTGGCAATCAGTGGTGGCCAGATCCTCGTAGCCAAGGCCAGCTCGTCTGTCGCCAAAGCAGTTGGTCCAAAGCAAGTTGTGACCCAAGGAGTTGCCAAGGCAATTGTGAGTGGAGGTGGAGGAACCATTGTCGCTCAGCCCGTGCAAGCGTTAACCAAGGCTCAGGTCACTGCTGCTGGCCCTCAGAAGAGTGGATCCCAGGGTTCAGGTAACTGATACTAATCGGGGGCCCTTTCAGCAGCAGCCCCTTCCAAAATGCTCTGTGCTAGTGATTTTATTTGCTATTTGGTTCTCTCTAGGAAAACCTAGTGTGTTGATGTTATAAGGAGTATATAAAAACATGTTAATCTTTTTCATGTAACATTTTACATAGAGGCCTGTAAGGCTTTTGCTCTAAGTTGTGCGTGCGCGTGTGTGGGTATGAGCAGGAATAGTAAAAATAGAGGGTATTTCTTGATACTGCTCTCAAGTCTGAAGAATAATTCTCATTTGTCCTTATTTCCATGTTGCGTTCTATTTCAGACTTACAGTCTTGGTATGGTCATTTGCCAGCAGCATTTTGAGATACTTGACTAAGGCATTCTCTACTAAACAAAAGTTTAAACACTTTGAATGTGTTTTAGTCCTTAATGTGTTGTTTCTGTGAGTGCATGAAGAAATATACCTCAGGCATTTGATATTCACTAATTTTTAAAGGTCTTGATGAGGCTAAAGAATGGTAGCAGTGAGTTGGGAGGGTAGAAGGGTAGTGGAGGTCCAAAGTAAAGATTTCAGAGGTGAAGAATTGCTGCTGATGACAAAGTTCTTTTGTGGCATTCAAAATGAGTGTTTGAGATGGACCAGAAGAAATGATCTTTGGAGTTTAGAAGATACAGCAGCTGAGAAGGCAGAGAATTAAATAAGTCATCTATAGTGTTGTCACTGAGAATGACAGCCCTTAGCATAGAGCACAATACTTTGAGTCCGGAGTCCGCCTTCAGCTAATGAGGGGAAGTGACTTGGGAGTTCAGTAAATGAGAACAGAAAAGAGAGGGAGATGGTATAGCTAAGTAGGAGCCTCAAAAGAGGCAGGGCTTTTTTTTCTCCCCCTCTGGAATGAGTGGTGATAATGGTCTGAAAGTCAAACTGGAGAGCAAAAATGTTCCTTTCTTGGTCCTAGCCCTCTGATATTGAGGTAAGACAGAAAACAGCCTGTAGTTAGCGGCGGGGGGTTGGGGGGGGTTCTGGGGAAGTCTTATCTTCAGAGGACTGATGGGTTTAATTACCACAAAAAGAGATAATGTTCAAGGAGGTTGACGTTCTAGAGGGTGTAGTGATCACAGCAGGAATTCCTGGAGTGGGGTGCATGGTGAAAGAGTCAGGAAAGGAAGAAAGCATGAGGAGATGGGTTCAGATCAAGGACCGTGAGCCGTGTGGAGATGGGACTCCGGGTGCGGGTGGCAGAGAGGTCTGCAGTCCTGGCCTGGCTGCGATGCACAGTGGTGTAAGATGAGATTACTTCTGGTCATGATGAAGAGGGATGGCCCTCAGTTTAATATCAGTCCCTGATATTGGGTGCAGCTTCTAGGGTTCCCGCCTCCCAAAGCTTTGCACAGTGAAGTGGTCCTGAGGGGGACTACTGTAGCAGGCGGGAGGAGGCTGAGAGTCCTTTCCCTGCGGGACTCACGTGGTTCCGTAGGCTTCAGTTCCTGGAGATTCGAATACAAAGTAACTGCAGAAAGTTTTCATGTTTAGAGGTTTCACAGCCATGTGCATCGAGAAGTAAATTCTAAGCGGTAAGTGAAAGCTGTTTGACATAGGTGAGACTTTTAAAAGATGAATTATAGTTTCATAGTGTATGTGCCAGTTGTTGACTGTAGCATTTTTTAGTTCTTAGAAAGTGAGGAAGACTAGAAGTCTTGTTTCAAATCAGTAGATTCATCGTTACTAGAAATTGACTATAAAGGGGCTTTAAACAAATGAGAAGCAAATGTGTATTCATCCATAGAGAGGATGATTATTTTATTGATTGTCTAAACAACACTACTTTTGAGAGTTAAGAGTCACTATTAATAATTATAGTGGGACGTAGGTATAAATTGTAATGGCTTTGGGCAAACCAGGACATATGGTCACTCTATTTATATACAGATATAAGTTTCTTTATAGTTTGTAGCAGGCTCTTCTAGTATGTAAATATTTTAATTAGCAAGATAATGAAAAATGTCAGCCTTTAAAGCATTGTGCATCTAGGAAGCAGACTGTAGAGTTTATTGTTTGTTAGTGTTTTTGAATAAGTATTTTACTACTCTGTGTATGTTTTAATTTTAGAGATAGCATTGCCCTCAGCTCCAGTTTATCTTAATGTTTTTCCTCTTTCTTTTTTTCCCTGTATTCCCTTTACCATTTTAGTAATGGCAACGTTGCAGCTACCAGCCACTAATTTGGCCAACTTGGCAAATTTGCCTCCTGGCACTAAACTCTACCTTACAACGAACAGCAAGAACCCTTCAGGAAAAGGCAAACTTCTGCTGATCCCTCAAGGAGCCATCCTGCGGGCTACCAACAATTCTAGTTAGTCCATCATTAAATCATTTGGTTCTTGGGTCTCTGGGTACGTTCATCTCATCCACCTGAGGGGCAGTTCTTACCTGTTTCAGGAAGCATTTTCATAGCTCTGTTTGCTCAAATGGATTTAAAACATACACACATTTTAACTGGAAGTGGGTTTAAATAATCATAGTATTAGGAGGTGACACTGTTGTCTTGGATTTATCTGCTCAGAGTCTGAGTTTGGGAACAAATTACAGTGAAGAGGTATGGCTATTGAGGCTGTGTTGGGAGAAAGCTGTATATGTGATCTGGAAATAAAGAAGAGTTCTTCCTGTCAGTGGTATCTGAAAACTGGTGACACCTGAGAAGATTGCTGGAAGCCTGTTTTTATCTTGAAGGGGATGGGAGTAGGATTGGAATCAAGTGTCTCTGCTTGCCATTATGTAGATGTGCGTCTTAAGTTTGCTAGGTTTGGAGATGGCAAGAGAAATACAGGCTCAGCCTTAGTGTGTAAGACGTAAAGCCCCAAGGAAATTAGGCGGTTTATCTAGGCTTATATAAACTTCTGCTTTGACATATAGAGAAAAGCAATTTGGGTAGTGTTGAAAAGGAAAGGGTAAGAGGAATTATTTCCATCTGAGTCAGATGTATAGTTGGTACAGCAGTTAGGTTCATTTGAAATTAGTCACTTGCCAAAATGCAGTGTTGTAATCAAGCAAGGGCTCGTGTGCCTGTGGTACAGAAAACCACTTCTGACAGTGGGCGTTTGCAGCAAAGTAAGGGTTAATTGCAGGGCATCAAGCAAGGGAGTGGGAAACAGGTCTCAGATCCGCTCCAGGCTGGTCTTTGAGTTCAGGGCTTTTAAAGGGGAGGAACAAAGAAGCTGGGGTTAATCATCATCTTGTGATGTTTCTTTTTTTTTTTTTTTAATTTATTTATTTTTAGCTGTGTTGGGTCTTCGTTTCTGTGCGAGGGCTTTCTCTAGTTGTGGCAAGTGGGGGCCACTCTTCATTGCGGTGCGCGGGCCTTTCACTGTCACGGCCTCTCTTGTTGCGGAGCACGGGCTCCAGATGCGCAGGCTCAGTAGTTGTGGCTCACGGGCCTAGTTGCTCCGTGGCATGTGGGATCTTCCCAGACCAGGGCTCGAACCCGTGTCCCCTGCATTGGCAGGCGGATTCTCAACCACTGCACCACCAGGGAAGCCCGTGATGTTTCTTAATCATAGTTCTGGGAGTCAGGATGTCTCTGGTTTCCATTTCTCTGGCCAGGTGGTCCATGGCTCGGGGGTCTGTTAGCTTATCTTGCCCTAGGGAAACAATCTTGAGTTTTTACCTTAGCGATGTTATCTACAACAGCAATTTTAGTACATTAATGATGTTGTTACCAATGGCAGGTTTCGTCATCTGACTCTGGTTGATTAATGTTCAGTTAGCACAGAATTGAGGTCAGAGGGGACAAGAAAGGGAATAAAGTTTTGGATAGAGAGATTAATCATAAACTCAGCAGGGGAATTTGGTTTTAGGGGGGCACTCAGTTTCAAAAGCTAGTCAGCCGTTTTGTTTACCGACTGTAATGGGCGATCTCCACTCTTACCCTGGTGTTTTTTCCTCCTACCTAAGCAGTGGTGTATCAACAATTTAGATATGTAAGAGAAAGACAATGTAAGTCTTCAAAAATTCATCCAGAGAGCTACTTAGAGTTTAGTTTATATATATAATGTCACCAAAAGGGAAGTAAAAAGGGTACAAAGGCTTTAAAGTGGAATTTGAAAAGCAAAAAAAGACCTGGAGTCGTTATAAATATGAGGAAAGTCTTGGTTTTTTCCAGAGCAGGGGGGAGATGGAAAAGAGAGAGTACTGCAAAATTACACTAAATTCCAGCAGTTTCACTGAAATTGAATCAGATGCCAGAAAGTTTGGGAGCACTTCTCTGAGCACACTTAAGTGTTGGTTAAAAATACTTGGTTAGGGCTTCCCTGGTGGCGCAGTGGTTAAGAATCTGCCTGCCAGTGCAGGGGATACAGGTTCGAGCCCTGGTCCGGGAAGATCCCACATGCTGTGGAGCAACTAAGCCCATGCGCCACAACTACTAAGCCTGTGCTCTAGAGCCCGCGAGCCACAACTACTGAAGCCCATGCGCCTAGAGCCCGTGCTCTGCAACAAGAGAAGCCACCGCAATGAGAGGCCCGTGCACCACAACTGAGAGTAGCCCCCGCTTGCCACAACTAGAGAAAGCCCGCAAGCAACTACGAAGACCCAACGCAGCCAAAAATAAATTAATTAATTAATTAAAAACAAACAAACAAAACACTTGGTTAGAAAATGTATCTGACTGTCGATCTCTCACAACTAAGCTAAAACACTTGCAAAGATAAGTTCTTCATTGTAGTACAGTACTCAGAGCTGAACTAGTCGACCATTCAGTCAAACGTAAATATATTTCAGTCTTCAGCGTTAGGAAGTTCTCACTCTTGTCACGGACTTGTATATTACAAAAAAAGGAGGAAAGAAGGAAAGGGAAGAAGTGGAGCCCTAAGGGAAACATCTCTCTGGGCTCATCTGTTTTTTCTCTTAAGCCTTCTCTTAATACTTTGTCATTGGTTGTGTTTTCAGACCTCCAGTCTGGCTCAGCTGCCAGTAGCAGTGGTGGCGGCAGTGGCAGTGGAGGAGGAACCGGAGGAGCCCAAAGCCCTGCCGGCCCTGGAGGGATATCCCAGCACCTGACGTACACATCTTACATCCTCAAGCAAACCCCTCAGGTCTGGTCATTTGTGACTGGTATCTTTTAAATCAGTTATTTAATGACTGCCTTTAATTATAGTGGATTTACCTTTACAGCTCTGGCATCAGGCGTCAATACTAACATTTTAGTCATGTTATAAATCTGTATTATTTTGGGTTTGCTTTGTTTTGAGAGAAAAGCGAGTGGAGATTCAGAAGGACTTACGTAACTTATCCAAGATCTCTCCGCTAAGCCTAGTGGTAGGGTTTGGATTTAAACCCAGATCTTTCTGAAAGATTTTTGCTATGCTGTTGCCTTTCATGGATTTGGAATAGTATTAATGTGCAGTTGAAAATTTTCTCCTAGACGTAACCAGAGAGATAGTATCAAGTTATGGTTTGGAGTTCATTGGATTCAAGATTAGGAACAGGTTTCTGCCTTCTTTCTTTCCCCTTGTCGCTGGTCTTGGCTCCTCTCTAAGGAAGGGAATGGAATTTTGGTTCTAGATGTTCTTAGTGAGAGAGTGGATAGTTATCAGTCTGAAGGATTAAATCCAGCTATGAGGGGACTAGATTGTAAAACTTGAGCTTCCAACAACCTACTCTGTAACTCCAGTGCAAAGTTTGAGAAGTGGGGATAACTGTCGGTAGTGACACTGAGAGCAGAGCTATTCTTTTTAATCATTTTGATGAGTTGTAGAATTGAAGGGTAACATTGTCGTTTATAATATGGGACCTTGTGATTTAAAGAATCAGAGCAAGTCATTTGAACTTAACAAATTACTGATCAGGTCTTTATTTGTTTGTAATTCAGGGCACGTTTTTAGTTGGCCAGCCATCACCCCAGACATCTGGAAAACAGCTGACTACGGGGTCAGTGGTCCAAGGAACACTGGGAGTCAGCACATCCTCTGCACAAGGACAGCAAACATTAAAAGTCATCTCTGGACAAAAAACCACTTTGTTTACCCAGGTAAATACACACACACACACACACACACACACACACACAAATATTTACAGCTTGTCTCTTTCCAAATTATTGTTACCTAAGAAAGTAAGCAATAAAATAGTATAGAAAAATAAGAAGAAAATCTTAAGATTTGGGAAAATATAAGTAGAATGAGAAGATAAGACCAGAGAGTTGTTTAGATATGCAAACAGTAATGTCCTGTATACTTAATAAAATTTGCCAAAGCAAAATGAGAACAATGATCAGTTATAAAATTCACACCATTTGTGAGAGAAAAAAAAAATAACCACATAATATTTTCTTAGAAGAAACAAAGGTTTTCTAGACACTTCAGTCTAAAATTTCTCTGGAGGGACTTCATATAGGAGATTCTGAATAGTGTTATAGGTGATTTCAGCCACAATATCAATATAGTAAGTAAATGCTATAGGGAGTTTGGTGTATGTTTCTACAGCTTCTTTAGTATAGGTGGAAGAATAATGACAGGGAATTTTAACTGGGTGAGGGATATCATAATCATCTGCAGGAGAATCTATAGCTAAATCTCAAAAACTTACCAAATGAAACAAAGTGTAGAAGGATACAGACAGTGTGGATATCAACAAATAATGCACTTTTTATGACTGAATGTAGATCAGCAGTTCTCAAAGCATGAAATGGTATTGGATTTTTGTCAAATGCTTTTACTGTGTCTATTGAGAGGATCATATGGTTTTTCTTTTTTAGTTTATTAATAAGGTGAATTACATTGATTGTTCAAATATTAAACCAACCCTGCGTTCCTAGAATAAACCCTACTTGGTTGTGATATGTTATCCTCTTTTAATGTATTGTTGAATTGAATTTGAATTTTTTTTTCATAGTAATCTTTTATTTATTTATTTATTTTTATATTTATTTTTGGCTGTGTTGGGTCTTGGTTTCTGTGCGAGAGCTTTCTCTAGTTGCGGCAAGCGGGGGCCACTCTTCATCGCGGTGCGCGGGTCTCTTCACTGTCGTGGCCTCTCTTGTTGCAGAGCACAGGCTCCAGACGCACAGGCTCAGTAGTTGTGGCTCACGGGCCTAGTTGCTCTGCGGCATGTGGGATCTTCCCAGACCAGGGCTCGAACCCGTGTCCCCTGCATTGGCAGGCAGATTCTCAACCACTGCGCCACCAGGGAAGCCCTGAATTTGAATTTTTGCAAGGGATATTGGTCAGTAGTTTTCATTGTAATTTCTCTCTGGTTTTGGTATCAGAGTAATGCTGGCCTCATAAAATGAGTTGGAAACTTCTCCCTCCTCTTCACTTTTTGGGGGGAAGAGTTTATGTCGACTTGGTATTATTTCTTCCTTAACTGTTCAGAATACACCAGTGAAGCCGTAATGGCCTGCAGTTTTCCTAATTGGGAAGGTTTTTAACTACAATTTCAATTTATTTAATAGATATATTGATAAGACTGACTATTCACACTATTTTGTCTTAAGGAGGTTTGGTAGTTTATATCTTTAAAGGAATTTTTTTTATACATCTAAGTAGTCGAATTTCTTGGAACAAACTTGTTCATAATTTTCCCTTATCCTTTAATGTCTGTAGAATCTTTGGTAATGTCCCCTTTTTCATTCTTGACTGTGATAATTATGTATCTTCTCTTTTTTTCTTGATCAGTCTAGCTAGAAGGTTTATCAACTTTATTGATCTTTTCAAATTACCAGCATTTGGTTTCCTTGAGTACTAAATTCCCTTTGGTCAGATGCTCTTTGCTGTTTTAAACAGGTATGAGGCCCCAGAATTCTTTAGGCAGTTCTTTAAAATCTTAGCTAATTTCTTCTAATCCGCTCATGTTGCAGCCAGTGCAGTGACTTTCTTTCTGTTCTGCCACAGCTAAGATGTTTGCTGTTGCCTTTTATTAAGGTATAATTTACATAGAATAATGCACAGATCACAAATGTGCTGCTCAGGGAATTTGGACAAATGTGTATGCTCTTGCAAGCACTATCCCAGTCATGATATAGAGCATTTCCATCACTCTAAAACATACCCTCATTTCTCTTTCCAGTTTTTTTCTATCACCATTTTTCTTTCTCTGTCACCATAGATTAGATTTTTTTTTATTTTATTTATTTATTTTTGGCTGAGTTGGGGCTTCGTGGCTGCACGTGGGCTTTCTCTAGTTGTGGTGAGCGGGGGCTACTCTTCATTGTGGTGCGCAGGCTTCTTATTGCGGTGGCTTCTCGTTGCAGAGCATGGGCTCTAGGCACGCGGGCTTCAGTAGTTGCAGCACGCAGGCTCAGTAGTTGTGGCGCACAGGCTTAGTTGCTCCACAGTATGTGGGATCTTCCCAGACCAGGGATCGAACCCGTGTCCCCTGCATTGGCAGGCGGATTCTCAACCACTGCGCCACCAGGGAAGCCCCATAGATTAGCTTTTGTCTGTTCTTGAACTTCATATCAACAAAATTATATAGTATATAGTCTTTTATGTTAGCTTCTATTGTTGAACAGAATGTTACTGAGATTTACCCATGTGTGTATTGATTATTCTTTATTTTTGTTATTTTTCTTTATTTTTGGCTGTGTTGGGTCTTTGTTGCTGTGCGCGGGCTTTCTCTAGTTGCAGCAGGCAGGGGCTACTCTTTGTTGCGGTGCACGGGCTTCTCATTGCAGTGGCTTCTCTTGTTGCAGAGCACAGGCTCTAGGTGTGCAGGCTTCAGTAGTTGTGGCACGTGGGCTTGGTAGTTGTGGCTATGGGCTCTAGAGCGCAGGCTCAGTAGTTGTGGCACACGGTCTTAGTCGCTCCACGGCATGTGGGATCTTCCCGGACCAGGGCTCGAACCCGTGTCCCCTGCATTGGCAGGCAGATTCTTAACCACTGTGCCACCAGGGAAGTCCCCTTCATATAGTTTTAATTAGCAAGACTTTCTTGGGGATGCACTATTTGGGGGGTGTATGTAGGTAAGGATTAAATTGTGCCTATTAACCAGGGTAACTTATTACTCCAATCCATTTTATTTCTGCAGGCGGCCCCGGGGGCACAGGCATCTCTAATGAAAATATCTGATAGCACATTGAAGTCTGTGCCAGCCACCTCACAACTCTCAAAGCCTGGAACCACAATGCTGAGAGTAGCAGGAGGAGTTATTACAACTGCCAGTTCCCCAGCTGCAGCCCTCTCAGCAAATGGTCCTGCACAACAGGTGAGAAGTAGCATGATAGTGGAAAACCATAATGAAGCATAAAAGCAGTAAAAATGTAAGATATTCATCAGGCATACTATTGAATGTAAGATATTCATCAGGCACACATCAGGGCCATATTACTTTTTTAAAAATTCAAATATAAGTCACATACCATAAAATTCACCATTTTATTTTATTTTAATTTAATTTATTTATTTATTTTTGGCTGCGTTGTGTCTTCCTTGCTGCTCGCGGGCTTTCTCTAGTTGCGGCGAGCGGGGGCTACTCTTCGTTGTGGTGTGCGGGCTTCTCATTGCGGTGGCTTCTCTTGTTGCAGAGCACAGGCTCTAGGCAACTGGGCTTCAGTAATTGCAGCATGCAGGCTCAGTAGTTGTGGCTCCACGGGCTCTAGAGCACAGGCTCAGTAGTTGTGGCACACGGGCTTAGTTGCTCTGCAGCATGTGGGATCTTCCCAGACCAGGGCTTGAACCCATGTCCCCAGTATTGGCAGGCGGATTCTTAACCACTGCGCCACCGGGAAGCTGTATAGTGAGTTTTTAATAAAGCTCATATTATTCCATTTTTACATTCTGAGATTATGTCCTCTTATGGGGGGGGTGTTGAAATATCCTTTTATGAAGTGTTATAATAGGTGGCGAATTTTTTTAATGTGGTAATCCTATGATACCTCCTTGCTTTAAAATTTAAAAAATTTCCTGGTCCGTGAAATGTGAAAGTGTAGGAACCACCAAAGTAGAGAAGCAGTCTTTTTAAATGGCATGACATTGAATAGGTAGCTAATAATAACTAATAGCTAATATTTATTGGGTATGCTACACGGCAGTCACTGTTCTAAGTTACAGTACTTTCTTCTTAATATCTATTATTTCTGGTCCTGTGGGTTAGCAGTCGGAAGGAACAGCTCCCAGTTCATCGTCTACTGTGACTTCTGTAATGAAAACTTCTGGGCAGCAGCAAGTGTGTGTGAGCCCAGCCACCATGGGACCCTGCAAGGCTGCTGCCCCCTCTGTCATCAGTGCTACGTCCCTGGTGTCCACACCAAACCCCATCTCTGGAAAGGCCACAGTATCAGGTCAGTTGTACCATAATATTATTTCTCACTCCCTTCTTTGGGCTGGAGTATTTGTGGAAGGTCTTACATAATAACAGTTTTTAATAATAAATTGTTAAAAATCATTAATTCGGCAGCATTTTCCATATAGCTGCCTTTTAGATGAATTACTCTTATTTAAAATCTAGGTGTAAATTTTCAAGTCTGAAAGGTTTTTATGGATTGAATAACAATTCTTAACTGATATAATAAAACATTAGCCATCTGGAACTCTTCTGGGTATTTATCAGCAGTTTTGCATGGAACTCATGGTAAAACATCATACGTCTCTTTTTGCTTTCATAAACAAAGTATATAAAATTAAGTTAGCATTGTTGACTCCAAGACATGATTTTTTAAAAAATAAATTTATTTTGTTTATTTATTTTTGACTGTGTTGGGTCTTCGTTGCTGTGCGCGGGCTTTCTCTAGTTGCGGCGAGCAGGTGCTACTCTTCCTTGCGGTGCACAGGCTCTAGACGCGAGGGCTTCAGTAGTTGTGGCACGCAGGCTCAGTAGTTGTGGTGCATGGGCTTAGTTGCTCCGCAGCATGTGGGATCTTCCTGGACCAGGGCTCGAACCCATGTCCCCTGCATTGGCAGGCGGATTCTCAACCACTGTGCCACCAGGGAAGCCCCAAGACATGATTTTTAACAGTAGTTATTATATTGGGTAGTGTTAGAATGACATGCTTGAGCTTTGGTAAGATGTATCCTTTCTCTGTGCCCACCCTGAATGGCCCTGGAAGAGTGTGCCTTTTACTTCTTTGGGTAACATAGAGCACAAATCCTGGAGCCAGATTGCCTAATACCTACCTCATAAAGTTGAGACGATTAAATGAGTTAATATAAAAATGCTTAGGATACCGTCTGACATGTAGTTGCCATTATATAAATAATTGCTGCTGTTATCATTTTTAGTGTCATCTTTGTTGTTAGTCCACATTCCCTTATCTGCAATTCTGAAATCCAAAAAGCTGTGAAAACCAAAGGTTTGTTTATTGTTGTTTTTCCCCATAATGAATTTTAGGGCAAAATCTGACCTCCATTGACAGGCTGTTTATACTACTTAATATGAGTATTCATCTTTTGCCACAAATATTAATGTGTTTGATTACATTGTACTGTCCCAGATGTCAGGGGCTGATATAATATACAGCATTACTTCTCAAACTTGAAAGGTCAACTTTGTTTTACTATAATCTAGTACAGACAGATACTTCTGTAAAACACAATAAAAATATCACAACAAAGTCAAACTGTTACAAAACTTTTGAACACTCAGTATCTGTATTGCCTTGTTACAGATTAATTATAGTTTACCAACTGGCACTGGTATACAGAAAAAAACTGAGTATTGCTAATATATATATGATATATATATCATACACACATGTATATACAGACACATACACAAACATAAATACATACACACACATACCTTAGTACCTTTGCATAAAGATTGTGGGTATTCTTCCCTGTTACTGCATGTAGTTTGGTCAAATAAAAGCACAGGCTTGTGAGCTTTTTGGTCTATAAATAAACCATCTTAACGACTCTTGGGTATTTAAAAAAAAAAAAAAAAAGATTGTGGATATTCTTGTTGTTCTTCTTATCACTAGATTCCATACATGAGTCTAAATCAAGCCCCTATGTTTTGTTTGCTTTTTGCATAGAGACCAAAAGATTAAGGCTGGTTTATTTTTCCCATGATTTCTACCTCCCAGTTAAAATCGACCAAGTTTTTATATGGGGAGTGCTTGTTCTCTGCTAACTGAATGTTTAGAGGTACTGTGTTAGCACTGGAGTAGAAATTATAGAAATATAGAAGGAATTACTATTTTAAGAAATGAATGCCCTCCTTTTTTCTGATTTTTAAATGAAGTCTCTTGCTTTAAGTTCTAGTTTCCTGAAATACTGCTGATGAAACTTTCTGTATATTATTTTCATAAGAGAATCAAACTGTTTTCTACTGACCATTTTGTGTGTGTGTGTGTGTGTGTGTGTGTGTATCCTTTTTTTTTTAATTGAGGTATAACCTTTAATTTTTCAATTAAATTTTTTGTGTGCATTACAAACTGTTTTGAACAAGGTTGCCATTGTGACTAGAGCAGAATAAGCAAGGGAAAGAGAACTAGGAGGTAAAGTCAGAGTGGTGGGGGCCAAATCACATAGGGCCTTTGTAGGTCATTGTAAGAACACTGATTTTTACTTCAAGAGAACCCATTGGGGGGTCCTCAGCTAAGGAGTAACACGAGCTGCCTTTTCCTTTTAACAGGTCACTGGCTACAGCATTTAGACTAAACTATGGGGCACAAGGTGGAAGCAGGGAATAGACCAAGAAGTAGACACTAAGAAAGAAACTTTGATGATGTATTTGGGAGCCCTGGCAACATGAGACTAAACGGAGTTCCAGAAAGAAAACAGAAAATAATGGGAAAGAAATGATCCAAGAAATGAAACAGTTTATCCCCAAATTGAAGGGCATGAACTTCCAGGTTCAAGAGGCACAGTGTCCAGCACAATGAGTGAAAGATGGCTCACATGAAGGCACAGTTCATGAAATCAGAACACCAGTGACAAGGAGAAGATCTGAAAAGCTGTCAGAAAAATAAACAGAAAAGTTTAGAAATTACATTATCATTGGGCTTCTCAGTAGCAGTGCTGGAAGCTAGAATATTGCTTTTCAAAATTCTACGGGGGAATTCTTGTAGTCTAGAATTCTGTAGTTGGCCAGATCTTTACTGAGTATGAGGGTAGAAATATTTTCTGACAGACAACGTTTCAAATGTATTTTCTATGACCTTGTCTCAAAACATAACTAAAATACATGTTTCACCGGAGTGAAGAGGTGTAGACCAAGAAAGAGGACAAAAATAGAGAGGAAGGCAAAGGGAATTCCCAGGGTAACTGTGAAAGGGCGCTCCCCGAATGAAGGCTTTGCAGCAGGCCTAGAAAGCAACAGTCCAAATTGGAGCATATCAGAGAGTCCCAGGAAGGATAGCTCTTATTTTAAAAATGGAACTGTAAATTATTTAGGAGGTTTGACCATGTGGAGAACTGTATACAGGGTGATTTATAGCGTTTTTGAAGGACATGGGAAGACTTTAGTAAGATGTTGAAGGAGAACTAAATAAGCAAATGAAAAAGAAGGAAATTATTAACTCCAGAAAATGAGATCGAGTCATAGCATCATGATATTCTTTGGATCGATAGAGACCAATATTGGAGGAGAGGGAAGAGAGGGTATAAATGCCTTACAATGCTTATCTACCTTAATAGTAAGTCAGTGTGTAACATCAAAATGAATCAAGGCCTACAGTATACACATTCTTTTAAAAAATGCTGAGATAAATATTAAAACACCAAAAGGGTTAAAAGTGTATGCTACTGGGGAACCAGATGAAGACAGGGAGGTGGAGCAGAGGATGGCTATTTTTAGTGATATGCCTTTTAGCACTTTTTAACTTTTCAACTGATGAGCATGTAATGTTTTGATAGAAATAAGAATTTTAAAAATACGAAGAAACCAGGTCATTGTTGTACTCTTGGAGGGCACATCTCAGTTAAGGAATTACCACTTGACTGATCTAACACTCATCTATTCCAAAGAACGATTTTCTTGTTTATTTAAGGCTTTGTTCTTGAAAGTGTTTAAGACTATTCCTTCTCTTAACTCAAGCTAACTGCATTCCAGTGCCTTAAAGTATCTATAGCCTCTGTCGCTGTTTTTTTTTAAAAAATATTTAATTAATTAATTTATTTATTTATTTGGCTGCATCAGGTCTTAGTTGCAGCAGGCAGGCTCCTTAGTTGCATAATGCGAAATCCTAGCTGCAGCATACATGTGGGATCTAGCTCCCCAACCAGGGATCGAAGCCAGGCCCCCTGCATTGGGAGCTCGGAATCTCAACCACTGCGCCACCAGGGAAGTCCTGTCTGTCGCTGTTTTTTTTTTTTTTTAATTGCTTAGTTTCTTTTAATTTAATTTATTTATTTATTTATTTATTTTGGCTGTGTTGGGTCTTCGTTGCTGTGCGAGGGCTTTCTACAGTTGCGGCAAGTGGGGGCCACTCCTCATCGCGGTGCGCGGGCCTCTCACCATCGCGGCCTCTCTTGTTGCGGAGCACAGGCTCCAGACGCGCAGGCCCAGCAATTGTGGCTCACGGGCCTAGTTGCTCCGCGGCATGTGGGATCTTCCCAGACCAGGGCTCGAACCCGTGTCCCCTGCATTGGCAGGCAGATTCTCAACCACTGCGCCACCTGGGAAGGCCCCTGTCGCTGTTTTTAAGTAGTTGTTATAATATGTGTTTGTGTTGTATCTTGTGTACTCTCTTTTTGTCACTTTTTTACTGGCCCTCTGAATGTCTAGAATAGTTTTATAATGGAAATGGGAGTATGGAAATTCTTTTAAAGCAAAGTGGGAGAGGATGACCCTTTCTAAAATAAGTGGAGAATATCTGGTTTGAAAAATAAAGGCTGCACAGAGATAGAAAATTATAAGATATGGTGAGTAGACAGACTGAAGTATTAGATATGTAAGGTTGTTGTAAAGGAGATGCAGATAAATTAGGACCAGATTAAAATGGACTCTGAATGCTTTGACTAATTTTAGGCAAATCCAGAGCCAGAGAAGGTTTTTAAGTCGGAAAATGACAGTTATCCAAATCGAAATACAAAATTTTACATCCAGTTTGTACATATCACAGCTATATACAAAACAAATAAATTGTCACAAAAAACAAACATGGAAAAGAACTATCTCAAAATGATGATACTGGTTGTCTCTGCAGTAGGACTCTGGGTGACTTTTCTTTTTTCTATTATTTCCACTTTTCCAAAAATTTGTGTATTACTTTATGATAGCAGGGTAAACATGAATCATTATTGTCGCATCATTGCTTCATTGAGAAATCAGCTGCATCCATTGCCTCATGCTTCCAGCTCTTTCTTTATTGAAAGGGTAAATGTCCTAAGAATGTCCTCCTGTGAGAAAATATGAATGCTGAAGAGGGCATGAACTTCAAGGAAGCATCTGATCTTCAGCTTGGCCTTATCTTCCAACTTATTTTAGGATTGTTAAAGATTCACTCCAGTCAGTCCAATCCCCAGCAGGCTGTCCTGACAATCCCCAGCCAGCTCAAACCACTCAGTGTAAACACATCTGGAGGTGTGCAGACGATACTGATGCCTGTGAATAAAGGTGAGTTCTTCACCTGTGGGTGTGCTTGTCTCTGGGTCTGTCTGGTGGGAAAGTCTGTATTCCGTCACTTGGTGGCCGCTCCTCCCTTTTTTAGCCTGCCCTTGAGCTGTCACCATACTCCCTGGCACCACCTCTAGGACTGAAAGTAAAACCCAAATGATCCACTGACTTCTAAATAACTGCCCATTTCTTAAGTTGAGTAGGGGGGGTACATTTTAAGTATTTATAAGAGTGCAGGTTAATTGGATTTTTATTTTCTGAGTTTAGTGACAAGCCCCCATTTCCACAGTTGAAGATACCAGCTCATTTACCCCGGTACTAATAGTAAACAGCCTCCTTGTCAATCACTGTATTAAAAAAGGACCGTATCTGTTGTACTGAAATTGTTTTTGTGCTAGTAGTCTACAGAGGGGCTACCACCTGGGAGTTAGATCATTTTCATTAAAATAATTTCTATATTTCTTATATCCTCCCCTCCTTTTTTGCCTGTTAGTGGTTCAGTCATTTCCTACCAACAAATCGCCTGCCATTCTGCCTGTAGCTGCCCCAACTCCAGTTGTCCCCAGCTCTGCTCCAGCAACTGTTACAAAAGGTATGTAGTTTCCCACAGTATATTTGCCCAGAAGTTTTGTGCAAGACATTACTGTAATATGACTCCCTTGAATTTCAGCATCCATGAATCAGTCACTTCAAAAATATGTAGAGTGTTTATATATAGACTTGACATTAAGGGAAATACAGAGATGTGTGTAAAGCATCATTTCTGCCCTCCAAGAACTTATAATCAGGTTGAAGAGAGTTGCAGTAGACAGCAAGCAATGACTGATACATGCAGGGTAAGTGATCTGGAAAATGAATGCTGAAGTATTTCAATCTAGGATGTCTGGTCAGGGAAGCTGGGGATGTGGAGGTGGGTAGCACTTTTGTGTAGCACTTTGTATGGGACACGGATTATAACCTGGACTTTAGAGTGAAGCATTTTTAGCTGTGGAGGGGTCAAGGGGCATGCCAGATTAAGGGAACAGTAGAGACAAAGACTCACAGAGGGTTTGTTTGGGGGAGTAGACCAATTAAAGGGATTCACCTGGGGTATGTAGTTGCAGTAAAGGAGCTGTAGGTAGGGCCAGACCTTGGCAGCTGGCAGTGGGGACATTTCTGACTGTTGAGTAGATGGAGATAGTGCAGTGGGTTAACAACATATTTTGACATTTGTAACATCTACAGTAATGCTAGCTACCATGTGTAAGAGCCTATAATGTACTAGGCACCATGCTAGCTGCTTTATACATATATCACTAATTATCACAGTACTTTAGGACAGCTATTACGCCCATTTTGCAAATGAGGAAACTGAAGTTTGGAGATACTAAGTCCATACTTCCCAAGTCTAGAAAACTAGAAAGCAGTGAAGTCAGAATTTGAAATACTTTTCAGGCATGCCAGGATCTCTCATAATAGTCTTGTGAAGAGATGGATTTGGAACTTAGAGCATGACCATCTAAAGCAAGGGTTGGCTGACTGCAGTCTGCTGCTCATTTTTTAATGAGCACATGGCCATACCCATTCATTTACATATTGTCCATGGGGGCACTGCAACCTCAAGAGTTGAGTAGTTCTAGCTGAGATCATATGACCCACAAAACCTAAAATATTTACTGATTAGTTCCTTATAGGAAAAGTTAGCTAGTCCTGATGAAAGAATTGATACCTATCTAGACCACCGTTTCTTCTCAGCAGTAGGTATATGTCATAGGCCTTCCTCATACAGATTCTGATTCAATTAATTTTGGACTGGGGCCAGAGCATCTCTGTTTTGATTTTAATTGAGGAAAATTTTGTGTAGTGAAGTGCAAAGATACTAAGCATACCATTTGATGAGTTTTGACAAATGCATAAACCCAAGTAACCAATATTGCATTCAAGCTATAGAAATTTCCATCACCTTGTGCCCCCTTCCAGTCAATTCCCATCCCGTATTAGGCAACCACTGTTCTGATTTCTATTATGATAGATTAGTTGTGTCTATTTTTAAACTTTGTGTGAATGGAAGTACATACATTCTTTTGTGTCTGATTTCATTCACTCACTGCAATGTTTTTGAGATTCAACCATGTTGTTGGTGAGTAGCATTCCACATTGTAGGGATGGATGGATATACCATAATTTGTTTATCCTTTCTCCTGTTAGTGGAGATTAGGGTTATTTCCAGTTTGGGGCTATTATATGCAAGTCTCAGCATATGTTTTCATTTCTCCAGTAGAATAGCTATCCCAACCTGAATATGCTGATTATATAATTTTGTAATTGTTTGATTGCCAGATTAAAGTGAGTATACTTGCAGGAATTCCCTGGAGGTCCAGTGGTTAGGGCTAGGCGCTTTCACCGCCATGGCCTGGGTTTAATCCCTGGTTGGGAAACTAGGAACCTGCAAGCCATGCAGTGTGGCCAAATAAATAAATAAATAAAGTGACTATACTTGCACCTATAGAACTGGAGTATCTGAACTTTTTCTGAGGCCTTCCTTTTGTTTTTTGAAGTCTTGGAATCACTAGGGGTTGGGGGAAGATGTATTGCTAACAGTGAAATTAGCAAGGTCACTCAATACAAGTCTATATACATACTAAAGCCATTTTGATTTCTATATAGAAATTAACTGCTAACAACCCAGTAAACATTTCTGAGAGGAATTTAAAAGATCTAAATAAATGGAAGGATATACCCTTATAAATATAATAAATTATAAATAATTATAAATATATTATTTAATTATATTAATTTACTGAAAGACCTGATATGTTATTAATCCTCCCCCCAAATGACATAGATTCAATACAGTCCCAGTCAGAATCCCTACATTGTTGTTTTTGTGCTTGTGCAGAAATTGACAAGCTAAATCTAAAATGTATATGGGAATGCAAGGCCTAGAGTAGCTAAGACAGTCTTGAACAAAAAGCCAGGGGACTTGGGCCACCAGATATATATATACTATAAAGCTACAGTAATTGAGATAGTGTAGTATTGGTTCAAGAATAGACAGAATATAGGGGTGGGGCAGTGGGAGGTACAAACTATTGGTTGTAAGATAAGCTCAAAGGATGTATTGTACAACACAGGGAATATAGCCAATATTTTGTAATAACTGCAAATGGAAAATAACCTTTAAAAATTGTTTAAAAATAAAATTTTTTTAAAAAGAAACCGAATAATTGAACAGAAAAAAGAGCCCAGAAATAGACTCACGCATATATAGCCAACTGATGTATAACAAACTCAGTAGGGAAAGGATGTTCTTTTCAATAAATAGAGCTGAGTTAATTGGATATATCCATTTGGGGAAACAACAAAACTTGGCCCCTGCCTTACACCATAAACAGAAATTAATTTGAATTGGATCACAGACTAAATGTGAAGGTAAAACAATAAAGCTTCTAAAAGAATATGAGAATATCTTCATGACCTTGGGCAAAGAACACACAAGAAAGATAGCCGTAAAAGAAAAGATTGATAAATTAGACTTTATTAACTCTAGGAACCTCATTTTATTAGAGGGGCAAAATTAAGAGTGAAAGTCAAGCCACATCCTGGAAGATAATTTGCAATTGATATATCTGACAAAGGAGTTCTGTTCAGAATATACACAGACCTAAAAATCAATATGAAAAAGACTGACACTAATTTTTTTTAAAGAGCAAGAAATGTAAACAGGTACTTCACAGAAGAGGATATTGAAATATCTCATAAGGAAATGAAAAGTTGTTCAACCTCATCAGTCATCAAGGGAATGCAAGTTAAAACCGTAGTGAGATACTGTTCTATCACCAAAATGGAAAGAACTGACATTACTAAGTGTTGGCAAAGATGTGAAGCAACTGGAACTCACACACACTGCTCATGGGACTACAAATGGATATAATTACTTTGGAAATCAGTTTGGCAGTTTCTAATAAAGTTAAACATATATCTGCCCTATCATCAGATACACTTCTAGGAAATGCATATATCTGCCCTATCAGCAGATACACTGCTAGGAAACGCATGTGTATGTCTACCCAAAGACATAATACAAGCATGTCCATTACATTGTTATTTTTAATAGGTAAAAAGATGCTGACACAAAAGGGTAGCACAGTATGATTCCAGTTATATGAAATTTAAAGTGGACAAAAGGTGGTTATCTTTGGCAGGAAAGAATGCCAAAAGTGTAAGGGGGCCAGGTTGAGGACTGGAAATATGCTATTTTGATTGGAGTGATGGGTACATGGATGAATACGTAGGTAAAATTTATCAAACTGTACCCTTAGTATTTGTGCATTTTATGCAAGTTATGTTATGCAGCAATAAAAAAGGGAAAGATGCACTAGTAGATCTCATTTGTAGACCCTTGCTTTTATGAAACTTGAAGGATGTTGAGTAGGAAAATGACACTAACATGGTCCTTTAGGCAATTTTTCTGGTGCTCATGTACAAAATGGGTTGTTAGGGAAGAGATTGAAGGCAGGGACGCTGATACAGAAGCAGCGAGTGTGTGTTCACAGTATTTTGATCAAAGAAGACTGTGAAAGTAAAGGAAGACAATACTCCTGAGACATTGCTCTCTTCCATCAGTAGATTTGGTGATATTAGAAGCTGCATGTGATTAGCTTGGATTTTTCCAAGCACAACAGATCTGATTTTTGCTTTTTGCCCTGTGTCTTAGAACACTAAGATAATGCTAAAAGTTGATAAACTTAGCTAGAGAGATGATAAGCAAAAGGATATTAGAACTTAGAACAGGCCAGCATTGTATTTTAATGTGGCATTGTTCAAGTGTGTGTGTGTGTGTGTGTGTGTGTGTGCGCGTGTGCGCGCGCGCGCGTGCGCGTGTGTGTGTGTGTGTGTGTGCGCGTGCGTGTGTCTGTGTGTGTGAGAGAGAGATATCTCACATAGCACTGTGGTTAGCCCTCTAAGGAATATCTAAAAAGCCACTTTATTGCCCCGCCTTGTCATGAGACCCAGGCTAACAGTTCTCCCCTTGTCTGCTGATCCTGTGATGATAGGCGCCGTCTCAGCACCCTGGCCATGTCTCTGCAGCAGCTGCTGTGGCAGTGTCCTCACTGAGTTTCCATGCAAGAGCTTTTGTTTCTGCCTGCACGTGTCCTTCCGTCATTGAACCCTAACAGCTCTCTCATTGTTGCTCTTCCCTTGTAGTGAAGACTGAACCAGAAACACCTGTGCCAAGCTGCCCCTCTCAGGATGGTCACACAGCAGTGAAAACAGAAGAAAGTTCTGAGCTGGGAAACTATGTCATTAAGTAATTATTTCAGTCCTCTCTAAGGGAGTTGTGCTTTCAGTGTTTATGGTACTTTTAAAAAACCATCCCTGAGACAGCTGCATATGTGTAGAGTTGTGTGTATGAGTTAAGCCCTTTGATGGGTGGAAACCTGTCCGTGTGTGGTGAACAAGTATTACCATTTGCTGCACAGCTCAGGAGTGTTCATTTAACCCCTTGACGTGACCTCCGAGCAGCACTTGATTTGTTGCCTCAAAAGCCTCCGGTGCAATTACAGATCCCCCTCCATTTGAGCTTACCAACACGAAGTTTCTTTGCTGAATCTTTGGGTATGAAATTTTTCATGATGTAATTACCCAGGTGTGTATGCATTTTGTGTCGGAGTATCCACACACCTGCCTAATCTTAAACAGCTGCCTTTTCATGGCCCATACAGACTCAGTGCTTCTTCTAAAAATACTCCCTGAGATTTTCTAATTTCCAAATTGGGAACCCACCTCTGACTGCATATCTTGAAGTATCTCAAACTGCTGGGAATGGTAGAAGCTTAGCCACTTTCACGTGACAGGTGACAGCATGAACTGTAATAACCCTACGATAGGCATTGTATGATAGAATTCCCTACTCTAGTGACAATCACATTGCAGAAAGATTACGTGGCTATTTAATTTTAAAATATAGATAAAATGAAATGTCAGGTTTGCATAATTTGTCATTCTTGGGGTTTCATCTTAGTGTTGACTTTTTAAGCATTAATGCTCTTCATTTATAAAGGCGGCTATGCATAGAAGGAAGGACATACCAATATAGTTGGTTTAAGTTTTAATTCCCTTGGAAAGAAGTATATACATAAATTCATGTGTGTTACATGCACACACACACAGTTAGAAACTGCTCTGTGTATTCCCTACCTTAATTTTCTTTTCTTTATCCTTCTCAGGATAGACCATTTAGAGACTATCCAGCAACTCTTAACAGCAGTAGTAAAGAAGATCCCTTTAATCACTGCAAAAAGTAAGACAATACTGAATATATGGATGCATTTTTTTTTTAAAGCTGTGAAGTACTTGGGATATTGAGTCAACTCGAATCACTTGGTGTTGTAATTAATACTGACATGGTAGTTATCATAGAGGGTTTTAGCTACAGCTGTAGCTCATTTGCAGGTTTTAGAATTCACAATATCTTGGTCAGTCTTACTATTTTCACGGTTTGATCTGCAGAAGGAATTTTTTAATCTTTCATCTAACACTCACTCTGTAGAAATGCACGACTGTCAAGACCTCCTGCAGTGAAGTCTCCTCTATCCCTGCCCATTGTCGGCAAGACTGAACAGTTTGCTTCTCAGCCCCAGTTGCCCTGACAGAATCAACAGCCCTCACCAAGGGCATGACCGACAGCCTGTGGATACTTAGGCGTCGGCTCTCGGGCAAGATCACCCGCGAACATTTAGAGGGAAGGGATGAAGCAGATTATCATTTACATTCATGGGAATATGAAAACAGTAGGCCAAGTACAGACTACCTTATTTTTTTCGAGCTGTAATAGCAAAGAAATTATTTCTTTTTTTCCCCTCAAAGGGGTCATTTTGAGGTAGCTCAAAGTAAACTCAGTGGTTTTTCTAGCCCAGCAGGAAAAAAAATTTTTTAATCTTTTTAAAAAAATTCAGATACAAATACAGAATATTAGAGCTGAAAGGCAGTTCAGGAACCATCTTTCCCAGTGGTCTCATTTTACAGTTAAGAAAACTGAAGCCCAGAGAGATGATATAGGTTGCCCAAGGCAGCTTAGTGAATGGCAAGGCCAAGGCTAGATCTCAGGTCTCCTGTTCCCAGTGGAGTGCCATTTCCACTTATTTTAATAGGTAGTCTACTGCCATGAAGCTTTCTCTACCAGAGAAGCTGCTTTCCCAGGGAGGGCTGTTGTTTTGAGAACACACGAATGAGTGTGTTATGTTGCATCTGAACTTGCCTGTTGAGGAACATAGCCAATAAAGAGGTCTAAAGAAACTTTTGGACATGCTTCCAGCAAATAAGATTTTATTTAAATCATAACTTTATTCAGAGTTTGCTGGATATGTGCATTCTAGGTGAAGATGCCAGCTGTTTTTCTGCAAAATCTGTGGAGCAGTATTATGGCTGGAACATTGGGAAAAGGAGAGCTGCTGAGGTAATCCCATGTTTGCTGCAGGCCACCACTGAGAGCCTATTAGACAAAATAACCAAAACACATGTGCATTCTGGCTGCTTCCATAAACCTCGTCACATGGAGCAATGATAAATTTTGCAGCATGTTTTGTAAAATTTTTTTTTTTTTAACTTTATTTTTTGGCTGTGTCGGGTCTTCATTGCTGCACACAGGCTCTTCGTTGCGGCACCAGGCTTCTCTCTAGTTGTGGCATGTGGGTTTTCTCTCTCTAGTTGTGGCGCGCAGGCTCTGTAGTTTGTGGTGCTCGAGCTCAGTAGTTGCGGCGTGCGGGCTTAGTTGCCCCATGGCATGTGGGATCTTAGCTCCCCTACCAGGGATCGAACTTGCATCCCCTGCATTGGAAGGCAGATTGCTTTACCACTGGACCACCAGGGAAGTCCCTCGTTAAATATTTGATGGTAGAACTTTTTCCTTAGTTAAAATCTCATTCTCCAAAGACATGTAGCTAGCCTTTGAAAGATCTACTTTTTCCTGCATTGGTAAAAATTTCTAAAAAATATTAGAGAATTATATTAAGTCAAGTATTTATTACTCAGTGTGGTAGCAACTATGCCAGACAGTAAGGTTATAAGAGGAAGTAGCAGGTACAAAGGCATGCTTAGGAAGCTTTGAGAAAGTCAGTGTGATGAGTTTGGGTAAGGCTGGGAAGGGTGGGGAAGTGGGAGAGATCACAGGTTAAGACCAGGTGAAATACCTTATAGGCCAAACCTAGGAATTTCAGTTTTATTTTATAAGCATTAGGTAAGAGTTCTTTTACTTTTTTTAAAAACTGAGGAGTAACACCATCAGATTTTTTTTCCTTAGAAAAAAATGATTCTAACAAGTTAGCATGGTAGTTTAGAGTTGGGTGATTTATTTGAACACGCTAAGTTGAAGAATTCTCCCCCTCCCCCCTCAATTTGTTTAAGTGGCAAAGAGCGATGACAATGCGAAAAGTCTTACAAGAAATACTGGAAAAGAATCCAAGATTTCATCACCTGACTCCGCTTAAAACCAAGCACATCGCTCACTGGTGTCGCTGCCATGGCTACACCCCACCTGACCCCGAAAGCCTGAGGAGCGACGGGGACTCGATCGAGGATGTGCTGACCCAGATTGACAGCGAGCCAGGTGAGCACTGGTGGGACTCGGAGCACCATCGGCAGCCGAGAGGTGTTTCCTTGGAGCCCACGGTCACCTCTCAGCCTCCATGGTTTTCGGGCCACGTCAGCCCCAGCAGTTTTCAGTGCTCTTTCCTTCAGCTGAGGTGAAGGGACCTGAGGACTCCAAGAGCTGCCTCAGAGAACAGGAGCCCACCCTGGGTGTCCCGCCCACCCCCCAGGATGGTCCCTACAGAACTATTTGTGCCCAAGTGTCCCAAGTGTTGTGCCCCAGCCAGGAATGTTCTGGCCCGTGACATGCAACAGGAACACACTGTTCATTCAGGAGCCCCCTTCCTCAGCATCATTTCTCCTTTGAAGACCTTCTTGATCAAACTCCTTTCCTTGTGGTAGAAGTGACTTCTTCCTTTGTGACCTTATAGCCACCCTCACACAGACGAGTCTTCTCCCTGAAGATGGGGACGAAATCTTATTTGTTACTTTATCTCCAAAACCTAGCCTGGAAGTGCACTGTGCTGGAGGCACAGGTTTAAACAACTAATAATGTTGCAGATAAAATGAATTGTTTTATGATAAAGACACAAATAACTGAGCTATATGTGGGCAGGGGTGCAGGGGAGCTGGGTATACAAGACATATGGGGAAAATATTTTGAGTTTCACCTTAATGAATAAGGAGTGTTTTCTCCTCTCAACCCCATTTCTGTAGAAAAACAGATGCTCCACCTCCCAGTCTGAGGGAACCTGGAGCACAGGTAGGGTCTGGGGGGGATCCCTTAAGACTTAGCACAAGTCCCATTTTCTCCATGAAGCTTTCCCCAGAGCCCTAACGCAGGGTGGCCTCTCCTTTCTCTGACCTCCAGTGGTGTTTAATATCAGAACCTTGAGGGTTTGTCAGATTTATATCTAAGCTTTTTGGAGAGCAGAGACCATGTCGATTACTTCTGTGCTTCACCTGTAGTGTATGTAAAGCACAATACTTTACCTGTACTAGGCTCTCTGTTAATACGACTGATTGATCTGTGAGCATCCTGCCAATAAAACAGAGAAAGCCAGGAGCTGGATGCTCTACCTCCACCCTGCTGGCTGCCCTTAACTCCCATCTTGTCCCAGTCTGGACCTCACTTACTTATCTGTAAAGTGAAAGGGATGCACTAGAAGATTCCCAGAGCCCCTGCTGGCTTTAAACTTCTAATACTCTTTGTTGGGCTTTGTATAAATCAACTTATTAAAGACTGGATGCATGGTATACACTAAAAAGTTAGTAGTACTTATCTCTAAGCAGAACATGGATGATTTTTAATTGCCTCATTGTGCATTTCTAAATTCTCCAGATTTAAAATTTGAAAAAAAAATTAGTGGAGTGGGAGGATGGCCTCGTTTTTGGTGGCATAAGTATGAATTATGTGCTGTTTTGACTTAGAGTGTCCTTAACAGCACATATGTTTTAACACAAGATGCCTGTCTTGGTGCTTGTCTCCCTTATGAATTACTAGTTCTCATAATTATAGATCCATAGAATTTTAGAACCAGAAAGAAGGTCAGCTCCCTTGATACTTACCCTTCTTCTCTGGGTCTCAGGCTATTGGTCCCTCGGAGATGGAAAGTCCCTTTCTTTTGTCACCACAGCTGTCATAAGACTGATTACCTCTCATTTAGAGTGCCCGTCATCATTCTCCTCTGCTGACAACCTCTGCCGGAAACTGGAGGACCTGCAGCAGTTTCAGAAAAGAGAGCCAGAGAATGAGGAGGAGGTGGACATCCTCAACCTCTCAGAGCCGTTAAAGATAAACATCAAAAAAGAACAGGACGAGAAACAGGAAGAAATGAAATTCTACCTGCCACCAACACCAGGCTCTGAATTTATTGGTGACATCACGCAGAAGGTAGGGGACTAAGGCCTGTGCTGCTGGATCCCTAACCAGGTGCAAGGTGCTCAGACGTTCAGCCTTAGAAACTGATACCAGACTTTCTGGTGAAGCAGGTGTATAACTTCCTTCTGCCTGGTAAACCTGGGCTCTGCTCTCTGGGCACCTGCCTTCCTACATCAGGGCCCTTGGGCAGGAAAATGAATTACATGTATAGCGAGGCTGCTCGTTGAACATGAAACTGAAGCAAAGGCAGCTAGATGTAGGCAGTTTTTTACTTTTCATCTCCTCTTTTCTCATTTGCCTCAGTAGAAGCACCTTTCCCTCATGAGGCATGTCATAATGAGCTCTCCCTGACACTGTACTAGCTCCCAAGTGCCCTGCCAGGGTGTGGACGTGGCACTCAGTGCCCTTATGGTACAGGAGAGAATTATCTACCTGCCTCCAGTGGAACGCAGCCTCGCTTCAGCATCTGCCTGCTGCACGGCTGCTTGGGATCCAAGTGATGAAAAACTAGTTTTTTTTCACCTACAGAAGGAGATGACAAATGGGGCCGTTTCCAGGTATATCTCCATCACCTATTGCAAATAGGGCCTCAGAGTCTGATTCCAGGCTTTCCAATATGTTGCTCCCACTGTCAGAATTCATGGCAAATCCAATGTTCTCTCATGAAGGAGATTTGGGGGTAAGAGCAGGATTATAATAGCATTTTTAACAATCCCTTAGAAACGTGGAGTGGTAGGATAACAGATTTTCTGGTTGTTATATTCTGTGTTACTTGTCCATGAGTTTTGTCCAGAATGTTTGTGGAGTTATTCTTCCACCCGGACATCATCTTGGGTATCAGAAGCGTGCTTGTTTTTCACGTAGACATAGGAACAAATGGCTTTCTTCTGCTCTTCCAGATTGGGATCACCCTGCAGCCTGTGGCGCTGCATAGGAATGTGTATGCGTCGGTGGTGGAGGACATGATTTTGAAGGTGGGTGCCTGTGGGCAGCAGAGGGGCCGTGGGCTGAAGCGCTGAGGGGCCAGCCAGGCAGGACAGCCTGGATGCCAGGCTGCTTTGAGTAAGACAAGGACAGAAGTGGAACAGAGATGACAGGCTTTACGATTTCTCAGCTTATTCGGGCTTCAAGTTTTCTCTTTTTTTTTTTCCTTCTGATTTTTAAGTGAATTAAATTGTAGTTCTACAAGAGTTTCTGTGCTGATGTCACTCTAATGATATCTTTCAGTGCCATTTCAAGTGCTTTTTAAGTAGCCTGAGGTGAGAGTCAGAGGTCTCAGTGCTTAAGGAGGTGACTCACATATCACAACAACAGAAACAGCCACAACTGTCCCATCCCTCGGTGAGAGGATGACAAAACCAGGTTCCTTACCCAGCCGGATCCTAGCTCAGCAGTTCCTTTCCTGGTAGATCTCCTCCAGGAGCAGGGATACCTCACAAATAGCCCTCACCTGTTCTCCTTAAAAATAATGTCTGATTAATGAAAATTACCCCCTTCATAATTTCTCAGAATCAGAGCCTCTGTAATTGTGGGCTATTATTTGTGGTCTATTATTCGAACCTTTAATTTTTCCTTAAGGACTTCTGATCCTTAGATACAGCTGTTTCCAAGTTTAGGGTATGGGATGGGGTCAGCTGCATCCCTTCTTGCCAGCAACCAGGTGGCCCTTTTGAGAGTAACAGCATCTTCTGTTGTAGGCTACAGAGCAGCTGGTCAGTGACATCCTGAGACAGGCTTTGGCCGTTGGATACCAGGCAGCATCTCACAACAGGTACCGTTATCCCTTTAGTTGGTGGTATCAGGCTGACAGATATTTCTTCACAGTTTAGTTGCCCATCGTGATGTTTTAGACCTAAGTCAGTTCAGTAGGAGGTGTCAGTGCTTGGGACATTCTGAGAGGCAGACAGACTTGGGGGTCTGCTTGGTTGTTTTGAGACAGTCTCGTGGTTGTGAGAGGTCTGTATCTTCCCCATCTCTACTGCATAGACCCTGTTCAGTAGCACTCTGATATGTTACAGGGTTGAACAAATACCAATTCGTTGCCATTGAAGATAATAGTGTTTCTTTCGTGTCAGATTTAGGGCCAGGCACTGCATATATTACCTAATTTGTTGTTCATTTCAGAACTCATACTCCCTTTTTAGAAATCAGGAAACCGGGCTCTGAAAGGTAATCTTGCCTGGCTTTCCCAGCAAATACATGATAGAACCTAGAGTTAAACTTGGATCTCACTAGCTCTATACCCACAGGCTCACCAGTGCTCTTTGCAGCCTCTCTAATTGTCATTGATTGGGACGCTGAATTTTGCTCTTTTCCTGGGCCCTGAAAGAATGATAGACAGGCATTCCTTTCAAAGGAAACAAATTTATTTTATTCTGTTGTGCTTAAAGGCTGTCATAAATTTATATAACTTTAACAGAATACCTGAGGACATGAAGAGACCTAAATCAGAGGAATATGATTAGGTCAGACTTGACAGGAATGTAACACATCAGGCAGTGTAGAGAGGTCTTTACGAAAAGTGGGGAACAAAGGAGTTCTAGTAATGCCGGTTCTTATCCTGCTGGAGATCCAGGGAGTGGGCGGAGTGCCTCTGCAGCCCCTGCTCGCCTCTATGGTCCCAACTGTGAAGACACAGAGTGACCTGAGTGCTTTTGATAAGAACATTGAACATCACACTTGGCCTGCCATAACTCCATCTCCCATCTTTCCAAGAGATGGGCTCTGTGGTGCATTGAGTCATCTTTCATTCGGCTGAGACTGAATTACAGCAATAACATTCTGTTCTGCTTTACTTCCTTTCTCTTTTCTCAATCCCCAGTCTTTTTTTTCTTCTTCTTCTTCTTAATCATTCAACCACCTTCTTGAAATCCATCTTATGCCTGTGGTAGGAAGCCATATTTGAGCCCTAAATAGGGCTGACCGGGAAGAGGGTAGGCCACATCTCCACCAGAGTCAAAGGAATTAGTGGGAAAGAAGAGGGGGAGAGAGAAGGCACCTGGCCACTCCCCATCCCCAGAGTGGCCCTAAACCATGCCTATCACTCACCATCGTCCCCATCTACTAGAGCCTGTGCATGGGATGGTCCTTCCAGTAACTTAATGGATTAAATTATTTAGATATTTGAGAGAATCACTAACATCTTTGTTTTTTGGACCAGGATTCCCAAAGAAATTACAGTGAGTAACATTCACCAGGCCATTTGCAACACTCCTTTTCTGGACTTCCTCACAAACAAACACATGGGGATACTGAATGAAGATCAGTGAACAGAATGAAGATGCGCCTAGGAAAGCAGGATTCGAAGTCTTGAACGGTGATGACTCTTCGGTTCGGGAGAGAAGGTCGTTTTCTGTGTGCCTCAGAGTATGACGGCCACTCAGCCACTGCCTCCACTTAGTAACACCAGTGTTCAGCCCCAGGTCAGATCCTTTTAGGAGAGAAGTTTGTTTCCTGATTCTAGAGGGAAGCCATGAGTGGATGCATGCTCTGTCAGCTTGTATCTGTTCCCTCTCTGTGCAGGCTCCATCAGGGTCTCAGAGCAGGGTCAGGCCCCATGTATCAGGCCCTTCTGTCCTCTGTGTGTTTTCCAGGGGGCACCTTGGGCCTGAGTCTCCCTCCAGGAGGCGGAAAATGAGTCTGGCTAGCTAGAGATTTCACCCATTCTGTGGGCTGGGGTTACAGGCACCCCGCCCAGTTACCCTGATAACATCTGGAGGCGGGCTGGCCTTCGGCACTCAGACCCCGAGGATCGGCTCAGGGAGCAGTGATGCTGTGTGGAAGACACACAAGCCTGGGAGGCTGCAGACTGAGAACGCTTCTGTCGTGGAACACAGGAGCATTACCACAGCCAGTCTCAAGAGCATCGTCACGGGATGGACAAACCCCAGCATAGGTCAGGAAAAGGTTCGACTACAACCGAGAAGCTCTTAGCCATAGACAGCACCCACAAAGCCCGGGCACTTGGCAGACTCAGGCCAGCTTTGAGTGTGTGCCGGGCAGAGAGCTGGTTCCTCACCATTGGCGTGGTCTGCAGGAGCTTCTGCTGCTGAATCCACGTTGAGTGGCCAGTGGGGAGCAGCCCCTTGGACAGTTCATCCTATCCAGTGGATTTGGTGTATTGTTCTTCTCTGTCAAGGAGTTTTTCCCAAGAAGAAAAGTGTTTTAAACACTTGTGAGTGCCTTAAAGGTAGAGAAAGGACTGTCAAAGCCAAGACACAGGGATGTCAGTGCTCAGAAGCAGTGAGAACAGATTGTGTCATAAGCAGAGGCCATCTCAGTGGGAGGCAGAAGTGGACGGAAAAAGGAAAGTTAGCCGTGCCCTGCATGATGTCCAGTTTCATTATAGACACTTTACCCCAATCTTCCTGACAGTCTGTGTAGAAGTAAAGAATTTATTCTCAGCAGTTAGGAATCTGCTCCAAGAAAAACTGAAAGCTGTGAGTCAGAGCCAAAGAAACTTATCCAAGCAACATAATTCATGTTTTCATGAATCCTCTAGATGTTTGAGTCAGGAGAAGGCAGGGAGGCAACTACGGGAAATCTGCCCTTCTTTTTTCAGCATCTGAGGACTGCAGCTGCAGAGGGAAATTACTCAGTAAGGCAGAGGGAAATTACTCAGTAAGGCAGAGGGCATGCCCTGGCTTAGTAATAGAACAGTTTAGTAGTAAAGGCTCAGATATTCCAGACATAAAATACTCCAGGCAGGGTTAATGGGCAAGTGTAGACTCACTCAGCAGTGGACTGCGACTCAGAGCTAAAGGGTGAAGATTTGACCCAAATGAGAACAGAGCCAGTTACTACAGGTGTGAAAGCCTCAAGAAATTATCTTTTTGCAGAAGAAATAGTAAGCGATTTAACAGTCCTCATATATGTTAATGTTGCAAATGTATTTGTATCATAATATGTAACATAATTGTGTAACAAAAATATCTACAATAAATCTTTCAGTATTTGTGATGGGTTTTTCTGAGTTTGGAGCACTACACTTTGGTAGGGTTTTTCTTGCATTAGGTCAAAAAGAGCTGGGATGAGGCAAAGGTATAGGTGTTTGTGTACTTGAATTAATTCTTCCACTTCTTTCCAAAAAGAATTTGCAGCTACTTAAAATAAGGATTACAGTTATATAAAAATCTGAAAAAGTTTTGGAAAAATGCATGTTGGTCCTGGCCATAGTGGTTTCTGACAGCTTGGAGCAAAGGAAAACTACCTGATGATTGAGCTCAGAGCCTCCTCAAAGCCAAGGCAAAGAGTAAAACAGCTCCTGTTGTCCAATCAAGAAGCACAGCGGTTCGTCTGGCAAGAATGGGTCTGTGCTGAAGCCAGAAAGAAGTTACTCCTGTGACCCAGTCCTGCTGGGACCATCTGCCATCACAGTGGCTAAAAAATTACAGCAAGTGCAGAAATATTTCAGAAATGACTATTATTTATATCCACCCTTAATAAGAACTAAAAGCTTTGAAAGCTTTGGTTCTTCAAAGGTGAGAAGTTCTTTGGGGAGGAGGCCCTGTGAAACAATCCAAGTATGTAGCTTTCTTGGGACCAGGCTTCACTTAGTGTCAACCTTTAGGGAGTTGAATGGTCTGGAGGAAGGAGAATAGGGGCATTGATTAGGCCCCCTTCTTGAATGTTATTTGTGTCAGCCACGGTTTTGACAGGAGCCACAGGACAGACAGTGTCACAGTACCTTAATCGGGGGCTCCCTCTTAACTGACTGAAGGCACCTGTGTGAGTGAGGCCAGCGGAGCTGATCCTGCTCAAAGGGTCCCCCGTTGGCCCAGGGTGGGCTGCATGGCCAAGGTTCTCTCAAAAGCTGCTTTTTGGAGTTTGGCAAAAAATCCTGGAGTTATTACAAGGATGAAAGTATTAGCGTTTGTAATGGGTTTTTCTGAGTTCGACTCACTACGGAGCCGTCAGTCTTGGTCTAAATGACTGTGGGTGAAAGGACCCAGGGGCTTCCCTGTGGTTGGGCCTCCTCACGGCTGGTCCAGGCTGCTACTGCAGTGCTAACTTTGGTCATGGAATAATTAATTTGAACTCTTTCCTTTGGCTAAAATTACCTAACAAGCAGATTAAACTGCTTTTTAATTTAATATAAAAATGCTAATTAATTATATAGAAACTTTTAGCAAATATTCTAAGGTGTAAAAAATTTTTAATTATCCATAGTTCCCCGTCTCAAAGATAGCCACCATCAGTATTCCAGCGCGTTCCTTTCGGTCTTCGTCTGTTTGTGTCATACATATGACCTAGGTGAGTTGGGACCGCGTGGTTGAGGCTGTTACCTCAGTTGCTTCTGAAGGCGACTCCGGTAACATAATGTTAAGGCCTTATTAAGACCTAGTGGGAGGAAACTGCTGCTTCAGAATCCAGATCTAATAATGAAGTCTAGTACGGAAGGCTGTTGGGTTGGGGCGTTTCTGAAAAGCTGTTTGTTCCTGGGTGTGCAGGATGCCTTCCAGAGGTCAGGCCTCTCCCAGGCGGTGGTGCCAACACTGCCAGCATGGGAGCCCGCTTTACCCCAGCTCAGTGAATGGGCTCTTGGGACAGGCTCTGGGGGAGGGATGGGCATGGCTGGCTATGCGGTGTGACACAGGCAGGGGCTACTGAGAGGGCCTGTCAGTGGCATCAGATGGACCAAAGCTGCAGATGGGAGTAAAGCAGGCTCCCGGGAAGGGGTGCTCGGGCAGGAGAGAATAAGTACAGCAGCTGCGCTTTGTTGGCCATTTACTGTACTAAGCACGCTGCACATAAACACACTCTCTTGGGGGGGTGGGGAGGGGAGTGGCATTACCCATACTTTGCAGATAAGGAAACAGACGCTTAAACTGCTCCCAGCTAGTGAGTGGAGAAGCCAAGATGATTTGAGCCCAAGACTAGCTTCAAAGACAGTCTTTTTACCCTAGGCTCCTGGCGGGGTTGGGGGGATACGGGTAAGTAAGTGTAAAAGAGGAAGTTCGTGGGTTCTGTTAAATATTACTACATACGACACCAGTGCGACTGCAGCCCAGGGTCAGCGTTCTCAGAATCTACAAGCCTCCAAGGGAGAGCAGCAGTAGCCATGGCACATTCAGTCCTCTAAGAGGGGATAAAGGAAGACATGAGAAGGCGTTCGTGTTTATAATTAATTTAAAGAAATAAGTTAAATTGAAACAGTATGTTTGGGTTTTAGTAAAATCTGAGATTGTAACCATTAATCTGTTTGCTTCTCACAGAATGCCCAGCACGCAGTCTCTTTTCCCTTAGAAGCATCTAACACGCAAAACCAATGAAGTCTGAAATAATAGAACCCTTTGTGTAAGCATATGGTTTTGCTTTTCCCTTTAAAATGATTCTCTCAGAGCATTTCCTTTGCTGGAACGTGCCAGAGCTGGGAGCTAGCACCTCTGAGGGGACTGACGGCCCCTCGCAGCCTGAGCTGGAAACACGGCCCCGCCTCCGCTCTGAGCTGCTTCTAAAACCTGAATGCCACCTCCTGTGGTGAAAGTAAATGCTCACCTGGCTAAGCCACCTGAGGGCTGGAAAGGGGTAAAGATCCAAAGGGAAATCCTTGAGCTTCCTTACCAAAACTGTCCTTCGCTTGTGCCTCTAATCTCTAAAAGGAACACAAACTCCTTCAACTGTTTCGAGGGCTGCTGTGCAAAGAGGGGACCGGGCTAGTTCCAGGTGGCTGCACTGGCTGGAATTTGTCGAGAAAGTCAGGAGGGCCTTCCAAAAACAGAATGAGCTGCCTCAACAGCTAGTGAGCTCCCTGTAATGAGATGACGTTTTCAGGTCTTTCAGGGAATGAAGCTAATGCCACCCTTCTCCCAAAGAAGCTCCCAGTTCTTAGTATAGTAGTTCCCATCTAGTCATCAATACGTTAAGGGAACAAAACTGGAGTCAGTAATACTAAGGTGAGTGTCATTCACTCAGTACTTCACTCATGCCAAGAAATGTTTTGTTAAAACCAGGGTCGTCTTGGCCATAAAGAAATTGTCTTTAAAACTGAAACCCTATGATGATTGATATTCTGCTGCTTTGGGAAACTCCTTCCTGGTTACTTAGCATCATCATGAGTCACATGCAGTTGATAACCTAAGAAAGATTTCTTCTACAGCCTGAACATGTGGGGCCGTTGGTGGGACTATCCAAGGACACCACCTTGGGTTACCATAGGTTATAAAATTATCGTGCAGCCTGCAAAAACAATAACGTGGACATTACTGGATCTTTCAAGGACCTGTTATGTCCATATTCCTCAGCCCCCAGCGACCAATTCAGTTCACAGAATTGATCAAGTTCTTCAGATGTAAAAAATGAAGGGTGGCCAAAAGAGGCAATTAAAAAAGATCTGAAGCCTTCCGCACACGTCTCTGAGGCCCAGAGCTGAGCTGGGTGGTGCTGTGTCCCTCTGTGCCTCTGCTCTGCCCGCGGCCTCGTGCAGCTTGGAGAGGAAGTAGTGCCCCACGGTGAGAACGGAGGACCCTACCCCTCTGACAGCAGGGGCCGTCTGGTCCTGAGACCTCACCCCAGTCCCCGGGCAGTGGGTTCTGATCCTCTGTGGCTGCTCGCTTTTCTCCGTGGGCAATCACATGTTGAGGATCCGGGGAGCTGAGGCCTGAAAGATGGCTGAGGGGTTAGGGGCGAACTTCTTCCTCACCTCAGGGACCTGGAAAATGAAATGTGGCCACAGATCAGTGGGCCTTTCCCTCGACTTTCCCCCTCCCCGCAGCTCCAGGAAAACAATCCCCTCCTCTTCGTCCTCGAGAGTTGGGACTGCTAACCTGAAGGGTCTGCAGTGGGCGGGGTTCCTGCGTTAGTGGACATTGGCCAGATGGAGCACGTGGACCTTCGTTTCTCCCTGAAGCCTCCTTTGGGTTGAGTCAGGAAGCTGAACAGCCCCACCCCCCTTCCAGCTCCTCCTTACACGAACGCCGGGGCTTAGACAGCTTGTCACTAGGGGTCAGTGCTCAAGGGTAAGATTGGGATTTAGAAGGGAGGGGACACCCTGCTCCCAGAGAAGTCAGCACTAGGGGGACACACACGTGGCTAACGACAAAGCAGCACCTTGGCTTTCTGTTCGCGAGGAACAATCGGGTGCTCAGACACCACTGTCCCTGGCATAATGCCATCCTACACCATCCAAACCTGACTCCTAGTCCCTAACCTGGAAAAAAAGCCTCTGTCCTCACACCCCCTGCACCCAGGCACCCAGCCCCTCGCCCTGCAGCACCAGCTTCGGACTCACCTGGAAGCCAGCCCCGGGGCTGCTGTCCCATCCAGAGCTGTGGGTTGTGATGACTGCGGCAGGTTTCACCTTTGTGGATCTCGATGGCTTCACTCCAGTCCAAGCCTGGAATTCCTGTCTGGAACAGAACACATCACAACCTTGCACAGGGTCACCCATCCCTTCCCCTGACCCTTCAGAGGCCTCGGCCCTTGCCCCGTGCTTCTGGAATATTCCTGACCAATGTCCACTGCTGAGATGCTGCTCTGGCTGCAGATGTTCCTTTCTCCCCTTACAAAGGCAGAACTAGCAGAGGAAGTGTACCCCAGACAGCTCCACCGGAAATTTTCTCTCCCGTTGCTGGGGAGCGATAGGCGCAGGCTGCACGGGGAGTAAGCAGAGAGCTCAGTCAACAACTGGATCCTACTCATCCCGAACCGCGAGCTCCCGGCCTGTGCTGGCCCTCAGAGACAGCACGTTCCAGCCCTGCCCTCCAGGGCTCCCTATCTTGCCTCCGGGCCACTTGAAGGGGCCCTAGAGGCCCAGAACCAGCGAAAGTCGCTTGCCTGCAGCCCACACCTCTGGTGGCCCTTATGTCCAGAGGAGGTGCCGGACTGGACAGCACACTGCACGGTCCTCCGTACCTGGTTACAACTGAGGAAGAAAATGAGGCTCAGTGTTATGTTTAGTTTTTAATAACTTGTCTTATTAACTCCTGCAAGAGAGTATAAATCATAGTGACCATCTCAAGAAACTAAAGACAGCCTGGCGCTGTGGCTTTTGTATGGCGCTATGCCCGCTGGCACTGATGCGCGGGAGCAGGGAGGGACGGTGGTCTGCACAGGGGGGTAGGTGTTGGCGGGAAGTGACAAGGCTGGCACGGCCTAGCTCCAAGTGCTCAGAGTAGCGTTCTTTTGACAAAGACTTAATTCCTCAATTCCTCTTTAAAAAAAAAAGACCTATTTTAATTCTATCAACTCCCCTACTAAATGGCAGAGACCTCCTGTGCCCACAGGAGCCGCTGGCCAAGGTGATGTTCTGAGGAAAAGGGTCCAGATGGCCAGAGGCAGCACCCACATTTGGGCTGGGTCCACGCCTATCTCACCTCATCCACAGCCCTGGCCAGGTTTCAGGCCTTGAGGTCAACAAAGCAGCCTTTTCTCCTTAGCAGCACAGCTGGGCACCACTGGGCAAGACACGTGTGCAGGGAGCAGCTGTGTCTGTGGTCAGCACTTGGGTACCAGGAGGCGAATTGGGCCAAGGCCCTATTGGATAACTTTTGCTTCCAAAGCTGCAGGGTTTCAAAGACCAGCTGCCCGAGCCATCTGCTACTCTTGTTTCTCCTGGGGAAGCAGGTCCTCCCCTGGGTGTGCCCTTCTGTTCCCACACTGAGCTGAGCCTTGGGTCTGGCAGCCCAAGCCCGCTGCCCCAGGGTGGCTGCAGGGGTCCCAGAGCCGGAAGTGACCAGAGCCAGGGGCTAGAGCAGTGCCTATGGCTGCTTGTGGGGCAGGCCTGGTGCTGGAGCCCAGGTGAGAGGGGAGCCGGCAGTGGGGATGGAGAAGGGATGTTGAAGACAAACTCGGCAGGGCCTGGTGACTGCCCAGGAGATGAGGAGGGCAGGCTAATGGCCTGCCGAGGAGATAATACAGGACTAGCTGAGTCCACTGTGCCTCCCCTCACCAAGCAGTTTCCACCACTGTCCACCTCATGTGAGCCTCAGCTGGACCTTGAGGGCCGCAGTCCCTCCTGCTGAGGGGCAGGGAGCCACCCAGGGCACTGCAGAGCGCCCAGACTGAGGATCCTGAGGCCTGGGTTCTCAGGCCAACATGGCTTCAAACAAATCCCTGAACTTCCCTAAGCCTTCCCGATGGGCACTTGGAAAAATGGGAGTCAAGTCTGACACTTTGACTGTCGGCCCTTTAACTGACTCATCCAGGAAGGAAAGAGGGATGACTGGGCCAGGGGTGCTGACACACCGAATTCTGGAGGGGAGGCGCTGGGAGGAGCTGGTCATGAGGAAGGACCCAGGCTGGCAGTGGGCAGGACCCGCTGCCCATCTGGCCGAGTGAGTGACGCAGGTCAGTTCTCACCTGGAGACCAAGGGCCAGGCGAGGCAGGACCTGCTGGGGTGGAGAGGAGTATCCCTGGGCTCTCTGGATCTGTTCATTTCCTTTGTTTTGTAAATTTCTTTAAATAGTTCGCTTAGGTAATGTGCATCTTTCAAGAAGGTAGGCGGGATGGAGTTGCTCATTCCAGTAGTAGAGCTGGGAGATGGAGGGTCCCTGAGGTCGGCTCACACGGTGCTGGGGGAGCCAAGTTCAGCAGTGGTCCTGTGTCTCTGCCAGGTGACCCAGGCAGCTAAGCTCTTGCTATTTCTGCTTTACAGATGAGGAAAGGGTCAGAGGGGCCAAGTGACCCACCAAGTTTATATACCAGGAAGGAGAGCTCTAGTGAGTCCCAACTCTTGCCCAGCTCAGTACTTTTCCACCACTGCCAGACACAGGTCAAGCAACTACCTGATTCAGAGGAGGCAGCATCTTAGGGGATGATAACCTATTGGGGACACAGATTTGGTCTCTGAGGCAAGACACACTTGGGTTCTGCTCTGCTCTGCTCTGCGTGACCTCGTGCCAGCCACTCAAGTTCCTCGTCTATACAATGGGGACAGCAACTTATTCCAGGGCGTTATTGTGAAGTCTTGGGGAGATAATCTGTGGGAAGTCCTAAGCCTGGTGCCTGGTACGTGTCAAGCAGAGAGTAATAACTAGTACCTTTAGTATCACTGGAGCTGGAAGGACCCAGCAGGACATTCAAACCTGCCATCTGCTCAGCAAGGATGAGGGACGGCTTCTAAAAGTCCAGCCTTTGCTTGGACACTTCCAGTGAGCAGGAGATCAGCACCACGTGACCTTACCCATCGCAGTCAGTTCTACTTATTAGAAAGTGTGCTTCCTTCCCTAAGCTGAAGCTATCTCCCTGCAAGTTCCGCCCCCGTCTGTGCCTGGAACATCAGCCACTTGAAGGCGCTGCACACCCAGGACCTCTGGCCTTCCAGAGCTGTCACCATTCAAGGCCCCTCCAGCTGGTTCAGGGCCCCGTCATGCAGCAGTTGGCATCGTCCACTGCCTGGCTGGGGCCCCAGTGCCGCGGCTCAGTGTCTGCCCTGCCCCTGACACCCCTGGCTGCATTTCTGCAGCTCAGCTTGAGCACACGTCCCTGAACACAAGACCCACCCTGAAACGGCCACTCCCCATCGAGTTCCTTAAAACCTGCATGCCCATGAAGGAACCTCTGGGGAGACGGAATGTTCCACGTGTCTGAATTATGGTGGTGATGCCCAGGTGTATACAAAATCATCCAGCTGTACGCTTATAATGGATGAATTTTACTATATGGAAATTATACCTCAATACAGTTGATTTTAAAAGTAATAAAATTGAAGGGGAAAGTTCATACCTTTTGGCCCTTAATTCCACAGGTAGGAATTCATACTAAAGAAATTACTGTATAAGCAAAGCTTTAGCTACAAGAATGCTGATCAAAGGAGATTTTTTTCTCTAAAATTTTTTGTTAAAGGTAATACATGTACTTTTTTTTTTAGAGCAGTGCTTCAGGGAATTCCCTGATGGTCCAGTGGTTAGGACTCTGTGCTTCTATTGCAGGGGGCATGGGTTCCATCCCTAGTCGGGGAACTAAGATCCTGCAAGCCATGTGGTGCAGCCAAAAGAAAAAAACAGAAAAACAAAGCAGTGGTTCAAAAGGGCAGAGTGAAAAGTCCCTCAGTCTCCTTCCACCCCTGGCAGCATCCACAACTTCTTCCCCTTCTTCCTCTCCCTAAAGGTTACCATTTTCTCACACATCCATGCAGAGACATCCTACGCTTATTTCAGCAGATATGTATGCATCAATAACCCCTTTAAAAACACAAATAGTAGCAGATGTATCGTTCTGCATCTTTTTTGACATCTTCTATTATCAGTACATTCTGGGCTTCCCAGTAGCCCATCCTATGGCAGAGCTATAATTAACCAGTCCCCTACATCAGTAGGACAATGGAACTGTTTCCATTTTTTGCTGTACGTTGTTGACACGTACCTTATACTCCTTAGCTCCCACCCCATGTTCAAGGTTACCTGTAGGGAAAATTTCTGCAAGTGAAGTAACTAGATCAAAGGAACAGTGTTTTTAATAGCCCCAAATTAGAAACACCCTAAATATTTAACGACATGAGAGTAGATTAATATTTGGACATATATATCAATATATGGATAATGTATATCCATAAGATAAAATACTGCACATCCATTAAAATTCATGTTGTAGAAGAGCATCTAGTAACACGGAATGACATCCATGATACGTGAAAGAAAAAAAAAAAACGTGTACAGTTACAAATCTAACTATGCAAGAATTATAAACAGATATGCACTCAAATGCATGTTAAGGATTAGAAAGAACTACAAGTTTGGGGTAGGATTAAGGGCATACTCATTTTCTATGCTGTAATTTCCGTAATTTCCAATTTTTCTGATCACTGTTGTAATAAGGAGAGAGAAAGCCCTCAGTTGCCCAGGGGCAGAACATAGGCCTGTCCTCAGTGATAGCCAGGTCAGCTGCCCTCAGTCACTCAGTGGCATCTCTAGGGGACCACCCACTTGGAAGCTCTGCATTTGGTCCTCACCACCAATGCCCCCACAGAAAGTGCTGCCTCAGGCAGTTGGCCCGCGAGCACCGCTCCTATGGCTAGGCCCACCTGGTGGAAGTTAAGGGGAAGCGGATTTTAACTCGGTCGAAGGCAGGCTTTCTGACAGGACTGCCCGAGAGGGCAGCGAGTGAGGTAGTGAGCTCGCCGCCACGGAGGTGCTCGCTCACTCCGAGCCTGATCGGGGAGCATCGAAGGAGACGCTGGCAGTGCCAGGAACCAAAGGGGATGACCTCGAAGGCCGCCCGCAGCTCTCGAAGTCGTGTGGGATGGGGGCTCCAGGCGCCTCCTCCCTCCCGCCCACCCTGGTCCTCCAGGCTCCCCAGCTCAATCTCCTGGGACCAGGGGGTCTGCGTACGATGCGCTCTCCTGCCCCCAGCCTCATACCTGTACGATGTGGTCGCCGCTGCAGCCGCATCTGCGTCGCCGACGGGGAGCACGTAGACCCCCCGGCTGTAGGACGCAGGGGGCTTGATCCTGCGGCCGCCCGCTCCCGGCTCGCGCCCCAGTGTTCCATCTCTGGGCCCCGCGGGAGCCGTCCACACGCCGAAGTCCCGCTGGTACTGAGTAAGCGGCACGTCGCGGCCGGGGTCCCGCGCGCCTGCGGGGGACGGGCCCCTGCGCGAGGTGGCACCGCCCAGGCCCGGCTCCTCGCTCTCGAGGTCGGAGTAGCTGTGCAGGGTCAGTGGCACGGCCACGTCGGATCGGTCCAGCTGGTTCCAGCGCCGCGCCAGGCAGCAGAGGCGGCTGATGCAGGGCCACGCCATGCCGGCCCCGGCGCCTGGCGCTCGCTGGACTCCCTGCGCTCCGGGCCGCTCCGCCCCCGCCCGCGGCCCCGCCCTCGCGGCCCTCCCGGCGCCGCCGCAGCCCCGCCCCCGGGCCTGGGGTGGCCACCCAGGGAGCGGAGGGCTGGGCGACAGCCCTGCGAGGCCAGGGCCGCCTGTGCAGGGCTGGAGCGGGGCGCCGGTGAGGGAAGAGGGTAAGGCTGGCGGGGTGCAGAAACGGGGCTGGGGTTGGAGGAACTGAAACCGCCCGGAGGCACAAGTGTCCAACTTGAAGAATGTCTAATTTAATCCAAAGTTCCCTAAATGCTATCTTATAATTTAGACCTGGCTTCGCAGAGGCCGAGGGCCGGATGGCGACAATTCCTAGCTGATCGCCCTCCGCCAGCACCGAGGCTGCAGCCCGCCTCCCGGAGGGTCTGTTGAACCCCGCCGACAGGGGACAAGCCGTGGCTACCAGATTACCAGATTTGCTCGAGGCTGCAGCGCAGAGGTCGTGGGCACACAGGGGGAGACGCGCGATGAGGGGATCACAGGGAAGACTTGGGGCCGTGCTTCCCATAGAACGTGGGTTTGAATCAGCCGTTATGATGCCAAATTTGGGACATCCAATTCAGCTTCCACTGAGAATTGGCATTAGCCTTCAATTGATATTTCCTGAGGCCTAAAATCCCTAATTTTAAAGCATGGCCATAAAGGCTTGCTTATAAAGCTGCCACAAATCTTTGGCCACTATGCTATAAAAGTTTCTCTCCCTCCTGTGCAGAGCTAAGTACAGGTAATCCTCCAGGCTATAGGTCAGTCTGTTTAATGCAGGACAGGGTATCAAACAGCTCCCTGGCCACACGCAAAGGCTTCCTGAATATTTGACACTAGCCCTCAGTATGCACTGCAGACCAATCACTAGTAACACTGTTGAAACAGCATTAATTTCCCAGTGCTCCATCTCAAGCATATACTTGGACAGTATCCAGCCTGCACCTCAGAGGGAGGACTGCAGTACAGCCCTGGCCATCAGAATACAGATTCCTCTCCCAAACCACTGCCTATCTTAGCTCAAAGGCACAGCAAAGTGACACGACGACTGCCCGAAGTGGCAGCAGTTCAGCTGCCTTGGCCAGGCCATGGCCCAAGAGGCAGCAGCAGAGGAGCCTGCGTACCGTGAAGACACTGGGAGATTACACACCTGCTCAGGGTACACTGGCTTTGTGTGACTTATGTGTGCCAGGCCCTGCCTGGGTCAGCCACCTGGGAGACTGGTGACTAAAACACTCCATTCTGCAGAAAAAAAAAAGCAGTCCTTCTTGTTTTGATTTCTTCATTCACTAAACAGTCAAAAAGCACTTACAATGTGCCTGGAATAATGCTGGGTGCCTTCAGGAGGTTTACAGTGCAGTGGGTGACAGACGTGGAAACCAGTGTAATAGAGCTGGCCTTCCAACAGCGGAGAGAGGGCCAGGGGCCTGGACTCGCCGCCCATAGTGAGGGAGGGTAGTGGGGTCGGGTGGGAATGCAGGGTCCAGGGGCCAAGGGTTCAGCCACGGGCAGCAGAGGCTGGGCCACGGAGGGCCTTGGTAGCCACACTAGGGAGTTTGCATAGGCGACAACAGGAAATGACTAAAGTGTTTTTAGCACTCTGTGGCCTTGTGGAGAAGTACAGGACATTTAGAGAGCAGCTGGAGAACAATCATAACAACAGTCCAGGTTAGAGACAAGGGACTGAACTTAAGGCACTGGGAGTGGAGAGAAGGGGCTGGATTCTAGAAATGAGAGGTGAGAGAGGGAAATCTAGAATGACCCCAGGTTTCCGGCTTAAGCCAGGAGTGATATTTGATGTGCCTGCATAGTGGGGTCCGAGGACCTGGAACTATGCCTGGGACATAGTTCCATACTGTCTACAAAGTAGACGTATGTACTGAGTGACAGCTTAGAGATATTCAGTGGGTCCAGAGCTCAGAAGACATCCTCACAGAGATAACTGAAGCCACAGAAATGGAGAGAGACGAGACAGCTAAGAGTGCACTCCTGGGACCCCACACTTCAGAGGACACTGGAGGTGGCACAGGCTGAGAGGCACGCTAGCCAGGGAAAGCACGGCCTTGGGGTGCTCACGTGTCAGCAGAGAAGCCAAGATGAGAAAGCAAGATACCCCAGCGGGCAAACAGGAGAGTAGGGACAGTTGCCAAAGCCATGGACAGTTAGGCTTGTGCTTCTGGAGCTGGGCGCTGACCTCCCAAGGCCTCTCACAGGTAGGTAACTTGACCTTCCAAACGTTCCTTCTCTGAACATCACAAAGCAGAGAGAGCAGACATGTCTTTGTTGCCTGTTTTCCAGATCTGCCCACAGACGACATGAATTTCATTTTGGACTCCATATGGAATGTACATGTGATCTCAGCCTCCCATCCCATCTCTGAAAAACACTTCTTGTCTCATCTGTAAGTCACAGGGTTCTTAGCATAACTACATATTCAGAAACGTCAAAGCACAGCAGTGTGACCTTGGGCAGTTCCCACACATGACCACCCTGGTTCCTTACTGGCAAAATGAGGGCTGGGTGAACAAAAATTCTCTCTCCTTAAAGTGACATTATTTTAGACTATTCTAAACTAGAACAGAGTCCCCTGCCTGGCAAGAATGACCGGTACTTTGCAGCAGAGAAGAGTCCGGCTTGGTGGGAAAAAGATGAAGAACCACCATAACTGGACAATCCCTATGTGCTGGGCACATGCTGCCATTCAGCTCTCAACACCGTGTGAGGTGAGCACGGCTCCCTTCCTTGTCATGAAGCCAGGCGCTCTGTGCCCGCCACCAGGCAAGCCCGGCCCTCTCCAGCGCAAGGTGCAAAATGTGGTATAACCTTTTGAGATCAACCAAAAGACTCAAAAACTCTACTATAAATTCTTTCAAGAAAAACTTTTAAATTCTCAAATCACATTTCCTAGAAATAATTCTCAATCATGAGGACAAGTGAGTTCCACTACAGTGAAGCTATGATGATGACCTCTGTCTGCTATGTCAGTAAGATGCTCCACTTCAAAGAATGTACATTTTCCAACATAAGATGCTATTAGGCTCAGATTCAAGTCTGAATTTATCCAAGATACTTCCTTCTAATTCTTAATTTAGCTACAATTTTAACCTAGAAAGCAAAACCTAAAAATAGCTTTCTGTATATGCCACTCACTGCCACGAAACATTTACCTACCTTTTGGGGAAAATTTAGAAAATACTGCAGCTGTTATTTCAGACCCATGCCAGAGAGAAGATGCTCTTAACTTTTACCTGTCAACCAAGCAAGGAAAGGGGTAGGTAAGTAAAAGTAAATATTTAGCAGAGGTGCTAGAAGGCCAACATTAAAAAACAAGCGCCTCTGAGTTCCAATCAGACCTTTCCATGTACTCAAACTATGTCAAATATAACAACGAACAGCAAGATTCCAGGGCAGCATTAGTGCTCTTCAAAAGAGACATATACCCGCTGTTTACAAACTAGAGATATAAACCTTTATTTCACAACTTTGTCATAATTCATTTTCTAATGAGACATGTACTGGAGACATAGTTTAAAATACTGGGAAAGCTAGATGCTCAGTGTCTTCCAGGCAGGAGCAAAGATGTGGTCACTCCAGGGCCGATGCATTCCTAGGGCTTCAGGCAGCACGGACCAGTCGTACCAGTATTGTCCAACCCCAGTTTTACTTAGAGCCACCTCCTTTTTTGGGGCCGTTAGTCCTCATTTCATGCCAAATTTTCACTAGAGGCTCCCTGTTCTTCCAAATGAGTTCATGACCATAAGTAATATACCATCTGGGGAAAAGAAAAACAAACCAAGTCCAACATTCAAACAGTATGACATACAAATGCCAAGTACTATGATGATATCAAGCTGACATTTTAAAAACTGAATGCCACTGTCATTTACTATCCAGCATATTAAAATAGCTGATTAATTTATTTAATGTAGATCAATGACTTACCTTTAATATACAGAATACATAAAAGATGGAAATAGGATGGGACCATGTGTGACTGCTCCAAAACTGTAAGTACTTCACACACACTACTTTTAATTCACCACAACCCTGCAAATCAAGTATCACTTTTCCGATTTACAAACATGAAGAAATCAAGTCTGAAAGAAAGTCATTTGCCCAAGGCGCTAACAGCTTCTAAGTGGTCAATCAAGCACTCACTTGCAGGTCAGAGTGATTCTAAGCCTGGACTCTTTTTATTATGTCAAGTGTAAGAAATGTCAGAATTAGAATTAACTAATAATGATGGCTATACTAATTTAAATGCCTCTCCTTCCTCACCTTCAGCCTGGCTACACAAAAGGATCCAAATTCTGCCCACCTTTTAAAATACAGCTCCAATCCCCATCCTCCTGTTAAACAATGCCTAAAAGCAGCCTGAAGCAATGAGCCGAGGAAGCTGAAACACTGAGAGGTTTAGCAATTTAACTTGCTCAGGCTGCACAACTAGGAATCACCAAACTGACACTAGAACCCAAATCTGACCCTGTAACCTGCGCTCTAACCGCGGGGCTGCACTTCAGCCTCTCGGGAGCACCTGCTTAAGCTGAGGAACACACAGGGAGTGAGATGAGAAGCCCACAGGCCCGGGTCTGCATGACCAGGAGCCCTACCCAAGGGCAGCACAGGCTGCAGGAGGAGCTCAAAGGCACCTGCCTCCCCGGGGAGCTTCCCTGGAGGAGGGGGATTTGAATGGCTATTTTAAAAAGCTTTTGTTATTGAAACTTTTATTTTTGCCCTGGTTTCCCCAAACAGATTTCATGTTCCCTGAGGCAGAAACTAGATTTTGTTGATCTTTCATCTTAGACACCTGACTGAAAAAATGCTCTATTCAACTTAATTGATATCAGAATGGCAGTTTAATGTTTTAACATTTTTTAAATGTTTGGAGCATGTATTTTTTTTATTACAAAGGGCTTGAATTGTACCTGAATCTTAATTCTCACTAAATATAGTTAAAATTTAATCATAAAAAGTCACCATTAAAATTTTGAAAAATGATCAGTAAATTTGCAGAAAGAAAAAAAGCATTTTAAAAACATGCAAATTAATTAACAGGCATGTAACAAAATTCTTTTGGGCTTAGAGTGAAGTTCTCTGGTGAACTTAAAACAAGAGAAAAAGGATCACCCTATGATTCAAATGCAATTATAAAACTCTTACAAGAAATGAAACACTTGTCGGGAACTCTCCATTAGTAAAGTGTCTTCTCAAATCTTTTTAACCTACTTATTTCAAGCAAAGAGTCAAACACTTTAATCTTACAGGTACATTGTTTTGATTATACTCGTAAGTTCAAATGTAATTGGTCATTCGGTTAAATTAAAATTAGGAAAATATTTCAAGCTGACTAATTTTTGAGGTATCTTTTTTTGTTTGTTTTTGGTAGCAGCCTCACAGTCTAGTGCTCAGTCTGAAACTCCAGCTCTGCAATGACTCACCGTGCGACCTTGGATAACTCCCTTCTTTAAGCAGTTTCCTTTCTGTAAGTTGGACTACCTCACAGGATGTTAAGAGTATTAAATTACTCCTTAGCGTAGGCACACAGCAAATACTCAATATACATTAGCTATCATTACTGCAGCAGTACAAGGTGAAGACCATAAAATGTGGTCAGGGACATAAAGTCAAAGCAATGTGCAGGAGGTTACCAACAGATCTTTACCTTTTCTAACATCTTTAATCTAGACTGAGGAATCTTTACCATTAAAGATGTTAGAAAAGATGAATTCTAGATATGACCAAGATCGAGTAAATGAAAGGAGTTGAAATTAGAAACAGCAAAGAGAAAGGATTCCTCTGCCTTTCAGATTCTGGACTTTAAAATGCATTTGATCCAGTTTTCAGAACAGAAAAAGGTCATCTAATTATAGTTGAGAGGAATAAAAAACTGCTGGGGAAAAGATCCTTTAAGTATACATGGAAGGAGCCAGGTAAATTTAGAGTTCATAAAACAAAACCCCTTTTTCATCATCAGTCTTTATGTTTCTCATACTGTAATAGCAGGTCAGTTTTTACTGTTTATAATGGGCTGCTGTTAAAGCTCGAACTCAAACATGCTCTTCTTTAATCATCACTGAAAATTATAAATGGCATTTAGTTCCACTGCCTACTGGGCAAAACTGCTCCACTTAGAATAGATTTTTCTACTTTTTTTTTTTAATTAAAAAACTAAGGTTTCCCACTGTTGTGAAATAAAGTAAAAACCAAATAAGGGTAAAAGGCAACATTATGCAAGAAAAGAGAGGCCATCAGGGATCCAGCATATCAGACAGACAACAGCTCTGCTGAAGGGCCTCTCACGGTCAGATGGACTCCAGGAGCCCTGAGGAAGTCCTATGACGGTGTCGCTACAGCACTACTATGTTTTAGGCAAGAGTCCACTGCCTGAAGCACAAGTGGGAGATCTTGTAACCACAAGGTAACTGTAATCACTGTGGTGTGACAGAGGTGGGGAGGGCTTTGGATCTGGGTTTAAATCTCTGCTCTGCTACTTAAAAGAGCTGTCTGACCTGGGGAAGATCACTTCTGAGCCTCAGTTTCCATCAGTGAAACAGAGGTAATAATTATATAACGCAAGGTAACTAGCTCAGTGCCTGCAACATAACAGATGCTCAATAAGTAGTCAACACGAGTTTATGACATCTGGCCTATACTCCAGTCATGCAGCAGGCACCTGCACACTCATCGCAAGCAGAGGACCAGTTCCCCCCACTCAGGGTGTCTGCCCAGCACTGGTGAGGTCAGTGGTAGCCAGGTAGGGGAGCAGGGTAGGGACTGGGCAGGGGAGATGTGGCTTGAGAGTGGGGAAAGGAATAGAGCACAGACTAGGGGGCTGGGCAACAGCCTCCAAGAAGGACTAGGAATTTTGACAGTCATGAGTTCAGGTGACTTGAGGTTAAGGGGAGGGTAAAGGCACAGATGGTCTCCCTCTACAAATGACCGAGGCAGGGGCAGGGCCAACAGTCTCACATTCCCATCTCATATGGTGAAGCTGCTCAAGACCAAAGCAAACCATGTTGCGATTTCCTTGCCCTCCCAACCCCACCTGCCCTGCTTCCATCACAGAAGTAACTGCCTTATTCTGCCTTCCTTAGGAGTGGGGGGAGGGAGATGAGCTGAGAAAGCAGTGTAACAGTCAATCATACTCAAACTTACATTCCAAAGAGAGCTCCCCCAAGATGTGCAGCATGATCAAAAAATTTCCATCCCAGGATCATTCCTGCTGTATCCATGGCAATAATGGCTTTTAGGGCCTGAAAGCCAGCAAAAGAGAACAGAACTGATACAACTTTGATTCCTCCAGCATTGACATTTCTAATTTAAGGACAAGAATTCAGTCAATGTAAAAATATCACCACTGTCCCCAGCACTTCACTTCATAAAAATACTCACATTCCCTGCCGTGAACGTGAACATTGGAAGGAAGATAATGGCGAGCCTCCCTTCTGGGATCTTAGTGCAGACAGCTGCAAGGACAGTCATGATTGCGCCCGACTGCAAATTAACACATTGGGGAAAAAGTGAAACTCTCATTGTGCAACTGCTTAGTGACTACAATGTCTAACGTAGAAATACTTTTTCCAGAAAGCTTACAAGCCACACATTTCTAGGTGAGCACAAAGTTAAAAAGCTTTCCATTACTAACGTACAAAATATCAGGCAAAGGGACTCCAAGTCCGTGATACGGTAACCACCTGGCAAGGACTGAACTACAGGCAATAAGATGTAACAACCAGCATGTCAGCAGTTAATGAACTTCAGGGACAGTTATGTGTGTCACATGCATCATTTCATTTAATGACTAAAAAAGGACTTCTCAAACTTCAACAAAATTCCTCGAGGGACTTCCCTGGTGACGCAGTTGTTAAGAATCTGCCTGCCAATGCAGGGGACATGGGTTCGAGCCCTGGTCCAGAAGATTCCACATGCGCGGAGCAACTAAGCCCGTGCGCTGTAACTACTAAGCCTGCGCTCTAGAGCCCGTAAGCCACAACTACTGAGCCCGTGTGCCACAACTACTGAAGCCCGTGCGCCTAGAGCCTGTGCTCCACAACAAGAGAAGCCACCACAATGAGAAGCCCGCGCACCGCGATGAAGAGTAGCCCCCAGTCGCTGCAACTAGAGAAAGCCCACGTGCAGCAATGAACACCCAACACAACCAAATAAATAAATAAATAAAATTTAAAAAAAAACAAAAACAAAAACTCCTCGAACCAGAGAGTGAGCATGAATTTGCCCAAAGAAACCAACATGTGTGGAATTTCTCCCAAATTTAATGCTTTACCATAAATCACGTGAAATTTGTATCCTACTTCATTATAACACTAAACATTTTCCTTAAAACGTTTGACAAATGTTCTGCTCCAGGAAAGCATGCCAAATTTATCCCATGGCTCTGCATGACCCCCCCCCCCCACAGCATCCTCCCAGGGACACACATGCATCCGCCTGCTTGAGAAGCACTTTCCCCAACAGCCTTGTATTTGAGAATAAAAATCAAAACTTAAAAACCTTATGACCAGTAAGTCAACCATTTCTTGTTATAATTGAAATTATAACTGCTGTATAGTATTATCGTCTATTGTGTTTTTCCACATTGCTACATAACCTTCATAATTTAAATTGATAATGGCTATGAAATATCTCCTGGATAAATTATGATAATTTAACTAAACTTTCTTAATGTTACACGTGTTCCTAATTCCTCTAAATGATACAATACTTGAGAAATTGGATCATAATCCCTTGTTTACATTAAATCTCACGATAATCATTCATTCAAATACTTGAGTCCTACCAGGCACTATGCTAGATGTTGGGGATACGGAGGGGAACAAAATGGACAGTCCCTGCCTTAATGGAGCTTACAGACTGGCATGAAAGACATAAATGAGTAAAAACCACAAAATATAATCAGTTATGATGGGGAAGCACAGCAACTGCCAAACTGTTTTCCAAAGTGGTTTTAGTGTTTTACTTTCCTACCAGCAGTGTATGAGATTTCCAGTTCCTCCACATCCTCACCAACACTTGGTATGGTCAGTCTTTTAAATCTGTAATATAGGTTTATAGTGATACCTCAGTGTGGTTTTTATTTTCATTTTCCTAACAACTAATGATGTTCATCTTTTCATTTGCTTATTTGCTATCCATACATCTTCTTTGAAGTGTCTGTTCAAACCTTCTGCCCATTCTTTTTGAATTTTTCTTTATATAGTCTGGACACAAGTCCTTTGTCAGACTTCTGACATGCAAATATTTTCTTTTAGCATGTATCTTGTCTTTTAACAGTATCTTTAGAAGTGTAAGTTTTTAACTTACATGGAGTCTGATTTATTTATTTTTTTATTTTTTTTTTAATTTTATAGCTACTTCATTTATTTATTTATTTATTTATTTATTTATTTATTTTTGGCTGTGTTGGGTCTTCGGTTCGTGCGAGGGCTTTCTCTAGTTACGGCAAGTGGGGGCCACTCTTCATCGTGGTGCGGGGACCGCTCTTCATCGCGGTGCGTGGGCCTTTCACTATCGCAGCCCCTCCCATTGCGGGGCACAGGCTCCAGACGCGCAGGCTCAGTAGTTGTGGCTCACGGGCCCAGCTGCTCCGTGGCATGTGGGATCTTCCCAGACCAGGGCTCGAACCCGTGTCCCCTGCATTAGCAGGCAGATTCTCAACCACTGCGCCACCAGGGAAGCCTGAAGTCTGATTTATTAATTTGTGCTTTTTGGTCTCTCAACTACGAAATCTTTGCCTAAAATGAGGTCACAAAGAGTTTTTTCCTATGTTTTCTTCTGTAAGTTTTTATTTTAGGTTTTACATTTAGGTCTGTTTCACTTTGAAAAAAATTCCAAAATACTCCTGAACCAAACTCACCAATTTTTAACATTCTGCCACATTTCACTTATCATTTTTTCTTTATATCCGTACTTTTTTTCCTGAACCATTTGAGAGTAGGCTGCATATGTCATACCCTTTTACCCCTAAATACTTCAGTGTATATTTCCTAAGAACTTGAATATCTTTATATATCCTACAATACAGTTCTCAATTTCAAGAAATTTTATACTGATATATTATACTTTCATTTAATCTATAAACATATTCCAGTTTTATCAATTGCTCCACTAATGCCCTTGCAGCTGTTTTTCCCCACGTATTGCATTTAGTTGCCATGTCTCTTTGGTCTCCTAAAAGCTGGACCATTTCCACAGCCATTTTTTAAAAAGGGGGTCCATTTTCATTAAAAGCCTCTGACTAAAAACGGTGAAAATAAAGAATCTCTGCATGGGGTAGGCTAAACATTTGTCTAAAAAGCAAGTTGTGGGAATTCCCTGGTGGTCCAGTGGTTAGGACTCTGCACTTCCACTGCCTGGGGCCCAGGTTCAATCCCTGGCTGGGGAACTAAGATCCCGCAAGCCACATGATACGACCAAAACATAAAAAAATAAAATGTCATTTAAAAAAATAAAGCAAGTTGCAATTTATTCAGACACATGTATGTTTAAATTTGTGTAGGTAAAGGTCACTTGGAGAAAATTTTAGAAGGAAAATGGAACTGCTTCCTATGGTTAAAATAATGTATAATAAGTACAATAAGTTATAGTCACAAAGAAACTGGCTTTACATAGAAATGCACAGCTAATGAGAATTTTCTTTAATATTTAAATTTCTGTAAATGAGGACTTTAGATGGAGAATATAATCATCTATGGAGAAGCAATTTAGAGGGTACAGGATTTTAGTGCTCTTCTTTCAATTCAGCTAACCAAATTATATTTGTTTCATTTTGGGGAAAAGTATAATTTTATTGGTTTTTTTCTCTCAGAAAATAAGGTCTCAACTTGATTTCTTCTGGGTTTTGTTGAGTTGAATTTTTAGGTTTTATTTAAAAATCTAGGATATTCAAGTTGCACATCTTAAAGCCTGAAAGGTGAACGGTTATTACTCTTTACTCTGACTTTCAAATTCTCAGTGACACTGACATCCACTCTGCTTAATACAGTATATGCTGGTAGCTTATAGTGGCAGATGTTGAAGTTCTAGCCAAAACAAATCTTTCAGAACAAATATAAATTTGGCCAGTATAACATGTTGCACCCCTAGAGGAACCATGACCCAGCAAGTTTTGTGGGGAATCCCATCTTCTGAGGTAGTGCTGATATCCTTCCTTGAAAGCTGCTGTGATACATTAAGGACATGGAGTGGGGAAACCAGCAAAAGAGTGAACAAATTATGGAGGCTGTGTGTGCATGTGTGTGTGTCTTCACAAGGCAGCGATTGCCCTGTGAAGGGAAGTCAGGATTTCTGAAGAACCTCGTGTGTTACTATTGCAGACTTATATAGGAGCCAGTTTGGTAAATATACAATAACAGACAGCTGATCTTAAATAGAGACTACAGAACTCTGACTCCTAACCTCCGCTGCAAAATTAACATGTATCTCCAACACCCAGCCTATCCCTTTTAATATGTAGCTGACTTTGTTTCCTTGTTCTTTCATTTTTTTTAGCCTAAGCCCTGGGTTGTCTTTGTCCACTTGCCTGAACTCATGTCTTAGGTTCTCCTTCTGAGGAATATTAATGCTGTCCTTCCACCTTGTAGCTTCCCCAACCCGTTCCTAGGAATGCAGCATGAGCTGGTTTCCCTGTTTAGGCTGACTGGCAAGCATATATTAAAGGGCTGCGGACTTCGGGGATGCCTGGGACTCATAAGTCTTTAAAGTTTTAGTAACTCCTAAAATGTAAGATAATCCTTTATTCTGAAGCAACTCTTCACACCGAAGACCCTAGACAGTTGGCGATTAAGAGAGGTAGATGCTATATTCCAGAAATAGCCTTTTTAATATAAAAAAGTAGGGACCTTTCCTTTTAATTATAGGGGCCATCAGAGTCAATTATAGGAGCACCTTTTAGAAATTTTTCTCTTAGGTGTTTTTTAAACATCCTATTTTGAAATAATTTAAATCTTACAGAAAAGTTTGCAGGAATAGTACAAAGGACTCCCAAGTCTTTAAACATAAAAAATAAAAGTTGGGTTTACTGAAGTATAAGTGACATACAAAAAACTGCACATGTTTAAAGTTTATAATTAAGTTTTGACATATAAATACCTATGAAACCATGGCCACACTCAAGATTATGAGTGTGGCCAAAAAGTTCATCATCCCCAAAAGTTCCCTGGTGCTCCTCTGCAGTGCGTCCCTCCTGCTCCTCCCCCATTCCTAGGCTACAACTTCTCTACTTTGTTAAGATAGATTCACTTTGAGTTTTATATTGATGGAATCACACAGCATATACTCCATTTTGTTGTTGTCTGGCTTCCTTTACTCTGTATAGTTATTTTGAAATTCACCCATGTGGTTGTATCAATAATTTATTCCCTTACATGGGTGAATAACATTCCATTGTATGGTTATACCATAATATGTATATTCATTCACCTGATGGACATTTGAGTTTTTTCTAGTTTTGGCTGTTACCAAAAAAGCTGTGAACATCTGTGTACAACCCTTTGTGTTCTTTCATTTCTCTTGGGTAAACACCTAGGGGTGAAATGGCCAGATCATATGGTAAATAGATGATTATCTCCATCTAAAGCACTCATTACAGAAATTTAAATATTAAAGAAAATTCTCATTAGCTGTGCATTTCTATGTAAAGTCAGTTTTTTTGTTATTAAATTTTATTTATTTTAATTTCATTTTTCCTCTGACTTTATTTTTTAACATCTTTACTGGAGTATAATTGCTTTACAATGGTGTGTTAGTTTCTGCTGTATAACAAAGTGAATCATCTATACATATACATACATCCCCATATCTCCTCCCTCTTGCGTCTCCCTCCCACCCTCCCTGTCCCCCCCCTCTAGGTGGACACAAAGCACTGAGCTGACCTCCCTGTGCTATGCAGCTCCTTCCCACTAGCTGTCTATTTTACATTTGGTAGTGTATATAAAGTCAGTTTCTTTGTGACTATAATTTATTGTACTTATCATATTATTTTAAAGATAGGACGCAGTTCCATTATCCTTCTAAAATTTTCTCAAAGTGACCTTTATCTACGCAGATTTAAATATATTTATGTGTCTGAATAAGTTGCAACTTGCTTTTTAGACAAATGTTTGGCATACCCCATGCAGAGATTCTTTATTTTCACCTTTTCTAGTAGGAGGCTTTTTAAGAATATAATAAAAATGAACCCTTCCTCCTCAGAAAAATTCATACATATTTTAGACATAATTTCAGGGACTCATGAACCCAAACCCATGTAGACCCTAGAGGTCTGGTTCTTTGATTAGAGATAAAGATCTTTTATTCTCCCCTAATAATTTGTTTATGTATACTGGTTATGAACTTGTAATCAATATGCACATATAATATTTTTATTTATTTCATAAATAAACAATTTTCATTAAGTATTTTTCTTTATCAATATATAATCTTCATGTATCTATCATATAAATTTTTTTTAACACTATGAATTTTAAATGAATTTGCTCTAAGAGGCCTTCTGCTTCCACAAGCTACATATAGCTAAAAACCCTGGGCATTATATGTAAAACAAATATAAGATGACTCTAAAAGACTGAGAAAGGAGAGCAGCCCAGCTAGGAACCTTAGGATCCAAGGAATGACACAGTGGTGAGTTCCCCGGGTTTTCTTTTGGCCTCATGCTGCTCAGACTGGGCTCTGGAGAAGCTCACAACCTGGAAACACCAATGAACTCAGACAACATAGGCCTGTACCAAAAAATGCTCTCTCTAGCCAAAGGACCAAGAAAGCATAGCCTAGCAAGACACAAAACTTTTAGACAATAACCACTTTACTCCAGCCAAACACCACAGAAACAACTGTGGCCCGATCCCCACCAGCAAAAGCTGAGTGGAGAGCCTGGACTTCCAGCCTTACAGACTGTAATGAGGCGTCCCACCGTCCCTGACAGGGTGGTGTCAGTGGAGGTCACACAGGCAGCAGTAATAAGGCACTCTTCCTCCTCCTAGCCAGGGCTGTATCAGTAGAGGTCTCCTGAGGAGCCCAAACTCCCTGCCCTGCAGCAACAAGAGCTCTTCCCCACCAGTGTCAAAGGAGACTGAGTGGGGAACCTGGACTGCCTCACTCACCTGGCAGTAGCAATCACAGCACTGTCAGAGGTGGCCTGCTAAACAGTAGATTTAATTAAGATTAAAGTCTCATAACGTAATATCCAAAATGTCCAGGTTCCACTTAAAAATCACTCATCAGGGAATTCCCTGGTAGTCCAGTGGTTAGGCCTCAGCACTTTCAATGCCACGGCCGAGGTTCGATCCCTAGTCAGGGAACTAAGATCCTGCAAGCTGTGAGGCGTGGCCAAATAAATAAATAAAATAAAAATAAAAATCACTCATCATACCAAGAACCAGAAAAATCTCAACTTGAGTGAGAAAAGACAATTAATAGATACCAACATCAAGATGACACAGATGTTAGAATTATCTAACAAGCATTTTAAAACAGCCATCATAAAAATGGTTCAACAAGCAATTACAAACATGCTTGAAACAAGTAAAAAACAGCACAGAAATAGAAAAGCTCAAAGAAATAGGAGATATCAAGAACAATGTAAACTTTAGAATGAAAAATACAATAACCTAAATAAAAACACTGAATGGCTTGAGCAGAATGGAAAGGACAGAAAATAATCAGTTACCTTGAGACAGAATAGCAATCACCCAATCTGAACAACAGAGGAAAAACAGTCTTTAAAAAAAGTTAATGGAGTTTCAGAGACCCATGAGATAATAACAAACTATCTAACATCATGTCATCAGAGTCCCAGAAGGAGAAAAGAAAAAGGGTGAGGCTGAAAAAGTATCTGAAGAAATGGCTGAACATTTCCCAAAAGACATAAACCTATAGATTCAAGAAACCTAGTGAACCACAAACAAGATAAACACAGATGTCCATGACAAGACATATAGTCAAACTTCTGAAACTAAAGACAAAGGAAAAAGTCTAGCAAGTAGTAAAAGAAATGACACCTTACCTATAGGGGAAAAGCTATTTGAACAACAAAGAATTTCTCTTCAGAGACTATGGAGGCCAAAAAAAGTGGCACATTTTTCAATTGCTGAAAGAACTGTCAGCCTGGAATTTTATATCCAACGAAAATATCCTTCAGAAATGAAGGGTAGAAAAAAAATGAAAGGGAAATCAAAACATTCTCAGAAAAAAAACTTGAGAATCTGTCACCAGCAGGCCTAACTGGCTAGTGGCTATGGAATGGCTAAGAGAAGTTTTCTAAACAATTAAATGATATAAGGAGGAAATCCTGGAACATCAGAAAGAAAGAACAATGGAAAAAGTAAAAATTGGGTGTAAATACAATAGACTGTTCTCCTCTCTTGGAATTTTCTAACTTATGTTTAATGGTTGAAGCAAAAATTATAACAGTGATATTCTAAATGCATGTAGAGGAAATATTTAAGACGATTATAATTTGGGGAAGGTATGCAGACAAAAAGCAAGGTAAGGCTCACTTCACTCAAACTGGTAAAATGATACCACCAGTAGACTGTGGTAAGTGATATATATAGACTGTAGTACCCAGAAGCAGCCACTAAAAAGTTATACAAAGAGATATACTCCAGAACACTATAGATAAATCAAAATGGAATTCCAAATGAATCTGCACTAGTGATCATTTTATTTCACTTACAACCTTGTAAGAAAGAGACTGAAGGTACTTTCCTAAGCACAAGAATTCAGTTTATGTACAAGTTAGACCAGTGATAAGTTAAATCAATGAAGTTACAGCAAGCAGGTTATCATAATGTTGGTGAGCAAATTCAGCCTATGATAAACTATTTACAAACACAACCATAAAAAATCTATGGGATGCAGTAAAAGCAGTCCTTAGAGGGAAGTTCATAGCAATACAGGCCTTCTTTAAGATATGAAAAAATCTCAAATAATCTCAAATCTAACCCATCACCTAAAACAATTAGAAAAAGAACAAAAACCTAAAGTCAGCAGAAGGAAGGAGACATTAAAGATCAGAGAGGAAATAAATAAAACAAAGATTAAAAAAACAATAGGACAAAACCCAATAAAATCAAGAGCTGGTTCTTTTAAAGGGTAAACAATTGACAAACCTCTGGCCAGGTTCACCAAGAAGAAAGGAAAGAAGACCTAAATAAACAAAATATGAAAGAGGAGAAATCACAACTGATACCACAGAAATACAAAAAACCATAAGAGAATACTATGAACGATTATATGCCAACAAACTTGACAATCCAGAAGAAATGGACAACTTTTTAGAAACATACAGCCCACCAAACCTGAATCAAGAAGAAATAGATAACTTGAACAGATCACTAGATATGAAATAGAATCTGTAACTAAAAAAAACTCCCTGCAGACAGAAGTCCAGGACCAGATGGCTTCACTGGGTAATTCTACTAAACATACAGAGAAGAACGTGTACTGCTCCCTCTCAAACTCTTCCAAAAGACTTAAGAGGAAAGAACACTCCCAAAGACATGCTATAAAGCCACCATCACCCTGATACCAAAACCAGACAAAGACACTACCAAAAAAGAAGATTACAGGCCAATATCTTTGATGAATACAGACACAAAAATTCTCAACAAAATATTAGCAAACCAAATCCAACAACACATAAAAAAGGTCATATACCATGACCAAACTGGATTCATCCTAGGGTCACAAGGATGGTTTAACATACGCAAATCAACCAATGTGATACACCACCACAACAAAAGAAAGGACAAAAACCACATGATCATCTCAATAGATGCAGAAAAAGCATTTGATAAAATTAAACACCCATTTGTGATAAAAACCTTACAAAAATGAGTATAGAGGGAACATATCTCAACATAATAAAAGGTATTTATGACAAACCCACAGCCAATATAATACTCAATGGTGAAAAGCTGAAAGCATTCCTGCTAAAATCTGGAACAAGACAAAGATGCCCACTCTCACCACTTCTCTTCAACATAGTATTGGAAGTCCTAGCCACAGCAATCAGACAAGAAATAAAAGGTATTCAAATTGGTAGGGAAGAGGTAAAACTGTCATTATATGTAGATGACATGATACTATATATAGAAAACCCTAAAGACTCCACACAAAAACTACTAGAACTGATAAACGAATTCAGCAATGTAGCAGGATACAAGATTAACAAACAGAAATTGGTTGCATTTCTTTACAATAACAATGAAATATCAGAAAGGGAATGTAAACAAACAATCCCTTTTAAAATTGCATAAAAAAATAAATAAAGGACTTAGGAATAAACCTCACCAAGGAGGTGAAAGACTTACATGCTGAGAACTACAAAACACTAATAGAGGAAATTAAAGATGATTCAAAGAAATGGAAAGATATCTCATGTTCTTGGACTGGAAGAATTAATACTGTTAAAATGGCAATACTACCCAAAGCAATCTACAGATTTAATTTGATCCCTATCAAATTACCCATGACATTTTTCACGGAACTAGAACAAATAATCCTAAAATTTACATACAACCATAAAAGACCCAGAATTGCCAAAGCAATCCTGAGGAAAAAGAACAAAGCAGGAGACATAACCCTGCCAGACTTCAGACAGTACTACAAAGCTACAGAAATCAAAACAGTGTAGTATTGGCACAAAAAGAGACATACAGCTCAATGGAACAAAACAGGAAGCCCAGAAAAAAATCCACAAACCTACAGTCAATCTTCAACAAAGGAGGCAAGAATATAACATGGGAAAAAGATAGTCTCTTCAGCAAGTGGTGCTGGGTAAGTTGGACAGCTGCACGTAAATCAATAAAGTTAGAACACACCCTCACACCATGCACAGAAATAAACTCAAAATGACTTAAAGACTTAAACATAAGATATTATACCATAAAACTCCTAGAAGAGATCATAGGCAAAACATTCTCTAACATAAATCGTACCAATGTTTTCTTAGGTCAGGCTCCCAAGGCAATAGAAATAAAAACAAAAATAAACAAATGGGACCTAATCAAACTTACAAGCTTTTGCACAGCAAAGGAAACCATAAACAAAATGAAAAGACAACCTAAGGAATGGGAGAAAATATTTGCAAATGATGCGACCGACAAGGGCTTAATTTCCAAAATATACAAACAGCTCATACTATTCAATAACAACAACAAAAAAACGACCCAATCGAAAAATGGGCAGAAGACCTAAACAGACTTTTCTTCAAAGGAGAAATACAAATGGCCAATAGACACATGAAAAGATGCTCAACATCGTTAATTATTAGAGAAATGCAAATCAAAACTACAATGAGGTACCACCTCACACCGGTCATAAAGCCATCATTAAAAAGTCTACAAACAACAAATGCTGGAGAGGGTGTGGAGAAAAGGGAATCCTCTTATACTGTTGGTGGGAATGTAGATTGGTGCAGCCACTATGGAAAACAGTATGGAGGTTCCTCAAAAAACTAAAAATAGAGTTGCCATATGATCCAGCAATCCCACTCTTTGGCACACACCCAGACAAAACTAATTCGAAAAGGTACATGCACCACTATGTTCATAACAGCACTATTTACAATAGCCAAGACATGGCAACAACCTAAATGTCCATCGACAGGGGAATGGATAAAGATGTGGTGTGTACACACACACACACACACACACACACACACACACACACACACACACTGGAATATTACTCAGCCATCAAAAAGAATGAAATCATGCCATTTGCAGCAACATGGATGGACGTAGCGATTATCATACTAAGTCAGTCAGAAGGAGAAAGACAAATATCATATAACTTATATGTGGAATCTAAAATATGATACAGATCAACATATCTATGAAACAAAAACGGACTTACAGATACAGAGAACAAACTTGTGGTTGCCAAGGGGAAGGCAGGGTAGGGGAGGGAAGGAATGGGAGTTTGGGATTAGCAGAGGCAAACTATTATATATAGGATAAACAACAAGGTCATACTGTATAGCACAGGGAATGAATATAATAACAACCAGTAACTAGTAAGAAATTCAATTTTTAAATGAGATTGATATGCATAGCTCTAACTAAACTCCTTACCAAAATCTAGTCAGTATTCTCGCTCCCTTGTGCCACTGATAACTGACAAATATTCTTTAACAATCTTCATCTTTCAAAGGCAGTAAGACCAATACTTTATATTTTCTATCACAATTTTAACAGTATTTTTTTCTCCAGATTTCTCATTAAAAATACCATATACCTGGTGATTTAGTTTTCCTTCATTTTAACCAAGAATGAATGAAAGTATTTGAGGATAATAATTTTATCCTGCCATGGCTCTATAGGATTTTGATGACTGAATAGAAACCACCACTTCCACCTTTCTTACTACATGTTCCTTACTATGCTAAGCACTCTAAACACACTTGCATTGCAAATGAGAAATAGGTATGTTATCCCCATTTTATATGGGGAAGCAGGTTCAGAGAGGTTAAGTAATAAGTCCTGGAAATCATGACTAAGTGGCAGAGCTGGGATTCAAACTCAGTCTAATTCCAAATGCCATGCCGCCACACTCTATTCATGAATTTCAGTTTCCTATCTGTAAAATGGGAATACCATTTGTCTGAGGGCACATCAAAATGCCTTCCCAGATCCTCTGAAGTAATGAGAAAAGTCTTCCCACCCTCAGAACCCCCAATGTCCTCTAGAGACTACTCAGCCCTTTCAGTGTATATTAGATGTGTATAATGTTTTCTCCCCAACTAGACTAAACTTGAAAGTCAGAGACCATTTCTGATTGATCCTAGTGGTCTTCACTGCCTTCACAAAACAGGCGCTTAGTTGGCAAATGAGGTAGAATTTGAGATATATAAATTATATTGACATCAAATTTTATATAGAAAACAAACATTCCACGAAGAAAAAAATGGGAGGGGGATTAAGTTAAGAAAGCATAAAGGTCATAGGACAAGATACAGGCCTCATTGAGAAAATTAGGTAGACACAAATCTGAGGAACACACAAATTATGGAATGGTTATTTTACATAAGGATTCTTTTCCAAAACTAAACCTTCTTACAGTTTCTTTAAATGTGAAATTCCCTATTTGAATACATTGAAGTGCATTGAATACATTTAAGTGTATTTAACTATGCACAAATTGAATGTGTAGTTTTTAAAGAAATATTATGTAAAGATTTCCATGTGCCTAGAAATCTGTCATTAAACTCAAAAGAAAACACAATTGTAATTTTTTAAAATCATCCAGAACATAACTGAGGGCAGGAATTCTGATATCTTGCTCACTGGATGTATCCTCAGCCTCTAGTAAGTACAGTGCCTAGCAGTCGAATCTGCATAGCACTCAAATATTGACTAAAGAGGAGGACACAGTATCAGATTCAAATCTCTAATTCCTTAGAATTTTCCAATGCTAGATTAGGCTCTCCAGTTTCTGGGGATTGCATATCCACTAGTTTGACTACTCCTCATGATATATACTCTGTGCCAGTTAAGTATATATAAATGACCAGTGGTTAAAAGCAATAGCCTGAAATTTACAAAGCTTTACAAATGTATAAATTCTAAATTAGATGTAGATTAGTTAATAGTATTGTTTAAATATTAATATTTTGGCGTTGATAGTTGTACTGTGGTTCTGTAGTTAATAGTAGGGTTAAGGGTATATAGGAACTCTTTGTACTAATTTTGCAACTTTCTTGTAATTCTAAAATTATTTCAAAATGAAGCGAAAAATTTTAGTTAGAAATACTTACTGCACCAAGTGATGGTCCATATCTTCCTGTGGCAACTTTACACACATAACTAACGAAATTGGAAATAACACCTAAGAAATAAATCACATTTCAGTAATTTTAGTGAGGTATAAAAATGGCTTCCATTTCTGACCTCCACCCCACAGAGACTAACAATGTTGGGTTTCTACCCAGGTCACCACAAGGTGCAGGCATAAATACTTATCCTGCCTGTCGCTTCAGATATATTATAGGGAAAGCAAAGTCTGACCCACCGTACCACTTACTGAGTAACGTAGGGTCATTCACTTTACCTTGTAGTTATCATTTTCCTCATCTACACTGTATGAAGAAAGACTAGTTCCCAAACTCACCAACTGTCTGGGAATTCTCTGGACTGCGCTCTAAACACTAAATCAGAACCTCTGGAGTGGGACCAGGGAGTCTATATTTTACCCAGCTTGCCAAATGAATGTGTTGCAGATCTAGACTAGATGATCCTTTACAGGTCCCTTTGGCACCAATGTCATCTGAACTGAGTATGGCTAATTTTAAAAAACAACTTTCTATAGAGCAGGAATTAATGGCACTTGAAACAGACCCTTTGTACCTACAACAACATTAGTGCTCAGGGAAAGAACTACACACTTACCTTATTAGGCCAAAGATACTGCTCAGCTTCTGTTTTGAAGACTAGATGCACGTGAGTATTTAATTAACACTGATTAAGTACCCACTCGGGGCCTTGTGGTAGGTGCTTTTATTTTATCCCTTCTACAACCCCATGTCATATGAGAGTAAGTAGTATTATCCTCAGAGAGGTATAGTCTTTTCTGCAACATCACACAGCTGGTAAGCAGAAACAGGATCTGAACCTAGGCCTTCCATCTCCAAGCTCAGTGTCTTTTCACTACACATATCTGCCAGATATACTGTTTTTAAATGAAGGGATTTTAGGAATGAATTTTTACACTTTATGGTTATAATTAAGTACATTTTGCAAACAGAAAGTAAAAAATTTTTTTTGAGATAAGTAAAATATAATCAACCAACTGCCAATTTAGCAGCATCTAGGAACCTGGAATCCTGCACTATCATTTACTAGTGAAATAAGGAAATGATGCTACCTCCAGGATGACTTGAGTGGTTCCATGCTAATATATGCTTGCAACAAAGAACGAACTCATTCTTGACAATCTTATTGGATAGCTAATCGAAAGTTTTCTGAAAACTGAACACACTTGGGAAATGAGCGTAAGGTTATTTAACACAGATCCAGATAATTGAGGCATCCCGGAACTCTGGGAACCACTAATCTATAAAATGGTGGGCCTGAGCTAAAGAAACCAAGGCCTAGGGAGATAAAAATGACATGCTTAAACACTACACCAGTTTGTATCCTTCTCTATATACAATCTGAGAAACAAATACATACTGAGCACTTACGGTATATAGAATATGGCTATAATCATTCCCTTTGTCCCTTCTCCAGATAGGGGAGAACACTTATACTCTGAAAGGTCCTAAGATGAAAGCTTATTACCTGCAGATAAGTATACTGCCATGAACTGCTCCTGACCGAGAATGTTCACTATGCTGGAGGAGAAGCTCCACAAGACATACATATTTGCTGCCATGTGAAACAAGGAGAAATGACTGAACGTTGACAGCAACATTGGAGAACAAAGGACCTCTACAAGAGAAAGAAAAAGTCTTGTAATTGTGGAACACACAGCCAGTAAAAATGATCCATTTTAGACTTTTTCATTATTATTATGACACAAACATGCGAAACAAACCAGAGCTAGTTAAAAGATTGGATAAGATGGTTTAAGACAGCTTTTTACCACTTGAAAAAGGCTATCTTAAATCTCTTTTCTACTTAGTAAGCAACCAATAAAGATTCTCAGGTCAGTGAAAGCAACTTGTCCTATAGAAAAAGTTAGTTAGAAAAAGAATTAGTAGATTATTTCAATTACGGAAATAAAATTGTATATAATAGTCTCTTCAAAGAGTAAACTTGTAGCGATCATGGATCTTAAGTCACTAAAAAATATTTAGATATCTGCTATGTGCAAGGTACATTTTAGGTGCCTCGACACAGCTGTAACAGAAATGAGGTTCCTGTCCTCCAAGAGTTTACAGCCTATCCTCCAGATTTTGCTTACAATTATTGACAAGTAAATCATCTTTTTTATAGCACTTCAATTACCATAAAGCATATTTCTTCCATTTTACCTCTACCTCAAAATAAAATCACACAAGTTAGACTTACTTGAGGCTGGACTGGATGTGAAATATCTGATCATCGTCCGCTGTAGAGAAGGTACTCTCCACAAACAAAATACAAAAACATTTGCAGCTATGATACCTACAAAATAAACATTTATAATTTAGGGAAGTTAAAAATAAAAGCAAAGAAAGTCTGATCAAAAGTCCACCCGAGGGACTTCCCTGGCAGTCCAGTGGTTGAGACTTCGCCTTCCATTGCAGGGGGGTGCGAGTTCAATCCCTGGTCGGGGAGCTGGGATGCCGCATGCCTCACAGCCAAAAAACCAAAACACATAAAACAGAGGCAGTGTTGTAGCAAGTTCAATAAAGACTTTAAAAGTGGTCCACATCAAAAAAAAAAAAAAAAAAAAAAATTCTTAAAAAAAAAGTCCACCCAAATAAGATTTTCTACCACATTATTTAAGAGTATTATATACTTGGGGGGGGTGGGGGGAAGTAAACTAAGAAAAGTAAGTGAAATCAATGTTTCTGAGTATCAAAATTGTCACAGGTTGGTAAAGTCAGAAAATTCCTGGAAAATGCTCTAGGAGCTAACTTCCTTCACTCAGATCCATATTTTACTCCTTCAGAACAGTTCACTCTTCTCAATAAATAATCAGATCTATAATTATTGCTTGAAAATGGCCAAGGCAAAGACAGAAGTAATGTACAGAATTAGGTTCTTTGGCCAAGAGTCAAAAAGCTACATAACATCGCTTCTTTTTCCACAGGGAATGGTATGCTTCTTTAACTTCTGGACAGCTTGTGGAAACACCTATGGATCATCTATATAGGGACTTCCCCGGTGATCCAGCGGTTAAGACTCCGCGCTTCCACTGCAGGGGGCGCGGGTTCAATCCCTGGTCAGGGAACTAGGATCCCAGGATCCCACATGCTGCTCGGCACGGCCAAAAAATTTTAAAAATTAAAAAAAAAAAAGTCATCTGTGAAGATGAAGATCCACATGTCTGAGAAAAAAACTCATTAGATAAGAATTCAGGAATAGTCTGGAAGACTTTTGAAACTGCTTTTGAAAATATGTCTACATGTGGGAGTTGGATGACTTTTATTTTTCTGCAAGAACTGATGTTGCTAGAACTACCACTAAATTGAGTAAGTTTGTTTACTGATAAAATGTGACTAAACAGTTAATTCTGGGGAAGAAATTAAGTTATTCTTAAAAACCGCAAACTTTAAAAAGATACATTAATTTTAGGTACCACAACTCCTTACACATAGTAGGCACTCATCTACTTGAATTAAATTTAAACATGTATTCACTCATCCTGTCTCTTTAGGCAACAGGCAACTAGCCCTTTCAACTTCTTCAATGAAAATAAGGACTGATTCCAGCAACATTCTGGTAAAATAATTTATTTTAGAAGATATTCACTGTACAGTCCCTGCCAGCTGCTACATCTTGGAGTTTTCCTTTGGCTCCCGTATTTGTGCACTCTGTAAGACTCTCAGCTATCCACTGGCATTCCTAGTCTCTCTAGTTTTTGCTCTCCCACTTAAGAGTTAGAATCTATGAAAAATGGTAGTTTCCTTTCCAAAGACATTCTTTCCCATTTTAATATCTGAAATCAGGATGCATCTTACAATTGGTAGTGTGTCCAATGAACTGGTAGTATCTTTCTTCATAGCACACTAAATGGTGTTTTACTGCATTTAACTGAACTGATCCTATCAGTTTTATCAGATGCCCTGCTAGTGAGGTCTGTGACTATGATTATGACAGCTATTTTACCATCTTTCTTTTAAAAAATTTTTTTTTATCTTCCTTTTTTTAAAAATTTCTTTCTTTTATTTTTGACTGTGTTGGGTCTTCGTTGCTGCGCAGGGGCTTTCTCTAGTTGTGGCGAGCGGGGGCTACTCTTTGTTGCAGTGCGCGGGCTTCTTATTGCGGTGGCTTATCGTGTTGTGGAGCATGGGCTCTATGCGCACGGGCTTCAGTAGTTGTGACATGCGGGCTCAGCAGTTGTGGCACACAGGCTTAGTTGCCCTGTGGCATGTGGGATCTTCCCAGACCAGGGCTCAAACCCGTGACCCTGCATTGGCAGGTGGATTCTTAACCACTGCGCCACCAGGGAAGCCCTATTTTACCATCTTTAGTAAATAACTACAACTCTTTCCAAGATGATGTGAGGAACAGTATTTATTTTTTAAAAAATGGGGGAAAGGGATCATAAACAAGGCAAGTAAGAGCACTGTGTGTACATCCCAATGAGGAATCTGGAACCCTGGGCAGGGAAGGTGGGCAGAGCCTCCTCAGCTGCAGAACAGACCTCAGGGGTTTATCATAACAGGAAGTGAGCAGTGATTAGTATTGCCTGGGGTTCTTTAGTTTCTTTTGCCGAGTTAAACATCTTTACTCACCCAGAGACTCTTAGGTCTAGATTGTTATACACAGTGTTTGGTATCTCAGGGTAAAAAAGACTTGAGAATAGTTTGGCCCAGATTTCCATGGTCATAAAGATAAGTCAGGGCTTTGCAGTTTGCTCCAGTTATGGTTCACTGCAAAGAAAGCAAGATGGGGCCCCATCCTGCCTGCCGAAAAATGGCAACTACTCTGCCTACTCTGCCAGTTCCACAGGCCACTTCCTGAAACCAGTGACATACAGCACTCAATTCCAAAAACTGCAAGCACTACAGCACTGTAGAGAAGTAGAGAGCATCTCTGGCTGAAGAGATTACAACCAGGGAAAAGACCTGAAGGGAAAGATAACCAAGGATATCAAGGTTAACAGTAGCCAAAGAGTTAACATTGCCAAGTTTTCAACCGAAATGTAAGAGGCCTTTTTGGTAAATTTGACAGAATATTGGTACTGGAACACGCTGCGGTCAAACCCCTCACTTCACAGACCAGTGATCTTCGATTAGGCAAAACCCATCAGTAAACAACTGAACGTATATACCCAAATTATGTACATGAACAACTATAATTCATTATAAAATACACTAACAAAAAAGAGAGAAAGTAAAATGCAGATATTTTCTTCCCTGGTTATCCCATTTTGAAGGCCAATTATAGATGAGAAAACTGAGGCTCTAAGAGGTACAAGTTTTCAGAGAGCCAAATTCAGTGGTTAAGCCAGAATTCCTAATGTAGTGCTCTTTCTACTAGACACAGAGACATGGGTAGCCAAGGGGATTTCTTTTGATCTTGGTCACTCTAGAACTTCAGATACCAGGCAAAGGGCTCCTTATATGGGGAACAGCATAGGTTGGTCCCCAGAGGCAAGTGACCAGGAGGTATGACAATCGTAGGCCTACTGAGGAAGCATTGCACACTGTCTGAAGGTAAGTTGCACACTGTCTGAAGGTAAGTTGCACACTGTCTGAAGGTAAGGGTGAAGGAGCCCAGCAGGACTGACTGTGTCCTATTTACACTATAACCTGGGCAAGAGGCCTAATCTCTCAGCCTCAGTTTCCTCGTCTGTAAAATGGGGGTAATAAAATCAACCTCGAAGAGTTGAGTGATGATTAAATGAGAAAGCATGATTACATGTAGTGGTCACACAGAGATGACTCAATACATGAAAAATATGGTAGAAAGGGAATGGCCTTTTCAGGTCTGAATCCTAGGTATGTCACTTAGAAGCTTTGTGGCCTGTGGCATTTCACCACCTTCATTTCAGTTTCCTCATTTGTAAAATGAGGATAATACTTGCTATACATCATAAAGGTTGTAGTGAGGCTTAAATAGATTGTAGATGCACCTAGTATGTAGATGCTCAAAGAAAATGGTTCCCTCCCCTCCTTCCTTCTCCTTTGAGAGGTAGAACTGCTTAGGGTCTCTGTTTGTATCTCCATTTAGGAGGAGTGTTACTTGCCTCCTCCTGACTCAATCATGTCTTGGACCAGCTTGGCACTATTGATTTGGGAAGGTCGCTGCTGCCTCAGTGCCTACCTTTACCAAAAGTGATGCACTGGATTCTATCAGCAAGAATAATGGAGTAAAGACCACCAAAAGTTCTGTCCTTCATAAAAGCAATGAAAAAATTGGCAAAAAATGTTAGAATCTACTTTTTCAGAACTCTGGTAACTAGCCAAAGGCTTGCTGCAACCCAGCATTTTTTTAAGAAAAATGGATAAATCTTGATAAGAACAGTGAGCTTTGAGGCATTTTAACTTGCCCTAGTGCCACCCCCCGCTTTCCAGATGTGTTAGCCATGAAAATACACTTTCCCTGGCAGCCCCCAGAGATAACAGAATGGAGCTGAATCTCTTTCAAAGCCTTGTTCCCAAAGAATTATCGTCATCTGACCTATCTGATAATAGTTTCTTGGAAGACCCCACTTGCAAGGATGTCTGTATTTGACCTGCCTGGGAGCTTAAGTACAAAACTCATTTCCCCAGGGGGCGTTTGTCAAAAGCAATTACAGGCAAGTGTTTAAGTTTGCAGCTGCCTAAGGTGATGGATAATAGAGACTAAACAAAAATCTTAAAACGAAAATATGAGGAATGATATGTTCATAGGGGCTTACAAAACCTCCAACATATTTCTGGGATCTAGAAAGCCACAAGAAGAAGACAAAGTAGACTTTAAGACAGTATTTGTTACTAGAGACAAAGAATGCTATTATATAATGAAAAATGGGTCAAAAAAAAATCTTGATATCCATGAAGAAGATATAACAATTACAAACATATATGCTTCTAACAGTAGAAACCCAAAATATATGAAGTAAAAACTGACAGAACTTAAGGGAAAAATAAATGACTCAGTAATAGCTGGGAGACTTCAATACCTCATTTGTAATAATGGATAAAATTAGATTATCAGCAAAGATGCAGAAGACCTGAATACTATAAACAAACTAGATGTAACAGACATCTATAGAATATGCCACTCAAGAGAATACAGTCTTCTCAAGTGCATGTGGAACATTATCCAGGATAGACCATATGTTCAGCCACAAAACAAGTCTCAATAAATTTTCAACCTGAAAATTTCAAAACTGTAATTATAAACAGTAGGTTCTCTGACAACAATGGAATAAAATTACAAGTCAATAATACATTTGTAAAATTCACAAATATGTGGAATTAACGCACCCCTAAATAACCAATGGGTCAAAGAAGAAATAGCAAGGAAAATTCGGAAGTACTTTGAGATGGATGAAGACAAAAATATAACATACCTGCTATGAACTGAATTGTGTCCCCCGAAGATTCATATGTTGATGCCTTAACCCCTAGTGGGATGTATTTGGGAATGGGGCCTTAGGAGGTACTTAGATTTAGAGGAGGCTGAGGTCGGGCCTTCATGATGGGATTAGTGTCCTTATAACAAAGATACCAGAGAGCTTGCTCTTGCTCTCTCTACCTGCCATATGAAGACACAGCAAGGTGGCAGTCTACAAGCTAAGAAAGTTCTCACCAGAAACCGACCATGCTGGCACGTTGATCTTTAACTTCTAGCCCCCAGAATTGTGAGAAAATTAATTTCCGTTGTTTAAGCCACCTGATCTATGGTATTTTGTTATGGCAGATCAAGCTAACTAAGACAATACTAAAACTTACAGGATACAGCAAAAACAGGGCTGTGAATGCCTACACTAAAAAAGATCTCTAAGCAATAACCTAAGGCTCCACTTTAATAAACTAGGGGAAAAAAAAGAGCAAAGTAAACCTAAAGCAAGCAGAAGGGAATAATAAAGAGTTTGGATAAATGAAGTAGAGAATAGAAAAACAGAGAAAAATCAATGAAACTGAAAGTTGGTTCTTTGAAATGATCAACAAAATTGACAAACCTTTAGCTAGACTGACAAAGAAAAGAAGAAAAGACTCAAAATCACTAAAATCAGGAAAGAAAGCAGAATGATACCACTTACCTTACAGAAATAAAAAGAATTCTAAGGATACTATGAACAATTGTATACCAACAAATGAGAACTTAGATGAAACTGACAAATTCCTAGAAAGACACAAAGCACTGAAACTGACTGAAGAAGGAATACAGAATCTGAATAGGCCTTTTTTATAGGTAAAGAGATTGAATTAATAATCAAAAAACTTCCCATAAAGAAAAGCCCAAGACCAGATGGCTTTACAGTATATTACTTCCCTAGAGCTGCTATAATAAATTACCACAAACTCGGTGGCTTAAAAGAACAGAAATGTATTCTCTTACAGTTCTGGAGGCTAGAAATTTGAAATCAAATTTGAAATCAAATGGTCAGCTGCGTCATGCTTCCTTATGAAGACTCTAGGGAAGAGGAGTCCTTCTTTCCTTCTTCCTAGATTCTGGTAGCTCTTGGCATTGCTTGGCTTATAGCAGCATCACTCCAGTCTCTGCCTCCATCTCTTCACAGGGCCTGCTTTTCAGCATGTGTCTTTTTGTCCTATTCTCTTGTTATAAGGACACAAATCATTGGATTTAGGGCCTACCTTAATCTAGTATGATCTCACTATTTCAATTAAGATAATACTGAGTTTCTGGGTTACCTTATTTCAAATAACACTCTGAGTTTCTGGGTGGACATGAATTCTGGGAAACACTATTCAACTTACTACAACTGATGAATTATAGCAAACATAAAGGAGAATCAACATCAATTCTTTTCAAACTCTTCCAAAAAACAGAAGAGAAAGAAACATTTCTCAACTCATTCTATGCAGCCAGTATTACCTTGACATCAAAACCAGACAAAGACATCACAAGAAAACTACCAATATCCGTTATGAACACAGATGGAAAATCCTCAAGAAAATACTACCAAATCAAATCCAGCAGAATATAAGAAATTATAAACAATGACCAAGTGGAATTTATTCAGAAAGGCAAAACTGGTTCAACATATAATAATCAATGTAATACTCCATATTAACAAAGTTGGAAGACTCACAATTCCCAGTTTGAAAACTTAAAGTACAAAGCTACAGTACTCAAGCCAGTATGTCATAAGGATACACATATAGACCAATGGAATAGAACTGAGAGTTCAGAAGTACATCCATACATCTATGTCAACTGGTTTTTTTTTTTTTTACTGTGGTCCCAAGACAATTCAATGGGAAAAGAATAGTCTTTTTAACAAATGGTGCCAGAGCAAGTAGATATCCACCAGCAAAAGAATGAACATGGACACCTTCCTCAAACTGAATACAAACGTTAATTCAAAATGAATCAAAGACCTAAATGTAAAAGCTAAAACTATAAAACTCTTAGAAGAAAACATAGGTGTAAATTTTTGTGACCATGGATTAGGCCACAGTTTCCTTGATATAACACTTAAAGCAGAATAAAATAAAAAATGGATAAAATGGATTTCATTAAAAAGTTCATGCTGCAAAGAACACTATTAAAGTGATGACAGCCCATAGAATAGGAAAAAATATTTGCAAATCATATATCTGATAAAGGTCTAGTATCCAGAATATATAAAGAACTCTTACAACTCAACAAAAAGACAACTCAAAAAATGGACAAAGTGGGACTTCCTTGGTGGTCCAGTGGTTAGGACTCTGCACTTCCACTGCAGGGGGCGTGGGTTCGACCCCTGGTCAGGGAACTAAGATCCCACATGACATGTGGCGCAGCCAAAATAAAAAAAAAGGACAAAGGATTTAAACAGACATTTCTCCAAAGAATAAATGGACAACAGCACATGAAAAGATGCTCAGCCTTACTAGTCATTAGGGAAACGCAGTCAAAACCATGAGATACCACTTGCCACACATTAGGATGGCTATTATTAAAAAAAAGAAAAAAAGGAAAATAAGTATTGGCAAGGATATGGAGAAACTGGAACTCCTGTATTGATACATTGCTGGCGGGAATGTAAAATGGTGCAACTACTGTGAAAAACAATTCAACAGTTTCTCAAAAAGTTAAACACAGAATTACCATATGATGCAGCAATTCCATTTCTAAATATACACTACAGAGAATTGAAAGCAGGGACTTAAAACAGACTTATACTGCATGTTCTTAGCAGCATTATTCACAATAGCCAAAAGGTGAAACAAACCAAATGCCCATCAACAGATGACTGGATAAACAAAATGCAGTGTATACATACAATGCAATATTATTCTGCCTTAATAGAATGGGAAAAAGACAGTCTCTTCAGCAAGTGATGTTGGGAAAGTGGGACAGCCGTGTGTAAACTGATGAAGTCAGAACACTCTCACCACACACAAAAATAAACTCAAAATGGCTTAAAGGCTTAAACGTAAGACATGACACCATAAAACTCCTAGAAGAGATCACAGGCAAAACATTCTCTGACATAAATTATACCAATGTTTTCTCAGGTCAGTCTCCCAAGGCAATAGAAATAAAAACAAAAATAAACAAATGAGACCTAATCCTACTTACAAGCTTTTGCACAGCAAAGGAAACCATAAACAAAACGAAAAGACAACCTACAGAATGTGAGAAAACATGTGCAAACAATGCAACTGACAAGAGCTTAACTTTCAAAATATACAAACAGTTCATACAACTCAACAACAAAAAAACAAACAACCCAGGGGCTTCCCTGATGGTCCAGTGGTTAGGATGCAGTGGTTTCACTGCCGAGGGCCGGGGTTTAATCACTGATCAGGGAACTAAGAGCCCACAAGCCACGTGGCGGGGACAAAAAAAAAAAATCAAACAAAAAGCAGAAGACCTAAATAGACATCTCTCCAAAGAAGACATACAGGTGGCCAACAGACACATGAAAGGATGCTCAACATCGCTAATTATTAGAGAAACGCAAATCAAAACTAAAACTACACCAGGAGCTTCAAGATGGCGGAAGAGTAAGACGCGGAGATCACCTTCCTCTCCACAAATACATCAGAAATACATCTACATGTGGAACAGCTCGTATACAACACCTACTGAACGCTGACAGAAGACCTCAGACCTCCCAAAAGGCAAGAAACTCCCCATGTACCTGGGTAGGGCAAAAGAAAAAAGAAAAAACAAAGACAAAAGAATAGGGATGGGACCTGCACCAGTGGGAGGGAGCTGTGAAGGAGGAAAGGTTTCCACACACTAGGAAGCCCCTTCGCAGGCAGAGACTGCGGGTGGCAGAGCTTCAGAGCCACAGAGGAGAGAGCAGCAACAGGGGTGCGGAAGGCACAGTGGAGAGATTCCCACACAGGATCAGTGCCGACCAGCACTCACCAGCCCGAGAGGCTTGTCTGCTCACACGCCAGGGCAGGTGGGGGCTGGGAGCTGAGGTTCGGGCTTCACAGGTCGGATCCCAGGGAGAGGACTGGGGTTGGCTGCATGAACACAGCCTGAAGGGGGCTAGTGCGCCATGGCTAGCTGGGAGGGACTCCGGGAAAAAGTCTGGACCTGCAGAAGAGGCAAGAGACTTTTTCTTCCCTCTTTGTTTCCTGGTGCTCGAGGAGAGGGGATTAAAAGCGCCGCTTAAAGGAGCTCCAGAGACAGGCAGGCGCGAGCCGTGGCTATCAGCGCGGACCCCAGAGACGGGCATGGGACGCTAAGGCTGCTGCTGCCGCCACCAAGAAGCCTGTGTGCAAGCACAGGTCACTCTCCACACCTCTGCTCCCGGGAGCCTGTGCAGCCCGCCACTGCCAGGGTCCCGTGATCCAGGGACAACTTGCCGGGGAGAACACACCGTGCGCCTCAGGCTGGTGCAACGTCACGCCAGCCTCTGCCACTGCAGGCTCGCCCCGCATCCGTATCCCTCCCTCCCCCAGGCCTGAGTGAGCCAGAGCCCCTGAATCAGCTGCTCCTTTAACCGTGTCCTGTCTGAGCGAAGAAAAGACGCCCTCAGGTGACCTACACGCAGAGGCGGGTCCAAATCAAAAGCTGAACCCAGGAGCTGTGCAAACAAAGAAGAGAAAGGGAAATCTCTCCCAGCAGCCTCAGGAGCAGCGGATTAAATCTCCACAATCAACTTGATGTACCCTGCATCTGCGGAATACCTGAACAGACAACAAATCATCCCAAATTGAGGAGGTGGACTTTGGGAGCAAAAGATATATTTTTTCCCCCCTTTTTCTCTTTTTGTGAGTGTGTATGTGTATGCTTCTGTGTGTGATTTTGTCTGTATAGCTTTGCTTTTACCATTTGTCCTAGGGTTCTGTCAGTCCGATTTTTGTTTTTACTTTAAAAAATTTTTTTCTTAATAATTATTTTTTATTTTTTATTTTAATAACTTTATTTTATTTTACGTTATTTTATTTTATCTCCTTTCTTTCTATTTTTTCTCCCTTTTATTCTGAGTCGTGTGGATGAAAGGCTCTTGGTGCTCCAGCCAGGCGTCAGGGCTGTGCCTCTGAGGTGGGAGAGCCAACTTCAAGACACTGGTCCATAAGAGACCTCCCAGCTCCACATAATATCAAACGGCGAAAATCTCCCAGAGATCTCCATCTCAACGCCAAGACCAAGCTTCACTCAACGACCAGCAAGCTACAGTGCTGGACACCCTATGCCAAACAACTAGCAAGACAGGAACACAGGAAAATAAGAACTTATCCAGGGGAGAGGAACCAAGATGGTGGAGTACAAGGACATGCTCTCACTCCCTCTTGCGAGAACACCAGAATCACAACTAGCTGCTGGACAATCATCGACAGGAAGACACTGGAACTCACCAAAAAAGATACCCCACATCCAAAGACAAAGGAGAAGCCACAATGAGAAGGTAGGAGGGGCGCAATCAGAGTAAAATCAAATCCCATAACTGCTGGGTGGGTGACTCACAGACTGGCGAACACTTATACCACAGAAGTCCACCCAGTGGAGTGAAGGTTCTGAGCCCCACGTCAGGCTTCCCAACCTGGGAGTCCGGCAACGGGAGGAGGAATTCATAGAGAATCAGACTTTGAAGCTTAGTGGGAATTGATTGCAGGACTTCGACAGGACTTGGGGAAACAGAGACCCCACTCTTGGAGGGCGCACACAAAATAGTGTGCGCATCGGGACCCAGGAGAAGGAGCAGTGACCCCGGGGGAGACTGAACCAGACCTACCTGCTGGTGTTGGAGGGTCTCCTGCAGAGGCGGGGGGTGGCTCTGTTTCACCGTGGGGACAAGGAAGGACATTGGCAGCGGAGGTTCTGGGAAGTGCTCTTTGGCCTGAGCCCTCCCAGAGTCTGTCATTAGCCCCACCAAAGAGCCCAGGTAGGCTCCAGTGTTGGGTTGCCTCAGGCCAAACAACCAACAGGGAGGGAACCCAGCCCCACCCATCAACAGTTAAGTGGATTAAAGTTTTACGGAGCTCTGACCACCACAGCAACAGTCAGCTCTACCCACCACCAGAGCCTCCCATCAAGCCTCTTAGATAGACTCAACCACCAGAGGGCAGACAGCAGAAGCAAGAAAAACTATAATCCTGCAGCCTGTGGAACAAAAACCACATTCACAGAAAGATAGACAAGATGAAAAGGCAGAGGACTATATACCAGATGAAGGAACAAGACAAAACCCCAGAAAAACAACTAAATGAAGTGGAGATAGGCAACCTTCCAGAAAAAGAATTCAGAATAACGATAGTGAAGATGATCCAGGACTTCAGAAAAACAATGGAGGCAAAGATCGAGAAGATTCAAGAAATGTTTAACAAAGATCTAGAAGAATTAAAGAACAAACAAACAGAGATGAACAACACAATAACTGAAATGAAAACTACACTAGAAGGAATCAATAGCAGAATAACTGAGGCAGAAGAACAGATAAGTGATCTGGAAGACAGAATGGTGGAATTCACTGCTGCGGAACACACTAAAGAAAAAAGAATGAAAAGAAATGAAGACAGCCTAAGAGACCTCTGGGACAACATTAAATGCAACAACATTCGCATTATAGGGGTCCCAGAAGGAGAAGAGAGAGAGAAAGGACCACAGAAAATATTTGAAGAGATTATAATCAAAAACTTCCCTAACGTGGGAAAGGAAATAGCCACCGAAGTCCAGGAAGAGCAGCGAGTCCCACACAGGATAAACCCAAGCAGAAACACACCGAGACACATAGTAATCAAACTGGCAAAAATTAAAGACAAAGAAAAATTATTGAAAGCAGCAAGGGAAAAACGACAAATAACATACAAGGGAATCCCCATAAGGTTAACAGCTGATTTCTCAGCAGAAACTCTACAAACCAGAAGGAAGTGGCATGATATACTTAAAGTGATGAAAGGGAAGAACCTACAACCAAGATTACTCTACCCAGCAAGGATCTCATTCAGATTTGATGGAGAAATCAAAAGCTTTACAGACAAGCAAAAGCTAAGAGAATTCAGCACCACCAAACCAGCTCTACATCAAATGCTAAAGGAACTTATCTAAGTGGGAAACACAAGAGAAGAAAAGGACCTACAAAAACAAACCCAAAACAATTAAGAAAATGGTCATAGGAACATACATATCGATAATTACCTTAAATGTGAATGGATTAAATGCTCCAACCAAAAGACACAGGCTTGCTGAATGGATACAAAAACAAGACCCATCTATATGCTGTCTACAAGAGACCCACTTCAGACCTAGGGACACATACAGACTGAAAGTGAGGGGATGGAAAAAGATATTCCATGCAAATGGAAATCAAAAGAAAGCTGGAGCAGCAATACTCATATCAGATATATAGACTTTAAAATAAAGAATGTTACAAGAGTCAAGGAAGGACACTACATAATGATCAAGGGATCAATCCAAGAAGAAGATATAACAATTATAAATATATATGCACCCAACATAGGAGCACCTCAATACATAAGGCAACTGCTGACAGCTATAAAAGAGGAAATCAACAGTAACACAATAATAGTGGGGGACGTTAACACCTCACTTACACCAATGGCCAGATCATCCAAAATGAAAATAAATAAGGAAACAGAAGCTTTAAATGACACAATAGACCAGATAGATTTAATTGATATTTATAGGACATTCCATCCAAAAACAGCAGATTACACTTTCTTCTCAAGTGCACATGGAACATTCTCCAGGATAGATCACATCTTGGGTCACAAATCAAGCCTCAGTAAATTTAAGAAAATTGAAATCATATCAAGCATCTTTTCTGACCACAACGCTATGAGATTAGAAATCAATTACAGAGAAAAAAACGTAAGAAACACAAACGCATGGAGGCTAAACAATACGTTACTAAATAACCAAGAGATCACTGAAGAAATCAAAGAGGAAATCAAAAAATACCTAGAGACAAATGACAATGAAAACACGACGATCCAAAACCTATGGGATGCAGCAAAAGCAGTTCTAAGAGGGAAGTTTATAGCTATACAAGCCTACCTCAAGAAACAAGAAAAATCTCAAGTAAACAATCTAACCTTACACCTAAAGGAACTAGAGAAAGAAGAACAAACAAAACCCAAAGTTAGTGGAAGGAAAGAAATCATAGAGATCAGAGCGGAAATAAATGAAATAGAAACAAAGAAAACAATAGCAAAGATCAATAAAACTAAAAGCTGGTTCTCTGAGAATATAAACAAAATTGACAAGCCATTAGCCAGACTCATCAAGGAAAAGAGAGAGAGGACTCAAATCAATAAAATTAGAAGTGAAAAAGGAGAAGTTACAACAGACACCGCAGAAATACAAAGCATCCTAAGAGACTACTACAACCAACTCTATGCCAATAAAATGGACAACCTGGAAGAAATGGACAAATTCTTAGAAAGGTATAACCTTCCAAGACTGAACCAGGAAGAAATAGAAAATATGAACAGATCAATCACAAGTAATGAAATTGAAACTGTGATTAAAAATCTTCCAACAAACAAAAGTCCAGGACCAGATGGCTTCACAGGTGAATTCTATCAAACATTTAGAGAAGAGCTAACACGCATCCTTCTCAAACTCTTCCAAAAAACTGCAGAGGAAGGAACACTCCCAAACTCATTCTATGAGGCCACCATCACCCTGATACCAAAACCAGACAAAGATACTACAAAAAAAGAAAATTACAGACAAATATCACTGATGAATATAGATGCAAAAATCCTCAACAAAATACTGGCAAACAGAATCCAACAACACATTAAAGGGATCATACACCACGATCAAGTGGGATTTACCCCAGGGATGCAAGGATTCTTCAATATACGCAAATCAATCAATGTGATACACCACATTAACAAATTGAAAAATAAAAACCATATGATAATCTCAATAGATGCAGAAAAAGCTTTTGACAAAATTCAACACCCATATACGATAAAAATGCTCCAGAAAGTGGGCATAGAGGGAACCTACCTCAACATAATAAAGGCCATATACGACAAACCCACAGCAAACATCATTCTCAATGGTGAAAAACTGGAAGCATTTCCTCTAAGATCAGGAACGAGACAAGGATGTCCACTCTCACCACTATTATTCAACATAGTTTTGGAAGTCCTAGCCACGGCAACCAGGGAAGAATAAGAAATAAAAGGAATACAAATTGGAAAAGAAGAAGTAAAACTGTCACTGTTTGCAGATGACATGATACTATACATAGAGAATCCAAAAATGCCACCAGAAAACTACTAGAGCTAATCAATGAATTTGGTAAAGTTGCAGGATACAAAATTAATGCACAGAAATCTCTTGCATTCCTATACACCAATGATGAAATATCTGAAAGAGAAATTATGGAAACACTCCCATTTACCACTGCAACAAAAAGAATACAATACCTAGGGATAAACCTACCTGGGGAGACAAAAGACCTCTATGCAGAAAACTATAAGACACTGATGAAAGAAATTAAAGATGATACCAACAGGTGGAGAGATATACCATGTTCTTGGATTGCAAGAATCAATATTGTGAAAATGACTATACTACCCAAAGCAATCTACAGATTCAATGCAATCCCTATCAAATTACCAATGGCATTTTTTACGGAACTAGAACAAATCATCTTAAAATTTGTATGGAGACACAAAAGACCCCGAATAGCCAAAGCAGTCTTGAGGGAAAAAAACGGAGCTGGAGGAATCAGACTCCCTGACTTCAGACTATACTACAAAGCTACAGTAATCAAGACAATACGGTACTGGCACAAAAACAGAAACGTAGATCAATGGAACAAGATAGAAAGCCCAGAGATAAACCCACTCACCTATGGTCAACTAATCTATGACAAAGGAGGCAAAGATATACAATGGAGAAAAGACAGTCTCTTCAATAAGTGGTGCTGGGAAAACTGGACAGCTACATGTAAAAGAATGAAATTAGAACACTCCCTAACACCATACACAAAAATAAACTCAAAATGGATTCGAGACCTAAATGTAAGACCGGACACTATAAAACTCTTAGAGGAAAACATAGGAAGAACGCTCTTTGACATCAATCGCAGCAAGATCTTTTTTGATCCACCTCCTAGAGTAATGGAAATAAAAACAAAAATAAACAAATGGGACCTAATGACACTTCAAAGCTTTTGCACAGCAAAGGAAACCATAAACAAAACAAAAAGACAACCCTCAGAATAGGAGAAAATATTTGCAAACGAATCAACGGACAAAGGATTAATCTCCAAAATATATAAACAGCTCATTCAGCGCAATATTAAAGAAACAAACAACCCAATCCAAAAAAGGGCAGAAGACCTAAATAGACACTTCTCCAAGGAAGACATACAGATGGCGAAGAAGCACATGAAAAGCTGCTCAACATCACTAATTATTAGAGAAATGCAAATCAAAACGACAATGAGGTAACCCCTCACACCAGTTAGAATGAGCATCATCAGAAAATCTACAAACAAAAAATACTGGAGAGAGTGTGGAGAAAAGGGAACCCTCTTGCACTGTTGGTGGGAATGTAAATTGATACAGCCACTATGGAGAACAGTATGGAGGTTCCTTAAAAAACTAAAAATAGATTTACCATATGATCCAGCAATCCCACTACTGGGCATATACCCAGAGAAAACCATAATTCAAAAAGACACATGCACCCCAATGTTCACTGCAGCACTATTTACAATAGCCAGGTCATGGAAGCAGCCTAAATGCCCATCAACAGATGAATGGTTAATATACACAATGGAATATTACTCAGCCATAAAAAGGAACGAAATTCAGTCATTTGCTGAGATGTGGATGGATCTAGAGACTGTCATACAGAATGAAGTAAGTCAGAAAGAGAAAAACAAATATCGTATATTAACGCATGTATGTGGAACCTAGAAAAATGGTACAGATGAGCCGGTTTGCAAGGCAGAAGTTGAGACACAGATGCGGAGAACAGACATATGGACACCAAGGGGGGAAAACTGCGGTGGGGTGGGGATAGTGGTGTGCTGAATTGGTCGATTGGGATTGACATGTATACACTGATGTGTATAAAACTGATGACTAACAAGAACCTGCAGTATAAAAAAAACAAACAAACAAAACAACTAATACTAAACTTTCATTGGGTTATTTGTATGGAAATATGTTAATATAAATGTTTCAGAAATTACATGAAATTTCTAAAAATCTTACATGTTCTGGTATAATGTTATGTCACAATTCTAGTTATTACTTTAAAATGTATATCTCAGAAATAACTAAATTTCCTTGTCAATTGCATTATTATGAACTTTCATCAAATCTTTAACCGTGGTCATTTTTAAGTCTTTCGTCATATACAGACAGTTCTGGGTGTACTGTGATGCTTTTGCAAATATGTTCCTATAAAAGGGTTTCATCATCAAGGAATTCATGGAAAAGTCTCTGACAAGTACAGGTTTCTGGTAACTGACTGTACTGCTGAACTGAATGAATAAGCATTTTCAGAACTCTAATGAAAAACTGATGAACTCATAAAAGTGCTAACAAGAGATCAAGATGAAAAAAAAATTAATTACATGGGACTGAGTGAACTGATGAGGATGATTATAATTTTTGTAACTTTCTGTTTGAATTAAAAAAAAAAAAAATCCCACAAGGACTCAGAGGCAAAGAATATACAAATCAATTTTCACTGCAAAGTAAAGGAGCTGTTACAGTGGAGGATTACTGGACTGAATGTCAATATTATGACATAGCATGAGTGTGTTTTGTGTTTGGTAATTGCAATCATTGTTGCTTTTGTTGTGGTCATCCATTTACAATGCTTGGTGTCAGTCTATTTATCTCTTGTAAAAATAAAATACAGTGTGTGTGTGTGGAAAAAATGTTCCAACAGCCAAAAGCCCAGGACCAGATGGCTTCACAGGCGAATTCTATCAAACATTTAGAGAAGAGCTAACACCTATCCTTCTCAAACTCTTCCAAAATATAGCAGAGGGAGGAACACTCCCAAACTCATTCTATGAGGCCACCATCACCCTGATACCAAAACCAGACAAAGATGTCACAAAGAGGGGCTTCCCTGGTGGCGCAGTGGTTGAGAATCTGCCTGCCAATGCAGGGGGCATGGGTTCGAGCCCTGGTCTGGGAAGATCCCACATGCTGCGGAGCAACTAGGCCCATGAGCCACAACTACTAAGCCAGCGCGTCTGGAGCCTGTGCTCCGCAACAAGAGAGGCCACGATAGTGAGACGCCCGCGCACCGCGATGAAGAGTGGCCCCCGCTTGCCGCAACTAGAGAAAGCCCTCGCACAGAAACGAAGACCCAACACAGCCAAAAATAAAATAAAATAAAATAAAAAATAAAAATAAAGTAACTTTCAAAAAAAAAAAAAAGATATCACAAAGAAAGAAAACTACAGGCCAATATCACTGATGAACATAGGAGACGCAAAAATCCTCAACAAAATACTAGCAAACAGACTCCAGCAGCACATTAAAAGGATCATACACCATGATCAAGTGGGGTTTATCCCAGGAATGCAAGGATTCTTCAGTATATGCAAATCAACCAACGTGATACACCATATTAACAAACTGAAGGAGAAAAACCATATGATCATCTCAATAGATGCAGAGAAAGCTTTCAACAAAATTCAACACCCATTTATGATAAAAACCCTCCAGAAAGTAGGCATAGAGGAAACTTTCCTCAACATAATAAAGGTCATATATGACAAACCCACAGCCAACATCGTCCTCAATGGTGAAAAACTGATACCATTTCCACTAAGATCAGGAACAAGACAAGGTTGCCCACTCTCACTGCTATTATTCAACATAGTTTTGGAAGTTTTAGCCACAGCAATCAGAGAAGAAAAAGAAATAAAAGGAATCCAAATCGGAAAAGAAGAAGTAAAGCTGTCACTGTTTGCAGATGGTATGATACTATACATAAAGAATCCTAAAGATGCTACCAGAAAACTACTAAAGCTAATCAATGAATTTGGTAAAGTAGCAAGATACAAAATTAATGCACAGAAATCTCTTGCATTTCTATACACTAATGATGAAAAATCTGAAAGTGATATTAAGAAAACACTCTCGTTTACCACTGCAACAAAAAGAATAAAATATCTAGGAATAAACCTACCTAAGGAGACAAAAGACCTATATGCAGAAAATTATAAGACACTGACGAAAGAAATTAAAGATGATACAAATAGATGGAGAGATATACCATGTTCTTGGATTGGAAAAATCAACATTGTGAAAATGACTCTACTACCCAAAGCAATCTACAGATTCAATGCAATCCCTATCAAACTGCCACTGGCATTTTTCACAGAACTAGAACAAACAATTTCACAATTTGTATGGAACTACAAAAGACCCCAAATAGCCAAAGCAATCTTGAGAAAGAAAAACGGAGCTGGAGGAATCAGGCTCCCTGACTTCAGACTATACTACAAAGCTACAGTAATCAAGACAGGATGCTACTGGCACAAAAACAGAAACATAGATCAATGGAACAGGATAGAAAGCCCCAAGATAAACCCACGCACATATGGTCACCTTATCTTTGATAAAGGAGGCAAGAATATACAGTGGAGAAAAGACAGTCTCTTCAATAAGTGGTGCTGGGAAAACTGGACAGGTACATGTAAAAGTATGAAATTAGAACACTCCCTAACACCATACACAAAAATAAACTCAAAATGGATTAAAGACCTAAATGTAAGGCCAGACACTATAAAACTCTTAGAGGAAAACATAGGCAGAACACTCTATGACATAAATCACAGCAAGATCCTTTTTGACCCACCTCCTAGAGAAATGGAAATAAAAACAAAACTAAACAAATGGGACCTAATGAAACTTAAAAGCTTTTGCACAGCAAAGGAAACCATAAACAAGACCAAAAGACAACCCTCAGAATGACAGAAAATATTTGCAAATGAAGCAACTGACAAAGGATTAATCTCTGGGCTTCCCTGGTGGCACGGTGGTTGAGAGTCTGCCTGCCAATGCAGGGGACACGGGTTCGAGCCCTGGTCTGGGAAGATCTCACATGCCGCGGAGCGGCTGGGCCCATGAGCCACAACTACTGAGCCTCCGCGTCTGGAGCCTGTGCTCCGCAACAAGAGAAGCTGCAACAGTGAGAGGCCCGCACACCGCAATGAGGAGTGGCCCCCACTCGCCGCAACTGGAGAGAGCCCTCGCACAGAAACAAAGACCTAACGCAGCCAAGAATGAAATAAATAAATTTAGGGGAAAAAAAAAGGATTAATCTCCAAAATTTACAAGCAGCTCATGCAGCTCAATATCAAAAAAACAAACAAGTCCATCCAAAAATGGGCAGAAGACCTAAATAGACATTTCTCCAAAGAAGATATACAGATTGCCAACAAACACATGAAAGGATGCTCATCACTAATCATTAGAGAAATGCAAATCAAAACTACAATGAGGTATCATCTCACACTGGTCAGAATGGCCATCATCAAAAAATCTACAAACAATAAATGCTGGAGAGGGTATGGAGAAAAGGGAACCCTCTTGCACTGTTGGTGGGAATGTAAACTGATACAGCCACTATGGAGAACAGTATGGAGGTTCCTTAAAAAACTAAAAATAGAACTACCATACGACCCAGCAATCCCACTACTGGACATATACCCTGAGAAAACCATAGTTCAAAAAGAGTCATGTACGAAAATGTTCATTGCAGCTCTATTTACAATAGCCAGGACATGGAAGCAACCTAAGTGTCCATCAACAGATGAATGGATAAAGAAGATGTGGCACATATATACAATGGAATATTACTCAGCCATAAAAAGAAACAAAATTGAGGTATTTGTAGTGAGGTGGATGGACCCAGAGTCTCATACAGAGTGAAGTAAGTCAGAAAGAGAAAAACAAATACAGTATGCTAACACATATATATGGAATCTAAGGGAAAAAAAAAAAAAGGTCATGAAGAACCTAGCGGCAAGATGGGAATAAAGACACAGACCTACTAGAGAATGGACTTGAGGATATGGGGAGGGGGAAGGGTAAGCTGTGACAAAGTGAGAGAGTGTCATGGACATATATACACTACCAAATGTAAAATAGCTAGCTAGTGGCAAGCAGCCACATAGCACAGGGAGATCAGCTTGGTGCTTTGTGACCACCTAGAGGGGTGGGATAGGGAGGGTGGGAGGGAGGGAGATGCAAGAGGGGAGACATATGGGAACATATGTATAACTGATTCACTTTGTTATAAAGCAGAAACTAACACACCATTGTAAAGCAATTATATTCCAATAAAGATGTTAAAATAAATAGACAAAAAATAAAAAATAAAAAACTAAAACTACAATGAGGTACCACCTCACACTGGTCAGAATGGCCATCATTATAAAGTCTACAAATAACAAATGCTGGAGTGGGTGTGGAGAAAAGGCAACTCTCTTATACTGTTCGTGGGAATGTAAGATTCTGCAGCCACTGTGGAAAACGGTATGGAGGTTCCTCAGAAAACTAAAAACAGAATTACCATATGATCCAGCAATCCCACTCCTGGGCACATATCCAGACAAAACTGTAACTCAAAAAGATACATGCACCCCCTATGTTCATAGCAGCACTATTCACAATAGCCAAGACATGGAAACAACCTGAATGTCCATCGATGGATGAATGGATAAAGAAGACGTGGCACATATATATAATGGAATACTACTCAGCCATAAAAAAGAATGAAATAATGCCATTTGCAGCAACATGGATGCAACTACAGATTATCATACTAAATGAAGTCAAGTCAGAAAGAGAAAGACAAATGTATGATATCACTTATACGTGGAATCTAGAATATGACACAAATGAACCTATCTATGAAACAGAAACAGACATAGAGAACAGACCTGTGGTTGCCAAGGGGGAGGAAGCTGGGGGAGGGATGGAATGGGAGGTTGGGGTTAGCAGATGTGAGCTTTTATATATAGAACGGATAAACAACAAGGTCCTATTGTATAGCACAAAGAACTATATTCAATATTCTATGATAAACCATAATGGAGAAGAATATTTTAAAAAATGAATGTATATATATAACTGAATCACTTTGCTGTATAGCAGAAATTAACATAACATTGTAAATCAACTATGCTTCAATTTTTTAAAAAAATTGAAAAAAGAATGCAATATTATTCAGCCTTAAAAAGGAATGAAATTCTGATATGTGCTAAAATGTGGATGAACCTGGAAAACAGTATGCTAAACAAAAGAAGCCAGACACAAAAACATATTTTATAATTCCACTTACATGAAGTGTAGGCAAACTCACAGAAAGTAGAATGGTGGTTACCAAAGGCTAAGGGGTAGGGGAAATGGGAAGTTGTTGTTTAATGGGTACAGAGTTTGTTTGGAATGCTGAAAAGTTCTAGAAATGGACAGTGATGACGGTTGCACAACACTGTGAATGTACTTAATGCCACTGAATTGCACACTTTATGGTATGGCTAAAATGATAGATTTTATGTTATGTATATTTTACTACAATAAAAAAATACCAAAAAAATTGTAGTTGATGATATATTAGAAAAAGACAAGCAGGGCTTCCCTGGTGGCGCAGTGGTTGAGAATCTGCCTGCCAATGCAGGGGACACGGGTTCGAGCCCTGGTCTGGGAAGATCCCACATGCCGTGGAGCAACTCGGCCCGTGAGCCACAATTGCTGAGCCTGCGCGTCTGGAGCCTGTGCTCGGCAACGAGAGGCCGTGATGGTGAGAGGCCCGCGCACCGCGATGAAGAGTGGCCCCCGCTTGCCACAACTAGAGAAGGCCCTCGCACAGAAACGAAGACCCAACACAGCCATACATACATACATACATACATACATACATAAAAAGAATGTAAGCAGACAAGAATAGCATTAAAAAAAAAAAAAGAAAAAGAAAAAGACAAGCAATAAATAACAAATGGAATCCTCATACACTGCCTAAGGGAATATAAAATGGTGCAGCCACTTTAGAAAACAACTTGGCATTCTTCAGAAGGAAAACAGGGAAAAGTGGATATTCACACTCAAAAGAATAAATTTGGACTCTTACCTTACACCTTACACAAAAATTAACTAAAAATTGATTAGAGGCCTAAAGGTAAGACCAAAAACTTTAAAACTCCTAGAAGAAAACAGGGGAAAAGCCTCATAACATTGGATTTGGCAATGATTTCTTGGCTATGACACCAAAAGAGCAAAAATAGACAAATGGGACATCAAACCTAAAAGCTTTTGTGCAAAGGACACAATCAACAGAGTGAAAGGCAACCTACAGAATAAGAGAACATATTTGTAAGTCATCTATCTGATAAAGGGTTAATATCTAGAACATATAAAGAATTCCTACAACTCAACAACAAAATTCAACCTGATTAAAGCGAGCAAAGAACTTGAACATTTATCCGAAGATGATATTCAAATGGCCAACCAACATATGAAAAGATGAGCAACATAGCTAATTAGAGAAATGCAAATCAAAATCACAGTGTGTCACCTCACACCCATAAGGATGGCACCTTTTTTTAAAAAACCATAAACAGAAAATATCAAGTGCTGGCAAGGATGCAAAGAAATCAGAACCGTTGTAGGAATGTAAAATGGTGCAAACACTATGGGAAACAGTATGGAGCTTCCTCAAATAATTAAAAATAGAACTACCATATAGTTCAGCAATCCTACTTCTGGGTATATATCCAAAAGAATTGAAAGCAGGGACACAAAGAGATTTGCACGCCCATGTTCCTAGCAGCACTACTAACAATAGCCAAGAGGTGGAAGCAACCCAAATGGCCATCGAAGAGTGAAAGGATAAACAAAATGTGGTGTATACACACAAAGGAATTAATTATTCAGCCTTAAAAAAGGACGGAAATCTTGTCACATGTTACAACATGGATGACCCTTGAGGACATTATGTTAAGTGAAATAAGCCAGTCAAAAAAGACAAGTACTGTATGATTCCACTTATATGAGGTATCTAAAGTAGTGAAATTTATAGAAACAAAAAGTGGCATGATAGTTACCAGGAGCTGGGGAAGGGGAAAAAAGGGAAATTGTTGTATAATGGGTATAGAGTTTCAGTTTTACAAGATGAAAAGAGTTCTGGAGGTGTTTCATAACAATGTGAATATACTTAACTCTACTAAACTATACAGTTAAAAACGGTTTAAATGGTGCATTTTATGTGTTTTCTACCACAGTTTTTAAAAAGTTAAACAGAGTACCATATGACCCAACAATTCCACTTCTAGGTATATTAGCAAGAGAAATGAAAACATATGTCCACACAAAACATATATATGAAAATTCATAGCAGCATTATCATAATATTAAGCCAAAAAGTAGAAACAAATGTCCACCAACAGATGAATGAATAAAATGTGATGTATCCGTATGATGGAATATTATCTAGCCATAAAAAGAAATATATATTGACACGTGCCACTATGGATGAACTCTGAAAACATTACACTAAGTGAAAGAAGCAGCCACAAAAGGCCTCATATTTCTGTGATTCCATTTTTATGAAGTGTCCAGAACAGGCAAATCCACAGAGAAAGAAAGTGGGTGTCTAGGGCTGAGGGGAGGAGGGGAATAGGGAGTGACTGCTAATGGCTATGGGGTTTCTTTCTGGGTAATGAAAATGTTCTGGGAGTAGGTGATAGTGATAGTAGCACAACCTTGTAAATATAATAAAAACCACTGAATTGTATAGTTAACCCTTGAACAACGTGAGTTTGAACTGCACAAGTCCACCTTACGAAGATTTTTTTTTTTAAAGTAAGTACTATGGTACTACATGAGCCATGGTTGGTTGAATCCACGGATGCATAACAGTGGACAGAGTGCTGACTATAAAGTTATACACAGATATTCAACTGTGTGGAGGGTCAGCACCCCTAACCTCTGCATTGTTCAAGGGTCAACTGTGCTTTTAAATGATGAATTTTAGGACAGGTGAATTATACCTTGATTTAAAAAAAAAAAAAAAAAGATACACTGATTTGGGAAGCACTACTGGGGGTTCAGTAACTTCAGTCTATTTTCCTCCTCCAAGGAAGGGGGTACAACCTCTTTCTCTCTTTTCCTAAAAAAGAAAAAAAAAAGACTATCCCAGTTGGAGTCTAATAGCTAAGTACAGCATCCCGTCTGTTTCTGAGGTGGGCCAGCTCACCCCTCCACAGCTCCTCTATCTGAATGAACCTGGCCAGTGCAGACAGTGACAAGCACACACACCCACAGCAGCCAAACAACTGAGTCCAAGCGGTCCTCAGGGTCCCTGGGAGCCAGGACTACAAGCACTGGGATCATTCCGTCGGCCTCACACAGTGGCTGTAATTTCTCCTCCTGGGGAGTATCCACAAAACAAGTTAAGGACTGATTCCACAGCTTCCTGAAATCGAGAGGAAATCCAAAGAGACTATCCATCTTCCATCCTCCTATGAAAGCAAGACTAAAGACAACCTAAATATTCATGAATAGAAGACTTGTTACAACAGTACTCATTTGCATGGACTACTGCAATGCCATTAAAAAGAATGATCCTGGGGTGCTGGTAATTTCCATTTCTTCATCTGCGTGCTAGTTATGTGGATGTGCTCAGTTTGTGAAAATTAGTTGTACATCTGACATGTGCATGTTCTTCTATGTATATTATACATCAATAAAATATTTTTAAAAGCATACAATAGACCTACTTGTATCAATATGGAATGTCCTTTAAAATACTAAGTGAAAAAAATAAAGGTGTAGAGGAGTAGAGGAGGTGTGGAGGTGTAGAGGAGTATGCATCACATGCTACCGTTTGTATTTAAACCATAGTTAGATACAGATATAAATGTCTATATATAAACAGGTGCTTTGGAAGAATACACAAGCAGCTAAAAAGGCAATGGTTATGGGGGTGGAACTGGATGTCTACAGTGAGAGAGATTTATTTTTTTATCTTATATATTCTCTATTTTAATGTTACCATGCACATTTATTCATTTTACAATGACAAACTATAAACCGAGTAGCCGAAAACGTCCCTCTTTCTTCACTGAATGCCAGCCTGCTGCCTTGGGACAATTTGCTGCAATTTGGTCTATGAATCAGCACTCAGATACCTCAGATGGGGGAAGGCAGTGCGGTTTATCAGAAAGGTAATTAGTGGTGGTTTGCTATAGCAGAAAGTGAATGGATGTAATAAAACGCATATTATTTGAACTAAGGAGTTTGTTTCCCATCTCCAGCCTTTCTAGCTGTGTGATCTCAGACAAGTTATTTAACCTCTCTGAGCCTCACTTACCCCATATGAACAATGAGGATACCAGTAACAGGGCTCTTAAGGACTTCCCTGGTGGCACAGTCGTTAAGAATCCACCTGCCAATGCAGGGAACATGGCCCTGGTCCGGGAAGATCCCACATGCCACAGAGCAACTAAGTCCATGCGCCACAACTACTGAACCTGCGCTCTAGAGCCCGCGAGCCACAACTACTCAGCCCGCGTGCTGAAACTACTGAAGCCCACATCCTAGAGCCCATGCTCCACAGCAAAGAGAAGCCACTGCAACGAGAAGCCCATGCACCGCAACGAAGAGTGGCCCCCGCTCGCCACAACTAGAGAAAGCCCACGCGCAGCAACAAAGACCCAACACAGCCAAAAATAAATAAATAAATAAATTTATTTTTTAAAAAGATTAATAATAAGGATTAACAATAATATGTGTGTCTGTAAAGTACCTAACATAGTACTTGAAGCCTAGCTGGCACTCAAGCATTAGTTTGGTTATCCTTTCCCCAGAAATAACTAAAACTATGACGAGTGCCTCATAGGCATCTCTAAAAGCTAGAAATGTAGGGGAAATACTCGCCTTGGGGGTTGCCTGGGACCTCTACTACAGGCTTAAAAGCCTTGCAGAGCAAGGCAATACAGGAGACTAGCTGAAATATAAAAGTACCAGGGACAAGCCTAATTTCGATGAATGCTACTTGATGCTCCCCCTTCATCCTACAAACACCAAGTGAACTTATAACAACTTTTTCAGAGCAATGTGAAGTTTGGGGAGATATGTCTGTGTAACAATTAAGACAAAAAAAAAATCCCTAAACCAGATAAGAAAAAAAAAAAAAGATTAAGGGATTAAGACCAGTTCTCTGGTAGATCTTGACAAAGTGATTTCCAGGGACAGACTGAGCTAGAAGAGTCAAAAACTAGGGACTCCAAAACTGCTATCAGCTCTAAGGAAGGGAGGTTTTTCACCTCACCACTGGATTCCACCTTAAAGATAAAGTAAATTACAGGTATCTCTTATGATTTGAACTGTTCTTATCCAAACCTAGGACTCAAAAGAGATATGGATAAATTTGAGATATCCCTTGTTACACCTCAAGCTCAGGCAACAAGTGCATTTGGATAAAACATTTTGCTGTCTGAACTTGCTATAACCAAAATCTTGCCATCCAAATCCATGAGCACATTAGGTTCAGACAGCAAGGAATTCTCACATGAAATGTTTGCTGTAAAACTGCGAAATCTTTAACCTGCTACAGCTTTCAAGCTGCCAGTGTCTAGGTGTGAATACTACAGAGCAAAGAAGCACACTAGTCTCACAGAGCTTTGAAACGTTCTAGGTCAGTGGCCTAAGGACTTGTCAAGTTCTTTCAAAATACAAAAAGAAAAACACTCAGAGAACAGCTACAATCCAAGGAAAATATGGCACAGAATGAATCTGTCACCCCATCCTCAATAAAAGCCAGGAGCTGAGCCAACCTCACTTAGAATCAGCCTAAAGGAGGCAATCGAGGGGCTAAGCAAGGTCAGTGGAATGAACTGCCACCTCTGAAAAGAGACAAGATATAACTAAAGCACAAGTTTATTAACCATTGAAATTTTAGTATATAGCTAACTGATTATAAAGCACCACCAACAAGTGTTGTGAGGCTAGATTCACTGCTACCAGAATAATTATTTCCTGAAGGAGGAGTCTGAGATGACACTGAACAGATCAAAGAGCATTTCCTCAGCCTTTAAAAGTCACTTAGCTAACCTGACAGTAAGTATTTGAGGTCTTTAGCATGACCATTCACATTTATGTGGTTCGAAGTACTTTATACTCAAGCTGCTAGTTACACTGCAACGTCATCTAAGGGAAAGAATTTTGATTTTTAATTATCTCCAAATACCAACTTCTTTGAATAAACCATTTCCTGGCATGAAAAAGGGTTTAAATTCTGGTCCCAGGTTTCCTCAAATGTTAAATAACAAAATCTTCACAATCTTCAAAGAACACTAGGTATCAACTAATTGTGAGATACTTTGAAAATATCAAAAGAAATCAAAACTTTGCTACCCTAAGGAAAGGCTATTAATTTTCAGAAAACAAGCAAACAAACCAAAAATCCCAATTAATTCCAATGGAAACATGTGTTATTACAGAGCTATTTTTGAAGTTATCATATTTATTAAGACCTCACTGACTAATCAATTATACAGTATGGCAATATACTTCGAAAAATCTCTATCTTTTGATTCAAGATCTCATCGACACTCATTCACTCAATAGATTTTAATTAAATGCCTTTATTGTGTGCCAGGTATGTGCTAGGAGCTGTAGCAAAATGAAAAATCTCATCATTGTCCTCAAAGATGATACATGTACAATTATATAAGGCAGGTTGTGTTATAAGTGATTAAAAAGTGCAATGAGTTCAGAAAAAAAGCACTTCCTGCAGGAAGCAATGTCTAAACCATAAGCTTGAAGACAGGATCAGGTTCCACCAAGGAGACAGAAAAATTAAACCTTCCAGACATAGTCTGAATGAAGAAACATAAGCACCTTTTCTCCACTTAAGTAGGTATAGAAAATTAAGAGTACCATTAAGTCTAACCATGTTTAAGGAAAAGCAGTATTTTGCTGTTTCTCTAGGAAGATTTTTTTCCCTATCTACACAATTGTTAAAGAATTTACAAATCCATTTCCCCAAATTTCTCAAAATAACTAAGTCCATAATATATTGCACAAGTGTTACCTTGAAGAGCCAGATCTGTCTCCCATAAAAATTTACAAAAAACAAATTATCATGGTGATATACATGTTATGCTTACATTTAAAGAGGATTTTATAAACAGCATGGTGTAGAAAAGAGAAAACCGGCTTTAGGATGAGACAGACCTGGGTTTTGAAACTCAGCTCTTACTTACTAGCAGTGTGACCTTCGAAAAGTTCCTTCTCTGAAAGCCAGTTTCCTTATCTGTAAAAAGGGAGATAACTACCCTGTAAGCAACCCTGTGAGGTACAGAGAGAATATGTATAAAGCATGCTGCATAAAGAAGGTACTTAATCAATGTCCCCTTTAGTTACTTTAATGGGAAAGTAATAATTACTCATAACCTATTTCACAAGCTAGGATTTTACAACAAAGATAGATCATTTGACCAATATCATACTAGATCAAAATTAGAAAATAACTGACCCAGAGCCTCATGTATACCTTTATGCCACACTACTTTCAAACCATTACATTAGCCTGAAGGTACAGAAACTCTGTCTTTTAAACCACTGATGAGCATGGTACAAAAGCCATTGACTATGACATACTGTACCTTTTGGTTTGATTTCTCTTCCCTTGAATGGCTAAAACGTGTAAGCTAACACAAACCTGTCACAGTCCGCTGGCCATCACTTAGGTTATTCCACCACTTGTTAATCTAAAACAGAAGAAAAATTGCATATCACCATATGGTAAATAATTTCAGGCTACGTAAATGAAAAGCAAGAAAGAAAATGCTTTGTGCATAAATGAAAGAGTCCTCATCTATAAAAATCTCTACTAAACAACAGACATAACAAATATGTGGTAGAGTGGAAAACACAGGTGTTTTATAGTCAGACAGCCTGCATTCTCTACACAAAGACACTGATAAGCTCTGTGACCTCAAATTACTTCTAAACTTCAGTTTCCTGATACATAAAATGGAGACAGTAACAGATATCTAGCAGTACCGCTGTGAGGAATATCAATAACATAAAGTACCTAGCACACTATCAAGTGATTGTTCACCAAGACCCAAGAATATTTTCTACTAAAATTGCCTTTTTTTTTTTAAAGGTATAATACTAGATTGAGGTTTAGAAAAAGACAGAATCCTAATCTTTTAGGGACACACCCTGACATTTTTATAGATGATATATGCCTAGAATTTGCTTTATAGTAATCAGTGGCAGGGAGGGAAGGGAAAGAAGGGGAACTAGATGAAACAAAGTTGGCTATGTGTGAATAATTGTTGACATTGGATGATAGGGGTTCATTATACTATTCTCTTCACTCTTTTTACTTTACCTTTGAAATTTTCCATGATTAAAGTTTTTTAATTAAAAAAAAAACTATGTTCTAACTATGAAACTGAAAAAGGCTTTGTATACTAATACAGAAAGAAACCCAAGGTAAAGAAAAAAAGTTACAGATCAACATGTATTTGATTCATGCACAACAATGATTCCATTTTTGTAATTCAGTTGACCCTTGAACAGCAGGGGTTTGAACTGCACTGGACTTATATGCAGATTTTTTTCAAAAAATATGTACTACAATATACTACACCATTCACAGTTGGTGGAATCCACAGATGTGGGACTGCTGTTACAGAGGCCCAACTATAAAGTTACAGGCATATTTGCCACTGCGTGGAGGGTCAGCGCCCCAACCCCTGAGTTGTTCAAGGTCAACAACAATTAAATGCGTGTGAACTCTCAGACCTTACTCACTGCGTATGTAGTAGTGGGGCACGGGTTCCCAGGACTTTCACTTCCCATGTTATATTTATGTGTTATTTCAATTTTATTCAACGTGGATTTTACATTTTATCTCTTATCATTTAACTACTTTAAACAAATCCATCTTTGGATGAAGATTATGTATATTGCATGTGTCATTTTCACCATTCCAAGGAACAATTTGGGTAGCAAAACTTTATAGTGCAGAAGCCTGTAGCTTTCAAGGGATCCAGGACTGTGGAATAGGTCAGTGTTACTATCTTCTCAAACATATTGTACTGAATAAAAACCACTGCTCATTATTGCAGGTTTTACCTGCAAATATTACATCCATTGTTCTTCTGACATAAAGCTTCTCTAGAACTGGTAGGGCTCATGCTTCTTGTGTCTATGGGGAAACAAGGAGGAATGAATCCTTCTCCCTACTTAGAGGAACCTTCAACTATCATTAGGAAAAAGAAAACCCAAGGCTGCTCTCTCACTGGCCAGGAATAAGAAGTTCCTAGGAAGGAGAAAACTGAAGAGGATATCAACACTCTCTCCAAATTGGAAGAGCAGTGTGTCATAAAAAAATACGGAGATGCCTGAAAAATAAATGGACCTGGATCCACAAATTAGCCTATGGTCTCTCCTCAATAAGTACTGGCAAATGAAATAAAATATATGCTTTATCTAAAAGGCAACATTTTAAGAAAATCAGTTAGGTGGAAGGAAGGCCATCAACTTGCATATGAAATAATGAAAAGTTCTAAAAGCTCTATATTTGTACCCTTTTCTTGAATCTTGATCCCCTGAGCACAGTTAGAAAAAACATCAACAGTGGTTATTTATCAGAGATATATAAACATCATGTCACTGAGAAGCTTTTTAAAACCCACACAGTATCTCTACCTCTCAAGCATAAAACTCCCTGTGATTCTAATATGTACTCTAAAACAGTGGCCCTTAGTAGAGCTGGAAGAGGCTCCAAAACATTAATTTTTAACAACTATCTGTGGTGATTCTTGATATGTGGGTAGAGGGACAAACTTCTTGGAACGCTGTTAAGTACAACGTTGCCAGACATACGAAACATTAATACTTACTACAATGAAATGACTCTAAAGAAGAATATTAACTGCAATGACTTCACATCTACTGATCTAATGTTGCCATTAACTAAAAACACTTCATAAATAACCAGACTTCAAAAACTGATCGACTAGAACAAAAAAAAGGCCATGTTTATCTTTACCTCCTTTCTGAAGTCTCCTTCCTTCTGTGGTCTTATGCTATCCAACCAATCAGCTTTTATACCATCAAAATAACTCTGGACCCTGGATTTCAGTGATTCATACTGCCAAATGGCAGCTGATCCAAATGCACAGCCTGTAAACTATATAAAACAAATATATTACAAAAAAATATTTTTTTTAATAGATCTACACATAGTTCCAAGGATGATATTTCATTTTCATTGCTTTTTATAAACATAAGGAACATCTGGCACACTGAAACTTACTAGGTGAAAAGAACACTTAATTGTTTCCCATTTTATTAACGTTACAGTACCCTGGGGCCTGTTTACAGTCAGAACTTTCCCAATAAAATTCAAAATATCAACTCAGTATCACTTGCATTGTTATACCAAATAAGAGACCCATGAGTTTCTTCTCCAGGGCTTACATAAATGAGCCATACTCTAACAGCAATTATTAAATTCATGTTCTATTGTAATCATGACCCCAGATCCTTTTGATCCCACTCCGCTTGTCTTTAAGGAGCCCAAATAGGACAAGTAGTATTGATACTTTAACACTACACCTGCAGCAACGGAGGTAACTCCTAGTGACGTGAGCTCTTACCCCAACAGTAAAAAACAAAGGCTTTACAAGAGTCCTTATAGGATAGGGAGAAGGATAAAAGGCTGTTTCTTCTACAGGAGGAATCAAAGCACTTCTCTTGTATGTTTCACTACTTGTTCCTGTGTCTGATCTTCGAGGTTCAACCCTCCTGGGTGCTTTTCTGAATCCACATTTTTGCTGAATAAAAAAGTTAAACCTATAGGGGAAAATAACAGATTAGAAACAGAGCTGCATGGATGCGGGTTCGATCCTTGATTGGGGAACTAAGATCCCACATGCCTCGGGGCAACTAAGCCCACGCGCCACAACTACTGAGATCACGCACCTCAATGAGAGCCTGCGTGCCGCAAACTACAGAGTCCTCATGCTCTGGAGCCCGTGCAACACAACTATAGAGCCCACGCGCCCTGGGGCCCGCGCACCACAACTAGAGAGAGAAAACCCTCACGCCGCAACTAGTAAGAAGCCCAAGCGCAGCAACACAGACCAAGTGTGGTAATGAAAGATCCTGCGTGCCTCAACGAAGATCCCGTGTGCTGCAACTAAGGCCCGATGCAGCCAAAAAAAAAAATAAGGAAAATAAATAGGAAGGAAGGAAGGAAGGGAGGAAGAAACAGAGCTGCATCTTGCAAGCATCAACCTCTACGAGCCTCCCCAACTGACGTGCATCATCACCATTTCAGTTTATTCTCACTACGCAGCCCCAAAGCCGCCAAGACTCCTACTCCCAGGTAGGATTCAGTCAAAACAATGAACTGTGCCCTTCAGGAAAAGGAGAGACATAAACTATAGCAGCTTTACAGGGCATCTGTTTGGGCCGTTACTGTGTATCAATCAACAAAATAATTTGTATCCATCCCCCACACAGTCTGCAATTCTGTACAAAGCTGGAGAACTACAAGTTGTGGTTTGAATTAGCACAGAAGAGCTTTATTTTTTTTTGAAGTTTGGCCAAACATTTAAATCAAATGATGATTTTCCTTTTATAAGTACTAACCATTACAAATTGGCGGATTTTCCCCACCTTGTCCCCTATTTACTTCACTACCAGTTTGGGGGACAATGAACTAGACATTCTATAAAGGGTTTTCTTGTTTAAGTCCTTACAGCTTGACCTCCTCAAAACATCTGACACTACTGATCACACCTGTCAGTGCCTGTAAGGTTGCACTCCCTGCTCTTCAAACTTGCTTTCCTAACGGCTTCCCCCTTTCTCCTATCCCGTAAAGACAGATATGCTTAAAGGCTCTAATAGTTCCTCTACACATTCTCCATTCAAACTAAACCCATATAAATTTGTGAAGCATTTTTTGCTTTTGTAAAATGGTAATTTCCCCCAGGTAGACCATGTAGAGGCCCCTTCCTGTTTGTTCTCATTGTACTCTAATCATACTATATCCTTCTAGACTCATAAAACTCCTGTCTGCCAGTCAGACAGGTCTTCTCACCTTTGTAACCTGGGCCTTGAAACACTTTGGTTGAATAAAAGAAAAAGTTCATTTCTGTGGCCTGGATGACTTCTAAGCAGTAAATGATTCAAATATATGTCTCTAATCCCAGCCTCAATTTTCTTGTCTTGTATTTCCAACTATATATTGAATAATTCTACTTGGATATGCTCCCCATTGCTTTGAAACCAATATATTCAGAAGGGAATTCATCCCCCTCTACAAGCTCCATTTTCTGACTTCTTTATTCTTTCAGTGGGCCCACAGTTATCTTAATCACTAAGATTAAAAATCTAGAAGTAGGGGGCTTCCCTGGTGGCGCAGTGGTTGAGAATCTGCCTGCCAGTGCAGGGGACACGGGTTCGAGCCCTGGTCTGGGAAGATCCCACATGCCATGGAGCAACTGGGCCCGTGAGCCACAACTACTGAGCCTGCGCGTCTGGAGCCTGTGCTCCGCAACAAGAGAGGCCGCGATAGTGAGTGGCCCCCGCTCGCCGCAACTAGAGAAAGCCCTCGCACAGAAACAAAGACCCAACACAGCCAAAAATAAATTAATTAATTAATTTAAAAAAAAAATCTAGAAGTCATTATGGAGTTCTCTCTCTTTAATTCTTACCATCTAATTTAAAACCAAATCTGTCAAATATTTTTTTCACTCCTAATCTAGTCCCGTACCCCATGCCTAAACTACAGCAACAGCTGACTTAAGTTCAAACATTTTAACATGTTTCATGTTCTTCTTTCCTCATATCACTCTTCCACAAACATTCAACACCTCCTCAAATGCCCTCAGAGGGCCAACATTCTCTCCCTAATTCCCACACAATCCCTTAGTTCATCCCTTTTGGCCTGGAATACTCTACCATTTCCTAACAGATCTCACTGCTTCTAATACTGCCCTACTCCAATTCATCCTCCACATTTTATTAAGCACAAATATATTATCATTCCCCTGCTTTAAATCCCACAGTAAATTTTTCATCACCCCACCAAACTCAGCAATGCTACTCCTTTGTTGCGGTACTTACTTCCCTTTAACTTTTTCGTGCCCTTCAAAATTCAGTTCATTTATTTCCTCCTCCAGGAAGCCTTCCTAAACTCTCGCAGGCTGGGTGTCTCCTTTGTACTCCTAGAGTCCTAAAGCATCCTGTACGTACTCTTATACTTGTCTCATTTATTGCCTGTACCATAACTAGATTATCACTTCTGTATTCATTTTATCTCCACCACCAAGGCCAGTTCCTAATAAAGAAAGGATCAATAATTATGTTAGAAGAAAGAAGGGGTCAAGAATGATTATTGGTTTCATTCTGAATAACTGAAAGGAAGGTGGTACTATTCACTAAGACAAGGAAAATCAGAGGCACCAAAATAGGAAACTGGAAAATGAGAGATGAATAATTCCATCTTGGGCACTGTTTAAAATGCTTGCAATCGCAGCAGCTCAGTTCTAACAGGTAAAAATTGGAACTTAAATTTCCATCAACAGGGGAAAGGATAAACTGTGTTATATTCATACAATGGAATAATACAGTGGTCCCTCAGTATCCATGGGAGACTGGGTCTAGGACCCCCTGCAGATACCAAATTCAGGATGCTGAAATCCCTTATATAAAATGGCATAATACAGTGACATTCCCCATCCACAGTTGGTTGAATCCACGGATGAGGAACCTGAAGATATAGAGGGCCAATTGTACTACTCAGTGAAAAACTACTGATCACACATCACGGATGAATCTCAAAAACACTGCTGAGTAAAAGAAGTCAAACACAAAAGAGCACATAATGTGTGTGATTCCATTAATGCATATCAAGCTGAAGAACAGGCAAAAATAATTCGTGGTGATCAAAATCAATAGTGGTGGACTTCCCTGGTGGCACAGTGGTTAAGAATCCACCTGCCAATGCAGGGGACATGGGTTCAAGCCCTGGTCCAGGAAGATCCCATATGCTGCGGAGCAACTAGGCCCGTGCGCCCCAACTACTGAGCCCATGTTCTAGAGCCCGTGAGCCACAACTACTGAGCCCTCGTCCACAACTACTGAAGCCCGTGCACCCAGAGCCCGTGCTCTGCAACAAGAGAAGCCACCACAATGAGAAGCCCGTGCACCACAACGAAGAGTAGCCCCTGCTCGCCATAACTAGAGAAAGCCCACGCGCAGCAACGAAGACCCAACGTAGCCAAAAATAAATAAATTAATTAATTTTTTAAAAAATCAATGGTGGTTGCCTAAAGTGGGACTTGACTGGAAAGGGGCAAGAGGGAACTTGATGGAATGATGGGCAGTATCTTTATTTTTAGGTGATGGTTGCACAGGTGTATACATTTGTCAGAACTAATGGGCTGTATGCTTAATACTTATATGTTTTACTACATGTAAATTATATTGCAATGAAGTATTTTTAGCATTGGTAGAACACCCAGGTGATGTCTAGTAGGCATTTGGAAACATGAAACTCAGAAAAATGGTATAGCTACTATTACTATTACTCGCCTAAAATGCTCTGTCTTCAACACTGAGTCCACGCCACAGTTCAACTTCTCAAACATCACATGGTGAGGATGGGTGATGATGATAAAGTAATTCACCTTAAAACTTCTAATAATTTAGAATTTGTACTCACAAATAAGTGCTACTTCTTTCAACAAAATCTATTTTGGAAAGCAGTGCACTTAGTCAAACAATGCCAATGTTGCTCTGAATGGCTCTGAACTTCAGAACCTGTTCCCAGTCTTATGAATATCCTTTAGCAAGTAACTGTTGAATGGCTAATTGCAAATCTATCTCTAGTTCTTATTCTGTTGCCTGCTTTTTCTGCAGAGGCTAGGAAAGATAAATATCTTCACTTTTCCAGTCTCTCCTATGGCTAGGGATGGCCGTATTACAGAGTTCTGACAAAATAAGACTTAATTGTTTAGAAACCTCTTGAAAAGGTTTTGCTTATCTGATAAAAATGGAGGTATCACTAATGTCACATCCCTCCTACTTCCTTTTGCCTTGAAAAAGGACGCAATTTTCTAGAGACGGAGCAGTCATCTTGAATGCCAAGAGAAAGGCCAAGGGCTTCAGAAACTAACCTTAACATTTTTTGAGCCACTGAGCAAAGACAATAGCCACCTACCTCCAATCATTTCATGCTAAATACTCCTCTCGTTTCTTTAAGCAACACTTAACTTACAGCCAAATGCATTCTTAACTGATAACAGCTTTAAAAGTGGCAGATGTTAATCCTTTGCAATTGGATTTGATTTTTATTAAATATTCCAAAGTAATTTAGAGCTAGGTCTAGTAAATAAATGACAAGTAACACCACTTTGGGCCAAAAACCCCAAAGATGTGACATACAGTAATAGGAATACGTTTCCTTTAACTGTTTCCCTGTAAATGGTTACAAATTGTAACCCAGGGCCTCCCTGGTGGCAGCAGTCGTTAAGAATCCATCTGCCAATGCAGGGGGCACACGGGTTTGAGCCCTGGTCCGGGAAGATCCCACGTGCCACGGAGCAACTAAGCCCGTGCGCCACAACTACTGAGCCTGCGCTCTAGAGCCCGCAAGCCACAACTACTGAGCCCGCGAGCCACAACTAGTGAAGCCCATGCGCCTAGAGCCCGTGCTCCGCAACAAGAGAAGCCACCGCAGTGAGAAGCCCGCGCACCGCCATGAAGCAGACCCCGCTCGCCGCAACTAGAGAAAGCCTGCGCACAGCAACGAAGACCCAATGCAGCCAAAAATAAATAAATAAAACAAATAAGTTAAAAAAAAAAAATTGTAACCCAATGTTGTTGGTTTCTGGTATTCTTTTTTTTTTTTTTTTGGCCACGTCTCGTTGCTTACAAGATCTCAGCTCCCCAACCAGGATTGAACCTGGGTCATGGCAGTGAGAACCTGGAATCCTAACCAGTAGGCCACATTTTTTTCTTTTTAGACCAAGAAATATGAAGGATGAGATTTCTTTATATCTCCAACAGCTTAATACTCCAGGATATGTACTCAATCAGTTCTTCTACAGCTCATCAACTCATTTACAATTCTGAAGCACAATGCTTGAAAAGGAATACAAATACACCAGGTTGGGAATCTGGATTTGACACAAAGCCAGACCTTTTGCCTAGAATAATATTTACCTTGAGAATCTCAACAGAAGTTAAGTGTGGAACTGAGGACACTAAGAACAAATTGGCCCCAGATGCAGTTCAGATGCAAAATACATGTTAGGAGTACATATACTGGGAATTAGAGTTAGACATACAGAACTTGTTGGATAGAATTAAGTACTATGACTTGGCTCACTGAACACCTATTCTTTTACCTATGGTACATTCACATGCTGCAGGGACTGGAAAGCTAAAAACTATTTCCCAGGTATCCTTTTGGTTAGGATTCGAGATGTGATCAGGGCCTGCTAATCAGATACATCAGCACAACACATGAAATCAGAACTGAGTTAAGTGAGAAGGCAGCACATGAGGCATCAATTCTGCTAGTGAAAATAATGGTGGAGACAGCATAGTTCTTACTTTGGTTAGCAGATCCTGATCTGGTAGCAGCTTCCCCAGTTGTCTCATTTATTATTGCTTAAAAGAGTTGTTTAAAAGAAAAAGAATATCTGACAGTGACCTATGTGGCCCTATTTTCTATCGAGCCTTTTACAAAATAAGTTTGGCAAACCCTGTCCTAAACTGCTCGTTCATGAACCACTTTGAATAGCAGGAGCTACAGTCTAATCCCTCGTCCTTACAACAATATTTCTACTTAAATTACAATGGTTATCTACAGGTTAATCCAATCTGACTAGAATTTTAAAAATAGGATTTGTAACCAAAGTATTCCAATACAAAAGTTTCACTATGACTGACAGTGAGCTTTTTTGGCTCATTCCTAGCATCCACACCTAAGGGTACCCTGGAATTTCCAGCCACTTGGTTTGGGGAGGCACACCAAGCTCCTGACTGGCTTAAGCCAACCTACACATCCCACATCCCTGGCAACTTTAAGGAATTCAAAGATGAACATGTATCCCAAGTTAGGCCAATCCAGTCCAGTGAAATTCAAATTTCAAGATTTTGTTTGTAATACTGGGGAAGAGAATCTTTTCTGCTGGACTTGAACCTAAAAGTATATAGCCCCAAGAGCTGCTGACAGCCATCTTACAACAAGGAGATAGCATACTGAGAGCATAAAGCCAACGTTTAGGAAGCAGAGCCAAGCCATGGAGGAAAACGGAGTCCTGGTGACAATCTGAAACACTGGATCTTGCCTCACCAGAAGCCAGGCTCACCTCTGGACTTTTTAACGGTATAAACCAATAAATTCCCCTAATTATTAAGGTCAATTAGAGCTGGGTTTTCTGTTGGTACAAGAATGCTTTTAGATGTAATAAGTACTTCATCACACATTATATGACAAGGTACATTCTCTGTCCTTAGGGAGCTTTTGTTTTACATTTCTTAAAAGTAAAACCAACCAGGAAAAGCATGATAAATGTCTCCAATTGCAAATGTTTGATATCATATTTAAAGGCCTAGGTTCTTAAGCTCTAACCATTCATATGGGTAGGTAATATGGAAAAATAAATGACCTGAAATAAGTCTGGAAAGCAAAGGAAGCAACACAATAAAATGCATGGGGGTAGGATGGGAGGAAAGAGTCACAAGAGGTATATACCAACTCATGAGGACAGGCCTGCCTTTTTGCTCTGTGCTTTGGTCCTTCTGCCAATAACTAGTGATTTGTGAACACAATCTAACGTGCTCAAAGTGGGAAGATCTTATGAATGTTTGAGTAACCACCAACCACACAATTGTTATGGTTCCATTTTTTAATATCATCCCATAACTTTTAAATAGAAAAGTCATGCTGCAGGGACTGGAAAGCTAAAAACTATTTCCCAGGTATCCTTTTGGTTAGGATTCGAGATGTGATCAGGGCCTGCTAATCAGATACATCAGCACAACACATGAAATCAGAACTGAGTTAAGTGAGAAGGCAGCACATGAGGCATCAATTCTGCTAGTGAAAATAATGGTGGAGACAGCATAGTTCTTACTTTGGTTAGCAGATCCTGATCTGGTAGCAGCTTCCCCAGCTGTCTCATTTATTATTGCTTAAAAGAGTTGTTTAAAAAAAAAAGAATATCTGACAGTGATATTCTGTCAGATATATATTCTATGTATCTGTTGCCTTAATGGTGAGTGAGATAACACAGTCTAGTGAATTGTTTTCAACAGTGTGAGGATAAAGACAATGCCACTTAGATATCGTGCAAGTCAGCACTAATGTCTATGTCACTATAGATTTGTGTGAATAGACTGAGTAGAAATGGCCTAATGTGCAAATGGAGACAAGACGTGTCCAAGCACACACACAATAGACTCATCCCACTTAAAAGAAAATAGTTGTATTTAGGGGAAGGGGCATAAACTCTTGCATGCCACAATTATTTTCTTAAAACTCATCTTGAGTTAATACATGGTGAATTAAACAGGGAAAATAATTGAATATACCTGATTTACTAATTTGTCAGGTATTTAACCTAAATATATCTTAAGATTGTTATCCCAATCTAAAAGATTTAAGCTCCGTGTAAGTGCTACAATCAACTATTTTCTTCTCTTAGCTAGTTCTACACAACTGACAAATTATGCAGGCTTCTTTCAGGCCTAAACTATTTTTCAACAGTGCTGCCAACAGTTTGATCATGGTAAAGTTTCTGAAAACCCTAAGTGAAATATTCTCCTTTTTCTGTAAAGAGCCAGACAATAAACATTTTAGTCTTCGTGAAGAACAACTTAAATCTCTGAGGCATATTGTTTCGTTTTGCAACCCTTTAAAAACATAGAAACCATTCTTGGCTGGTGGGCTGCCTTGGGCTTGCTACTGTTTGCAGAAATTTTGAGGAATATCACCACCTGCGGCTCTTGTAAGAAGAAAAAAAATGCAAATTCTCAGCCACACTTCAGGCCCATTACATCAAAATCACAAGGACTGAGCCCAGACCTCTGCTTTTTAACTGTATCCATGACTTCATTCCTCCACATACTAATTTTAGAACCACTAGAAGTGAAAGCAGACCTAATAAAGTTATATACAAGGAAACTCATGCTGCTTTCTAGAGGCAAGTAGACATATATTCTATTATATTTCAGGCTTACCTACAATCTCTTGTAATGCACATTTTTCAGTGTCACCACAAAAAATGTCAATTTCAAACTTTGCATATAAATGAAAAACTCTAAAAAACTGTGATGCTAACCTTCAACAGCACATGATTTTTTTTCAAATGGCCTCATTAACCAAGTTGTTAGTTCTTTTCCTTTCCCTTCCTAACACATATCTTGAATATTTAACACCTGTTGCTTCCTAATAACTATTCACTTTTCCTCTCCCTCAAACCATGCAATTTCGACTGGGATTTGGAGTAAAGTGGAAATGGAATCAGGACCACTGAAATCAACCACCACCTCCACCTGACCTCATTCTCCATCTCCTCAGGAGTTTAAGATTAGTGCCTGAGGCCCCATGTTCCAGTGTATCATGAAATTAAGGTACAATATAAGCCAGTTTTCCACAAATCTCTGATCCTACACACATGCAGTGCTTGTTTAGAACTGCAGGTTCTTTACTCCCCGCCACCCCCTCCCCCCCAGCACCGGGCAAGATGACAGGAAGGACTGGGCTAGGGCCTGGGAAATGCAGTCTACAAACACTCCAGGTGATTTTAAAATTAAGGATGGCTCCACCATATTGAAGCCTCAATTATTTACCACTGGCTAATCCCCATACTGATAAACACTTAATGTTCCTTGCTACTATCAGTCAGGTGGATTCCAGGCACACATCTAACCAAGTCAGAAACTGGCAGAGCTGAAATTCTGTTAAAGAACAGGAAGAAATTTCAGAGCCAAATACACATCAGAATCTTAGTTCAGGGATTTCTCTCTTCTCTCAAATTTAGAGTTGAATTACTCTAATGCAAAAGCAGCAAATACTGATAGACCGTACTCTTCACACAACTTCTACTCGGGAAAAATTGACTTTTCTTTCCAAGTCATCTAGAAACCAAATACTCCACTTCCCAATTTCTTTAACAGAAAAGCCTCTCCTACAACTCTGCAAGAGGCAAAGTGATGCCCTCCTCTGACTCCGTCTTCCCTTATAGAGTTCTCTAAACGATAAAGAAGGTAATTTGTAGTAAAACAAAGGTTTTATAAAGACTGACAGAATAAAATCTCAGCCCTGCCATTCTACCAGCTGTGTTAATTCTTTACTTGCTCGCGTGGTGATTATGAGGCGTGGTGCGCAATCAGCCCTCACAGACTACTTCTTCCCGACACGTCCCTCCGGATAGGAAAGGGGCCACCGCGGGCTCACGGAGAGCTGGGCCGGGGCTGGTCACTGTGCACCCGGGCAGGGTGGCGCGGCGAGAAGCAAAGATTGGACGGAGGCGAGGGGTAAAAGGGAAGGGAGAGAGGAGGGGCTGGTGAGAAGAGAGGGTGAGCCGGGGGGAGCATAAGAGACCCGCACGGCCTCCGCCCCTGAGGATGCGCTGCCGGAGCCGAGAGCACGAGAGGCGAGAAGCCCCGAGAGGCCACCATTACCTGCGCCCGAGCAGCCGCGGCTGGACCAGGGCCGCAGTGAGCTCCTCGCAGCTGCGGCCGCCCGCCGGCGGAGCCCACGCCTGACCACAACCCCAGCCTCTCTGCGCCAAGCCTCGCCACGCCATCTTCCCAACCTCTGCCCCACCATGGCCCGATTTACCAACCCCTGCCCGGAACCACTTCCGGGGCGAAAGGAAGAACCATAGAGTGCCGAGGGGCAGCCTAGCGCGCCCCCGTGCGGCCGATTCCCAGGCCGGACCAACCGGAGGGAGAGGGACCCGCCGGCCGGCAGCAGTCCGGCCGGCAGCAGTTCTCCCAACAGCGCCCAGCCTGGACCTGGGAGGGGCGTGCGAAAGCGGCCAGGCCTCCATCCTACTGACCCAAAGGAAAAAGAGGGGGGGAAACGAATTTACTGAATGATGCCATGTACCTTTACCTAAGTTAGTGTTTAATCCTCGCAAAACGCTTAAGATAGATGTTATTACTGCTTTTTTTTTTTTTTTTTTTTTTTACCGTGGTTCTGAGGCCCAGAGAGAAGTGAGTGGAGGAACCAATATTACAACCCAGGTTTTCTTAAATTACTACTCTTTTTTCTCCCCACCATTTCACGTTATGATACACTGAAGAGGATGTGCCTTTAACAAAAAGTACAAGCGTGACGTGAAAATCTAGATTCTAGATAAAATTCAAACTTCATGATCAGCCCTTGCCTACCCGTCAGCTTTATTTCCTGCCACTCCATCCCTCCCTCTGACCCTAGCTGCAGTCATACTGAAACATACGCAGTTTCTGAAAGGCACTACTTTTCCAGTACCTACTTCTCCCGAGTTCATATACCATCCTCACTGCCTGAAACACCTTTTCCCTTCTCTGCCTGCTAACCAATTTGTCCTCCAGACCAACTTGAATCGTCACCTCCTCTAGGAAGCTGTAGGAAAAAGTTTTCCTCCAACCTCTTAGGGTCCCTGGCCAGGTCTGAAAGGTAGTGACAAAGACATTAACAGGAGAAAAGCACACAAAGTTTATTGATTTTTTACATGTCCATGGGAGTCTTTGCAAGAGAATGAAGACCAGAAGAAGTGACCAGGGCAGGAAGTTTTTATACCTTTTCTACAAAGAAACAATTTGTGAAGAATTGACAAGACAATGGGGCTTGGACTAGGAGTAGTCCAACTAGGGCTAGGTAGTCCTTATCTTCCTTAAGTAGGAAGATGAGAGTTAGGTTAACAAAGCTTGTTTGCAGATTACACCAGTGTCTCTTGTTGAACAATAATAATATTAATAATTAGTATTCATAATAATCAATATCGCAGCTGCAAAGAGCAAAGACCCTTTATTTAGGGTCTCAAGAACTGCAATTCAAAGACACAGATTAGGGTAAAACCAAAAGAGTGTTCGGGGAAGAGAAGGAATCAGGGGCTTATAAAGGCAAAAGCCACAAGGTTGTTCAAGAATTAGAGGGTTCCCTGGTGGCCTAGCGTTTAGGATTCTGGGCTTTTACTGCCGTGGCCCGGGTTCAATCCCTGGTCAGGGAACTGAGATCCCACAAGCCACACGGCCAAAAAAAAGAATTATGATGGACTCTCAGGCAATCCCTTAGGGCAATTTTCCTTAAGGGATAGGCTCTCACCAGTTATTCTAGGGTAAGGGTCAAATAAGTAGGTAGGCTGTCATGAGTTAATTTTAGGGTAAGTCGAATAATTATCTTGAGTTTCTGGAACACTGGATAGATATTCTGGATGCCGGTGTTAAGACAGTAAGTGGTCAAAAGGCCAGATTCCATCCAGGCTGAGATGTGCATAAGTCACACTTCCTCAGTGATCTCCCAGCTGTATTTTAGAGGGCTCTCTTAGCAACACCGACTCCATTTTGAGTTTACTTTTACACTGGTCTCTAGTCTTTGGGCTGATAAAAGTCTGTCTCCATGAAAGGAAACATTTATTTCCTGCCTTTAGAAAGAAAAGGGGGAGCTTTTTCTGCATTTACTGCTTCTTGATTGCCTTCAGCTCAAAATAACTTTTATGTCAAAGAGTCATACTTGGGGGTGACATTTTGGTTTCCTTTAAGGCTTTCCTCTTAGACCTTCACGCTGATTTAGATGACCTTCATCTGTGTTTTAATACTGCTTTATGCATATCAGTATGATAACACCACATTCATTCCATAAATACTTATTAAACACCTACAGTATGCCCAGCAATGTACTAGATCTGGGATATATTTTAGAAGACACTATCTCTGACCTCACAGAGATCCTACTCTACAGGGGAAGAAGGGACCAAGTAAATAAACAGGCAATTACAATACATCGGAAGAAGTGCTATGGTCAGAGAAGCAGAAGGCTCTCTGGGGGTTTAAAGGAGGGGGAAATAATGCAGTCAAGGGATAAGGAACGGGAGGCAGGGGAGAAGGCTTCCCAGAGAAACTGATGGTAGTTACCAGGAGAAGAGAAGGGCTGAAATGTTCTAGGTAGAGAAAGTAGCATTTGTGATGTCTTCCAGGGCATGACTTCTTTGAGAAACTAAAATAAATTAACTTTGGCTTTGTCATAGGTGTCAACTATGAGATTTGATTTTACCCTATTTGCAAGCTAATTAGTTTGGATGCTGGCAGAAAACAGGAGACTCCTGGGTCAGAAGGAAAAGACTTTATTACCCACAGCACAATAAGCATCATGTGCATCGTGTTTGCAGGGGCTCCCCTTGTTCTCCAAGCCCTACAGTAGCAATGCCATGGGCCAGATGGATGCTGAACATGCAGTGGTTTTGCATCTCAACTGAAGAACACTGAGCTTGGGGTATCTACCATTTTAATAGCATTTAAAAAGAAACAACAAGGGCAAAATGGAGTCACCTGTGCTAAGCCCCACATCAGCAAAACAAGACTTAATACGTAACCTAATTGCATTTTCAGCCTCTCCCAGGAATGCGACCTTTAACCAGTCAATCTGGAATTACCTGGTCAGCACTAGTCAGGTAATCTGCCTGATAGACCCACAGCTTCCCCCAAATGAAGGTGACCTTGCCTGAAACAATCCACTCTTTTGCTAGAAGCTTTCTTTTTCCTCCCCCTTCTGCCTATAATAAGCTTCCATTTCGGACGGGTCCTGAGAGCTCCTTTCTAACTGCTAAGATGGGATACTGTCCAATTCATGAATCATTAAATAAAGATCTAATTGAGGTCTTCAAATTTACTCAGTTGAACAAAAGTGGTAAGCAAGCAAACAACCTTGAGATAAAGGCATTTTCTTCCAGAGCAAAGGGCCATATTTGCTTATAGCCTTGCATCTTAGTCTACTTGGGCTGCCATAAGAAAATACAATAGTCTGGGTGGGTTAAACAACAGAAATTTCTCTCACACAGTTCTGGAGGCTGGAAATCTGAGATCAAGGCACTAGCATGGTCAAGTTCTGGTGAGAGTTCTCTTCCTGGTTGCAGATGGCTGACTTACTGCTTTGTCTTCACATGGCAGAGAGACACAGCAAGCTCCCTGGTGTCTCTTCTTTTAAGGGCACTAATTCCATCATGGAGGCCCTACCTTATGACCTCATCTACACCTAATTATCTCCCAAAGTCCCCATCTCCAAATACCATCACACTGGGGATTAGAGCCTCAACATACGAATTTTAGGGGGGTCACAATTCAGTCCATAACACCTTGGAAGATAGAGATTAGTACCACTTGACAGAGCAAGGGCATGCTTACCGCCCATTATAGAAGTTTCCAGTTCCCTAAACTCAGCATTCCTCTCCTATAATGCAAACCCCTCAGTGTGCAGGTGTCATTTAGCCTTCATTGCATTGTCCCTTGGGAATTGGAACCCAGGGAATCAACACAAAAATGTTGATATTCTGGCTAATGCTATTGTTCTAATAAGTTGTACTTCGTCTTTGACCCAAGATTCTGTATTTTCTACCAGCATCCATAAAACTGTGTCAGGCTAACTTGTTCAGAGCCCTCACAGTTCTTGATAGGGATATGTGAATTTGTCATTTCCTAGGGAGAGCTTCTCCAGCTGCTAACAAGAATTTGGGTGTGGTCATACAGTTGATGGCTGAAGAGGAAGGAAGCTGGAAGTCACTAAAGATGAGAAAGCCTAGAAACTGAGAGTCCTGGATGTTGACTGGGCTACTCACATTAACTTGGTGTCACCAGGATGACAGCAGGACTTGGAGAGGAATCCTGAGACTTCAGTGAAAGAGAAGCAGTGACCAGAAGATTAATAGTGCTGAAGAAGAGCTAGAAATAGAGGACAGAGTGTCAACAGAGGATAAATACAAGCTCCAGGTGATCTGTGGACAAGTGATCTGAAAGAATCATTAGGGCATGAGGAGGATGTGGTCCACCTCCAGAACCCAAGGATTCTGAAGTGGGGATGTGCTGGATGTTCTCTTCTTGCCCCTCCAGATCACTCCTGTATCCTGCTCCAGGCCCCTCAAGACTAACCTTTATTGACCAGATCAATGGGCTCCCCTGCCCTCTGGCTTTCGGCTGGACTCAGCCAATTGCAGGCACCAACAGGAGATTGGACCATGGGAGGAGAAAGGCACTTACTCCATCCACTCTCTTCCTCCTTGATCCACACGGGTTGGTGTCTGTGCTCTGTTATTAAGCTCTCCTCATTGCTTTGAGTGAGGCTGCTATTTCTGGTGAGAACCTGAACTGACAGAGGAAGAACAAGCAGCCTCCACTCAAAGTCTGCGGCAGAAGCAGGGTCCTCAGGGGACAGCCAGGAGTCAGGATGAGTGGAAAGGATCTATGGAGGTGTGCTGACTATAATCCAGGGACAGGAGTATTAATTATTATTTGCCATTTATTGTGCACTTAGTATGTACCAGGTACTGTGATGGGTATTTTGCATGCATTGTCATATTTAATTTAATCTTAATATCAACCAAAAGAGTTAGCATTATTAGCTCCACTTTGCAGGTGAGAAAACTGAGGCTATTGATAATCTGACACTTTGACTCATTTCTATGAATTCAGATAACTTCTACCTTGTCATTTTGATGATTAAATGACTTTGTATGTGTCAGGTGGCCAGGTGCACATTGTTGAAACTCAACATATAGTAGCAAGACAGCAGAAGCAAGAAGAACTACAATCCTGCAGCCTGTGGAACAAAAACCACATTCACAGAAATATAGACAAGAGGAAAAGGCAAAGGGCTATGTACCAGATGAAGGAACAAGATAAAAGCCCAGAAAAACAACTAAATGAAGTGGAGATAGGCAACCTTCCAGAAAAAGAATTCAGAATAATGATAGTGAAGATGATACAGGACATTGGAAAATGAATGGAGGCAAAGATCGAGAAGATGCAAGAAATGTTTAACAAAGATCTAGAAGAATTAAAGAACAAACACGTAGAAGAATTAAAGAACAAACAAACAGAGATGAACAATACAATAACTGAAATGAAAAATACACTAGAAGGATTCAATAGCAGAATAACTGAGGCAGAACGGATTAGTGACCTGGAAGACAGAATGGTGGAATTCACTGCCATGGAACAGAATAAAGAAAAAAGAATGAAAAGAAATGAAGACAGCCTAACAGACCTCTGGGACAACATTAAACGCAACAACATTCGCATTATAGGGGTCCCAGAAGGAGAAGAGAGAGAGAAAGGACCAGAGAAAATATTTGAAGAGATTATAGTTGAAAACTTCCCTAACATGGGAAAGGAAATAGCCACCCAAGTCCAGGAAGCACAGAGAGTCCCAGGCAGAATAAACCCAAGGAGAAACACACCAAGACACATAGTAATCAAAGTGGCAAAAATTAAAGACAAAGAAAAATTATTGAAAGCAACAAGGGAAAAATGACAAATAACATACAAGGGAACTCCCATAAGGTTAACAGCTGATTTCTCAGCAGAAACTCTACAAGCCAGAAGGGAGTGGCATGATATATTTAAAGTGATGAAAGGGAAGAACCTACAACCAAGATTACTCTACCTGGCAAGCAGCTCATTCAGATTCAACGGAGAAATCAAAAGCTTTACAGACAAGCAAAAGCTAAGAGAATTCACCACCACCAAACCAGCTCTACAACAAATGCTAAAGGAAAGTCTCTAAGTGGGAAACACAAGAGAAGAAAAGGAACTACAAAAACAAACCCATAACAATTAAGAAAATGGTGAAAGGAACATACATATTGATAATTACCTTAAACGTGAATGGATTAAATGCTCCAACCAAAAGACGCAGGCTCACTGAATGGATACAAAAACAGGACCCATATATATGCTGTCTATAAGAGACCCACTTCAGACCTAGGGATACATACAGACTGAAAGTGAGGGGATGGAAAAAGATATTCCATGCAAATGGAAATCAAAAGAAAGCTGGAGTAGCAACACTTATATCAGATAAAATAGACTTTAAAATAAAGAATGTTACAAGAGACAAGGAAGGACACTACATAATGATCAAGGGATCAATCCAAGAAGAAGATATAACAATTATAAATATTTATGCACCCAACATAGGAGCACCTCAATACATAAGGCAACTGCTAACAGCTATAAAAGAGGAAGTCGACAGTAACACAATAATAGTGGGGGACTTTAACACCTCACTTACACCAATGGACAGATCATCCAAGCAGAAAATTAATAAGGAAACACAAGCTTTAAATGACACAATAGACCAGATAGATTTAATTGATATTTATAGGACATTCCATCCAAAAACAGCAGATTACACTTTCTTCTCAAGTGCGCACAGAACATTCTCCAGGATAGATCACATCTTGGGTCACAAATCAAGCCTCAGTAAATTTAAGAAAATTGAAATCATATCAAGCATCTTTTCTGACCATAACGCTATGAGATTAGAAATAAATTACAGAGGAAAAAATGTAAAAAACACAAACACATGGAGGCTAAACAATACATTACTAAATAACCAAGAGATCACTGAAGAAATCAAAGAGGAAATCAAAAAATACCTAGAGACAAATTACAACAAAAACACGACAACCCAAAACCTATGGGATGCAGCAAAAGCAGTTCTAAGAGGGACGTTTATAGCAATACAAGACTACATCAAGAAACAAGAAAAATCTCAAATAAACAATCTAACCTTACACCTAAAGGAATTAGAGAAAGAAGAATAAGCAAAACGAAAAGTTAGCAGAAGGAAAGAAATCATACAGATCAGAGCAGAAATAAATGAAATAGAAACAAAGAAAACAATAGCAAAGATCAATAAAACTAAAAACTGGTTCTTTGAGAAGATAAACAAAACTGGGAAACCATTAGCCAGACTCATCAAGAAAAAGAGAGAGAGGACTCAAATCAATAAAATTAGAAGTGAAAAAGGAGAAGTTACAACAGACACCGCAGAAATACAAAGCATCCTAAGAGACTACTACAACCAACTCTATGCCAATAAAATGGACAACCTGGAAGAAATGGACAAATTCTTAGAAAGGTATAACCTTCCAAGACTGAACCAGGAGGAAATAGAAAATATGAACAGACCAATCACAAGTAATGAAATTGAAACTGTGATTAGGTCTTCCAACAAACAAAAGTCCAGGACCAGATGGCTTCACAGGTGAGTTCTATCAAACATTTAGAGAAGAGCTAACACCCATCTTCTCAAACTCTTCCAAAAAACCACAAAGGAAGGAACACTCTCAAACTCATTCTATGAGGCCACCATCACCCTGATACCAAAACCAGATAAAGATACTACAAAAAAAAAAAGAGGACTTCCCTGGTGGCGCAGTGGTTAGGAATCTGCCTGCCAATGCAGGGGACACGGGTTCAAGCCCTGGTCTGGGAAGATCCCACATGCCGTGGAGCGACTAAGCCCGTGAGCCACAACTACTGAGCCTGCGCGTCTGGAGCCTGTGCTCCGCAATGGGAGAGGCCGCGACAGTGAGAGGCCCGCGCACTGCGATGAAGAGTGGCCTCCGCTTGCCACAACTAGAGAAAGCCCTCCCACAGAAAACGAAGACCCAACACAGCCATAAATAAATAAATAAATAAATAAATTTATATTAAAAAAAAAATTACAGACCAATATCACTGATGAATATAGATGCAAAAATCCTCAACAGAAAACTAGCAAACAGAATCCAACAACACATTAAAAGGTTCATACACCATGATCAAGTGGGATTTATCCCAGGGATGCAAGGATTCTTCAATATACGCAAATCAATCAATGTGATACACCATATTAACAAATTGAAGAAGAAAAACCATATGATCATCTCAATAGATGCAGAAAAAGCTTTTGACAAAATTCAACACCCATTTATGATAACAACTCTCCAAAATGTGGGCATAGAGGGAAGCTACCTCAACATAATAAAGGCCATATATGACAAACCCACAGCAAACATCATTCTCAATGGTGAAAAACTGAAAGCATCTCCTCTGAGATCAGGAACAAGACAAGGATGTCCACTCTTGCCACTGTTATTCAGCATAGCTTTGGAAGTCCTAGCCACGGCAATCAGAGAAGAAAAAGAAATAAAAGGAATACAAATCGGAAGAGAAGAAGTAAAGCTGTCACTGTTTGCAGATGAGAATCCTAAAGATGCCACCAGAAAACTACTACAGCTAATCAATGAATTTGGTAAAGTTGCAGGATACAAAATTAACGCACAGAAATCTCTTGCATTCCTATACACTAATGATGAAAAATCTGAAAGAGAAATCCATTTACCACTGCAACAAAAAGAATAAAATACCTAGGAATAAACCTACCTAGGGAGACAAAAGACCTGTATGCAGAAAACTATAAGACACTGATGAAAGAAATTAAAGATGATACAAACAGATGGAGAGATATACCATGTTCTTGGATTGGAAGAATCAATATTGTGAAAATGACTATACTACTCAAAGCAATCTACAGATTCAATGCAATCCCTATCAAATTACCAATGGCATTTTTTATGGAACTAGAACAAAAAATCTTAAAATTTGTATGGAGACACAAAAGACCCCGAATAACCAAAGCAGTCTTGAGGGAAAAAAACGGAGCTGGAGGAATCAGGCTTACTGACTTCAGACTATACTACAAAGCTACAGTAATCAAGACAATATGGTACTGGCACAAAAACAGAAATATAGATCAATGGAACAGGATAGAAAGCCCAAAGATAAACCCACGCACCTATGGTCAACTAATCTATGACAAAGGAGGCAAGGATATACAATGGAGAAAAGACAGCCTCTTCAAAAAGTGGTGCTGGGAAAACTAGAAAGCTACATCTAAAGGAATGAAATTAGAACACTCCCTAACACCATACACAAAAACAAACTCAAAATGGATTCGAGACCTAAATGTAAGACCGGACACTATCAAACTCTTAGAGGAAAACATAGGAAGAACACTCTTTGACATAAATCACGGCAAGATCTTTTTTGATCCACCTCCTTGAGTAATGGAAATAAAAACAAAAATAAACAAATGGGACCTAATGACACTTAAAAGCTTTTGCACAGCAAAGGAAACTACAAACAAGATGAAAAGACAACCCTCAGAATGGGAGAAAATATTTGCAAACGAATCAATGGACAAAGGATTAATCTCCAAAATATATAAACAGCTCTTGCAGGTCAATGTTAAAGAAACAAACAACCCAATCCAAAAATGGGCAGAAGACCTAAATAGACATTTCTCCAAAGAAGACACACAGATGGCCAAGAAGCACATGAAAAGCTGCTCAACATCACTAATTATTAGAGAAATGCAAATCAAGACGACAATGAGGTATCACCTCACACCACTTAGAATGGGCATCATCAGAAAATCTACGAACAACAAATGCTGGAGAGGGTGTGGAGAAAAGGGAACCCTCTTGCACTGTTGGTGGGAATGTAAATTGATACAGCCACTATGGAGAACAGTATGGAGGTTCCTTAAAAAACTAAAAATAGAACTACCATATGACACAGCAATCCCACTACTGGGCATATACCCAGAGAAAACCATAATTCAAAAAGACACATGCACCCCAATGTTCATTGCAGCACTATTTACAATAGCCAGGTCATGGAAGCAACCTAAATGCCCATTGACAGGCGAATGGATAAAGAAGAAGTGGTACATATATACAATGGAATATTACTCAGCCATAAAATGGAACGAAGTTGGGTCATTTGTAGAGACATGGATGGATCTAGAGACTGTCATACAGAGTGAAGTAAGTCAGAAAGAGAAAAACAAATATCGTATATTAATGCATATATGTGGGACCTAGAAAAATGGTAAAGATGAACTGGTTTGCAGGGCAGAAATAGAGACACAGATGTAGAGAACAAACGTATGGACACCAAGGGGGAAAGTGGAGGGGGGGGGTGATGGTGGTGATGTGATGAATTGGGAGATTGGGATTGACATGTATACACTGATGTGTATAAATTGATGACTAATAAGAACCTGCTGTATAAAAAAGTAAATTAAATAAAATTCAAAAATTCAAAAAAAAAAAAAAAGCTATCGGAGCAGTTTACTAGGTGTAATAACAGGAGGCTTTTCTTTTCTCCCCACTACCACCTCTGGACTCATGGGCTTATGAGATATATTACAACACTGTCCTCTGATTCAAAGCTTGTACTGCATCCTGTAAGATAGAAGCCCATTCTTAAAAAAAAAACCAAAACAACAACAACAAAAACTTATAACAGCTATCATCGTGAGATTATAATCAGAAACTGAAGTGGAAGCCCATCCACAGGGGAAGGGCGCCTCTCGTCATCATTTTCATTTTAGGGCCATAAATGAAGATGTAGTGCTTATGTGTGTGTGTGCATGGGGGAAAGAGATCTCCATCAACATCAGCTGAGCACTTATCATGTACCAGGCTCTATGCTGAACATTGGCATTCACAACAGTCCTAAGGGAGAACTCCTATTATCATTCCATTTGACAGATGAGGAAATAGAGGCACACAAGAGTTTTACTGATAGCAAAACTGAGATTTCAACCAAGGTCGAAGCCCATGTGAAAGAAACCTTCCTGGAAAAGTTGGCCTTTGAAAGGAGTAACATGCAGGGGGTCAGGCAGGATCAAAGACAGGAGGCTGGATGGGGCTGGGGGTGGGTGTTAGAGGGTGCTGCAAGCTTGAGATAGTGGCTCCAATGCATGTTTTTCACACCACGAAGCAATTCTGACATGATCTCCCTGGAGATTCCACAGGTTATGGGCTAAGTCCCACAGGACTGCTCCCATTTCCCACTTCTGATGCCAGTCACAAATTCAGGGTATCACCCGTGCTTCTGACCAACAGTCTATAGGCACTCCTGTCGCTTGGGAAATTCCAAGGGTTTGAGGAGCTTTGTGCCAGGAACAAGGGACAGAGACCAAATGCATTTCTTATTATACCACAGGGGCTCTAACAGGGAGAGAATTGACAGAGGATTAGGAGAGTGAGGCAAGAAGTAGTCGAATTAGGGCCCACTTTATTTTCTCCACACTAGAGCCTGCCTGGGTCACAAAAGGCTGCCAGCCTTGGGAGGGGATCACCCAGGCAAGAGAACCCTAGGATTTCTGCTGCTTTCTGGGACCCTGCTTGCCCAGAGGGCCCCACTCTGGACTCCCCAGGCACTGGGTATGGTTCCACACAGAAAATGAGGTATCTGTGAGAAAGCTTCAAGATTTCTAAAAGCCTATGAGAGAATATTACTCAGCCATAAAAATGATTGAAATATTGCCATTTGCAGCAACATGGATGGACCTAGAGATTATCATACTAAGTGAAGTCAGATAGAGAAAGACATATATATGACATCACTAATATGTGGAATCTAAAAAAATGATACAAATGAACTTATTTACAAAACAGAAATAGACTCACAGATATAGAAAACAAACTCATGGTTACCAACGGGGAAAAGGGGAGGAAGGGATAAATTAGGAGTTTGGGATTAACATATATACACAACTATATATAAAATAGATAAACAACAAGGACCTACTGTATAGCACAGGGAACAATATTCAATATCTTGTGATAACCTATAATGTGATAATCTTTTTTCACAAAAGAATCTAAAAAAGAATATAGATATATAGATATATATATATACATACATATATAACTGAATAATTTTGCTGTACACCTGAAACATTGTATGTCAACTATACTTCAATTTAAAAAAAGAAGAAAAAAAAAGCCTAGAAGAACTGTACATTTGCTTGCAAAAAGGCCAGAGGCTAATTAATACAAGTTTCCTCATTTCTGGCTGGAATTTTCCCAGCTCAGTGTAGCAGTTGTGGATGAAAAAATTAATAGTCGATCTAAGAAAGAAATGGAAAATTTTATTGGAACCAACCTGAGGATTCTAACCTGGGAGACAGTCTTTCAGAAAGCTCTGAGGACTGTTCCACCCATTAGAGGTCAAAGCACAGTTATGTAAGTCTTTGAGACAAATATACATCAAATGACATATTACTGACAATTTACACAATCCAGATCTGCACGTATAAAGCGAGTAGTGGGTCGTGTGTCATCATGGCCCCTTACAAGATTAAGAAGGAAGGTTATCTCCTAAGGAGGTCTGGTTAACGCAGACGCACGACACACACTAAAGGGGAGGGAGGAGGCCCAAACCGGCAAAGAAAATTTTTGTTTAAATTTGTTCTTGTCTTGCCGTAAAATATGAATTTTATTTCATCACAGTGATGACTGATATCCTACTAATTAGAAATGTTGGTTCATTCTGTCCACTGAAAAAACACACAATTTAAGAGCAGTGAGTTTCAGTTTTATTCAGGGACTGTACTGAGGACTGTAGCTCGGGAGACAGCCTCTCAGAGAGCCCTGAGGAACTGCTCCAAAGAGGTAGGGGAGGGGCCAGTATGTATATGAATTCTTTGGTGGAAAACACAGGTAGTTAAGCATTAAAAAGGTTACTGCTAATCACAAAGTTAATGATTTTAGTGCTTATCTATCTATGCATAGGAAAATGCAAGAATCTGGGGGTCATTGAAATTCTTCCTGAGGTAAGCATCTTAACTATCTAGGGGCCTTTATACCCAAAATACAGAAGCTTTGTCCTGTTTTTTCCATCCTGAATTCCTCTCAGAGTGCATTGTCATGGGTAACTACACTACCACTGGTAAGTGGGTTGCAACTTAACCCTTTGTATAAGGGGATGATGAGTGACACCCTTTGTTTGTTTGTTTTAATTTTTATTGGAGTATAGTTGATTTACAATGTTGTGTTAGTTTCAGGTGTATAGCAAAGTGAATCAGTTATACATATACATATATCCACACTTTTTTTTTTTTTTAGATTCTTTTCCCATACAGGCCATTACAAAGTACTGAGTAGAGTTCCCTGTGCTATACAGCAGGTTCTTATTAGTTATCTATTTTATATATAGTAGTGTGTATATGTCAATCCCAATCTTCCAATTTATCCCTTCCCCTGCCCTTATCCCCGGGTAACCATAAGTTTGTTTTCTACATCTGTGCTTTGTTCTATTTGTTTACAATTCATAGGTACATCTTTTAAATAACTCAAAGGAGAAAGGTAAGACATGCCTTTCTTAGAAGTCAGATTTACTGAGATATGATTTATACACAATAACATTCACTCTTTTAAGTATACAGTTCAATGATTTTTGACAAACACATACAGTTGTGTAACCATCACCACAATCAAGATACAGAACATTTCCATCATCCCAGAAAGTTCCCTTGTGTCCCTTTATAGTCAACCCATAACCCTACTCCTAGACCTTGCCACCAGTTATGTTTTATGTCTTATAGTTTTGTCTTTTCGAGTATCACAGAAATGGAATCAGATAGTATGTTTTGTTGTGAACATATATTTTCATCTTTTTTGGTTAAATACCAGGAGTGAGTCAGCTGGGTTGTATGGTATAATGTTAATTGTACCAGGAATTCCCAAACTGTTTTCCAGTGTGGTTGTACCATTTTACATTCCCATCAGCACTGTGTGAGAATTCCAGTACTTCGGCTCAGGGCTTTGTTTTCAGCAATTCAAATAGGTGTGTAGTGGTATCTCATTTTGATTTTAATTTGAGTATCCTTAACACAAGTTATTCTTTTTTAATAAGCAAGACTTGTCTGGAGACACGGTGTTTTAAACCTTGGGGCATCCTAATTTGCTGGCTTTGCCTGATACAGAGACTCGGGAAGATCTTTCCCTGTCCTGTGTTGGCAGGGACCTGCACTTCTTACATCCAGTCAGTAGAGGGCAGGAGAGGACAGAAAATAAGCTTCCCAGTTTTTGGACTATCAGGGGCCAGCATGGATAGTATTCGGATGCATTACTGTATTTATGGTTTTTCTCAAATTCCTCTCCCTCTGAACCTCTTTAGCTGCCACCTTGTGAGGCTTGACTCCCCAGATTAATCTTGTGAAGTGATTCAAGGCCAAACCTCTTAACTAACCTTGTAAAATCCTAAGAACTGAGCTACCAAAACTGAGCCACCTTTGTAGAGTCCTTAATACGTCTACTCTCCAATGTCACTCATCAGAGCCTGTGTTAGGGGGAACCACAGGCAGCTGAGTTGGTGAACCTCTGTTCTTCTTCAACTCTTCAGGAGCCAAAAGAGACTAAGGGGTCTTCCCTGGTGGCACAGTGGTTGAGACTCTGCCTGCCAATGCAGGGGACACGGGTTCGAGCCCTGGTCTGGGAAGATCCCACATGCCGCGGAGCGGCTGGGCCCGTGAGCCACAATTGCTGAGCCTGCGCGTCTGGAGCCTGTGCTCCGCAACAAGAGAGGCCGTGATAGTGAGAGGCCTGTGCACCGCGATGAAGAGTGGCCCCTGCTTGCCACAACTAGAGAAAGCCCTCGCACAGAAACGAAGACCCAACACAGCCATAAATAAATAAATAAATAAATATTCTTTTAAAAAACAAAACAGACTTTTAAAAAAAAAGAGAGACTAAGGAAGGTCTTTGTCGGGGACAAGTCTCCAGACCGCCCCCGCCCCTGCCATTGGCTACACGCCCTCCTCTCCAGGACCTGGGCTGGGGCAGTTCAGACGGGGCATGGCACAGATCTTCTGGGGCCGGGGCTGCCGAGTGCCCCCAAAGATGTACTCCAGCCTGAGCCCTGGGCTCCCCTCTGGCAGTTGGAACCAAAAGGTCCTGAGGAGGGTGGCAAACATCAGGAAGAGCTCCATCCGAGCCAACTGGTCCCCTAGGCACACCCGATGCCCTGGAAGCAGAAGGAAAGGTCAGAGGGTGGCAGCTGTCCCTGTGCCTGTCCCGTCACACCCACCATGACCCAGTGCTGTGTCCAGTACCTGCAGAGAATGGCAGGAAGGCCTCATTGACCAGGAAGTTTCCATCCTTGTCCAGGAAGTGGCCAGGGTTGAATTGTTGGGGGGTCTCCCAACACTCAGGGTCATAGAGCACAGAGGCCAGGTTGGGCAAGATGATGGTGCCCTGCAGAGAGGAGCTGGTATGGCTCAGGGAGCTCAGCTGGCCCAGCACCCAGCCCTGATGCTGGGCTGATATGAGCTCAGAGAACACTCGGTGTGCACAGGGAAGTTGCCTGGGACCAGGGGGCCTCAAAGAGATTCAGCAGACAGGCCTTCACATCAGTGAAGTCGTTGGGCATTATGCTCTCCTGGCTAAGGGGCACCCACCTCCATCCTAAAGACTCCCGGCCCAGGCTAGAGACTCAGCTTCTGCCTCCCAGGAAGAGGGCCAGTGGCTATTGGGCATGAATGGAGGGGACCAAGTTCTGCACAGGGCAATGAATACTGGCGGTGTGTGTGTTTAAGTGTGTGTGTGTGTGTGTGTGTGTTTGTGTGAGAGAGAGAGAGAGGAGAAATGGAATGGCAGACAAAGTGAAAGAAAGACTGAGTAACAAGGCAGAGAGAAGAAGAGACAGAAAACTTCAATCCTTAGGATTAGGGAGAGGAGAGAGTGACCTCTAACCCTAACCTAACCCGAGCCCTCACTCTACCTCAAAGAAGTGAATAACTGGAAAGAGAATCAGACTGAACAGATGGGAGCAGAAAGGAGCCAAAGGCTCCTGTTGGTGACTTCTGCTCCTTATCACGTGGGCCCTGGGCTGACCAGGAAGCCAAAGTGGAACCAGGATGGGGTTGGCTATGGACCCGGGACCTGGGAGTGCAGCTCCAGGTGTTCTGAGGAAGGCCTCATATCCTATGGCTCAGTAACCAACACCAGATAATTAAACTGGTCATCCCTGTGGGGACTAGAGAACTGACCACAGGATTCTCAGTTTTGACAAAGGCATCTTGAAATTAAAAATAACTCAGCAGTTTGAAGCCTGCACACCAAAGAGAAGCCAGTGAAGAATGCAGAAGTTCAGACAATGTAAATACTTTCAGAAGGCACTTTTCTTTTTTCTTCTTTTTTTTTTTTTTTTTTAGTTGCTCTACTGTAGCCTTAAGGGAGGGGCCTGACCTTAGCCATCCAGACTGACAGGCACCCAGACCTCTTTACCCCGTGGCTTTAATCAGTGGGATTGGGAAGCACATGTTCTTGCTGCTGCCTGAGTGAGCTGTTTGTTTCCTAGTTACTGTCCTGGGAATTTCCCTCCATTTTCACTACCAGGGATGAAGTAACCTCTGCATTACAACAGTTCTTAATAATCACCTTCAGATGCAGAGGCTCCTGGCAAGATGCTCTTTTCCCTCCAGAATTATTTATATCCTGTTCTGGGTAATGTTCTGGACTCCTTGCAAAGTGATTAACTGATATTAATTCATGGGACAGGCTCAGACCATAGCCTACCCAGCACACAACAAGGGCAACCCTCCCTCCCCTCCAAACTATAGAGCCATCTGCCTGCTGATACCTCCTGGGGATTCTATCCCAACTTCTTCCCAGTAAATGGCAGCTTGGAGTTTACAATCAAATAGAATGTCTGAAGAGAGACAGGCTTGAAGTGCCACGTCTGTATTAGGGACCATTGCTGTTGTCGCTGTCACTCGACTGATGGAATGGTTAAGAACCATTTAGGAATATCTGTAACATTTAATGATCTACTGTCAAGCTTTTTTTTTTTTTTTTTTTTTTATAAATTTATTTATTTATTTTTGGCTGAGTTGTGTCTTCGTTGCTGCACGCGGGCTTTCTCTAGTTGCGGCAAGCGGGGGCTACTCTTCGTTGCGGTGCGTGGGCTTCTCATTGCGGCGGCTTCTCTTGTTGCAGACCATGGGCTCTAGGCACACCGGCTTCAGTAGCTGAGGCTCACGGGCTCTAGAGCTCAGGCTCAGTAGTTGTGGCTCACGGGCTTAGTTGCTCCGCGGCATGTGGGATCTTCCCAGACCAGGGCTCGAACCTGTGTCCCCTGCATTGGCAGGCAGATTCTTAACCGCTGCGCCACCAGGGAAGCCCTACTGTCAAGCTTTGATTCTACTTTCAGGAGACATCTCTCGCCCAAGTTGGAAAAGCTCAATATTGATTCTAGGCTGTTAATGGTTCCCTGGAGCTCTTATCACAGAACACCTCCGAGAATCAAATTGGCAGGAATGGGCTATTAATAAGGAAATTTTTAATCCCAAACGACATAAAACAGAGCTGAACCTTAGTTCCCTCCTTTTTAACTTGACCTAATTTGGAACAACTCTTGGACAACCAGGGCCTGGGGCCTCCTACCAGGATAACAGCAAAATGAGTTGATGACATGGTCCTATCCTCACAATTAAGGAGACATTTGTCTAACCTCTGAACTTGATGGCCAAAAACTGTCAAGGACTGTTCAGTATTAGCCAATCTGGCAGACCAATGGACAATGCAAAACACCTCCTTCCAATGTGCTGATGCATTTACCTTCCTAAAGAGGCATTTTTGGAGCAATATGAACGGCAGGGAGTATGGTAGAGCAAAAAATTTGGAATCAGAGGGACATGAATTCGAAACTCAGTTAAGTACCTTACTAACTGTGTGTTTGGGGCAGTTACTTGAGCTCTCTTAAGCTATCTGTTAAAAAAAAAAAAAGAAAGAATAACAGTAGCAACAGCATCTAAAGGACAGGGTTATTATGAAGAGAAAAATGCATGGAGACAGGAATCTCAAGTCTGATCAAATTAATAAGAATTTAATAATCACATCCTGGCAGGGCCCTTGCTGTCAAGCCTGCCCTGAACCATGGTTGTAAGAGTTGAACAAAGATTCTCATGATGGAAAAAATTGGGCCCCCATACCTTCTATCCCCACTGTGTTCATGGTGTACCACCTGGTACCATTGAGGCTTCCACCAGAGACAGGCTGGAGTATCAGTGCTGAGCCAAAGTCCCTTTCTGAGGAAAGTCTTACACAGCGCACCTCCGTGCATAAGGCACCAAGATGAGTGACTCTGTTTCATCTTCATTAAAATGGCAACCTTGCCACCTACACACCTGTGCTACATTTCCTTTAAAATGACACCCCACTCCCAAAATGATTCTTGATGCCTGTCATTCACTCCCCATAAAACCATCTCCCCTTGAGGGTGGGCTGGCTCTAGTGACTCACTTCTAGCAAATAGAATATGGCAAAAGTGATGGGATATCACATCTGAGATTAGGATACAAAAAGACTGTAGCTTCTGTCTTCTCACTTGCTCTCTCTAATGGAGGTCAGCCGCTATGTTTTGAGCTGCCCTATGTAGAGGCCCAATGTTAAGGAACTGAGGGTGGCCTCCAGCCAACAGCCCAGGAGAAACTGAATCCTGAAGATAGCAATGCAAGTGCTCTTACAGTGGAACCTCCCCATGGAGACTTCAGATAAGACTGCAGCCCCAGGCAACAACTTCATCATAACAACATGAGAGACCTTGAATCAGAGGCATCCAGCTAAGCTGCACCTAGATCCCTGACCCACAGAAACCCAGATCCCTAGCCCACAGAAGTGCTATTTTTGTAAGTTGCTAAGTTTGGGGGTAATTTATTACAAAGCAAGAGAGATAGACAACTAATTCAATAAATACCTTTTATCTAGGATCTGCATGGCAGTCAGTCATTGTGAGGACTGAATGCTGTAGTGGACTCAAAGCCCTTAGCACACAGTAAGGCTTGGCAAAGAGCAGGAATTATTATATTGTTATCCAGTTCATGTCAGAAACCTGCACAGAAACCTGTTTCAAGCTGAATCACCAGAGAGCTACAAACCTGAACTCTATTTTTTAACTCCATGCAGAAATGTATTCAGGTTAAACTTTCACCGTTTAAAATGGGTTGAAGATAAGAAGAAGCTACCATATGAAAGAATATTTCTGTATCTTTAAACTCCTACTGAAGGCACCACCCAATACATTGTCCACTGGCCCTCAAAAAGGTATTATGATTGATGATCTTCATAATAACTTCTTGAAGGGTGATAAGCCAAAGTTTTCCTGATACAGGCATGCTTCCTTTTATGACGTAATGAGAGCCATACCTAATTGGGATTTCCTTTTTTGACTTGATCCAGGGAAGCTCAGACTCAAGTTGTTTTTTTTTTTTTTTTTTTAAAGTTATACAATTATTTATTTATTTATTTATTTATTTATGGCTGTGTTGGGTCTTCGTTTCTGTGCGAGGGCTTTCTCTAGTTGCGGCAAGTGGGGGCCACTCTTCATCGCGGTGCGCGGGCCTTTCATATGCGGCCTCTCTTATTGCGGAGCACAGGCTCCAGACGCACAGGCTCAGTAATTGTGGCTCACGGGCCTAGTTGCTCCACGGCATGTGGGATCTTCCCAGACCAGGGCTCGAACCCGTGTCCCCTGCATTGGCAGGCAGATTCTCAACCACTGCGCCACCAGGGAAGCCCCCAGACTCAAGTTTTATGTACATATACAGTGGCTGTTCTTGACCTAAACAGTTTGATTTACCTTTATTCCTCTATCTCTCCTTATTCAGTACTTGTTCTCTTAACCTAGTTATAAAATGAAAGAAACAAGACAGGCATTTCTACTAGAAATCAGTTCTAAGGATATAACACAAAATGCAGACCAAGCCTAAGGCACATAAATTGCAAATAGGCTAAATGGTCACCAATAAGGGTTAAGAATTACAAAACATCCATTTGGTGGAACATTATGCAGCCATTTAGAGTGATGTGGAACAGTGGTTTTCAAAATGTGGTCCCGGGACCCAAAGCATCCACACCACTTGGGAACCTGTTAGAAAGGCAGATTCTCAGCCCTCACCCCCAAATACTCTGGGAATGGCTCCCAGCAACGTACATTTTAGCAAGCCCTGCATGTGATTCTGGTGTACCTAGAAGTTTGGGAACCAGTAATGTAGAAGAATCAGAATGATATGTTAAGTGAAATGAAGGATTCAGAGTTATATATTCAGCATAATCACAGCTATGTAAAATATATGCAGACAAAAAAGATTGGAAAGAGGTGTGTTAAACTGTCTGCAGTGGTTACTTCTGAACAATACAGAACATTTAAAAATATCCCTAATTGAGTGTATTCTTTCACAATCATAACTCTCCATCCGGAATGACATAGATAGAGATGAATGGATGGACGGACGGATGATTGACTGAGAGTTGGCAGACAGGCAGAAGCTGTAGCAGGTGGCTGTGCTGGGCAGGCAGCCCCGCGAAGGGTGCTTTCTGCAGGCACTGGATCGGGCATGAGGTCACACTGGGGCCACCTACCTTGGGCACGGGGTGGCCGTGCACACGGGTGGAGGTCACGCACTGGCGCACGGCACCTGCGGTCACGATGCTGCCGAGGCACTGCACCTCGTGGAGGACGGCGCGGGTGTAGGGCAGTCGCTCGCGGTCCTCGTAGCGGACGACCCGGGAGGTACCCAGCACCGCATCCAGCTCCCGCTGCACCCTCTCTGCAGGCGGCTCCGCGTGGGTCCCGGGAGGGGCTGCAGCCCGACCTCCCCACCACGCCCCACCGTCCTCGTCCCCACCCAGAGACAGTCGCCGAGGTTCGTCGCCCCTAGGTTGCCCTACCCCCCTCAGCCACCCCTGGTCCCAACAGTGGCAGCCCCTCTCTGAGGCAGAGCTTGTGAACAAGATTTGGCAGGATTTGCTCCTCCAAGGGGAACTTGAGGGAAGGGCTAGCACCCAGATTTGAGCACCCACTATGTGCCAAGTGTTCTATATACAAAGAGTCCTATGGGGTAGGAACTGTTGTCTCCACTTTACAGACAAGAAAACTGAGGCTGTGACAGGACAGGTACTTTTCTGAAGGTCACAAAACTAGTGGAACCAGGATTTGAACTTAGGTCATGGCCAGTTTGTCCCTGAGAGAACTCTAGCCACCTTTTTTTCCTTTGTGATCTTGAGTGGACATTGACACAGGGCCTGGCACTTAGTAGGTGCTGGATCATTACTGAATGGGTGAAATCATGTTGCCTCATTTCACACTGTTCCTAAGTGGTTGAATTACTTACCCAGGATCCCTCAGTAAGTAGCAGGGTGCGACTAGAAGTCCCCACCCCCCAGCCCCTCCATCTGATTCAAAGCCATGAACACCTCCTACACCACAGCAGTGAGAGCAGCACCCACCCCTGGGGCCACAGACCAAAGACAGTGATAGGGACAGGTTCCTCCAGCCCAGAAGCCCACAGCAGGGGTAATGGGCATGGGGCAGTCAGCAGGGTGTAACCACGGCCCCCTTACCCTGGATGGCTCCATGCTGGACCATGTAGATGAGTGCCCAGCACAGGGTAGTGGCCGTGGTGTCGGTGCCTCCCAGAAACAGGTCGACCACCACCTGGATCAGGTTTTCTTCATTGAATGTGGAGACAGGGTCGTCCGTGGCCTGGTGGGTGGGGGATGAGTGGTGGGGAGAGCAGCTCCGAGTCTGAAGCTCTCCTCTCACAGAGCCCTGGCATCTCCCTGACTGAGGCCTGGCCTGTCCCTAAACTTGTAGGACCAGAACTCCTCTGTGGTCAGAAGGGCCTGAGTCCCAGGACTGCACTGACTTTTGAGGGGGGACCTGCCCTGACATCAGCCAGGTCCCCTGCTTCCCACCCTACCCATGTCTGCAGGAGCCAGCGCTGGCCTGGGAAAAGATAGGGAGGGAAAAACCCGAACGGCTGCTGCTTCAGCGTGCTCTGAAAAACTGAGGCCAGGATGAGGAACTGAGGCCGTGGCCTTGAAATGAGATGCAGCCGGAAAGACAGCCCCCTCCGTCCCTCCCTCCCTCCCTCCGCAGCTGTTTCAGGCCCACCTTAGTGATCTGGGCCAGGTAGCAGCTGATGAAGTCCTTGGGGGCCTCAGGTGTCCTGAGTTTGTGTCTGCTGATATCCTGGCAGAAGATATAGCCCCGCACAGCCTTCTGGTACCTAAACATCTCCTGGTGGGGGGCTGGGAGGCGGCGGAAGGCCCAGGGGAACAGATCATACAGCTGTGGGGGAAGAGGCCCGCCCAGGGGCTGCTCAGGTGCTGACCCTGAGTCAGGGCAGCTCAGAATGGTGCTGGGGGCACCAAAGTGGTCTGGGACCTCTGACATGGGCATCCCAGGACTGCTCGTCATCTGGAAACTCTCCACACTCCCAAAGTAATCTAGACAGTAATGAAAGCAGTAGTAGCGGAGACTGGATCCAGCGCTCAGCTAGGATGTCGCAGGCCCAGATAGCTGTATTTAAGGGGATTTAACCTGTCTCTTACTCTCTGCCCACACTTCCATGCTCAACCACAATAAAGGAACTTTGATGCTGTGAATCGTCATTTTGCTGAGCAGAGGCTGCCTGAGGAACCCAGAATCAGGCCCCGTGGCCTTCCTCCTGCCTACCTGACACCCTCCCTGCTATGCCCTGGCTGAGGTCCCTGCCTGCCCTGGGCCACCAGCTGTCCAATGGTCGGCACACCTGCCTCCCCGAGGGCCAGCTTACCCTGCGCCAAATGGTGCTGACAAAGGCCAGGCCAAAGTCGATGGCTTGAATCAGTTCCTGGAAGAAGGGATCCTCCAAGAGGAAGTGGCGGCCAAACACGAGGGCCCCAATGACTCTGGCCGTGGACGTGACAATGTGTACCCGAGGGTCGAAGGGTCTACCTGAGAGCAGAGGGGCAGGGCTCAGGGTGAGGAGGCGAAAAGAGCACTGCCCTGAGTGTTCATCCAGTCTGTATACGGTCACTCATTGCAACACTCATTCATTCCCAGTCTTCAGTCATTCACTCAGCAAATGCTTACGGAGCAACTTCTATGAGCCAGGCTTGGTGACAGGCACTGGGTTTGCAGGGAGAGGTGTGGGAGACAGACCCATTTAAACACACTAGAACGTGGGGCAGGTATGTCCCAGCTGGGAACAAAGGATGCAGGGGCCAGCTGTGCCTGGGATTTGGGGAGGGCTTCTTAGGCAGGTGATGTCAGCCAGGTCTGAAAGGAGCAGTGGTTTCTCACAGGGAGGGAAGGGGTGTGGATTAGGACATTCCAGAGGGGGAACAGCATGTGCAAAGGGTCTGTGGTGTAAAAGGCTCGAGATGTTGAGGGAGGACATTTCCCCACCTGTAGAGAAGGGCTTCAGGCTTCTCAGTGGACTGGACGTTCCTGGGCCTGTGTCTGCCCACTTGCCCACCTTACAGAAACTTCTGATTTATTGATGTAGCACAAATCCCCTACTGGATCCGCAAAGGGTCCACCCCTTTATACACACATTCCCCCACCCCACCCCTAGGGCTCAGCCTCCTTGCAGAAGTGTGTGTGTTTGTTGTGGAGGGATTAGGGTGGGCCTGCCCCAGCCCGCTCCTTACCCTGCTCCTGGTGGAAGGCCTCTGCCAGCTCTGCCGCCTCTCCCTGCAACTGCAGCTCCAGTGCCAGCTTGCCTAGGCCTAGCTCCCGAAGCGTTGCCAGGCAGAAGCGTCTCTGCTGCCTCCACGTGTGCCCATTGCTGCAGATGACCCCTGGGCCCGGGTTGGGGGACAGTCAGCAGCCCGTCCCAGCCTCCCAGGCCAGGGCCACCTGCCTCTCACCCAGGCAGGGACAGCAGACCCCTGGGCAGCCTTCCCAATCAGCTCGGGGCTGGTGCTCTGACCGAGGGGCATTTGGGGGTCGTGTGGTCCGTGAGCCTGGTGCCATCAAGGTGGGCTCAGCTATGCCCTCCTCCCAAGCTGCCAACCTGATTTTGCCTTTAAGAGTCCCCACAAGAAATGGAGGAGGAGATAAAGAAGGGAAGGGAGGACGGAGCCTGGAGGGGAGGAGGCGGGGGGAAGGACATGTGCTGAGCCAGGCGCTGTCCTGGGCACTCTTGGCTGTGGGGCTCACTTAATCTCCCCCACATCCCGGGAGGCGAGAGCAGTCACTATCCCCATCTAACAGATGAGCACACTGAGGGACGGAGAGCGAGGCTGCCTCGCCCGGTCACAGAGCTGGTTCCTCCCCATGCTCGCCCCTCCCCTCGCACAGCGGGGTTTGAGGAGACCTGAGCCCTCCTGGCAGATTCCTCCCTGCTAACAGTTCTGGGTCACCCCAGCGGACTCCTGAGTGCGGTCTCCATCCAGCCACCCCGTTCCCCGCGGACAGGGCACCCTTGCCTCTGTCTCCAAACAGGTCCCGGAAGAGCGGGGTGAGGGGCCGGCCTGAGAACTGCTCCGAGTTGGAGACCAGGGCTTCCTTCACCACCCGGAAGCCGCTCAGCACCACCACGGGCGTCGGGCCCACCCACACGGTGAACACGTTGCCGTGAGCCTGGGCCAGCTGCGGAGAGACAGGCTCCCAGGTCTGCAGAGAAAGCTCAGCTGGCCCCATTCCCGGGCACCTTCCTCTTGGCATGAATCTCCACCTTCTCGCACCCAACACTTACCTCGGGTGCACCTTCTCAGTGCACCCGCCACCCCATTCGTCAGACAAGCCAAACCCTGGGTTCCCACAGCCAGCACTAGTGCCAGCTGGGGTCACATCACAGGCTCCCTGAGCACGTAGAATAGTCAGGGCCCAGCACTTACACACACAGCATCTGGTTTGGACCCCAACGATCCTGGGAGGTGGGTATGCTCTACCCATTTTACAGATGATAGTCAATTATAACGATACTTTCTTCAGGGCTCAGTGTCCAGTGTGGCCTTTACATAGATTACTTTAGTGCACTTTCAGTATAAGTGTGCGAGGTAGGTATCATTATCTCTAGTTTATGAAAATGGAGGCCAGGGAATTCCCTGGTGATCCAGTGGTTAGGACTTGGTGCTCTCACTGCCAGGGGCACGGGTTCAATCCCTGGTCAGGGAATGAAGATCCCATAAGCTTCACAGTGTGGCCAAAAAAAGAAAAAGAAAAACAGAAAGAAAATGGAGGCCAAAAAAGAAAGCAAAAGACCAGGGCTCCACACCCGGGTCTTCCGACTCTCAGTGCAGTGCTTTTCCTACTACATGACGAGCCTGGGGATCATGGTCATCTAGAATCTTCAACCAGAATTTTATAAAATACTTAGTCAACATTGATGAGAGCTGAGCATTGTCATGGGGAAGGGAATCGTCTCCTGCCCTCCAATTCTCAGCAATAATTCAGCTCTGGCCCGGATTTCAAACCCCCAACTCAGGGCAACAAAACCCTCCCACTGGTGGGATCCACCCACCCTAGAAGGGGGCCTGGTGTAGCAGTGCTACTTGAGTGTGCCCTCAGGGGTCCCATTCTCCCCAGTTCCCATCCCAAGTGGCTTTTCAGAAAATTCCTTCCAGCCACAAACAGGGCTCTCCTGGAGCAGAGTCCTGTTAAAGAGTTTTCTCCACCTCATTACATTGGCAGTGGAGCTCTGCTGCAGAGTCCTCTTGGGTGACCTCTGTGCAAAGTTTTTTTTTTTTTCTTTTAAACATTTATTTATTTATTTATTTGGTCGCTCCAGGTCTTAGTTGTGGCATGTGAACTCTTAGTTGTGGCATGTGAGATCTAGTTCCCTGACCAGGGATCGAACCCACGTCCCCTGCATTGGGAGCGTGGAGCCTTAGCCACTGGACCGCCAGGGACGTCCCTGTGCAAAGTTTTTACATTCAATGTTTGCAATCTCCCAACAACCCTGCGTTTGACAGATGAGGAAACTGAGGCTCAAGGTCATAGAGCAAGTGAGTGGCAGGTGCAGGATTCACCCCCCCCCACGCGTGTCTGAGCCCAGTTCCTTGCTTCTAGTGTCCCTGGCCTGAGAGGGAGGGTCCGTGTGCCCACCCCTCCAGAGGGCACGGGACATCCAACTCAGGACAGATTCCCTACCTGGAGAAGTGTCTCTGGGTGCAGCTGAAAGCTTAGTTGCCATAGGTTTCCAAGGATGGGGAAGGGGAAAGGACCAGGAGGACGGCGGCTCCTTTCCCAGTAGACGGTGCCAAGTTTCAGGAGCAGGAAGGAGACAGCCAGTAAAGCCAGCCCGCTGAGCAGGGAGAACATCTCGGGCCTGCACGTCCCTCACCCCTTTGCCTCCAGCCCTGGGCTGCCAGTGCGCTCCAGCCTTCTCTTTAGTTCTGTCTGGCCACCCTCCTCTCCAGCGCCGTCTGACCTCTGCTGTTATCCCAGCACAATCAGGCAGTGTCATGTTGGGAGGCAATCCCAGGAGTCTTCTCACAGTGGAGTAAATCCACTTGGTCACGCCAGTCACACCCAGGCCCGGCTACTCAGCAGGGCCACAGGGCCCCGGCCTGGGACAGGTTGGGACAGCTTCATTCCCAGAGCAGCCTCACCTCTGGCCCATGGAGCTCAACCCCAGTCAAGGTCCTCTCGGCCTCTTCCTGCGAGTCTCAGCCGACCGCCTGGGTCAACTCGGCAGGGATGGGGCAACCACTGGCAGCGGCGGTGTCTCCTCTCGGGATACGCTATTCTGGCTCAGCATGATGCAGACCGGGCTCATCTTTCCTGCTCCCTCTGCCCAGGTGCTAAACAGTCTCTCTGGAGGCCTCTCCAGCCTCCCAGTCACCCCCATCCCCGCTCCAGCCTCTGGTCAGCTTGGACTCTTCACCTGCCCGGGATCCTCGTGTTTGTCAGTTGTCACATTCTGTAGCCTTTGCTTTTATCTCAGCTGTCCTGGAGCCAGATTGCTGAGTCAAAATCCTAGTTCTCCCCTTACTAGGTGAGGACCTTGGGCAAGTTATTCAGCCTCCCCCTGCCTTGGTTTTCTCATTTGTACAATGGTGATGATAATTTTAGGCACTGCCTCGGAGAGTTGTTGTACCAGGTGTGGCGGGAGATAAATGGTATACTCAAGTTGAGTAAATTGAAGATAGTTTAAGAGAGACTTACAAAGGTGTGTGGGCAGGAGTTAGTGGAACCACAAGGCACGGTGCAGTGCTCCAGGGTAGCCACGTGGGGGAGCCCTGCCCAATCAAGGCTGAGAGAGGAGAGGGACATCGATTAACAAGTGTGGAGTTTCAGTTCAGAAAGATGGAAAAGCTCTGGAGATGGATGAGGGTGATGGCTACACAACAATGTGAACGCACTTAATGCCACTCAACTGTCCACTTAAAAATGATTAAAATGTGGGAAATTCCCTGGCGGTCCAGTGGTTAGGACTCCTTTCTTGCACTGCAGGGGGCCCAGGTTGGATCCCTGGTCGGGGAACTAAGATCCTGCAAGCTGCACGGTGTGGCCAAAAAAAAAAAAAAAAGCTTAAAATGGTAAGCTTTATACTGTGTATATTTTACCACCAGTGACTCTTGGTGGATCATTGACAAGAGCTCTGGCCTTCAGTAGTGAGATGCAGCGGGTTTATGGCAATCCTGCAGAAAATAAATACCTCATCCTCACTCTGCTCTACCCTCTGATGTCTGTAATGTAATGTGCCTCCCATTGGTCAAATCCAGTTAGAAGCTGGAGGGCAAGAAATCCCGTAGAAAATGTAAAATGGTGCAGCTGCTTTGGAAACAATCTAGCAGTTCCTCAAATGGTTAGTCATAGAATTAGCACATGATCCAGCGGTTCCACTCCTAGGTGTATACCCAAGAGAAATGAAAACATATGTTCACACCAAAACGTGTCCACAAGTGTTCACAGCAGCATCATTCATAACGGCCAAAAATGATGAATGGTCCATCAACTGATGAATAGTTCTCAGACTTCACTCTGCATATGGAAACCCTGCACTAATCTCTCCATCCACACAGCCAGTCCTTCCCCATCTCTATGCCTTTGCTCATGTAGTTCCCTCTGCCTGGAGGCCCTTCCCCCATGTCTCCTCCTCTAGAAGTTCCATCTATCTTCAAGGCCTCTCTCACCTGGATGTGATGACAAGGATCCTCCCCTCACAGGGCTGTTGGGAGGATGAGCTGAGACAATGTGAGATGAAAGTGCTTGTGGATAATGTACATGCTGGTACAAATACTGTTACTGCTGCAATTTCCACAAAACTGCTGGCCCAAAAGGCTTTTTATAAGTTGCCTTCCCCTCTCCAACATGTCATGTTCCTTCTTCCTCAAATTGTTGCTTAAGAGCCTACACTTCTTGAAATGCTTCTCTAGCCAACCTCACCGGTCTCTATCCACTACCTCCAAACACCCCAACCGTCTCCCACAGTGGTCCTTGCCTTGGCTCTGTTAACTACGTGGTGTCCACTCCATCTCTTCCACGATATGACAAGGTCCTAAGGGCAGGTGTCATGTTTCCCTTTCTTTGGGTTTCTCCAACAGTGTCACCCGATCGCTCAGAGTCCCAAGGTGCCATTAGGTAACGTGGACTTACTAACAGAAGGACCTGGTGGCCCCCCAGGCCAGTCCCATGGCTCACTTTCCTCTGTGTGAGCACACCAGTGTCCACTGCATGAGAGCTCCTCCATGGTGGTCCTTCCACACACGTCTAGACTTCTGCTTTACCCCTTTCTCTCCCCCACTGCAGTGTGGGGACCTTGGAATATCTCACATGTAACCTAGTACACCGTTGCAGCCTTTGAGTTAACTCAGATGGTTTTGGTGGTTTGGGCACATGAGGATGGTGTTCTGGGGATGGCTGGGGTGGGTGGTGCTGGCAGTCATGAGGGTTTTAGTAGAGGCTTTTGCACAGATGCAGGGAATTGGGCAGTAGCTGTGATGGTGACTCTGGTTTGGGAGATTGTCATAGGATAGAAAGATGGGTCGGTCATCTGTCTTGTGACCCACTGACCACATTTCATTCGGGTCCAGCTACATTCTGGGTATCTTGGCTAGGTAGGAATGTTTCTCAGAGCCTCCTCAAAATCAGATATAGCATTTGAAGCCTTTTCTTTAAGACACAGAAATTTATTCCTCTAATGGGAGACTTGCCTGGTCAACATTCCTAAGTGTGTTGAACTTTGACAAACTTCCTCCCCTCCCTCTGGCTCCTGAGGTTGGGATGTGGCTCCTGGAAGAGAGACACACACAGCACACAGGGCCAGACTGCAATCAGATTCCAGGGATGGCAGGTCCAGGACCTGGAACAGAGGCCCCAGGGCACTAGCCCCCTCCTCGTTGCTTGGCCAAGGCCCTCAGTGTTACACTGTGAGGTGTGGGCTCCCCAACAAGATGGTGGACGTGGGCCACATGGTTCCCACCTAGAGGGAAGTCCCCATGCAGAGTGTCTGATCCTGTGGTAGCCCACCCTCAAGTCGTACCTTCATAGATGGTCCCCTTATGATTCCAGCCACCATCACCACCCAGGCCATAGGGCTCCCTGTTTCCTTTTTAGAATTCTAAGCCAAGGGCGGACAAAGCTCAGACCCCTATCTCTTATTCCTCTAGGAAAAACTCAAATCAACTAAAGATGTCTTGGCTGAGCACCTGCCCTGTGTGAGGTATTTGCCCATCAAATTCCTAAACCAGTGCTTTCTATGACACTGTGATGGATGTTACTATAAGCAGGTAAGGTAGGGGATCCCCGGAGAAAGAAAACCAAGCAAGCCTGGCTTTCTGGACATAAAAGAAGCCATTTTTGACCTAAGCCATTTTGTAATCTAAGCCTGGCCACAATGCTGGCCCTTGATTGTTAATAACTAACGATCTTAAGGGAACAAAAGAATGCAGAAACAAACAGCTGTTATCAGGCAAGAGAAGTAAAAATAGCAAAGGTAATATCGGTTGTCAAGACTCCCAGTTCTGTTACGACAGTAAACATTAGCCTGAAGGGCTCAACCACCAGATCAACTGGAACCTAAGGGATGATGATGTTGACCTTTTCTGACCCTCATGACTTCAATCAACTAAAGCTTGGACTCTGTAGACCGCCCAGGCCCCTTTATGAATATGCATCTGCACTTAGCTTAAAACGCCCCCAGTTTTGCTGTTTGGGGAGAAACTGCTTTGGGAAAGATCCCGGTGTTCTCCTTACCTGCTGCGAGTAATAAATCCTTCTCCTCTCCTGCTCTTTGGCTTGGTTGCATCTTTTGGCTCGACACCCACCAGGAGGCGAACCCAGTTTTTGGGTAACATTATTGCTTCTGTTTTACAGATGAAGAAAGCAAGGGTGAACTGATTTGCTCAAGAAAGTGGTAGGGCTACAATTCTAACCCAGATTTTCTGTCTCCAAGTTCAGTTTTCTCTTTCCACAGCTGCCTCTCAGCTGGGACAAGCCAACATACTCAAAAGGGAGTTTACTAAAGGCCAAGAGAAAAACAAAAGTGAGAAACCCTGAGCCAGTCATGTTTCCAGAGATTCTGATGCAGCTGTAGAGGCCTCCTTCACAGGGCCCAGGCTGGTCCCAGGTCTGGCTTTGCATCCCGTCTGATGCTGCAGCCAGGACCCCCTTCTTCAGAACTGAGATGCCTTTTCCACTCCTCCTTTCTCTCCTCTCCCCCATCCAGGGGGACCCCCTTCTGTGGCCCCTGGAGAAACAGTGGCTATGGACAGCATATCACAGCCTCAACCAAGGGGCCTGTGCCCCAGGCAGGAGGTATTTTCCAAAATAGACTGCTCCCTGCAATGTGATGGATTCCAGATAAAAGGCTGCTTCCTCCCACCTCTAGATCTACCCAAACCTGGGCCTAATCTGTGCTCACTTCCACTCCACACCCACTCCAGCAAGGTTTGGGCTATCTGTAGTCCCACCCTTACCTCTCCCTCCACTCTGAAGGGGAGGAGACAAAAATAAGGAGGTACGGAGACCACTAGAGATAAAAGAAATAAGAAGAGGTGAGGGAGGAGAGGCCCCTAAATTTATCTCCGTACACACGAACAAAGAGAGGGACTTGTACTTCTTACATTTGTGTTGAATTTGCACAATGTGCCTTATGCCTCCTGGGAGTGAGTGGGAAAAAATACAGGTGGCCTCCGGACAGTTAGATGAAGTCCCCAAAGAACTGGAGCTATTTCTGGGGAAGATTGGGAGACCCACAGATCCCTAACTGAAGGAGGGTCAGACTCAGAGACCATCCCCAGGCAACCGGGGCAACGGCCGGCCCTAAAGGACATGTCATGCTTTGCACATTATAACATTAATTGTGCCTCTTTCATTCTCCAAAGTATCCCAGTTTGACCACTCCCCATGAACACCCTACAGCCTCCGACTCCGAAAGTCTCCAGGCTTTGCAGGCGGGGAATGATGATGTGATGTCTCACTGTAACGAGATCTCGGCATTGAGAATTCTGCTGAGTGTTCCAGTTCCCACAGGGAGTGGCTTTCTTTCAACCCCAATTTGAGAGGGGGAGTGGGGCCACAAAAGACACTCCCGCGCGCCACTGCTGTGCCCCAGGAGTAGGATCCCAGGGCTCAGGAGGAGGCTTGGTGTCTGAAGAGTGCGGCAGAGGGCAGCCAACACCCTCCTCACGCGCACGGGCACACCCACACCCAACACCTTCTGCCTTCACGGAGCTCCGGGGGTAGTTGAATTATTCATCAAACCAGAACGATGTTTTCGTTATACTCAGCCTATTCCTCTTATGCAAACAAGATTTATGGAAGTTTTTCATTAAAAATATTAAATATATTTTAAACAGTCAAAAGGAAAGACCCAAAATCTTATGGAGGACACTGGAAATAGACGGAGACAAATGTACTTACAGTGCCTGAGCTTAAGTATAAGAGTGGAGGGCTTCCCTGGTGGCGCAGCGGTTGAGAAACTGCCTGCCAATGCAGGGGACACGGGTTCGAGCCCTGGTCTGGGAAGATCCCACATGCCGCGGAGCAACTAGGCCCGTGAGCCACAACTACTGAGCCTGTGCGTCTGGAGCCTGTGCTCCACAACAGGAGAGGCCGTGACAGTGAGAGGCCCGCGCACCGCGATGAAGAGTGGCCCCCGCTTGCCACAACTAGAGAAAGCCCTCGCACAGAAACGAAGACCCAAACACAGCCAAAGATAAAAATATAAATAAATCAAAATCAAAAAAAAAAAAAAAGAGTAAGAGTGGAGACACCACGTGTTCCAGAATCCCCATTGAGAAGCAGAGAATTTTCCCAATAGCAAATTCTGAAAGGGATTTACTGTGTGGACTATTATCTAGTAGACCAAGTCGTCAACAGAGATTTTCTGGAAGATGAGCAGCAGCTTTCCTCATGGGTCCATTTCTGAGAGTGACTCTAGTACTGACCAAGGACAAAGAATTGAAACCAGAGGAGCGACGGTCTCTCTGTAAGTACAAAATGGCTCGCCTAGGGTGGCGTGATTTACAGGGAGAATCCGATCATACCTAGGAATGGGTAGTATCACATCTCTTAGTCAAACATTGTTTTGCTTATCTAACTATGAATGCCAGCAGTTGTATCACATGGTGGGTGGCCAGGACCGAGCACCTACAATCTTGACCAGCTGCCAGGCTCCCAAAGGAAATATCCACCAAGGATGCTCTAGGCAAAAACCCTTCCACTGATTGCTTCAAGGCTTTGCCCTCTGTGAGGCAGCTTGGTGGGTTAGTCTGGACAGTCTGGTGCAGAGAACTCCTGTGGCCGGTCTCAGGGAGGCCCAAGGCCCAGAGGCCTTTTTGGCCTTTTAGCACCAGCCCTGGGTTCACATCCTTATATTAGACCTTCAGACCTTTCCACACCCAAGGTGAGAACGCATGACCCCAAGGTAAAGAACACTGCCGATAGGAGGAAAGGGTGTCTGTACAACCCAGGCCAGAACGGGTCCAGGCACCCCCCCAGTCATGAGAGAGCCTGGCTGCTTGGAACAAGAGCGGAGAATACGGAGGAGGAGGAGGGAAAGAGAAAGAGACAGCTACAGAGAGCACACTGTTTCAGTCTCTCTTCTTTTTCAGCCGTGAGCTCCATGTGTCTGTTTTTGGTCTCCAGTGGCCAGCAGAGCGCCCAGCACTTAATGGGTGCTCCATAAATATTTTGGGGGGAAAGGAAAAAATCCAGAGGAAGCTAGAGTCCAGGTATTGGGAAGCTGGGAGGGAAGAGATAGTTGGGTCAATAACATGGGAAGGAGCAGTGAGAGCTTGGAGGGAAGGCCTCTCTCATAGGCCCATGGGGGTGAGGTAGGGGAGGACCCCAAGTGGGCCCGTTGACACATTTTCTGTCATCAGTGGACAGAATGGCCCCAGGACCACAGCCCACTAGATTCTTTGTCAAGGACACAAAAGATTCATCAGGACAGTGTCCCTCAGCCCCTAGAACTGTTCTGAGCAAGGTGAGTGTCTTGGCCCCAGCAACCGTGTGCCCACAGTCCTCTCTGGCTGGCACTGGGCCAGTCCTGGGTGGGTGATGGGGCTCCTCTTCAGGAAGGCGGCTGTGCCATAGCTGTGGGAGACCAATTCCAAGCTCTGACAGTTCTCACTTAGGCAGCAGCTGGCTTGGTCTTCCTATGCTGAGCCCACCGGAGGGGGTGGGTGGGAGTTTGCCGGAGCCCAGGCCAGAGACAGCAGCAGGATAGGGAGAAGATCCCAGGAAAAGAGGTGACCCCCTGCCTCCAAATACACACCATCTCCCTCGTGGGAGCTAGGAGGGATGGACACAGTTCTGGAGCTATGCTTCAAATGAGGTTACCAGGACCCAGGTTTTTCAGGACATATTTGTTGATCCACATTAATCAGAACTGGAGCTGGAAGAAATCTTAGAGACCATCTGGTCCAGCACATGCATTTATTCCTGAAGCAACTGAGGCTGAGGTCATAAGATGCAGGAGAACCACTAGAAGTCTAGAATCAAACTGTCTGGGTTTGAATTCTATGTAATTTACCACGTACTGGATGTGTGACCCGAGAGAACTTAATCTTCATGGACCTGCTTCTTCATCAGCAAAATGTGTTTAAGAACACCTGCCTAGTACAATAATGGAGAAAATTAAATAAGGTCATATTGCAGGCGCCTCCACAGTGCTTGGCACACAGGTGCTCAAATAATATGAGTACTCTCTTTCCTTGTTGAAGGTGACAACACTGATAGGTTATAAAGCTTATTAGGTTTAAAACCTTAATTAAAATACAACAAATCAATACCTGTTATGAAATAGACATGAGGATTTCATGGGACTAGTATTTTGTTTCTATACCTGTAAACAGGCTCCAACGGGTCACTAATTCCCTGCAGCAGAGGTGGCTAGATGTTCACCGAAGCTGTTTTGCCCTCAAAGCAGGTTTCGCCTCCTGGGCGCACAGCTAGACGTTGCCCAACCTCCCTTGTAGCGAGGTGCAGCTACAGAAGTGAGCTCTAGCCAGTGGAATTTGAGGGGAAGCAGTCTATACTATCTTTAGGTCTGGCCCACAAAAACTTCCTGTTCACCATTCCATGCTCTTTCTTCCCTGGTTTACTAGCCCACACAGAGGATCTGGCTGAGGACTTCAAGCCTAGAGGTTGGCAGAATGACCAGAAGGAGAAAGCCTGGGTTCACGAGTGACTCTCACTCCCGCCTCCCAGCACCACACTGCTCTGTGACAGGGGTGGGGTCATCGTGATAAGCTGCTGAAAGCTTGGCTTGTTACAGCAGTTAGCACACTCTGACTATCTACTTGGACTCAGGGAATTATAAGCTGTGAGAGGACAGAATGGTGATGTGGAAATTGCCTTTAAAAATCAAATTTAGGGACTTCCCTGGTGGTGCAGTGGTTAAGAATCCGCCTGCCAATGCAGGGGACACGGGTTCAAGCCCTGGTCTGGGAAGATCTCACATGCCACGGAGCAACTAAGCCCGTGCACCACAACTACTGAAGCCCGTGTGCCTAGAGCCCACGAGCCACAACTACTGAGCCCGTGTGCCACAACTACTGAAGCCCGCGCGCCTAGAGCCCGTGCTCCACAACAAGAGAAGCCACCGCGATGAGAAGCCCGCACACCGCAATGAAGAGTAGCCCCACTCGACACAACTAGAGAAAGCCCACGTGCAGCAAGGAAGACCCAACGCAGCCAAAAATAAATAAATAAATATTTTAAAAATCAAATTTAAAGACAACATGGAAAAATGAAAACTGAAACAACCTAAATATCCATCAAAATTGGATTGTTTAGAGACTTTCCTGGTGGTGCAGTGGATAAGATTCCATGTTCCCAATGCAGGGGGCCCGGGTTCGATCCCTGGTCAGGGAACTAGATCCCACATGCATGCTGCAACTAAGAGTTTGCATGCCACAACTAAGGAGCCTGCTTGCTGCAACTAAGGAGCCCATGAGCCTCCACTAAGGAGCCTGCCTACCACAACTAAAACCCAGTGCAACAACAACAAAAAAATTGGATTGTTCATATAAAAAGCACATCAAAGTCATCCTCTCAGTGAGACTGGACAGCCTCTCTATAATTTTACCCTCTGATGCCCTTCCCTGCTTTTTTTTTTTTTTTCCTGGTCCTTATCATTATCTAATATTCCATATATCTTACTGACTGCCTGTTCTCCCAATAGGATGTAAACTCCATGAGGGCAAGGATGTTTTCTCTTTTATTCACTACTATACTGTCAGTTCTTAGAACAGTGTCTGCCTTATACTAGATGCTCAATAAATACTTTTTGAATGAAACAAATAAGTGAATCTCTACAAGAAAATGCTATAAAACTATTAAAATCATGTTTCTGAAGAATATTTGACATGAGAAAATGTTCATAATATATTAGTTGAGATCATACAAGTTGTATAAGTAAGTTATCCTAATTTTATTTTTAATGACTTTTATTTTATTTTGGCCATGCCGTGAGGCTTGTGGGATCTTAGTTCCCCGACCAGGGACTGAACCTGGGGCCATGGCAGTGAAAGTGCCAAGCCCTAACTGCTGGACCGCCAGGGAAGTCCCTGAATTATATTTTAAATGAATAATGCTGTTATGTGTTTTTTAAAAATGCCTGGAAAAATATAGATCAAATTATTAACAGTGGTTGCCTTTTTTGTAGGAAGTGATTAAGATGCATTTCTACTCTCTACATTTTTATGTTTAAGTGTTATTTGGATTTCTAACAAAAATGCATACATAGTATTTTTGATAATTTTTTTAAAAAGAAAAAAATACATGTTTAGAAAAAGCTATAAAGAATACAACCAGGCATGAAGAACCTAGGGGCAAGACAGGAATAAAGACGCAGACCTACTAGAGAATGGACTTGAGGACACGGGGAGGGGGAAGGGTAAGCTGGGACGAAGTGAGAGAGTGGCATGGACATATATATACTACCAAATGTAAAATAGATAGCTAGTGGGAAGCAGTTGCACAGCAGAGGGAGATCAGCTCGGTGCTTTGTGACCAGCTAGAAGGGTGGGGTAGGGAGGGTGGGAGGGAGGGAGATGCAAGAGGGAAGAGATATGTGGATATATGTATATGTATAGCTGATTCACTTTGTTATAAAGCAGAAACTAACACACCATTGTAAAGCAATTATACTCCAATAAAAACGTTAAAAAAAAAAAAAAAAGAAAGAATACAACCAGGGACTTCCCTGGCGGTCCAATGGTTGAGACTCCGTGCTTCCACCGCAGGGGGTGAGGGTTTGATCCCTGGTCGGGGAACTAGGAACCTGCATGCTGCGTGGCGCAGCCAAAAACAAACAAACAAACAAACAAAAAACCTGTTAAAAAAAGAGAAAAGAATACAACAAGATAACACTGGCTATTTTTGGGTGATGGATTCCTCAGTAGTGTTGTGAAACTACCCCAAAATGTAATGGCTTAAAAAATTTTTATTTTGCTCAGGAATCTGGGGACAGCTCTGGCTGGCCAGTTCATCTCTGATTTACGTGGCATCAGCTGGGATGTCTGGGGCTGGAGGTTTCACTTCCAAAATGGCTTCTTCACTCACATGTCTGATGTCTCGGTACTCCCTGGCCTCACTCCATCTCCATACACTCTCTCATCCTCCAGGAACCCTCCATGTGCTTTGTAAACCTCACGGTATGCTGGTCTCCAGATAGCTGCACTGCTGACATGGTGGTTGGCTTCCAAGAGGCAGGAAGTGTGAGCTGCTAGGCCACGAAAGGGCTTTGTGCAGAACTGGCACAGCACCACCATATTCTGGTGATGCATAGGTGGTAGTGGTGATGCATAGGAGCTGGAAGTGGCTAAATTTACTGGGAAGGGGCAGGAGAACTGAAATAACTCAAGGCTTCTAGCCTGAAAGACTTAAGGAAGTCAGAGGGGCTATTAATTAAGACAGGGAGCACTGATTTGCAAGAAGCTGTTTGAGGGGCCTGGGAGATGCGCCCAGCAGGCAGCAGAGATTGGTACTAAAGAGAGAGGTCAAGCCCACAGTTGAAGGTTTGTGTTGGTGGGAGTGAAAGAATCCAGGCAAGGAGAGCAAAGGGAGAGGGCAAAAGGCAGGGAAATGCCTCCTTTTAAGGGGACAAAGCAGGTTACAGGGGTGGGAGGAGACCCAAGAGATGAAAGAACAAAACTGAAGGAGGGGAAGTTAGTGTCACATGCAGCAGTGAGCTTGACAAGGACAACCACGTAGGGCTCCTTCTGCTGACCTTGTTACTTTTTTTTTTTTTAATTTTTATTGGAGTATAATTGCTTTAGACTGTTGTGTTAATTTCTTGCTGTACAGCAAAGTGAATCAGTCATATGTGTGCTTATATTCACTTTTTTAGATTTTCTTCCCATTTAGGTTACCACAGAACATTGCGTAGAGTTCCCTGTGCTATACAGTAGGTTCTCATTAGTTATCTATTTTATACATAGTAGTGTATATATGTCAGTTCCAATCCCCCAATTCATCCCACCCACTTCTTCCCCCCTTGGTAACCATAAGTTTGTTCTCTACATCTGTGACTCTATTTCTGCTTTGCAAGTAAGTTCATCTCTACCATCTTTCTAGATTCCACATATAAGCAGTATTATACGATATTTTTGTTACCCTTCTTGGAGGGTAAATCCAGTGCACCCAATAAAGTGGTTGCTTACGTTGGTGCCGTCCAACAGAACTTTCCACAATGATGGGAATGTTCTATGTCTGCGCTGTCCAGTACAGTAGCCACAGGCCACATGTGGCTACAAGAGCACTTGAAATGTGACAACTGAGGAACTGAATTTTTTTTTTTAATTTATTTATTTTTGGCTGCAGTGGGTCTTCATTGCTGCACCCAGTCTAGTTGCGGCTAGTGGGGGCTACTTTTCGTTGCGGTGCGCGGGCTTCTCATTGCGGTGGCTTCTCTTGTTGAGGAGCATGGGCTCTAGGCGCATGGGTTTCAGTAGTTGTGGCATGCAGGCTCAGTAGTTGTGGCTCACGGGCTCTAGAGCGCAGGCTCAGTAGTTGTGGTGCATGGGCTTAGTTGCTCCACAGCATGTGGGATCTTCCGGGACCAGGGCTTGAACCCGTGTCCCCTGCACTGGCAAGTGGATTCTTAACCACTGCGCCACCAGGGAAGCCCTGAATTTTTAACTTAACAGCCAAACCCCTGAATTTTCAAGACACCGGTTTACAAAAAGGGCTGGGTTTACGATATGATTTCTGATGACTCAGCAGAACCAATACCAAATAGTTTAATGCCGCTTTCTTGGCTGCATTCAACATGAGATATTGAGAAACACTAGAATGAGTACCCTTTCGAATGGGCACTTAATTCTCAATGAGTTAATCTGAATGAATTGGCTGAAAGGGCCATTATATTGTTTGAATTGCTGAGAACCCTCAACGAACTTCATTTAAACTGTATTTCACCACAACCATCCATCTTACCACATCCCTTCCCACTCCCCCCGCTCTTATTAGCAGCACAGGCGCTTGATTTGATGACCATGCCCAGGAACACAGGCTGGAGGGACTAAGGCCCGCCGCAGCGATTCCAGGCAAGTGGGGCTCCACGCCCCTTGCAACCAACCAGCTCTGCTACTGGTCCCTCCCATCTGTCACTCCACAGCTGGATATTCAGATCCCAGGCTCCGGGACTCCGAAGCCGTTCAAAGACAGCTTGTTCCCCTCCCAGAAAATTATTTTATACACCAAGAGTTTTAGAAAATCCAAAATAATTTTATTCACTTTTTCAGATTTTTGCCTCCACAAGGTGTTCAGCAAACATGCTAAGGCGACAGAATGTCTAGTTGGTCACGACATGCAACGCTGACCATTGGACGGATGACAGCAGCGACCACGCCCACCTGAGCTACTGGCCCCAGAGCACAAACGGGGTTTGCGGGGAACACACCGAACCACACGGCACTCAGAACCTGAGGTAGGTCTCTTTACAGTACAAAAAACTTCTACACCAGTGTGAGACACTGATGAGCAAGAGCTGCTTTAAGTCGCAGACTCTGGAGAGAGGAAGAGACTCTGCGGCGACCACAGGGAGAAAGGGGAACAGACCCACAAAATCCTGAACCCTGTCACTGAACTGTGGGCTCGTGGGGCAAATGAAGGCAAAGGAAGAAGTACCACCGGGAAAAGCAGCAGTGGGCTCCAGGGTTCGGAACCGACGGGTTGAGGGGCCAGAGAGCTCTGTGCAGTGGCCAGCGTTAGGAACCTGAGGCAGTGGGACACTGGGAACAGACTCGATGCTTGTTGTGAAACAGCAGCGAAAAAGAGGAAAGCAGGAAGGACACTCCCCCCTCACCGAGGAACGTCTCGGCGATTCTCATTTCCGACGGAGGGAGCGAAGAGGGGTCTGGGACTTCACCCCACCGCTCTCCCGACAGAAACAGTGAAGTGACAACAGGACAGAAAGCAGGAGCCCTGAGAATTCACGGTGCTCTGCGTGGCCTCCAGTGGCCCCCGCTCCACCCCGCCCTGGAGTGGCTGCTGGGGAGGCGACAGGGGGGCCACTGGAGGGCCCGCTATTGCCACACGCCTTCCTTTTGGACACCCAGAAAACCCGGCACCATGAAACAACCAGCTGGGGAAGAACATATGCTACCCTTCCTATAGTCTAATAGTGAAACCAGATTCTAGTGCAGCAAACTGTACAAAAATGATAGAAAGGAATCTGCACTGTTCTTAGCACAGTGCTTATTTTAATATAAAATAAACGGCTTACATTTTCACTGGAAATATAGGCTATGTACAGAATTATATATAGATATAGCTACACGTATAAAGCTTCATTATAGGCCTCTGATACATATATAATAACGGTTCCCTGAACCTTTTAGAGTGCAATTAAGAACAAAAACTAAATTTTGTTTACATGAATATGGAATAAATACAATAATCAAAATATGACTCTCCCTAAAAGTGAAACACACAAGCCAATCCTGAATTGCTGTGCTAAAGATAAAATCGGGAAAGGCAAGGTTTCGGCAGGAGGACACGATGAGGGGCCCGCCCCAGGCAGGGAATGGCAATGCTCCAAAGAAAAGAGACTTGGGCGGCGGCGGGAGGAGTTAGCCCTTGACGGCGATCTTGTTCTCTGCAGCAGCGAACATGGCATAGAACCGGGAGCTGTCATTGGAAAGAAGGACCGATGGGGTGTCGAACTCCACCACCTGTAAAGGAAGGAGACGGTATCAGAATGTGACTCGGGGACACATGGGGTGATTTAGAGGATCCACTGCTCAGGAAGGGGGGCAAAGCCCAAAGACCCCTGAGGATGGAATCAAGGTGGCAATTCAACTAGCTCTGTCATGCCCAAATGGGTTCTTTTTTTTTTTTCCAACTAACCAGGGTTTAGTTAAGAGAAAGGTTAGAGAGAAAAACCTCCAGACCTCCTTCACATACGTCTCAATTCTTTCAGCCTTGGGTATGAAGGAATCAATCAACAAGGTCCTATAAGCTGCAGGGGGAAAAAATTGCAGCTCAAGTCAAAGGCATACCAGGCAAATGTCATCTCGTTGTGCAAGCTGATCTGAACCTATGGATAGAAAAGGAACAGCTCAGGATGCCTAGTTGGCAGGGGGAAAAAAGGGAAGTGAGTACAAAGTCAGTATAATCAACTCAGACAATTATCCATTCCTGTGATGGACTCCTAGGCGGCCACTGGAAATCATATTTCAGTAGAAAATGAATGATATGCTGGCAGAACCTGCCTCCCATGAGAGAGGACACGTACTCTCCCAGCCTCCCCTGCTGCAGGGCAAAGGCATGGAATACAACTTTGGCCAAGGAGAGGAAGGGGACATCTCCTAGGGTGCTTCTAGGAAAGGTTGTCCTGCCCAAGAGACAGGCATAAGGACAAAGTGTTCTTCCTTAGGACTGGCTGTGTGAGGGTATGACGTTGGGTGCTAGAGCAGACATCCTGCACCATAAGGGGAAAGGTAGACACTGGCTCTATTGAGGGATAGGCAGATTATAAGCAGATCCATATGGGAGAGGGAACAAGAGGAAAGGGCATTTTAGGTAGATGGAACTGTATGAGTAAGACACAGAGGCGAAAAAGCTTAGGGGATTCAAGATTGTTTATAGCCAACAGCACTGCAAGGAAATAGCAGGAAACGAAGAAGGCTGGGGGGCCAGATTGTGGGAAAGCTGGGACCAGCAAGAAGTTGGGCACCACTACATGACTGTAAAAAGCAGACATATAGGGACTTCCCTGGTGGTGCAGGGTTAAGAATCCGCCTGCCAATGCAGGGGACACGGGTTCAAGCCCTGGTCCAGGAAGATCCCATATGCCACAGAGCAACGAAGCCCGTGCGCCATAACTGCTGAGCCTGTGCTCTAGAGCCGCGAGCCACAACTACTGAAGCCCATGTGCCACAACTACTGAAGCCCACGTGCCTAGAGCCTGTGCTCCGCAACAAGAGAAGCCACCGCAATCAGAAGCCCGCGTACTGCAACAAAGAGTAGCCCCCACTCGACGCAACTAGAGAAAGCCCGCACGCAGCAATGAAGACCCAACGCAGCCAAAAATAAATAAATTAATTAATTAATTAAAAAACAAAAAAACAACCAAAAAAAGCAGACATATAGTGGCTGGTCTCAATAGCTTTGGGAAATTCTTGTGCATGTGAGTGAATTACTAAGTACACGTGCTCTCTGACCTAAGTCAAAATGTTACTGTTTACAAGCAACAAAAGAACAGGTAGTAAAGCATAATGAGAACCCTATAAGAGTGCTCTCAGCTCAATCTCTTGACTGGGAGGGCTGCATCCCGCCCAAAAGGAGCCAGACTACAGTCATTATGGCTGCTTATCTGAATGCTCAGAACTACTCTAAGAGGGCCATCTGCCCAATCCTGCCAGGGGCCAGTTTTCCCCCCAGACAAGGCCACGTGCCAAGCCAAGGTCCCCTGGGGGCTCAGTACCTGTCCCTGGGCCAGCACCATGATCCTATCAGAGCCCAGGACTGTATGTAGGCGATGGGCAATCGTCAGCATGGTGCAGTCGGCAAATGCTTCTCGGATGGTCTCTTGGATCAGCAAGTCTGTCTCCGTGTCCATGGCAGCTGTGGCTTCATCTAGAATCAAAATCTGCCGGGGAAGAGAAGAAAAAGAGGGATCCGACCAATTCCTTAAGCATTCTGGTTAATCTGGGTTTCACTAAAATGTATTTTATGATTCGAATTTTACACCATATGTTGTTTTTTCTAAATAGGTACACGCATATGTAAAAATACTGTTTTGTTTAGAACTGATATAACTTCAAACCCCTATGTTTGCTGTGATTTCCATGAATGAAAGGATATATGTGAAATACTGATCTAACAAAAAACTAGCCCCACTTGCTCTGTAACTCTAAACACGTACAGTAATCTTTCTGGACCTCCCTTTTCCAGTTTTAAAATGAGGGGACTGGATTTGATGACCTGGATATGTCTTGCAGTTTAAAAATGTTTTAAATCCATGGTTTCCAGTACTACAACTACTCAGTGGCTAGAAACAAGTTGTCCTTGGAAACTGAAGGCTCAGGGAAGTTAAAAATAAAAACAAACAAGCAAACAAAATACTCATATACCCAAATCGTGTCAAGGTTAATTTAGAAACATCTCTGGGCATACTCTTTAAGAAGTGCCACTGGGCTCGGAGCCAGGAATGCCTTTGGACCTTGTGCCACAGGCAAAAGCTGTTCTCCCATCTTCCTGCGCTTCTCTGCTGATCCCCCTTCCCTGCCACCCACCAAACTGCCTTACCTTACAGTGACGGAGCAAGGCTCTAGCTATGCACAGGAGCTGCCGTTCCCCCACTGAGAAGTTATCCCCATTCTCCATCACTTCAGATTCAAGTTTCAGAGGTAGCTGAGCAATCTAGGGAGAAAGGAGGTAGAGATTAGAAGGGTAAAAAAAAAAAAAGTAAAATTTGAAAGTGGAAAAAAAAAAAAGAAACTAAATTTGGTCAAAAATCCAGTGGCAAAAATAAATTATTCTGAAACAGATGAAAGAATTATTAGCCCAGAACCTAGCTCACCTAGAAAGAAGGTACAGGTGTGATGATCACGTAGTAGGACCACATTTTCTAGGCCATTCCATATTTCAGCTAAACTATTCTATTAGTCTCATATCATCAAAACGTCCCAGAAATTCCAATATTTTCGTCCCCAAAGCCTGTCATTTTTGGTTCTGAAAATATGGTCATGCAATGAGAAATGGGGTAAACGAAATTACTCTCTTTCTGAAGTCCAAAGCTGTAGGCCCATGCCTGTCAAACCTTTCTTTCCATAAACTATAGAACGTATTCTTCGAGTGAACTTGTTTGAGGAAGCCCAATATAAAGGTGATGAAGGCAGAGCGGATCTAGTTGAATTAGCGGAAGAGATCCTGGGCTTGTGTGCAGGAGCACAAGAGACCCTACTCCAGGCCAGGGGTATCTGCAGATTGTGGCCCCTGGAGGGGGGCTGCTGAGTTACCCTAAGAGGTCTGTGAATCCATACACACACTTTCTCAATAAGTGATATATCTCTTACACATATATAGATGCTTCAAAAAGATGTTGTACTGTTACAGTTAATAAGAATAGAACTTGATTTTAAAGCATTACTGAATCCTGAGTGGTTGTCATTAATATCTTCTCAATTAATGGATAGTAAAAAGGGCAATATGACCATGGGAGGGGGCTAAGGGGGGAGGTGAGAGTTGGGAGATAACAACCTTTATGCCCTTTCTGAAATGCCTGGGAAGCCCTGCTCTAAAGTGCTCCTCCACAGACATCCTGGAGGTGGAGGGAAAGGCTGGGCTGGACAGCGGCAGCCAGAGCAGGCTGGAGTGACCACAGCACCACTGTGTTTCCAGCCCTGAAATGCCAGCAAAGCTCTCCGTCAGTTCTTTACTTACACATTCTTTCATGTGTGTCCTTTCTAGGGCATCCCAGATCTGGTCTTCAGTGTACTGGTTGAAGGGATCCAAATTTGACCTAGTGAGAAACATAACAGGAATTCTCAGGGATCCAACCTGTAGGTGACCATGCTGCAAAGGCTGACTGTGGTAAAGGTCTAGACTTTGGGGCTCAAACCCCATCCAGCCACAGGGGGAGGCTGAGATGGGAACGCTGCTGCCTGCCTGTCGCAGGAATGAGCCTCCCTTTCTTCTTCACAAAACTTTATTATTTTTATTATGTAAATGATACGTTAGTTACAGAAAAATTAGGAGATATAGACATACAAAGACCAAACAAAAACTAATGTATGTTTAATGACTTCTTATCAGACCCTCAGAAACAAACACTGTTAGCACTTTGGCATAGATCCTTCTGGATTTTTTCTATGCATATACATGTTAAAGTATCTCTCTCATATGTATAAACTGAGAAAAACGCCCTCTTTCTTCTTGCTGCACCAGGGTGAGAGCGCTGCCACTGAGCAGGGGTCTCAACAGCTAGCTGACCAGGAAAGGAGCCAATCCAGCAGGAAGGCAGAGGAGAAAGCTGAGCATAATGGGGTCAAGAGGAAGGATTTTACTGGCACCGAAAACTAGTTTGGGGACTATTCTTGCTTACTGTACTAACAGTATCCACCTCAAGGACATCAAGATTGATACCAAAAGAACAGGTCTAGGTATTTCTGGAAGTGTTAAAGGCAGGAGAAAAAGCTCTTTGTCATGGAGAATGAGGGTGAACAGGTGGTGATGAAACAGATATTGGGTGGAAAGTGGGCTGTTGCATTAATTTGGGGTGTCTTGTCTCGACCTAAACGTCGCATTTGTGGGTCTAGTAATCTGAAAGGTATTAAGTATAATTTGCTTTGCTCATAAATTATGGTTGGCACATGAGAAATAGAAAAATCTTTGGGAGAACCTTAGCCCTGATCCACACTCGTCTCTGTGTCTGGGGAGACTAATCCCAGGCGTGCAAACGCAAGCAGGTCATTATCGCAGAATTCTGCCCCAGAGGAGAGCGCAGGCAGGCACACGCCACCTCTGGACTCCTGGGCAACTCTCTAACCGGCCCTGCTCTCTTGTGCCCCTTTGCACGTGTGCTTCCCCCGACTTAGAACATGCGACCTCTCCCCACCTTTTTACTTGAGAGGCACTGGTAAAACAAGGGCTCTGGAGCCAGACTGCCTGACTCCTTCACAGCTTCTATCAATGACAGCTGTGTGAACTTGGCCAAGTTAGCCTAACTACTCTATGCTTCAGTTCCCTCAACTGTAAGACAGGGATAAAAGAGCACCTCCTCAAAAAGGTTTGTTTCGGGGACTACATTTCACATGTATAAAGCACTTACAGCAGTACCTGCGGCAGGACTGGCAGTGTGTATGTGAGAGATACGATTACCGTGTTATTATTATCATTGTTCTTATTCCTTGGCTGTGATTCCTGCTTGTCCTTCAGCTCTCAGCTTAGATGGGGTCTTCAGGAAGTGTCTCCTGACCCTTCAAGCCTGGACTGGGGGTCCCCCTGCTCACCCCTATAATGGCACTCGTCACTTTGTTCACTTGTCTCTCTCCTCCATTGGATTAGAATCCTTGTCTGGATCTTATTCACTGTTGTAGCCCATGTATACTGTCTAATATTTTTTGTAAGAAAGAAGAACTTATTCCTCCCAACCTTATTTGAGTTCCTGATAACAGACATTAGTATGTCACAACTTAAGTATTTTCAGTAATAACAGAGGCAGAAAGCAGCATGGTGGAGGGCGGGTGTGTGCACACATGGGATCCGGGCAGACTGGCTTCGATCCCTGCTCTGCCTCTTACCATCTGCGTGACCTTGGACAAGTTAGTCCTCAGTCTCCTCATCTATAAAATGGGGAGATAGTGACATGACCTGGTAGGTTGCTGTGAACATTAGAGCTGTATAGATACAGTGCCTGGACCACGGCAGACACTCGATAGCTGGTAGCTGTTAAACTGACAAGGGACGTGGTCACTTTAGATGCCTGGTTGCACTGCTTGGTGGTTTTGACTCTTATATTTGATGCATTTTTCAAGTGGACACAATAATCCCAGGATCCTGAATACCAGGATCCGAAATAGTTCTGATAAAGTCCTAGCCGTGAAAGGTCTAGATGGGGAAGACATTCTCTGCAGGCATGCCATCTAGGAAGAGCCCTCTCATTTAAAGAATGATGGTCTAACAGTGAAATGGCAGAGCATGGGCCTAAGTCTAAGGAGAAGCTCACCTGCTTCTAATCAAAAAGAGATGCTGAAAGCCCCTGATCTTCCTTGTCCCTCTAACCCTCTGGAGTCTGCCTGAGCTTGCCTCAGAGTTGATGAGATCTGTGTCTACGGCTCTCTCTCCAGCTGCCTTGTACACTGATACACCAACAGGTCAGGGTGAAACCTGTGTTCTCCATCCCAAGTCTGAGGGATAAAAGGTTAATCACGTTTTTGTTTGGTTCAACACAGACTGGTGGGAATTCCCATGGGGCAAGATTAGCACAATCCACCCCCCCCAAAACAACAAAAACAACAACAACAACAACAAAAAGATTAGCACAAGCCTCTGAGTGACATTTATCTAGATGGCAATGCAAGTTTTCACAATAAAATATTCTCTCTCCTTTTGTGTCTCATATCGACTTTCTCATATTTTACAGCAGGATTCCTGACCTTAGGGCTCACAACAGGTGTCTCACTTTTGAACCATAATGCTCAGAGCTCTTTTTTTTTCTTTTTTTTTTAAAAACAAGTTCCTCAGAGCTCTTTACAAGAGTCTTTGGAAGTCCTCATCAAACCTAGACAGAAGGGGCACCCGCCCAGTGGGAAATCACAACTGGTTCCATACAGGGGTCACGTCCTGCTTTGCCTGGTCTCTTGCTCCTCACCCTCCACCTTGGTCTCTGTACCGCTGCCCCACAGGACTGCACGCTGGAGAAGGGCCTCTGCCCATTACAGGGAATCAACTCTGACCTCGGGCAGTAGGACCTGAAGTCGGTCCACATGTGGTTTAGTGCCGGGCTGCTCTGGATCTGCATCCTGCTCTGTGATTCCCACTTAGCGTCACGGGACCCTATTGAGCTAGAATCTCCCCCTGTCGGACAGTTCTGCTAGGTCAGTTCCTGTTGCGTCTCCATGTGCCCAGGTTCCTATCTTGACAGGCTGCTCAGGCTCCCAAGTTTTGGGGCCCCACCTTGCTCTGGTTTTATCCGTGAGCTCCCTGATTATAAATATCTGCCTTTTGGGGTCTCTGAACACTGCCCAGTCGCCACTGCTGTGGTCTGTTTGCCAGAGGAAAATCCATATTACCTAAGGCTGGAATTCCCAGCACCAATAACTTGATAAATTGCCACCTATGGTGTGATGCCTCACTTTCTGGATTTCTGGTTTAGCCCATCTCCTACCTCTTAAATCTTCCCTTTCTCTACCTCTTCCTGGAAGGAATGTGTAATTCTAGGTTTTAGATTTTACCACTTGTTCAGATTCCTCCCACGTCTGCTGAGTTGAGTCCTTTGTACAGAGTTAAAGACCTCAACAAATATATGTTCAAGATTGAAGGGTCCATAATGTTGGTTTCCAGGAAAGGAATGTGTAGAGTTCCCCTAGACTTAGTCTAGGAAGTGTTCTTTAATACTGTACAGTGATGCCTAGTGTCATGGGTTGAAGAGTATCCCCCAAAAAGATAATGTTGAAATGTAACCCTCAGTACCTAAGAATGTGACCTTATCTGGAAATAGGGTCAGTGTAGATGGTATTAGTTAAGATGAGGTCATTCTGGAGTAATGAAGTAGGGTGGACCCTTAACCTAGTAGGACTGATGTCCTTATAAGAGAGCCACATAAAGACAGAGACACAGAATGAGAGGGCCCATGTGACAACAGAGGCAGAGACTGGGATGATGAATCTACAAGCCAAGGACACCAAAGACTGTTGGCAAACCACCAGGATGTACTAGAGGCAAGGAAGGATCCTACCGGTTTCAGAGGGAGCATAGCCCTGTTGACAACTTGATGTCATACTTCTAGCCTCCAGAACTGTGAGAGAATACATTTCTGTGGTTTTGGGCCACCCAGTGTGTGGTACTTTGTTGCAGCATGCCAAGAATACAAATACATCCAGTAATTCATCAGATACCTCTTACCAGACAAAGAGTGAGTACACAAGAGTGCAGTCCCCTGCTCACTGAGCAGCTGCCCCATCAGACTCGGCAGACACACAGACGGGCTTGACATTCAACCCCGCCCAGGCCCGTCACACCAGCTGAAGGAGACTCCCAAGGCTAAGCAATGGGTTCCGGATATGTAAGGAATATACACGTACACCAGCAGGTGGTAAACATACACATTAAGGCAGACCAGACTGATCTCAACAGGGAACTCAATCAGGAATGAAAAATATATATATATATATACCCTCATTAGAGGGGCCGGATGGTCCTGGTCTGACCCACAGATACAAATGAAAGCGAAGTTATGCATCCACTGCATCAAGTACTCAGCTGGGTAGATGGAGAGAAAGAAAAGCATCTGAGCATGAAGGCACTTATTTTTAACAGTCAGAACTCCTGGAGTCCTATGTTGCTCAAAGTGCATTTTCATCTTTGGTTCTTTATATGTTATTTTTAGCAATATTCTAAGTTTACCTATTGACTACTACTGAATAAGGTCAAGAGTATCTCCCGGGGTGTCTGAGGATACAGCAATCCCCTCCGGGCACACGGAAGACACCATGCTGAACCACGTCGTCCTCTGTCGGTGGTGGGTGCCTCCCTGCGGCCTCAGCCTCAGGACAGGAGACTACGGGACCCTCAGACCTTCATCTCTCAGGATGTTAAAGGAAAACTCAAAATAGTTATTCAGAACCAAGGTCTGGCTTTTAGTTAAGAGTAGAGTACGTGAAAAAGACTAAAGAGGACAGCAGAAGCTATGTGAAAATTTTTTTCAAGAAGGGGGACAGAGGCTGTGCAAATCTGAAAGCCGATGAGATTTTGAAGATGTCGGAAACAGAAAGGTAACTAATGGTCAAGACCCCTGCGGAAGCAGGCACAACCCTAGTTTTTGGAGAAAGAGATTACCTCTCGAGGTAGTGATTAAAGAGGCTGTGGTGATAACTTCAGAGACAATACAGTGAGTGGAGTGAGGGAGAGCCCAGGCTCTCAGCCAGACAGCCCAGGTTCTTATCTTTGGGCAAATTATTTAACCACTCTGGGTTTTAGCTTCTTCATCTATAAAATAGGCTTAATAATAGTGCCTACCTCATTTGAGTTTTGAGTATTTGATGAATTAATACAATTTAAATGCTTAGGACAATTCACCGCATAATAAGTCCTCAATATGCTTAGCTACTACTATTGTTGTTGTTCTTTAAAGCAGCAATACCTGGCACCAAAGGACCTTTTTCTTTCTTTTTTTTTAAAGACAATTTTTTTAGAGCAGTTTTAGGTTCACAGCAAAATTGAGAAGAAGGTACAGAGATTTCCCATATACCCCCAGCCAGAAGGACTTCCACAAAAGTTAGATAACATCTAGTGTTCTTCATATAGTGATCCTAGACTTAGCATTACTTTCTGACATTGAGACTAGAAGCTTTGGGGGATTCTCCGGTTCCACTAAGGGACTAAGACGTCAAAAAAAGTAAAAGGGGGTCCCTTAAACAACAGAATAATTCAAAGACAAATGAAAGATCTTGAGATTCTAAGATTCTGCTTCAAATCTGGAGCAACTTCCATTCCCTCTAGAGCACTAGGTGCTTCTGCTTGAAGGTGTCTGGGCCCAGAATGAACCAAAGCAGAGTGGGTCAGTTGTGGGCTCAGTTGTTTTTGTTGTGATTTTGAATTGAGAGCTTGAAATATTCCTCAAAAGCAGAAAAAAAAAAAAAAGTTAATGGGCAGTTGGAAAAGGAAAGAGAGCATCTCAACAGGAAGAACTGAGAACACTGCCTCTCGCTAACAAAGGGATGCCAGGCAGAGATGCTCCAGGTGATGAGAAGTGCTCACCCCCCACAAGGAGACTGAGACGCAGAGACACGCTAGAGCGACAGCTGAGGACAACTAGTCTCACTAAGGGGCAGATTAACCACCAGCCAAGGCAGGCTGCAGACAGTCCACAAGGATGGAAAGCATTTGAGCAGGAGCTGGTTAGGGCAGAGGCAAAGAGATAGGCTTTCTGAGATCAGGAAGCACGGGTCCTCTGGGGAAAGAAAAGTACTGCCAGGACCACGAAAGAAGGAAGGTCAACAAAAGTGTTAGGGCTGGATGAGAAGGGACCTCTCTTCCTGGAGCCAACCATCAGGGCAAAAGGCAGGGGAAAGGCACTGGCCACAGAAACACAGGCCCTACAATTCAAACCCAGACAGTTGGATGAGGGAGGGCTGGATGAGCTATTGGAATGGACTGAGGTTCTGGCTAACCTAGGGAGGACTGTGCCCCTAAATGATCCGGTCTATGATTTATTTATATTTGTATGCAGAACAATTCAGAAATGTTTAACTTGCAAAATTCTCTGAGTTCTGTTTGTTTGATTTTGGTTTTACCTTGACTTCCCTCTAAGAGCTCCTGATATGTTTTAACTGCATGTCGGTATCTCCAGGAGAGGTATGCACCCCCAATGCTGGTTAAAGGCAGTGGAGAGACAGTTTCCAAATTCAGAGTCTCCTGGAGGTAGCTGAGGAAGCAGCTGATCTACCCTGCCTTTGCCTTGGGAAACTCATTATAGGCCTTCTAATTTTCTAACAAAAGCAAAAGAACACCAAAAGCTGGATATTCTTTTAAAACTATGAGAAACCTGAGAGGATAAAGGGAAGACAGAAGGTCTGGGATTTAATTTGTCCTCACTACTGACTTAAAAAGTCAAAATTACAGCAGGCAGAAAGTGAAACTTATATGATTTCCTAGGTTTGCACAGCCGACTAACCAAACAGCGCTCCGAGCTCAATTACTAAAAACTCAGTCAACAGCACACCAGCCACTGAGCTTGTCCATCAAGTGGCAACATATCTCTGGAGCTGATAACAAATGGCCCCATCTCCCACGAAGGCTGTGCTTCCACAGTGTTCTACAAACAGCAGCCAGCAGGTCAATTCTTAACCATTAACTCCAGAAGCCCGAGTCACAGACCCAAATGAAGTGCTGTAAAAATTTGAAATGAACGCTGATACTTCTTGGTGGCAGCATATTCAAGGGAAGTCTAACGTTTAACATGCCTTATTTCCTAGTTCTCTTCTGTTTTTAAAATTTGTTATTATTTTTTACATCTTAATTGGAGTATAATTGCTTTACAATGGTGTGTTAGTTTCTGCTGTATAACAAAGTGAATCAGCTATACGTATACATATATCCCCATATCCCCTCCTTCTTGCGTCTCCCTCCCACCCTCCCTATCCCACCCCTCTAGGTGGTCACAAAGCACTGAGCTGATCTCCCTGTGCTATGTAGCTTCTTCCCACTAGTTATCTATTTTACATTTGGTACTGTATATATGTCAATGCCACTCTCTCACTTTGTCCCAGCTTACCCTTCCCCCTCCCCGTGCCCTCAAGTCCATTCTCTACGTCTGTGTCTTTATTCCTGTACTGCCCCTTGGTTCATCAGAACCATTTTTTTTTTTTGTTTTTAGATTCCATATATATGTGTTAGCATACGGTATTTGTTTTTCTCTTTCTGACTTACTTCACTCTGTATGACAGACTAGGTCCATCTACCTCACTACAAATAACTCGATTTCGTTTCTTTTTATGGCTGAATAATATTCCACTGTATATATGTGCCACATCTTCTTTATCCATTCATCTGTCAATGGACACTTAGGTTGCTTCCATGTCCTGGCTATTGTAAATAGAGCTGCAATGAACACTGTGGTACATGTCTCTTTCTGAATTATGGTTTTCTCAGGGTATATGCCCAGTAGTGGGATTGCTGGGTCATATGGTAATTCTATTTTTAGTTTTTAAAGGAACCTCCATACTGCTCTCCCTAGTGGCTGCATCAATTTACATTCCCACCAACAGTGCAAGAGGGTTCCCTTTTCTCCACACCCTCTCCAGCATTTATTGTTTGTAGATTTTTTGATGATGGCCATTCTGGCCGGTGTGAGGTGATACCTCATTGTAGTTTTGATTTGCATTTCTCTAATGATTAGTGATGAGCATCCTTTCATGTGTTTGTTGGCAATCTGTATATCTTCTTTGGAGAAATGTCTATTTAGGTCTTCTGCCCATTTTTGGGTTGGGTTGTTTGTTTTTTTGATATTAAGCTGCATGAGCTGCTTGTATATTTGGGAGATTAATCCTTTATCAGTTGCTTCCTTTGCAAATATTTTCTCCCATTCTGAGGGTTGTCTTTTCGTCTTGTTTATGGTTTCCTTTGTTGTGCAAAAGCTTTTAAGTTTCATTAGGTCCCATTTGTTTATTTTTGTTTTTATTTCCATTTCTCTAGGAGGTGGGTCAAAAAGGATCTTGCTGTGATTTATGTCAAAGAGTGTTTTTCCTATGTTTTCCTCTAAGAGTTTTATACTGTCTGGCCTTACATTTAGGTCTTTAATCCATTTTGAGCTTATTTTTGTGTATGGTGTTAGGAAGTGTTCTAATTTCATTCTTTTACATGTAGCTGTCCAGTTTTCCCAGCACCACTTATTGAAGAGGCTGTCTTTTCTCCATTGTATATTCTTGCCTCCTTTACCAAAGATAAGGTGATCATAGGTGCATGGGTTTATCTCTGGGCTTTCTATCCTGTTCCATTGATCTATATTTCTGTTTTTGTGCCAGTACCATATTGTCTTGATTACTGTAGCTTTGTAGTATAGTCTGAAGTCAGGGAGCCTGATTCCTCCAGCTCCGTTTTTCTTTCTCAAGATTGCTTTGGCTATTTGGGGTCTTTTGTGTTTCCATACAAAGTGTGAATTTTTTTGTTCTAGTTCTGTGAAAACTGCCATTGGTAGTTTGATAGGGATTGCATTGAATCTGTAGATTGCTTTGGGTAGTATAGTCATTTTCACAATATTGATTCTTCCAATCCAAGAACATGGTATATCTCTCCATCTGTTTTTATCATCTTTAATTTCTTTCATCAGTGTCTTATAGTTTTCTGCATACAGGTCTTTTGTCTCTTTAGGTAGGCTTATTCCTAGGTATTTTATTCTTTTTGTTGTAATGGTAAATGGGAGTGTTTCCTTAATTTCTCTTTCAGATTTTCCATCATTGGTGTATAGGAATGCAAGAGATTTCTGTGCATTAATTTTGTATCCTGCTACTTTACCAAATTCATTGATTAGCTCTAGTAGTTTTCTGGTAGCATCTTTAGGATTCTCTATATATAGTATCATGTCATCTGCAAACAGTGACAGTTTTTCTTCTTCTCTTCCAGTTTGGATTCCTTTTATTTTTTTATTTTCTAATTGCTGTGGCTAAAACTTCCAAAACTATGCTGAATAACAGTGGTGAGAGTGGGCAACCTTGTCTTGCTCCTGATCTTAGAGGAAACGGTTTCAGTTTTTCACCACTGAGAATGATGCTGGCTGTGGGTTTGTCATATATCCTAGTTCTCTTCTAAATGATGATTTAAAAAATTAAGAAAAATGGTTATTTTTCCTGAGTCAAAATTATAAGGTTAATTTTATTCTCAAAGGTATTCCTGTGGCCTCTAAAAATAGAGAGATTTATGGGAAGGAAGAGCAGATTTGGCAACACCTCTCAATTTCTTAATATTAGAACTGAGTCTTCAATAAGTTTTAATTCTCTTTAATGTTGCTTGTTTGACCTTGTTATCTCAGTACCCAAAGGGAATGACATCCTCATCAACAGATCCAGTCTATGCTGTCCAAATTCATTAGTGTTTTAGAGAAATGCCAAAGTAAACACACCCAAGAGCATTCACCCCACATGAATGCAGGTGAGAAGTCAGTTTCTCCACCAAACCTCCTTGAATCAGTGGGTTCAAATGCCACTTCTGAAGAAAGGGGGGGCGGTGTGGAGGCCTAGTTTTAAAGACAAGCCTGAACATTGCCTGTGGTTATTTGAAATTAAGTTGGTACCTTTTTTTTTTTTGGAAACTGTTAAAAATTAAAGAGGGAATGGCAATATCACTTTTAGAGTGATTAAAAAAAAGGAGTCCTATCTAGGTCAACTGTATAGTTAAAGCTGTTTTTATTTAGACGGAATCAACTTAAATACAAATGGACTCAAATTATGGAAACACATTGTTTTTAGGAGGCAAAAGCTTCAGGCTAAAGGTAGAATAAAGCATAGGAAAAGATAACGGGGTTAAACATATTTCCTTCTTAGTTATTTTATCTTTGGCAATCTGGCAGATTTCAGAGACAGGCATCATTCTAGAGTAAGAACCAAAGGTGGGGGAAGATACTGGAAGATGAAAAAACGTGAGGAGTAATAATGCCTGAAGACCATCGTGAGAACTGTGACTTGGAGTGTACCTAGAAGAGAGTACAGCATGGGGAGGACGATGATGGCTGCTACCACGTATAGGATGCTCGCCCTCTGCCAGCCTCTGTGCTTGTATAAAATTTGTACAAATTTATTCAATCTTCACAACAACAGGGCTTAGTAGTACCCCCATTTCATGGAGGAGAAAACAAGCTTAGGAGTGGTTAACTTGTCTAAGACACAGAGCCCAGATCTCTCTGACTTCTTACCACCACGCTGCAGGGCCTCTGGGCCCCACTTAGCTAATGAGATGGCTCGCACACTGGAGCTGCCCCTTCTGCGATGGGGAGCACGTGGTGTCATGGGAAAGCGCTAGATCAGAGGCCACTAGATCTCAGTCCCCGCTGGAGGCCCTAACGTGCCCACCTGGCCTGAAATGTGGCACGAAACACGTGGGTGCTGAGCTCCTCACCTGACAGTGCCGCTGAAGAGCACCGGCTCTTGGGGAATGATGGAGAGTTTGCTCCGGAGGTCAGCAAGGCCGATATCACTGATTCTCACTCCGTCGATCTTGATGCAGCCTCCAGATAACTCCACCAGACGGAAGAGGGCCATGCCCAGAGAAGACTTCCCTGATGAGTCAGAAGACGGGCAGAAAAGTTGTTCAATTAGCAAATTCTGTGAAGACAAAACTGGTTTATTCTCAGGGCAACATCATCTATTTTTCTATTTCTGTTCAATCATTATTTCAACTGATTAACTCAGATAATGTATAAAATGACAGCCAGAAACAAAAACAAAAACCAAAACCAATGAACTTTCCTGGGACTTCCCTGGCAGTCCAGTGGTTAAGAATCCACGCTTCCACTGCAGGGGGCACGGGTTTGATCCGTGGTTGGGGAACTAAGATCCCACATGCCACGTGGTGCAGCCAAAAAAAACCCCCAAAAACAATGAACTTTCCTAGGCTACCAAGCATATACCTTTACATCACACAGCTCCAGCCTGAGAAGGAGTGGGAGGGACCGTTATTCTCTCATGAGAGTAAAATGGAAAAACGCCTCCTGTCTATCTACCATTCTGCAAGTCAGACCCATAGTTTAGATGCAGAACCACAGGTTTTGATCTGTTAGAGCAGTTTTCCTAGTTCTTGACCCTCCTCCCCTCCTCTGGCTCCATGTTCTGAAAGACCTCTCATGGCAGCCTTGTGACTGTCTATTCAGAGGTCAGTGAGGGCACAAATACCTGCCTCACCCCAATGTTTGCAGCCACAGTCCTGCTGTTGAGATTTGACCCCCGTCAAACAACCTGTGGGAACCCAGAACGTCCATCTCCCTAAGGTAGGCGTCCTCAGGTCCATCTACCAGAAACGAGTTGGGAAACCTGAGTCCATGTAGCAGGACAGTTCTTGATGAGGCCTCTCTTCCTGGAACTGGCTTTTTCAGGACTGGAGGATCTGGTTAGTGACCCCTCACCCAGGCAGAAGGGAGGAGGTGGAGGCCCTCCCCAGTGCCGTGGCAGTAGTTCAAGATTTAAGCTGAGGAAGGAATGGCGCTCAGATAAATAGGTTAAGTTGTTCCATTTCAACAAAAGATCTGAGACTAGACTACCTTTGTACTGATGGAACGTGCTGGTAAAAAAGGCAATGAGGTCCTCACGGTGGTTACAACCACGGCAGAGAGCCAGGGCCTATGACATAGTCTCAGAAGAAGCTTATTAGGATTACAGTTTAGACTTCGTAAGTTGGGTTATTTATAATTATTTTATTTTTGTTTATGTCTCATCTGTCACTACTCATGGTTTAATAAAGTCTTGGTGAAAATTTCGGTCTGTCTTACCTGTGTTAAAGGGAAATCACAGGAAGGGAGGTCAGTCAGAGCTTTCAGGGGAGCAGTGCACCCCTGGGGGCCAATGTAGCAGAGGGAATTCGAGGGAGAAAGCAAGGTAAGAGCCATGGGGACATTCCCCCTCCTTGGCTGAGCATTCTCTTTCCAATGCACAAGCCTAGAGGCAGTATCTTGTTTTGACATGAAATAATTCCTTCAAAGAGGAAGCAGCTTTTTCTTTTCTGCTTAGCAGGCTCTTTAAAGTAAATTGGCTAGAAAAGACTTTTTTTTAATGGCAAGAAAAAAAAAGCTAAAAGAGTTTTGATGCCAAGGAAGCATGGAACTCAGAAAGCTAATGAGAAGTGACTCAGAGAGACCTCTTACACAAGGGTGAACAGGTTAGTGAAAGAAGACAAGACTCAATCTTGAAATGTTATTCAGGAAGGAAAGAGGGAAAGAAACACATTATTCAAGTCTTGACTCTAGAAATCTAAGGGGCATATAGTAACACATTTCTAAGAATAAGAGTGAAATTAAATGCCTAAAATGAAGGCCTAGTCTCTATTTGCAACTGATGTCAGATCAAGAAAATAATTTCTGTCTTCAAAGGAACATAGGTTCCTTACTTAGAATGGTGTTGGCTTCTGATAAATATGAGGCTATACAGGCAACACATCACAAAGACCTTAAATTTTTTGTATATTTTGACTTCATAGAAATAAGGATGTTCACTGCAGTGCTATTCATAATAGTGAAAAATTGACAACAACCTCAATGCCCTTCAATTGGAGCAGGGTTAATATAAATGATGGTACATCCATAAAATAGAATTTTATATCATGCTGCATAGAAATCATGTCATAGAATATTAATTGACATGGAAAATATTTGGTAATTTTAAAAGCAGGCCATGAAACAGTATGTATAAAAGGACCTCATTTTTGTAAACACACTTGTTGATAGAAAAAGCCTAACAAGATATCCACCAAAATGTCAGCAGTAATTATCTCTGGGTAATGGAGTTATGGGCGCCTTTCCCCTTTTGTACTTTGCTATATGTTCCAAGTGTTCTGCACTGAGAATGTATACTTTTATGATTAGAAAAAGCATTAAATATTATGAAAGCAGGGTTGAAAATAAGCCTAGAAAAGTGGTTTCAGAGACCGAGACACTACTGCTCATCTAACAGGAATCTGATATGAAGGGATGAGACTGGTATTCAATAAACAGGAAATCATGGGCCCCAGACTCGATTCTGGTAGGTTCAAATGTTTCTCCAGAGAGGACATCCTTACCTGATCCCGTCCGTCCCACGATGCCAATCTTCTCCTTAGGTTTGATGGTGAAGGACACTTTCTTCAAGACCAGGGGGAGATTTTCTTGGTACCTCATCTCTGCATTCTCAAAGGTGACCTCTCCTTCCTGCGGCCAGTCAGGGGAGGGAGACTTGTTCTTAATTCTGGCAGGTGCTTCCAAGGAAAGAGTCTGGGGAGACAGAAGTGGCTGGTTCAGACTGACTATAGATTCTGGGGGAGCTGCAAGGCCTTGTCACAGAGAAGTAAAACCAGGACACCCGTAGCAACCACACAGAGAAAGCTGCCGCTCTGTTCCCTTGCTGTGAAAGAGTCCCCTGGCAGTGAATGCTCATCACCAGTAAACTAGACAGAGACAGAGTACAGTGGTCTCTACACTTAGCAGTTTACAATGGCTACTTATCAGCAGCTCGGGAAGGGCAGTGGCTTTCAAACTGCCTTCTGTCATAAGGAATTCTTCCACAAAACCTCCTTGGAGGGACTTCCCTGGTGGTGCAGTGGTTAAGAATCCACCTGCCAATGCAGCGGACGTGGGTTCAAGCCCTGGTCCGGGAAGATCCCACATGCTGCGGAGCAACTAAGCCCGTGCGCCACAACTACTGAGCCTGCACTCTAGAGCCTGTGAGCCACAACTACTGAAGCCCACGTGCCTAGAGCCCGTGCTCCGCAATAAGAGAAGCCACCACAATGAGAAGCCCGCGCACGGCAACGAAGAGTAGACCCCACTCGCCTCAACTAGAGAAAGCCGCACAGCAACAAAGAACCAATGCAGCCAAAAAACCCAAAAAAACAAAAAAACACTTCCTTGGAGGCCAACGTGAGGCATGAGGCCTTCCATCCCTCTTCAAGCACAGCAGTTTTTATTGGAATTTTTTGAAAATATTCCCCTTGAAACAGGGTTCCATCATTTGAAAACCACTGGCCTGAACCCAAAGGAGGGAAAATACATTTATTGAACATTAATCAGACCCTGGCATCCCGCCTTCTCAGTCAGTCCAGGAGAGACAGACTCTACTCCAAACTCCACCACTATTGGCTGCATGACTCAGACATATCACTTCTTCATCTTTGTCTTAGTTTCTCATCTGCAAATTGTGGGGAATAGATTAGATGATTTTGGAAATTCATTCCAGCTTTAAAATGCTGTGTTTAATACAACCATTGGGTAATTTTTGTCATCAACAGTCACACTTCAAGATGCTTTAAAACTCTCTGGTGACTAGTCATGGAGCTTATAGCCTCACAGGGAAGTAATGGCCAAAGACTGCAGTGCTCTGGCAGGCGGGGGTGGAGACTGAAGTCTAAAACTCCGTGTTGGGACAGGCATCCAGGGTGGGGACTGGCAGTGGGGAGCCAGTCCTCAGGAATGACTGGTTTGTGCAGAGTATACTCTGTACCACGGCTGACCATCACCCTGACCTTTCCAGCAAGAGACTCACACCAACAGTGATATTAAATCAAACACTACACACCCACATGTACACCCACAAATTGTCCACAGACCAGAGCACTGGGCCAAGAGACTCATGTATAAACATGAAGAATAGTTTTTAGCAGATTTATCAGATAGCCATCCGCCATTCTTTCTGATAACAATCATTTATAAGTTTAAGAAATATCCTACGACTGATGAGTTTCATTGTCAAAATAAATCAGCAGGGCATGTCTCTACTAGAAAATGCAGTTTACATAAAATACTCGTTCTCAGTGAAAGGCTAGTTTTTTAAAACTATGTTTGTAAGTCAACGTTCTAGTTGGAACTTGGACTGTATTCATTATCTGTAAATAATGATGTAAATGCTAATAAAGTGGGCAGTTCACAAAATAGGTAACTCCTGAGAAATAGATTAAATGTGAGAATCCTAACTACTCAGGACTCTGCTTCTCTCTACAGAAAATTGCTTTCGAGTTCCAACTATGACACCAGCAAGACACTGCCCCATGGCAGGACTGCAAGGGTTACTGGGGAAAGGTGGGAAGAGCTAGATCATCTCAGTACCAACTCAATTAACTGGTTTCTGAACTGTGAATGCAGTTTAGAATTAGCTATGGAGCTTTTAAAACTTCAGAAGTCTGGGTCCTATCCCAGACCTATTGCATCAGAATCTTCAGAGATGAAGCCCGTGTTAATCTTTGCCTCAAGCTCCATATGGGATTCTGATGGCCTTCCCTGGTTAAGAACAAGTAAACTAGACTAAGACTTGAAATAATACATGGTTTTAAATAGTGTAAGGAAAATGTTACATTAGTCAGCTTAACTGAATTAATGAGATTAGTAATACTTTGGGGACTGCCCTGGTGGTCCAGTGGGTAAGACTCCATGCTCCCAATGCAGGGGCCCGGGTTTGATCCCTGGTCAGGGAACTGGATCCCACATGCACGCCGCAACTAAGAAGTCTGCATGCCACAACTAAGAAGCCCGCACACTGCAACTAAGACCCTGTGCAGCCAAAATAAATAAATAAATAAATAAATAAATAAAAGGAATGCTTTGGAAATTAGCTGATGAACATAGGTTCTCAATCAGGCACAATTCACAAATATATTTAGAAAATCTTAAGATATTCTCTTCTCCACTCCACACATGCTGGAGAGACCGCTGCCTCTCCTGTGGGACAAGATAAGGCAGAGAAAACAAGCATCCTCCTGGGACATTTACTCGAGGCTGTAAAAGGGTAAAATTGCTCCATGAAAAGTCAGATTGTAGCAAAAGGCCTGTAGTAGCCTGACCTTGATGTAGTGGTTGATCCTCTCAACTGAGGTGAAGCGAGCTTCTGTCTCAGACGCCAGTCTGACAGTAAACTGGAACAGTCCTGTTAACTGATAACGGAAAACAAGAAACCAAGAGAGAATTTACTATTAATACACACCAGGCCAACGTTAGAAAACCTCCTTCATCAAAGGGATCACAACTCAAGTTATAAGAACTAACTGGGCACATGCAGCAGCTGGTTTTAGGGACCGAGTCATTCTCTAAATATTTAAGACAATGCCTAATAGCACCCAGTCAACTGCAACTCTCAGTGAATGCAGGTGGCGTTGTGGTACTGCTGGCATTAACTTTCCTGTATCTGAGGGCTTTCCGCCTGTCTTTACATTTCCAGTAATTCAACTGTAGCTGAATAACTGCTGTGCTTCATACTTGTACCTACACCTGACGTAGCAGTCACAACAAATGGAGATTATATCAACCTGTGTGCAGCAGTGAGAATGCTTCCAGCAAGGTCAAATAAGAGAAATGAGGCTGGGCCAAAACTGAACACAGAGTCCCTGTGTGCCTCAGACTGAGGACTCTGAAACACAGTATATATAACACAGATTCTCCCCCCACCTCTAATAATCAAGGAAGTCTGCATAACATGGACAAATATCTTTGGGTATCTGTGAAGATACGTATCTCTTCTTAGGTTTCTTCTGGCTACTTATTTTTATCTTTCCAATATAGAAAAATGTCAAACGTATACAAGAATAGAGAGGAGAGTATAATGAACTCCCATGTATCAAACATCCATCTTAAAAAATTATCAACTTACAGCCAATATTGTTTCATCTATACCACCCCACCCTTCCGTATTATCTGGAATCAAATCCCATATAGGCTATCATTTCACCCATAAATATTTCAGCTATATCTCTCTAAAATATAAAGACTCTTTAAAAACAACCATTGTCACATCTTAAAAAGTTAGTAACAATTCTTTAACATCTTCAAATATCTAGTCAGTGCTCAAGTTCCTAATTGTTCTTTGAGCTATTTGAAGACCTTCAACCATCCCTAGGGGCCAGAAGGGTTTACATATATAACAGTATTGGGAAAATCAGGGGCCTGAAAATAAAACACACAGAAGAAATGTATTGATATGTATTTCTTAGAAGACTAGGAAGAGGCCAGAGGTGAAAGGGTAGTGAAGACAGAAACCTACAATTAAGAAACCATTTTCAGAATCATTTATTTAAGAAAAAAATAGCACCTGTTTCACAGACACATGCAACAGAGTTAAATCCTTTTATTCCTATACAGTCAACCTTCAGTATCCATGAGGGATTGGTTCCAGGACTCCCGCCAATAAAAAAAATCCACGGACGCTCAAGTCCCTTATATAAAATGGCATAGTATTTGCATATAACCTATACACATCCTCCTGTATCCTTTAAGTCATCTCTAGATTACTTATTATACCTAATACAATGTAAATACTATGTAAATAGTTATAAATACAATGTAGAAAATAGTTGGGCAAAAATAAATAGTTGCCCACCTACAGTAAATTCAGTTTTGCTTTTTGGAACTTTCTGGAAATTTTTCCCCCCAAATACTTTTTGATCTGCAGTTGGTTGAATCTATGGATGTGGAACATGTGGATGTGGAGGGCTGACTGTATACCAGTCCAGAGTGTTACTGCCAAAGCAGACGGGGAAAAGCTCTAGGAGTCGGAAGTAAAACAACGGCTTAGGGTAGAGCCCCCTACCAGTTCTCTCCTAGGCCAACATACGAGCAAGAGGACGCCCCCATCCCAGAGACTAACCTGGACAGCATAGGAGATGGCAAGCCCCGCGTAGGCCGGGGGAATCTGCCCGTGCATGAGAACAATCATCAGCCCGGTGGTGGTGATCAGGGCAATGCTGATCAGGTCCAGCCGCACTGCCAGCCACCGCATCGCACACGTGAACAAGAAGAAGGGACTCTGGTTGTTATCCAGTAGCTCCTGGTACCTGTGAGGAAGACAGAACACCTAATAGGCAAATAAAGTACCACACAACCCTGGTCATGGAGGATGCCAAAGCTCTGGTGAGTTATGGGTGGAGGGCTAATACTGAAGTACTACTGTTTGTAACCAGGAGTGTGAGATGGAAACTTAAGGAGTGCAGAGTACTCCAGGCTCCACAGACAGGAGGACACGAGAGTTTTCTAGTTTTACTCTTTCAAAGAAACGTGTTAAAGATGCTAGGGAAAGATATCTACTTCAACAGCATAGGGAAAGCAGGAGGGAAGGAGACCAAATAAAGAGGCTGCTTAAGCTTTAGAAAAATGTTTTAGGTCAGGGGTCATTTTCTCAAAGAAAGAGAGGTTACACAGGTAAACTGCAGAAATGGCACAAGACCAGAAAAAAGAAAACCTTGGACCGAAAGTGGAAATTGTCTGCTGACACACTTGTTTCCCAAGGCCATGGAGCAAAGAACCAGGAGCAGTGATCTAAACCAGAGCAAAAAGACCTAGACAAACTTTGTCACTGCAGGAGCAAGACACCACTGTCACCAGGGGGCCTAGAGAGCAGATCACGCCCCACCTGAAGGTCTGGCACCTACACACAACTAGAACTCCAGAGTGGGAGATCTGGGTGGGCAAATGTGCTTTGCTTTAAAAAAAATCACTACCCTCCTTACAATAAGATATGTGCACTTTAGAGAAAATTAAGAAAATGCAATAAAAGAGGAAAATGTAAAATTCCAGTACTCTCACCACTCAGCTAAAACCAGAGTTAATATTCTGCTGCATTTACTCCCAGAATTTTTTTCAATGCACTCACATTTCTGTGGGTATGTACATACACACGTACACGGTCAGCATATTTTACTTTTTTTCACTAAAAGTTAGGATGCATTTTTCTGAATTGTTTAACTAGTTAGGATGCATTTTTCTGAGTTGTTTAACTAAACCTTTCTATTTTAGAGTTCCTTTTTAACATTAATTACTTAATTTTTGGAATGAATAATATACCCTACAGGACAGAATATTCACAAGGTACAAAAGGTTTTATCATGAAAAGTTGGTCTTTCTCCTGCCCTCCTCCAGCTACTCAGTTCCCCTTTCCAGTGGCAACTATTAGTTTCTTATGTGTCCTTTCAGAGATATTCTAAATGTTACAGATACAGACACATAATTAAAAGGAGCACACAATACCCGCCCATCTGTACCTTGCTCTTTCACTAATATACCTTGGAGATCATTCATTATCAGCACCTAGAGAGCAGTCTCGTTTTTTTTAGAGGCCATATAATATTCTACCACATGGGGACAACACAGCTTATTTAACCAGTCCTCTACTGAATGACCTTTAGTCTAATTCAATCTCTTGTTAACACAAATCTCCACAATGACTATATATGTACATAAATTTCTCATACAAACAATACTCAACAGCTAAATAAAATGTCAGTCTAATGTCAACGAATGTCTTTTACTGTTCAAAAGATAAAAAAGTAAAAAATAAATAAATAATAATAATAATAATAAAAAAGCAAAACTCTGGGACTTCCCTGGTGCAGTCGTTAACAATCCACCTGCCAATGCAGGGGGCACGGATTCGATCCCTGGTCTGGGAAGATCCCACATGCTGCAGAGCAACTAAGCCCGTGCGCCACAACTACTGAGCCTGCGCCCTAGAGCCCGCGAGCTACAACTACTGAGCCTGCGCCCTACAGCCCGCAAGCCACAACTACTGAGCCTGCACCCTAGAGCCCGCGAGCCACAACTACTGAGCCTGCATGCCACAACTACTGAAGCCCATGATCCTAGAGCCTGTGCTCTGCAACAAGAGAATCCACCACAACAAGAGAAGCCACCACGGACCTCCTTGGTGGCGCAGTGGTTAAGAATCCGCCTGCTAATGCAGGGGACATGGGTTCGAGCCCTGGTCTAGGAAGATCCCACATGCCGCGGAGCAACTAAGCCCGTGTGCCACAACTACTGAGCCTGCGCTCTACAGCCCATGAGCTACAACTACTGAGCCTGCGCCCTACAGCCCACAAGCCACAACTACTGAGCCTGCACCCTAGAGCCCGCGAGCCACAACTACTGAGCCTGCATGCCACAACTACTGAAGCCCATGATCCTAGAGCCTGTGCTCTGCAACAAGAGAATCCACCACAACAAGAGAAGCCACCACGGACCTCCTTGGTGGCGCAGTGGTTAAGAATCCGCCTGCTAATGCAGGGGACATGGGTTCGAGCCCTGGTCTAGGAAGATCCCACATGCCGCGGAGCAACTAAGCCCGTGTGCCACAACTACTGAGCCTGCGCTCTAGAGCCCATGAGCCACAACTACTGAAGCCTGCGAGCCACAACTACTGAAGCCTGCGAGCCACAACTACTGAAGCCCGCGTGCCTAGAGCCCGTGCTCCGCAACAAGAGAAGCCACCACAATGAGAAGCCTGTGCACTGCAACGAAGAGTAGCCCCCGCTCACCGCAACTAGAGAAAGCCTGCGCACAGCAACAAAGACCCAGCACAGCCAAAAATAAAATAAATAAATTTATAAAATAAAAATTAAAAAAATAAAAGTAACCATTCCAAAAACAGTAAAACAAAACAAAACAAAACAAAAAAACAAGAGAAGCCACTGCGATGAGAAGCACGTGCACCACAACAAAGAGTAACCCCCGCTCTCCACAACTAGAGAAAGCCCACACGCAGCAGAGAAGACCCAACGCAGCAGCCAAAAATAAATAAATAAAATAAACTAATTAAAAAAAAAAAAAAAGCAAAACTCCATCAAATATAGCCATTCAGAACTGAAAGCTAACAGACTCCAAATCTGTGTTTTTGTCTTCCCATTTGCTCAGAAGGGAGTTCCACCAAGCAAGTGAATCTTAACCAGAGATCATTAAATTACTAATACTCTTAGTAATGAGCTTTATAATCCGGAATTCTGACCTTGAAAGGCTTCTTAAACTCTCATTAAATGCTGAGATGCTGGCTCCCCATTGAGTCCTCGGGCCCCCATTGAACTAACCTGTGCAGAAATTCCTGCCCTTTGTTGTAGGCGTGGATGGTGGCAAGGCCCTGTATGCTGGATGTGATGTGGGAGAGGAAAGGTGACTGCGTGATATTGTCCAGACGCTTCAGCTCTCGGATCAGAACCCTGGAGAGAGAATGTGTTCTGTGTCAGAGGGGTAGACTAGCAACTCTGGCTTCATCCTTTGCCCTGGAAGACATGAAGACTTCCTGTTTACCTGGAGACAATGTGCAGAACTGAAAAGAGGATGATGAGGGGCCCCACTGCCACAAGGAACCACGGGAAAACTCCCGCGATCATTCCAACACAGAAGAACACAAGGATGACGTTCTGGATGAACATCTCAGCCTGGAACGGCAGGCGCACATCGACTGGGGAAACCGTAAAGGAACATGTGTCAGATGCTGGGATCCACAAACAGGGAAAATGGAATTTTAAATTTCCCCAAATTTTTAAAAAACAAAAAGAGGCTCCCTAAAATCCCTATCTGAAAGTTGTGATTTTTGCCTTTTAAACAGTCTGATCAAAGAAAAATCTGGAAACCCGGTTGCTCTAATTTTTCTTATCCCAAGAGCATTTAAGTGATCTTTCTCCCCTGTGCCCTCTTTTTGGTTCACTATGCTGCCCAACCCCTTTAAACATTTCTTCCACTTTGCAAAGTAATATATGCTTGTTGTAAAATATTTGGAAAATAAATATGCAAAAAAGTTAAATAAACATAGTCTTTATTCTTACCAATATCAATGAACTGCTGCTAACATTTAAGAAATTTTTCATCACGGAAAATTTTAAACATACACAAAAGTTGAAAGAGTATAGAACCTCCAATAGTTCAATCAACATTTTCTCCACCGTTTTTTGAACATCTCCTCCCCCCACATATTTTCATGCAAATCTGAGACATGTTGATACCACTGATTTTTTTTTTCAATCTTTTTTCCACTTGTCTGTGTGCATGTGAGTTTAACGGAAATGGGATCACGTCATGCATATGTGTATCACTGTTCTGTGTATCAGTGATGGTTTTGATCCCTTGTTGCCTCTGGCCATGGCTTTACACTGGCCTATCAACATCCGAAACAAACCCCTTCTATGGAGGCAACACAGTACCGTAGTTAAAAACATTAGCTCTGGGATCAAAAAGATCTGGGCTCAATTCCCAGCTTGTTATTTAATAGCTGTGTGATCTTGAGCAAGTTCTTTAACCTTTCTAGGCATCAGCTTTTCCATGTATTCAGTGGATGAAACGATATCCACACCTCATAGGGCTGCTGTGAGGATTAGGATAACGCATGCAGAACATTCAGTACACTGCTTGTTACACAGTAAGCCCTCAATAAATGTCAGGCAGCATCACTATCATTATGGGCTATGGGAGTATAGTTGACCCTTGAACAACGTAGGGGTTAGGGACGCAGACCATCTGTGCAGTCAAAAATCCACATATAACTTACAGTCAGCCCTCCATATATGTGGTTCCTCATCCATATTTCCGTATCTGCGGATTCAGCCAACCTGTCGTTCAAGGGTCAACTGTATTTAAGTTCTGGTGCTGGCACAGTCCATGAAGCATCCAGCATCCAGCAAACCTGTTAGAGGTTGTAGGTGTCCAAGAACCTATGCGCTACCCACAAGTAAATATGTGTTTTGGACTCTGAGATGCCCCTGTCCAAAGCCTCTACGCTAACTCAGTGCTCTGAACTGGTTTTCAGTTTAAATAAGATCAAATAAGAACTCAGACAAAAGGTGAAAAAGCAGATAGGTCCTCAGCCTAAAGAGAGGCTGCAATGTGGAGAAAATGCCAAAACTAAAATGTTCCTGACGCAAACATCGACAGACACTGTGCTCTGGCTTGTGCTCCAGAGCACAACAGAGAGAAGCAGTGAGAAATACCTTCATCCATGTCTTTGGAAAACCTGTTGAGAATCCTCCCAGTGGGGGTAGTGTCAAAAAACTTCATAGGGCTTCGGAGGATCCTTCGGAAAAGCTCATCATGGAGCCGGGAGGAGGCTCGCAACGTGCCCTGAGGGGCAGAGCACAGCGTGATCAGAGATCCGGGACTCAGGCAGGCTCAGCTCCCACTCCACGGGTCGCAACTCCACAGGACTTCGACGCCCAAAGCCAGAGAAGGGCAAACGGCCGTGGAGGAGGGAGATGGCTAATAGGAGAAAGCTGAGGCTAATGGGATGCAGGTCACTTCGGCGAGGGCCATCCTGCTTTAAAGGAGCTCCCCGACTCAGAGTAAACCCGAGAGATGCCAGGCGGGGTCCTGACCACACAGCCACTGGGGAGAGGAGGAGCAGAGGCCCCCACCGGTGCATACCTTGACAAAGACCACTCCGCGAATGGCTTTCAGGATCAGCATGACCGCCATGGAGAGGGCGTAGATGCTGGCATAGTACTGCATGAGAGGATTGTCCTTCATGCTGCTGCTCACAGACGTCCTGTTTTCCTGAGTCACTGTGGTGTTCTGTTTGGAGGCAAGGGTCTGTGAGGCAAGACTCCCAGGGACTGCCAAGAACCCCACATCGGGGCCATTCTTGGCTCAAGGGAGGGTACAGGATAAAAACTCTGGGACCTGGTTGAGGCAGACACAAGGCCGACTTTGCCCCGCTCCCTCTCTCTTTTCTAAGGACGACAGCAGACAGCCTACAGTTTGCTACTGATAAGCTCTACTGCTCCGTGAGTTGGTCAGGGAGCAATTATCTGCTGAGGTTACATTAGGGACTCATCTCTTATCCTGGGTAATCCTTGTTCATTGCTTCTTTTAACTGAAAACTAGAGCAGTTTCCCTAAGGAGAGACAGGGACTATGGAGAGACGGCCACTTTATTAGACATATAATTTTCCCATTAATGAGGAACCTTACCCCACTTCCTTGCTTGATCCAGTAACCCAACCACCAGTTGCTGAAGGCGGTACTGCCCACGTTCAGCATGAAAAGGGACAGAATGACCAGGAATGCCAAGGGGCCCCCAGCAGCCTGGATGTAGACACCATATACTGACCAGGGCACGGAACCATGCCCCTTCTCTTCCATTTGCACAAGCTGCCCTAGGTAAGGAAAAGAGAAACACGAACTCAGAAAGGAAAGGCTGCTTTTCAAAACTAAGTCACCTGTAGAAGAGCAGAATCAAAGGGAGCCTACAGTTTCACAGAGCTCTAGATGAGAATTATTTCCCCTTCATCAGGAGCATTCATTTATCCATGTTACATTTACTAAGCACCAACTATGAACCAGGACCAGGATGAGGCCCTGGAGCGGTAACGGAGATTAAGACCAGGTCCCTGCCCTGGAGATCTGGCTCAGATCATCCTTCCACAGTCTAGTAGGACAAACAGGTAAATAAATACACAATTATAATAAAATGTGTGAACTCCAAAGCTAGAGCTATTTGCAGGGCAGCATAGGAACATCCAGGAAATGCATATAACCTACTTGCGGGAGCTGTGACGGGCTTAGCAGGGAGTTTTCCGGGAAGACTTTCTATGCAGTCCATATTGCGTATTTTTTTTTTTTGTCTGCACCACGTGGCTTGTGGGATCTTAGTTCCCTGACCAAGAATTGAACCCAGGGGCTCAGCAGTGGAAGCGCCAGGGAATTCCCCACACCGTGTCTTGAAAGGTATGCCAGAGTTGGCCAGATGGGGAAATGATGGGCACAGGTGTGGGGAAACAGCAAATCGGTATACACAGATATCCAATTCAGCGTGGCTGGAACATTCTGTGGGCCTAAGGAGTGGCAGGAGATAAGGCTGATTAAGTAGGCTGTGGTCAGGGGATAAAGGCATTTGAACTTTATCCTTCAGACAAGAAGTTCTCAAGAGAATGGGCTACAGGAGTGTAGAGATTTGACTCCCCGGCCCTACTGTGCACTAGATGGGCCTGGGATGGCCAGACCAGCCACCTCAGGCGGACTCTACCATGCATCCCAGGGGCTCAAAGAAATAGTGGCATTTTTCTGTGTGTGCCAAATCAGGAAAAAGATTAGAAAATGCTGCTTTGACATTGGGAGGCCACTGAAAGGCCTCAGGCAGTAAAGTGAGTTGGCTGGTTTTTAACTAGATCTCTCTGCTGTTCGTGTGGAGGACAGATCTAAAAGGAGGCAGCTGTAACAGTCTGGGTAGGAGATGATAAAGGCCAGAACCAGGGTCATGGCAATGGGGACGGAGTTTCAGGAGGTAAATTCAGTAGGACAGAGTGACTGGCTGTGTGAGGAGAGAAGAGATTCCAGGATATTTCCTAGGGGCTCCCTGGGCTGGTCAGGTGATTGACGCTGACAGGAGAATACAGAGAAACGGCCCCACAGGAAGCAGCCTCCCCTTTATCATATATGATGTGTAATTACCTTGGAACAAGCCACACATGCCTTGAGCACTTTGCGATGTGAGTCTCCAGGTTAGTGGCTATGTAAATAAGGACAAATGTCACCTAAAGACATTCTATTTCTTTTATGCTGTCTATGGCAGGAACTGACAGATGTCTCAGGCTTCTGTGCTGTGTTTGCTTTGTGTGTGTGACAGTAAGGCATCTCAAATCACACCGGAATTCAAAAGCTCATATGTGGCTAATTGAAAGAAAGACAAGAGGCAGGGAGTGGTAAATCAGGATGGTCCCCTCCTAACGCCAAATGCTTTAAGAACAAGGAAATGAAAAAAGCAGTGGCAAACCCAGGAAACGTCCTGGATTCAACACGTCAGGTGAGGAGGTGACACAACAGAAAGAACTTTAAAACAGGACTGCATTTTTATTTATTATTATTCTTATTCTTTGCAAACTGATATGTAGCTTAAAGTTCACAAAAGTGAAAATGCCTAAGGTATTGCATATAGCTTTTCTAACTCCCAAGATTTCTTTCAGTTGATAAGATAAAGGGTTTAAAAAACAGGACCAAGGACTCTGGATAGGAAAATCAAGTAGGAAAAACCTTGGCTGTTAACTCTTCACCACAGCCCTGCTGCAGTCTGCTTGGGACAAGCAGAGGAGTGTATCATTGTAACAGGGGAGGTTCTGAGGATGTAGGCATTCTTAAAGCTGGCATGCCTCTGCATTGGTTGGCATGACTTCTAAAGAGCAGAGATGAACCCACGATTCAATTTTTGCTTAGTCAAGATGACTCAGCTATGACTACCTACACCTCACCCCACCCTGCATAGGAAAAGAAGGCACAGGATTAAAGGACATTCTTGTTGCCTTGGTCGGCTTAAGCAAACACAAGGTGCCTCATGGTCTCCCAACAATCACACAAAAATCTGGTATTCTAGAAATATAAGGCCAGGCGCTCTACAACACACAATGCTATCAAACAGCATGAATTACCACATGGAGTAATTTCTGATAAACTTTAATGACACACTTTCCACCATCTTTCTGTGCTGCCAAAATGGTGCTCATGAACGTCCTGGCTGGCTGATGCTCTCAAGAGCATCATCAATGGGAAAAAGAGAGGCAAACGTCAGGCTCTTATCAGGCCATGCTCCAAAGTCATCACCTGGTTTCTAACTGTGATGGTGAAGCATGGTTATACTGGCAAATTTAACTGACGATCACAGGGCTGGGAAAATCGCTGTGAACTTAAACAAGTGTGGAGAGATGAGCCCCAGATTTGATGGGCAACACAAAGATGTAGGAAAATGGCAGGTCCCATCCCGTCAATTTGGTTTCATTGTACTGACAACCTCATCTAGCATCATGGACCATGAAAAAGCAAGTGTGTGAAAACACACTGGAGGGAAAACCATGGGATCCTTTTTCTAGGGATGTAATACATATGTGCAAATAAAATGCTTCAATACATATGTGCAAATAAAATGTTTCAGTGGAAAATAAAAACCAAAAAAACTTGAATGACAAATCTCAAAAAAGTTCATTACCTTCCTCTGGCTTCACTGCTTTCTCCTTCTTTACTGATCCTGTTTTAGGACACTTGTCTTGTGTTTTCTTCTGTGAACCACTGGTTTCCTTTTTAGAATTAATCTTAAAAAAAAAAAAAAAAAAAAGCGTCTCTGTCATCATGATATGGCCATTCAGACAAATGGCCAAAGGACATCTTAGCGAATCATCCATCGAGCTGCTGTTCTTATTGAAAAGAGACACATCCAGCTTCTTAAAAGTTAGCTTCTGTAACTTCCCCAACTCCTTAAATCTTTGAGCTGGGTTCCTACCATTCCACTGACACTGCTCTCCCCAAAGTCACTAAAGACCTAAACTCCAAGCACAGTAGCCTTTATGCTGTTCTCATCCATTCCAACTTGTCCAGAGTATTTGATCTGGGGTCACATCCATTCTTTCCATCTCTGATCCCCACATCACTAAATCAAATCATAGATCTACCATGGGACAAACTCCCACTTCTCAGCCTGCTTTTGCAGCACCTCCACATTCTGGCCCTAGCCTAGCCATGCCTCACATCACACTGCCATTTCCCACTTCTAGACTTCTATCCACGCTGGTTCTTCACTTGGGATGCTCCTCTCCTCTCTCAACTCACAGTTGTCCCCATTCAGATGGATTCAAATCTTAATTCTCCCTGAGGCAACTTAACACTCCTCTAGAATAAAGTTCACCCTCCCCTGCTCTCCCAGGCACTTGTTAGTACTTTCACAGCATGTTGCCACATACGTGACCTGGTGTTGTTACATATGTCCCCTGTACGAGCATAAGAGTACTGGTCTTCCCTAGAAGACTGCGAGTCCCTCAAGGACAGAGATGACATCTCACTCATGGTTATAACCTACACAGGGCCCAGCACCCAGAACTGCCCATAATAGGGCACGCTGGGACTTACGAAACATTCATCAAATTGAACCTGAGATAATACAAACTACTTAATGTTCTCCTTTCCAAGTTCCTCTTATATCTTTATACAGGAAATTCTCTATACATAGTTTATTCCATTTAATTCTATGTCACTGTCAGCCTCATGACCCCAGTTTGCACTCCAACTAGATTTTTTAAATTGACAGTGAAAAAATAATCAGAAAATAATATAAAATTTAGAGCCACATCTGGAACATAAGATAGGACTCTAAATTTTATATTTACCACAGTGCATGAATAAATGCACTCTCTAAAGAGAAAATTACTATTTGTTGACCACTGACTGGGATAAGAACATTACGTATTATTTCAAATGCACCAACTCAAAGAGGCAGGTGCCACCCCCATTTTTAAGATGAGGAAACTGAGGCTCAGGAAAGTGAAGTGATATACTGGAAGCACGCTCCTCCACTCAACATGCTCCCTCTCGATATTCCTTTGCTCCTTGGACAGTTCATGTTTTAGCTTCTCTCCCTCTCATTTTCCCCTCCATGTGTACACTGAGGAGTACATAATCTGAAGAGCCCAAAGTACCGTGAGAGTCACAGGGAGAGATCATAAAATCCAAATCTGGATCAGGTGTCTCTATAGCAGTTACTGATGACACTCGCAATGTCAGAGTTATATCAAAAGGCCTATGGGGCTTCCCTGGTGGCGCAGTGGCTGAGAATCTGCCTGCCAATGCAGGGGACACAGGTTCGAGCCCTGGTCCGGGAAGATCCCACATGCCGCGGAGCAACTGGGCCCGTGAGCCACAACTACTGAGCCTGCGCGCCTGGAGCCTGTGCTCCGCAACAAGAGAGGCCGCGATAGTGAGAGGCCCACGCACCGCGATGAAGAGTGGCCCCCGCTTGCCACAACTAGAGAAGGCCCTCGCACAGAAACGAAGACCCACCACAGCCGTAAATAAATAAATTAATTAATTAAAAAATAAAAATAAATTAAAAAAAAAAGGCCTAAAACACATCATGAACAATGAGTTGTACTGAACCTGAAATCAAACAGGATGATACCCAAACACTGAAATAAGAGTCCCAGAAAAGGTCCCAATAACTTTTTGCTTTCATCCTATTCAACATCAAAATGACCTAGTAGCTAAGAAGCGGCTTTTAGCCCAGTCTGAGTGAACTTCTAGGACCGAAGGCGACCAGAGGATAAAAAGGTCAATATGAGAGCCAGCTCTACATACGCCCTTGTCTTTGCCTAACTCAGAGCCCAGAGGGGGCGGCCAGCTTTCCGTGTTGCTGCAGGAGGCCCGGCAGCGTAGCAGAAGGAGCACTTTGGAGTTGAACTGACCTTTCCAGCAGGCTGTTTAACCCTTCTGAGCCCCCGTTTCCTCGGCTGTACAACTGGGGGATAATCATATCTGGCCGCAGAGCTCTGTTAAAATGGCTGAACAGGATGACAGCTATAAAGTGCCTCATCCAGGAATTGGGACACAGCTGGTACTAGTTAATGAGTGCCAAGTCGGCAGCCAAGACACCATGGATAATTTTCAAATGTATGCAGTATTTAATGTCTCTTCTCTGCCGCCTTATTCATCTGATTATTAAGAAAGGAGCTTCCTAATGTTTCAGTCAGGATTTGATGGAGTTTAGGAAACTAAGTTATGACTGAACAGCAGCACACACTGAGCCCACGTCCTTCTCCTTGTCATTGCCTTGCTGCTAAACTCTCGGTGACAGAAGACCTCGGTTCTCTAACCCCACAACCCTGCCCTCGTAGGATAGAACCAGTATGCGGACTAAAACACAGCAGTCTGGTCACCAGAGAACAGGGCCCCTGCCAACAAGACACGGACAATGAGTTCAGCTGAGATTTCTCCATCAGTCACTATGGTCCTATCTCTCTTGCTGGAACACACACACACACACACACACACACACACACACACACACACACGCACACCATGAATCTTACCTCAACTGGGGGTGTCTCTCCCAGCAACAGGTTATTAAAAATGGTAGCATAATCACCATTTAGATTCATCAGTTCCTCGTGGGTGCCTCTTTCTGTAATACAGCCCTCTTTCATGAAGATCACTTCATCACAGTCAGCCAGGTACTGGAGACAAAGACAGGGACAACATAGTGTGGCTGATATTTGTGCAAATACATCCAAACGCCTATACCTTAGTTCAGCGGTTCTCATCTGGAGGTGACCAAGCCCCCCAGAGGATACTTCGTAATATCTGGAGACATTTTTGGTTGTTACAGTTGGGGGGGAGGGGGTACTACGGCCATCTGGTGGATAGAGGCCAGGGATGCACAGGACAAGCCCCCCACAAAAGGGAGCTCTCTGGCCCCCAAACCCCACTGTGCTGAGACTGAGAACCCCTGCTTTAGTTTGTCCTGCCTCGTGATGTACTTCAAAAACCAGTTCCTCTAATTTTTGACATAAATCTGCTGATGAAGCCACACAAAGGCCTGCATTAAACTTCACATCCCTTCCCTGCACTCAGAAGTACATATAATTACAGTCTTTCTGTGGCAGAATGGGGGGTTAGCCCCCCAAACTTGACAACATATGCAAAGCAGATGGTAACATCCTTAAGCTGCTCTCTGAAGTGGCTGCTGGTCATGGAATGACAGAGGGAGAAGAGCTTGTTTTCCCTAAACAGTTCCCACTCGCATATAGATGTTAACACAACCCTTTCCAAACTGTCTCATACCCAAACTCCATTTTCAGTCTACTCCTCTCAGCAATTTTACTTACTGATTTACACGCAGAAGCTAACATGCTCCAAGGATCTCTGATTCAGATGGCCATCTGATATAACAAGCTTTATTAGTACAGTGGGACAGGGGGCTGTTTGCTGAGGAAGTGAACACTCATGATGCCAGGGACCTCTAGGAGCCCCACAAAGGTACCTGGATCAAGCCCACCTCCCTGTTTCTGATTTCCCAAGCCAACGTGGGGAGCCTGGGGAAGGAAGCACCATACCTGTAACTGGTGGGTAATGAACAGAACCGTCTTGGACTTGAGGTGCTTCTGGATAGCACTGTTGAAGATGTGGTTGCCCACGTGGGCATCTAAGGCACTGAGGGGGTCATCCAGGATGTAGATGTCTCGGTCACTATACAAGGCCCGGGCAAGGCTGATCCTTTGGCGCTGCCCACCACTCAGGTTGGCTCCTCGCTCGCCAATCTACAGGAGCCCAGAAAGCACAGGAAGCCTCCAGCTCAAGTCCAGAACAATGCTCAGTGATCACCCCAGTCACCTCACCTCTCCTCCACCCAAACCAGCTTCTTCTCTTCCCTTCCCCACCTGGATGAAGTGCCGCCATGTCCTCCAGGGCCCGCACAGAACTGGGGGGGCATCAGCCCAGATGCCTCCTCCTCTCCCACAACCATCTGGTTACTAACCAATCCTGTATCTGAGCCTCGCCACGCCCTCTTGATGCCCCGCTACAATCCATTCTCCATGGGCAGAAAGACCTTTCCAAAACACAAAGCTGACCATGTCCCACCCTTGCTTAGTCCTAAAGGACATAATCTAAGCCCCCAAATATGGCAGACAAAGCAGGCCCTTTACCACCTGTCTTCCCAACAACTCTCAGCCTCCACTGTCAATCCCCCTTCCATACCCTGAGATCTGAGCATTTTCAGTTGTGTGTCTATTATGAACACACACCACCACTGTCATGCCTTCTCCCGTACTGTGTCTGCTCAGTTCTGGCGTCCCCTCCTCTGTGAAGCCTACCCCCACCGCTCTCCACTAATACCCAAAAGAAAGGGGACTCTTTCATCAGCCTATTTTGTGCCTATTTGTCGGGATGTCTCTCTCGATTGTAAGCTTTTTGAGGACACAGACTATTGTCCTTTTCTTTCATATTCCCAGTGCCCCCAGCAGCTTCTGCACATGTAGCCGGCATATAACAAGCACTTAATAAATGTTACTAAATAACAAATGAAAAAAAAATCAATTGTCGAACGGTAACTGGCTCTGTATCTTTTAAAAATCTTATCCTTAAAAAAAATTCAATTAATTCGGAGGTTTTCAAATAAGAACATGTATGAGAATTACCTGCAGGGCTTGTTAACACATATTGTGGAGCCCCACCCTTAGAGTCTTGGATTCAGTAGGTCTCGGGTGTGGCTGAGAATCTGCAGTGATGCTGCTGATCTGCTGCTAATCAGGTGACCGGGATCTGAGAACCAGTAAACTAACCAAGCCATTCAAATCTGGTTTGAGGGCTTAAACTGAAGTCAGCTGAATAAAAGAGTCAGCCCCCAGAGACCTCCAGGGCAGGTCATGGGAGGTGAGTGTCAACACTGAAGGCACTAGCCAGTTCCAAAGACAAGCCTCTGGGAACTGTTCCACGGCAGAGAAGCAAAGAAAGGTGCGGGTTTGTGCTAAGGACTCTTTCTTTCTAGAGGGAGAGGCCTCTCTAGAGACCATATGTGAGTAAGGAAGTTGGCAGAATGAAGTTCAGGAGAAGACGCTCAACAGGCACATGCTTGACTTTGGGTTTAAAAATGAATAGGGTAGAAAACATGAATTCTGAACCAACAATGGGATTTTGTTTAAAATCCACATGACATGAAATATTTATATGCTTAAAACAGGTAGGGTTGATATTCCTGCCCTAAGGACCAAATGCTTTCCTAACATAAAGTCCCACAGAAAGTAAAACTCCCGTGTAGGTTCTTCTCCCATGCATTTAAGATGCACTCCTAGGAGGTGGCTCTGGCATAGCCCTGCCACCTATCTTCCAGAATCCTCTCTGCTAAACACCCTGGCCCACCAGGGACAGAAGACTTGTACCTCCGTCAGGTCACTGTTGGGAAGGATGGCCAGGTCAGGCCTCAGGCAGCAGCTGTTCAGCACAGAGTTGTATCTGAAGGACACAAAGAGACCCAGCATCAGGGACACGGCTGGGGTAGAGCCTGCTGACTCGGGCTGCCTGTGTCTCACACGGCCAAGATGAAAGCATGACAGAAGCCAAACATTCCTTGCCTTTCTTCATCAAATTCCTTCCCAAAGAGGATGTTGTCTCTCAGAGTGGCATTGAGGATCCAGGCCTGCTGCGCCACATAAGCGAAGGTTCCATTGACTGCAATGCTGCCCTCTAGAAGTGACATCTAGGGAAAGAGACACCATCTAATGGCATCACAATGCAAAACCATCACCCTAAGCCAGCAGAACCCCCGACATTCCACAATGGAGTTGAAAATCTTGGCAATTTCCTTGGATGCTTTTTGAGCCCAAATCTGGACCTCACCTTTGTTCCACAGAGAGCAAAGCTACAGCAGTCAAGAAAATCAAAGTTCTCCTTGCTTACGTGTGATGGGAGCCCAGCATAACCCATGACTTGAACGAACAAATACTTGATTCAGAGACCCATAAGCTACTTTATTATCCTCTTTTCCTAACTGCAAACTGTTCTAATTGAAGGAAGCACAAGCAGAAGGCCCCTGCAGAATTCCCCTGGGCAGTATGCCGTAAAGATTTAGAGCTAGTCCCTGCCTCAAGATGAGCGCAGGTCCACTCATCCACAGAATTAATACAGGCTGTTGGCTATGTCAGCTGCTTCTGTAAAATGAGGACCAGAGGGGGAAAAAAGTTCCAGTTAGACATCAACTAGTATTATTGAGTATCTACACAATGATGACAGACCCTCCCCTCCCACATGAAGAGACTACATGATGAGTCATGTGCTTTGAATTGTGTTTTCAGTTGCAGTGGTCGACGTGAATCGATTTACCCATTTTATGCTCTTTCAGTGTTCCTTTGGAACTAACAGCAGAGGTTTGTCTTGGGTTAGGAATGCTACAGCTTGAAACAGTTTCATTAACCAATCTGCACATACAAGTTTGTCCTCTCAAACATGGTAATGCACAGTGTACACACACAGGCCATAACACAGTACCACAACTGCCCCCAAACAGGTAAGTACACTGATAATGCACTCAAGTGTTCAGAAACCCCCTGAGGGTCTAACTGTGGAAATCCAGCTCTCTCGGCTGCTACAGTACAAACACCCCACACTGCAGACCGCCAACAAAGAGTTACACGCTAAAGAAGCAGGGCTGACCAGTATTCCCAGACTCTCTGTCGGAGAGAAGGCTGTCAGGATTTGATCCAGAAGCAAAGACCCACTCGTTTTTCAATTTAACTGCTGCCCACTAACCCTCCTTCCCCTTCACTCCACCTGTGTCTCTCATCACTGGCCCTGAAATCTGGCTGATGATCAGAAATTACATAGGAGGTCTTTGGCTTTTTACGAAGACCAGTGGCTGAGCCCAACCGCTGTACAGCCTCATAAAGCAGAAGCGGGTGGGGGTGGGAAGCTGCCCCTCCCGATGATTTGAATACAGGCCTCCTCAGACCACCCCGGGCACCACTGCTCTAGAGAGCCACAACTCCACCAACTGTGACAGTGATGCCGAACAGGACCAAATATTCCACAGACTGGATGCTACAAAACAATCTTCCCCAGCCCCTTCTCCCATTTGTTTAATTTCCTCAATATGGACAAATGACTCAGACGACTTCATCCATCAGGAGGAATAACCTTAAGTTTATCCTCATCTCAACCAACAAGTCAAGCTACTTTAATCCAAATGCTGACAGCCCTCTTCCGGGCCCTCTGAGCACTATTCACTCACTGCCTTGTGCTGTGCTTGTGTGTCTACAAGGCCTAGCACCCCAATTAGACCATGGACACTCCGTTGTTTTTTGTTTTTTTTTTTTTTGGGCAGCGCCGCGTGACATGCGGGATCTTAATTCTGCGACCAGGGATCAAACCCGCTCCCCCTGCAGTGGGAGCACGGAGTCTTAACCTCTGGACCTCCAGGGAAGTCCCAGACCATGGACTCCTTGAGGGCATAATTCTTTCAATGGTTAGGCTGAAAACGGAGTGGGTCTTTACTTCTAGATCAAATCCTGAAGGCTCTCTCTCTGACAGGGAGGCTGGTGAGGCTGGTCCATTTGTTGGCAGTCTGCAGTTTGTCCATCCCTTACCTCTGACATTTCCCAACACACTGTCTGGCATACCTATGGCACTCAGTAAATACATGCTGAATAAAAGAAGGCAGGAGAAACAAATGACTCCAGCTGGGTATCAATCAGTCATTCAGCCCCCTTCCAGATACAGTGCTGTTGTTAAGGGGTAGGAAAGTGGGGGGAACAGGCAGGGGGCGGGGTATGATACAGACCTAGGGTCATTTTGTTTCCACCTTTCCTGACTCTCTTCAGGAAATAAGTTCATTTTTCCTGAAACTCTGGCTAAGCAGAATCCAGAGAAAGAAGCAGAAAATGCCAAGGACAATAACAGAATCTTACCTGGCCTAAAATGGATGAAATGAGAGAGGTTTTTCCACTTCCCACGCTGCCACAGATTCCAACCAGTTTACCCTGGACAAAGCACACGAGAGAGGAAGGTCGTTAAAGCACTACTGACCATTCATCTCTAGGACTTCGGATTTCTTTGAAGAAAAAAATGTTAACGACAGTCCATCACTATGGGAATGTCATCCTGAGGACCCAGCAAGTCACTTACCTCTTTTCTCCCTCATCAGCCACCCACGTCATAGGGTTTCTGTGGGGATGCACTGAGGTAACAGATGTGTAAGCCTTTTGGAAAAATTAAATATGCCACAGACATTAAGGTATCCCACATCACTTTTAGAAAGGTCTACCCCCTTTCCTACTTTGTTGGTAACCCATGCTTTTTGATAACTTGTTTATTTTTATTGTTGTTTTTGGAAGAGAGGACAGGACTCTTGAAAATTACTTTGTTTTCATTTTATTTGATATGATTTTTTTCTCCAGGGCCTATAAATCATTTTCATAAAAATTATGTGCACTGTTGTTTCCATTTTTCTACAAAACACCTCCAAGAATCTGAGGGCATATTTTTACCATCAATCCCACGTGAAAGTGGAAAACCAAGCCTGTGATTAACTGAATATCCTCAGGCAAAATGATGAGTTCTCCATGGGCAGTGTTAAACGTTTTCAAGAACAGACAGATGATTTTAACAGGGCCACTTGTTCAGCAACACTCTGTTGCCTCAAGACTGGCAGCGAGGAGAGGGATGGAGAGTGGTGGTGTGGAAAAAGCATGGATTCTGGAGGCAGACAGGTCTTGAATCCCAGCTCCACGAGCACTTGCCAACTGTGTGGACTTGGTCTTATTACTTAAACGAATACTGTCTCTCTAACTGAGCTTTGAGCAACTTGGAAGGAGCCATCCTTGCAGGACCAAACACAGTGTCTGGTACTTAATAAAAGTATACTGGACAAAGTTTTTGACATGGTTCAGGAGGTTGAGAGATTACAGCCCGGTCATGATGAGGAGACCAAGTCACAGGCTCAGACTCTGCTCAGGTCGGTCAGGTTAACACAGAGAAAATGCTGTTCCGATGACTAAATGGTGACTAAAGATGTCAACAATGAAGTAAGTGCCTGGGGCACAGAAGACATCAGGCAAATATTAACTTCCCACCTCTTCCCTAAAGAGCGGGGCTGGGGGAATTGTGGTATCTCTTCAAATAGCTAAAGGTCTGTCATGTGAACGTGGGCTGGAAAGGGCAGAAGCAGGATCAACAGATAGAAAGGAGAAGAGTAAATTTCAGCTGATTACAAGGAATAATCCGCTAATAGAGCTGATCAGCAATGTGATATAGTTGCCTCAATCAAGATAATTGTTATTAAATAAGGAGCCTGCTGTTAAAAGTTAATTGAAGTCTGGACTTCCCTGGTGGCGCAGTGGTTAAGAATCTGCCTGCCAATGCGGGGGACAGGGGTTCGAGCCCTGGTCCGGGAAGATCCCACATGCTGCAGAGCAACTAAGCCTGTGCGCCACAACTACTGAGCCTGCACTCTAGAGCTCGTGAGCCACAACTACTGAGTCCGTGTGCCACAACTACTGAAGCCCGTGTGCCTAGAGCCCATGCTCCGCAACAAGAGAAGCCACCATAATGAGAAGCCCGTGCACCGCAACGAAGAGTAGCCCCCGCTCGCCGCAACCAGAGAAAGCCCTTGTGCAGCAACGAAGACCCAACACAGCCAAAAATAAAATAATTAATTAATTTTTAAAAAGTTAATTGGAGTTAAAAAAACTGACTTGACAGATTGCCAACAGACACATGAAAGAATGCTCAACATCATTAATCATTAGAGAAATGCAAGTCAAAACTACAATGAGATATCATCTCACACTGGTCAGAATGGCCATCATCAAAAAATCTAGAAACAATAAATGCTGGAGAGGGTGTGGAGAAAAGGGAACCCTCTTGCACTGTTGGTGGGAATGTAAATTGATACAGCCACTATGGAGAACAGTATGGAGGTTCCTTAAAAAACTACAAATAGAACTACCATACGTCCCAGCAATCCCACTACTGGGCATATACCCTGAGAAAACCATAGTTCAAAAAGAGTCATGTACCAAAATGTTCATTGCAGCTCTATTTACAATAGCCAGGACATGGAAGCAACCTAAGTGTCCATCATCGGATGAATGGATAAAGAAGATGTGGCACATATATACAATGGAATATTACTCAGCCATAAAAAGAAATGAAATGGAGGTATTTGTAATGAGGTGGATGGAGTTAGAGTCTGTCATACAGAGTGAAGTAAGTCAGAAAGAGAAAAACAAATACAGTATGCTAACACATATACATGGAATCTAAGGAAAAAAAAAAAAAAGGCCATGAAGAACCTAGTGGCAAGACGGGAATAAAGACACAGACCTACTAGAGAATGGACTTGAGGATATGGGGAGGGGGAGGGGTGAGATGCGACAGGGTGAGAGAGTGTCATGGACATATACACACTACCAAATGTAAAATAGATAGCTAGTGGCAAGCAGCCGCATAGCACAGGGAGATCAGCTCGGTGCTTTGTGACCACCTAGAGGGGTGGGGTGGGGAGGGTGGGAGGGAGGGAGATGCAAAAGGGAAGAGATATGGGAACATATGTATATGTATAACTGATTCACTTTGTTATAAAGCAGAAACTAACACACCATTGTAAAGCAATTATACTTCAATAAAGATGTTTAAAAAAAAAAAAAAACTGACTTGTGTGCCCTCCAATGATGAACCATGCTAGTTGTTTCAGGTGGTCTCATAGAGGACCATCTCCCCCCGCTCTTGTCTATAGCTTCCAAGAGCTGGGAGCTTTTTGTTTTCCCTTTAGTCCAGCTCTGGATCTGTGTAACAGGCCTCACACCGCATTAGAACCCCCTAAGCCCACTTCCAATTAAGTAGATGAACATTCCTTACCACCTCCGTTACCACCACCCTTGGTCCAGAAAACTCTTATGTTTTTCCTTGGTTCTCCTAACTTCCCTCCTTGTTTCCCTACATACTCTTCCGAATCCAGAAGCTAGAATGATTCTATTCATACGTAAGTCAGATCACATCACTCTTCTCCAAACCCTCTAATGGCTTCTCTTTCCATTCAGAGTAAAGCGGAAATCATTCCAGGAGGCTCTGGAGCCCCAAGACTCTCTGCCCTCAGCACCCTCCCCTCTCTCCCATGCTCACTCTGCTCTTGTGACAGGCACACTGCATGCTCGGGGCCTTCGTGCTTCTGTTCCCTCTGCCTGAATGCTCTTCTTCCTCCACGTATCCATGTGGCTCGCTCCTTCAAGCCTTTGCTCAAATACAGGCATACCTTGGACATATTGTGGGTCTGCTTCCAGACCACCGCAATAAAGCAAATATCGCAATGAAGCGAGTCACACGAATGTTTTGGTTTCCCAGTGCATGTATAAGTTATGTTTACACTATACTTTAGTCTACTAAATGTGCAATTACATTATGTCTAAGAAAAACAATGTAAATACCAATTTAAAAACACTTTATTACTGAAAAATGCTAACCATCATCTGAGTCTTCAATGAGTCGTAATCTTTTTGCTGGTGGAGGGTGTGAAATATTTCGAGAATTACCAACACGAGACAGAGACATGAAGTAAGCAAATGCTGACGGAAAAATGCCTACAGGCTTGCTTGATGCAGGGGTGCCAGAAGCCTTCAATTTGTAAAAAATGCATTATGCCTGTTATTCCTTTTTTTCTTTTTTTGGCTGGGCCGCATGGCACGTGGGATCTTAGTTTAAGTGAGGCCTTCCCTTAAGAGGCCTATTTAAATTGACCACACCTGCTCCCCGCCCAGCAAGCACTCTATCCCCTTTCTTCGTAGCCCTTTTACTTGTTTACCATCTGTCTTTGCTCAGAAGAATGTAAACTCCAGGTGGGCAGGGATTTTGGCCTATTTGGTTTTTCACTGCTCTATCCACAACTCTATAACAGTGCCTGGCAGGGAGCTGGTGCTCAAAAATGGAATGAGTAGATATATATACACCTGGGACCCTCTGGATGCTGCAGCCCTCAACATGGCGCTGGCTCCCAGTCATATTCTGTATTTTAAAAGCCTTGAACCTGAAGTGTCTACGGCAGCCACTCTCTATAGGAGGACCTGTGGGAGACTCTAGTCCTGTGTTACCTGGGCCGTGACATCATATACCATAACGATCCTTTACTTACATTAAAAAATAAAGTTACAATAGAATTGCTGAGGACAGCATCACTGAGAGTACCTATGATATGTCAGGTTCTGTGCTATGCACAGCCCAGTGCTAATAAGAAGCTCACACAGAGTTACAATAACCAGAAATAATTATTACAGCTCACATACAACTAAATCAAATCTATTCAGGGCAACATTGTGGAAAACCCGGTCGAATGCTTCATCTCCTCGCTTATAAAATGAGTTATCTCATGAGAGCAGTTGTTATTCATTTCTATTGTTAAGTGCCTAAATATCCCTTCTAGAGGTGGAACTGGCCAGATTTGCTCTTTAGTTCAAAACCACTCCCAGAGAGAAAGCCCTTTGCTAAAAGGACCGGCAGCTGCCTACCCCTGCCAGAACAGACACCTGGTAGATGGTTTACCTCTTCAATTTGCAAGTCGATGTTGTACAGCGTCCTCTGCAGGCGGAGGTTCCCCAGGTGGGTGTGCTTGCCCTCTTCCTCCTCAGGACTGGGCCGCTCGTCACCATCCAGGAGGAGGTGGCCCTTCTGCTCTGCCAGCACCGCCTGATGCTCAGTGCGCTGCAGCTGCCTCACCTTCTCTTTCTTGCCCCTGGCAGCCCTCTTGTCTTTTTTCGTTTTGGGGGTCAGCTTGGGTGAGTTCTGGAGACTGGAGTGGGAGGGGTCCCATGCCAAGGTGGCATTTTTCATCTCTATCGTGATGTGAGGGCTGGCTGGTTTTTTCTTTATCATGTGAACCTCTTCCATTAGAAACAAACTCTGATAGGAGTTGTGAGAGAGGTGCAAAGATGAGACACTGGATCAAGACCAGGGAGACAAGCCTAGGGCGTACACTCACGAAGCAAAACACATCAGGCTATACAGTGGAAGGAAGCTGAAGGGCAAAAGGTAGCTCATTAGTGTAGCTCAGCCTCAGGCCCACGGAGAGGTCACGGGAGTGTGGGGACACCCTCGGGATGGACAGGGGCCTACTTAACTGGCCCAACACTCTACGCTACCAGTTACACGCTAAACTACTCTTTCCTTTTCCACCAGTCTAATGTGGACCAAGGGCTATTTAACTGACTGGTCTGCAGCCCCTGTTCTCACTCATGAGTTGCTGAGTAGCAGGTAGTAAAATGCAAGCAGGAAAACCAAAGGGCGGGCACGCTGCTCTCCTGCCCAGACCCTCGTCACTCTGTTTCCCTTCCAGACCACTCCTGCAGAACCCCCAAGCCTAGGCACTTCCCTCATGCACATGTCAGGGGGAGAGGCAGAGCTGAGATTGTGACCAGGCCTAGCTCGCTCTGGTTAGAAAGGAGTACCTAAGGTTTTATTGACGGCGAAGTACATCTTCTCGCCAACAAGTTCTCATGTCTTCCAAGTCCTGCCTCGGAACTTGTGAGAATTCAAACATAGGGCTTGCGTGGAAGGGAAGGGTATCTCCCTCGGAAACATCCTTGGGAAGAAAGAAAGACTCTTCCCTCCCACTCATTCCCCAAGTCCCACTGAGTTATATCAGGGGAAGAAAAATGGAATGCTTGAAAAGCTAAGTGTCTCTGAAATTTGATCTGAAACACTGACCATAATAAACCTCTGCCCAGGACCAACATGTGCCCATGACTTTGAACCCACTTTGACACCTCCCTTAACCCAGTGATCTTCCCTATAGGGTGCTATCCCAGTTGGATTCCCAGTATGATTAAAATTTTTTTTAAACATTAGAAAGTCTTTAGAGAAAAGATGACTCTTAATGGCAGGACTCTTTGCTTAGTTACCGAGAACCCCTAACTATTTTGAAGTTTGCAGGTGCTATTAAATGTACCATATAATCCCCTTGCCTCAGAGCAAGCTCTTTCTCCTAAATCCTGAACTCCTAAGCTTGATCTTTGCATCCCTAAATTGCCACGTCTCCTATCCATTCCCAATCCCTGATCTTCCCAGAAATGTCATGTTTCTAAATCTCCTAGATAATCTTCACTCTTGGTCAACCTTTAAAAAAAGTAGTTTTTTTTTTAAAGTTCAGTTTTCTGAAAAGAGCCATTGGTTTCATTTGTTCAGAGCCTTCCTGAGAGACTGGGCTGAGAATAACATGCCAAATATTCTGCCCACCTTCACAGAGTGAAACCATATGCTGACAGAATTCCTATCATTTCTCTCTCCTAAAGAGTTACTAAATGGGTCTTGTAGGCCTCATGCACTATAAAAACTAGGCTAGTGCCTCTGGCTTGCACAGCTCGTCCACACCTTCCCTTCCCACAGGCTCCCTGCAGCCCCGCACCCCTCCCAGGAGGATTTCAGCTTCAGGTCGCTCTGCCTGGACATGCTGAGGCACACAAGCGCCCCACACACCTAAATTTATATCTACTTGGATTTGCACCTGCCAGGACAACAGAATCTTAGAGATACATAAACCATAAAACTCAACTTTACATCAAAACACTACTCTCACTCACTGAAGCAATCAAATCAGAATGTATCTTTTGAGCAGAAGAGGGGACTACTCATAGGGTTGCCGGATAAAATACAGGATGCTTAGTTAAATTTAGATTCCAGATAAACAATGAATAGTCTTTTAGTATAAGTACGTCTCATGCAGTTATTAACTGGGGGGCCTGTGTTTTTATTTGCTAAACCTGGCAACACTATACTGGTGACTGTCTTATCAGAAAAGTTATAAGGTGGCTTCTCACTGCCTTTCTAAAGTTATCATTCTCCCAGAAGTGGAGGCGGGGGGAAGGAGGAGACTGCCAAGCGGAATTAGCTAGAATGCGACTCATTCTCATGAGGCATACAACAGAGCTGGGGGTGATTTTGCTTCTATTATTAACTCTGAAGCTTCCTGGATAGAGGAAGGATCTATAGCGTGAAAAGCCACCTGCTAAAACAGGTTCTCACTAGTAAGTGAAAAGAAGAGAGCTCTCGAGAAATAAGGGGGGTGGGGGGTGGGTGTGTGTGAACAAATCTATACTATAAATTCCTATTCCTTCGTCCAAAATACCACCAAAGCCATTCACTAAAAAGGACAGAGAAACAAATAGGGGGACAAATTTATGCTCAAAACATCTGCCTTAGGGGTGGACATTCTGCTTATCACAGATAATTTCAACTGATCTATCTTCAAGTTCACAGACTTTCCTTTGTCACCTGTATTCTGCTACTAAGTACATCCAATATATTTTCAATTTTTGATTAATATATTTTCTTAGCTTAAAATTTTTTTATTTGGTTATTTTCTATATCTTCTATTTCTCTGCTGAGACTTTCTATCTTTTCATTTCTAAGGTCTTTTTCTGATAATTCCAACATTTGGTTCATCTCAGTATCTAGAATTTCTCTGTATGCAGAGTAATTTTGGATTGTACCTTGGGCATTTTGAATATTATATTATGAGACTCTAGGTCTTGGTTAAATCCTCTATAAAATGTTGCGTTTTTGTTTTAGGAAGAAATTGATCCATTTAGGATGAGTTCTGGTCTGCTTCCTGTGGGCTGTTAAAAACAAGACAACAGGCCCCAAATGGAGTCACTTATGCTAAGCCCCACGTCACCAAACTGAGACCTAACTATAGTTTCTGCTCTCCCAAAAATGGAATATTAAACAAGTCAATCAGGAATCACCTGATCAGCACTAGTTAGGTAACCTGCCTGATAGACCCCTGCCATCCCCTAAAGGAAAGTAACCTTGTAATAACCAATGCGATTTTCTGCCTAGAATAACTTCCTTGTTCCTGCTCCCTTCTACCTATAAAAGTCTTGCATTTTGTACAGCTCCTTGGAGCTCCTTCTAGTTGCTAGATTGGACGTTGCCCAATTCATGAATCGCTGAATAAAGCCAATAAGGTTTTTTTAATTTACAAAAAAAATCTGCCTTCTTCAAAACTAGATATTGTGGGTTCTGCAAAATAAGGCTCTGATTACAATTAGACCATTTCTTTTCACGTGGCTCTGGATCTTGGCCTTCTAGCAGCCAGGCTGGGGAGAGGGAGGGCTTGGGGCTAGCGTCGAGGGGCACATTCTTGAGGACTAGCTTTCTTGACCAAACAAAATTCACCTGGTTAACTGTAAACAAGTAAAATATAAATAAATCTTGGGAAGCTATTCTCCATTCTTCTTAAGGGGAAAACCCAATTTGTTTTCTCCTGAACACCTAAGGTGATGGTATCAATCCCTCAAACACCTGAGCTTCAAGCCTTCCAGGTACTGACCTTGCTTTTGTACTGCTTTCAGCAGCCAAGAAGTATTAGCAGGAGCTACTCTCTGCAGTGGCTTTGTCAAGAGAGTCCAGCCACACAGGTGCTGGACTTTTTTTTTTTTTTTAAGTATTAACCACTTCCAAATATCTATCTCCCTCCACCCTCCCAAATATATCTACCTCTTGTATCATGTATTTGTATTATTCTGAAGGCACAAAAAACACAGTCAAGGCACAATCAACTAACCATCTGCAAGGAAAAAAAACCCCTGATACGTACTTAACTGCAGTTCTCAGTATGATCTAGTCTTATGACTATTCCCATGTCACTGCATTACCTGTATCATGAGTGGCAACCACAGGGCAGGGAAAAGCATCAAAAAGAGCTTATTCCCGACAGTATTTTGGTAGAGGTAGATGTAGATGTAGATCAAGGTGAGCAAAAGCTGACAGCCTCCTGATAATTCTATGCCTAGGTTTGAATCACTTAAAGACCCAGTAAATTATAACATATATCCATGTTAGGTCCAGGCAGAAGGGACTAGCTCTGAAGGGGAACACTGAAATTTTGGGAGCCCAGAACTAGGCTGTCTACAAAAGGTAAAAATTCATATTTCTTTGAAAAGGTCCCCTGAGTCTCCTCCACTGCCCCCTTTCTTACCAACTTGCCGAAAGGCTGAAGGTGAAAAAAGCCAAGTGCAGTCAGCCCATGTGGCCCATTGGAATAAAGGCAGCAATTAGTTTTGCCACAGCTCCTGACACGGAGGAGGGAAGGGAACCACTTACCTTAAATCTGTCGACAGCAACGGATGCTTCTGAGAGGGACTTTACTGAGAATGGTGTAACTTTCAAAGCAAAAGTCATGGAATTGAAGACAGTCACCACTGTGAAAGCCTGAAAATAGGAAAAGAGAAGAAACTGAGCCTGATGAGGCTATGCGACTAAAGTAACACGACGTCATCAATTTCCTTTCAGGTTTAAGGAGGGCTGTAACTTGACTGTCAAATGTTGGTACGAGTCAGATATATTTCAGATATATATTTTTTAAGGTAGAGTTTTTATGAGACCTCTAATTAAAATTCTCAGTGAATCTGAATCAAACAATGACCTGTATTTTCAGAATTAAACCCACAGTTGTAAAACAACCCGTACACTTGTTTGTGCACTGGGGCTAAATCCCCACTCTTCTACTTCTCAGATTAACCGCATGAATGAAAAAAATCCAAATCTAGTAACAAGAGGACCAGAGCATCTCTATATGTGGTATTTCTAAAACGTCCCCAAGCCCTGAGGGCTCACTGACCTGTGCTGCCGTCAGATCAAAGCCAAGGGTCATGTGAACAGAGAAGGTCACAACACTGGCGATCACCATCACAATGGGAGCCACACCGACGGTGATGCTCTGAAAGTACCCGGCTTTTTCCAACATCCGACGTTCCTCCTCTCGGATTTCTAAGAATAAAAAGCAAGCCAGTTTCTAAAAAGCAAGTCGAAAGAAACCATGGGATATTGCTCCTCTGTCACCAAACAAGACTTGGTAGGTCTTCAGCCACCATTGGTTTTAAAACGACCCTGTAACATCTATGATGCAAAAAACTAGGTCAATATGGCCATCAATTACAATCACAAAAGCTGGCACACAAGCTTGAGGTTTGAAATGGATCAAGTCACAGGAATGAATCTAACAGAAAACAGTCACTACTTCTCAGTACAATGATCATCTTCTGCCTTAGTCTAATTCTTTTTGCAAATTTCTTATGTTTAGAAGGAATGAACAAATTAATCATATCTGCTAGTGGCAGTTTTGTTTGCTTACCTGGTTGTTTATTTCTAGGTTAGGTACTTATAAGAAAGACTATAGGGCTTCCCTGGTGGCGCAGTAGTTGAGAATCTGCCTGCCAATGCAGGGGACACGGGTTCGAGCCCTGGTCTGGGAGGATCCCACATGCCGCGGAGCAACTAGGCCTGTGAGCCACAACCACTGAGCCTGCGCGTCAGGAGCCTGTGCTCCGCAACAAGAGAGGCCGCGATAGTGAAAGGCCCGCACACCGCGATGAAGAGTGGCCCCCGCTCGCCACAACTAGAGAAAGCCCTCGCACAGAAACGAAGACCCAACACAGCCAAAAATAAATAAATAAATAAATAAATAAATAAATAAAATTTTTTAAAAAAGACTATACAACGATAATGGAGAATTAAAAAGGAACTAAGATTTACTAGGGTGCCTACTGTATGTTGGTGCTAGAATAGAGGCTTTCACACAAAAAGCAGTAAGGGTGATTGGAAGAAGATGAGTGAAATACAATTTTTGTAAGCAGAATGATTTTTCTTAAATATTTATAAAACTGACAACCTTATTAACAGAGCAACCATGGAGTACAAAAGACCAGGGAGTAAGAAGTATGACAATAAAGCGGTGAGGTATTTTCAAAAAATTTTCAAACATAAAAGCAATTTTTCTGGGAGACTATGAACTGACCTTTAAAGGAATTACCACTGTCCCAAACACTGGGAAATATATTGAGAGCCAGCTCTCAAGTCATACTTTTAAAAAATTCAACTCATTGCTTTAACATGTATCACATAACTTGCCCAAGTCTATAATGAGCAAGAATGCTCTTTTCAAGCTAAAACACACAGGTAAATATACCAAAGTCAGGGGCTGAAGGATGACTGGAGTCTCAGAAAGAAGATTATAAAACTGAGAAAATTAGAATCTGAGAGCCAGAAGGGACCATCATTGGTGACCCTGCCAACAGGCTTGGCAGATGTCCTATTAGCACCCAATTGTTCCATTCTATTGGCAACAAACTCACTACTTGAAGAAGGAGCCTAATCCACTGCTGGATGTTTCTGACCACTCATAATTAAAAGTTTATGAAGTGGACACCATATTCCTAAAGGTCTGTTTAGTCAACAAACCAAGCAGTGAAAATAAAACAGCTTCCTTGATCTGAACACCGTATTTCTGTTCAACCCAAAACTGCACCAACTTTTAAACTTTTTTTTACTTTTTTATTTTTTGGCCACGCCACGCAGCATGTGGGATCTTAGTTCCCCGACCAGGAACGGAACCCACGTCCCCTGCGGTGGAAGCGTGACGTCTTAACCACTAGACCGCAGGGAAGTCCCCTGAACCAACTTTTTAACTGGATCATATTCAGGTTAGCTCACTGTGAGATTATGGTCAATGAACAGTCATATCTTTTATATTTAAATTAAATTTAAATGTAACTAGGTCTTCTCATTTGAACTCTAAAGTGCCTTTAAATATTTATTTATTTATTTATTTATTTATTTATTTATGGCTGTGCTGGGTCTTCGTTGCTGCGTGGCTTTCTCTAGTTGCAGCGAGCGGGGGCTGCTCTTCGTTGTGGTGCGTGGGCTTCTCATTGCATTGGCTTCTCTTGTTGCAGAGCACGGGTTCTAGCTGTGTGGGCTTCAGTAGTTGTGGCACACAGGCTCAGTAGTTGTGGCTCGTGGGCTCTAGAACGCAGGCTCAGTAGTTGTGGCGCACGGGCTTAGTTGCTCCACAGCATGTGGGATCTCCCTGGACCAGGGCTCGAACCCGTGTCCCCTGCATTGGCAGGCGGATTCTTAACCACTGTGCCACCAGGGAAGTCCCCTAAAGTGCCTTTAAATATATTTTTCTTAAAGTCACCTTTTTTAGGGCCCAAGATTTCAACTTTTGTTGAGATCTTTTGGAATGCCCAGCTAATGTGCTAATTATTCCTCCAAACTTTGTGGCATTTATATACGACATGTTTATGTCTGCACTGAATTTACCGATCAGGATCAGGGCAGGCACTGAGAACCTTGTGACTCAACATAAATCAATTATTTGAAAAGAAACCAAATTAAAACACCCCTGTGAGTTAGTGGCAGAGCGAGGCTCAGAGTCCAGCTGTCCTGACCTCCAGCCTAGCCCTTCTCCCAGCAGTACCCCCAGGGTCTCACACCCACCTACCCGTAGTGCGCATGCACCCACAGAGTGGTGGGGGCAGAAGTGGAGCTCTCAGTGGCCACTTGATACTGTTTTCCGTGATGTCTTCACGGCCAGACCAGAAAATTATGGGCTGGATGAGAGTATAGATAGGGGGCTTTGAAACTGAATAAATTACTCATAACCAGCTGAGTTATCTTAGAAAAAAATCGCAATTTTCTCAGGTCTCAATTTCCTCATTTGTGAGATGAGGTTATGGGTGCCAGTCTCTAAGATCCCTATCAACGTAAAGCTCATAGGCTATTATAAGAACATAAGGTATTATGATCCTATGACATTAGGATTCCCAGTAGCTAATGTGCTCAGGAAGCACAGAAGCCAACATCCTTCTACCATATACACATATGAAGTCTTTAAACTCACTTTGTACACTCTGAGAGAATGCTTTGACCCAGGCATACATTTTAATAAATTTAATGTAGGTGAGGACTTCATTCATCTTCTGGACACGGTCATCTGTGATGGTCACACATTTTCTCCTGAAATATGCAGTGATCCGTGATACAAACATCTGAAAGGAAAAGCGATGTCACGCCAAATCACAGCTTATTCAGAGTTAGAACTGTCTAGTCTTTCTGGGAAATAAATCCACTTAAGATTATTATAAATAAAGTGAGCATCCCGTAGTTGTACTGCTTTTTAATAAAAGTGGTCTATTAAATGATAATCAAATAGTATTTGACTCTTATCGTTTGGAAGAAAGTTAAGACAAGTAAACATCTGTCCTCAGAGTAATCACAGATACCTATGCTACCAGAGGGAAGCGGGAGAGCCATATCAGTTAGTATCACCTTGAGGTGCCGTGACTCAACCTCTCCTGTGTTACCTGGGGGAACCAGGGTTCACCTCCTGACCTCCTTCACTCACACTCCCTCTTTTTAAATCTCACTTAGGAGCTACTGCCTTTATTCAAGTGACATCTGACGTCCTCTGAAGTCAAAACGCTGCCTGTATGGACTGAACACTGTCTAGCTCTTTTTAGACATTTCCAAACCAGGTACCTGCTTTAAGGAAATTTCCAATCAAAGATGTGATACCTCGGTGGTGCCTACTATATATAGCCCAATGGAAGTAACTCATCTGAGGAGAAGCTGCCAAAATACGGTAAGGAGGCTTACTCACCATTGCAGGATAAAAGAGGATAAAAACAGCTGATCCCAGGAAGCCTGTTGGTCCCAGAATAATTACATTATAAATCATGCCCAAGATGGCAATAACAGGTCCTCCAGCCAACAAGCTGCCAACGGCAGCTGCCTCGAACATCCTCTGTCCATCGTTGGAGCACAGGTTGATGAGCTACGAGACACAAAGAGCAGTGAGTGGACACTGTGAGGCCGCAGACACTGCCTGAGGAAGAGGAAGGACAGAACGGGGACCCAAGGGAAGGAAAGAGCTCAGGTTGGGAGCTTTCTCTCTGCCCTGAAGCAGACACCCCTCGCTCACCTCACCCACGGACTTCTCCTTAATGTTCTTCAGCTTAAGGATCTTCTTAAACGCCATGGTCAGGATGGCCCCCCGCAAGCGGACCCCAGTTCGGTAATTCAATGCCCACGTCAGTGCAAGTGACCAAGAGCGCACGATTTCTGTCAGGAGGAGGCCCAGGACTAACAGCAAGCTGTACTGGAGGTCAGACTCTGTGTCCTGGGTGTACTCCAGGAGGTGTTTCACCATGAAGGCCTACAGGGAGAAACACACACCGCAGTCAGCTTCTCCACGGCACTCACACGCCACGCCACAGCTTTATGTTAGGTTAGAAAGAGGAGGCAGCTCCACTGTACAGTGACAGGTGCCTAAGCAGAGAAAGACCTTCTCGGAGGACCAGCTATTGCTGACGGTCCACCTGCAGCTATTTACGCAGAGCAATTTGCAGGAGGTAGGTCTAATTTGAAACTTTCTTCCTTCAGGACACCACCAAAACCCATACTCTTTCTAATGTAACATAAACCTGTCCATGAGCTGAAATTCATTCTCAACACACGGTCATTAAAAAGTATATATTTGACCTTATTCCAGTATCTCCACACAATGATACATTTCTTTACATGAAATTAAGACCCTTTTTTTTTTTTTTTTTTGGATCGTTTCAAACGTGCTTATTTGATAAAAAGGAACAGTGTACCTACAGTTGGACTGGGGAAGAGTGAGAAGTGCATTTGCAAAACATTCCTGAAAATAAACATCAGCAGTTTAATAGTACAGAAGAGAGCAAACAAAGCAAGACTATTCCAAATCCAGAGACCCTCCCAAGGGCCCTCCCACACTCCCCGCTCCCTCCCAAAAACAAAAACATGTTACCTCAGGTAGCACATGTCTAACACCACCTGCAGGGAGGGAAGGCAGCAGCCCCCAAGAACCACCGAGTGCCACCTCCAGCTCTGAGGTCCTGCAACGCCGGAGCACACACTCACACGAGGCACATTCAGCAACAGGATTAAATACCAGGAAGTGGGAGGTAATGTACTTTTATTGAAAATGAAAAAAATAAAAAGTACCATCTTCAAAGAGCATCTCACAGACACTGTACAACAGGAGGAGCATTGCGGTAACATACATGGGAACATACAGAGTCGAGTTATACAGGGCTAGCCAGCCAACAGGTCTGGCCTCGACTGTTGTTTTAACTACACACAGTGGAAATTACAGCATAGAACCAATATCTGTTTCCAGAGTCCGGAGTAGCGCATCAAGCTGACAGCACTTAATCGGTTAGGGCTCCTGAAGTTGCAGTTAGTCTGCAATAGAGGAGATTCTCCAGGAATAAAGACCTTGCTGCTAAGGAAAGAGAATTAAAAAAACAAAAAAACAAAACTGGAAACTCCCCAAAGAGTTGACTCTGCTTAAAATCACTGGTGCTATTGGTTCACTAGGCTGTGAGGAGTGACCTCTGCTCCGGAGGGAATACAAAAATCTAGGCCTCAAGGAAAAACGGGTGGCATCCTTCAGAGTCTTTTCGAGTCCTTGCAGCTAAAGTTGATCTTGCCAAAAATGAAACAAAACAAACCACAACAAAAGAAAGCCAAATCAATCCCCCTCCCCGAAGGAAGAAAATAAAATTTAGGAGAAACCCATTCACCCATCTACACCGATCCTTATAGCAAAGGGTACTTGTAGCTGGAAACCAGCGCTTGAATGACAGACAAAAATGGAGGCCAGAAGCAATTGTCCTGAAGCAGCTAATGCTGAATTCCAGAACCCAGACTCTCTCTGGGTAAATCGGTATTTCTTGTTTTTCCTGAGAGGAAATTAATATCAGATGTCAACTAGATCCTAAGAGATTCCCACCAATCAGATTTATGTCAAGTGTCAGTAAATAACCTGATCAAATAAATAGGAGATTTCAGATTCCAAGAACTATTGCATCCCATCTCTCCCCTCCCTCGGATTTTTAGGTTTTATATCCATTGCTTGGGTCACCACTGCATACAGCTGGGTTGTTGGTTTACTAGCAAGAAGATTGGCTTCTTTTCCAGTATGCAATCCAAAATGTGGAACTGAGTCACTGAGTGGCAGGGTCAAAACCCCATTTTCCTCACGTGAAGCAACTCAGTAAGATGGCGGTGCAGTAAAGCATTTTCTCACACACCTCGGCACTGACGGAGCAGTCTCCAAAGGAAGGCGTGAAAGGACAGCAGGTTGTAGTTTGGGGTTCCTTCCTTCCCATACCTTTATTGTGCCATTTTTCAGCACCAGGTAATAGCATTAGTACCTCCCAGAGAGGAGGAGCAGGGGGAAGGTAAAAGACAAAATGAATGCTTACACTATGCAAAACTTTCAAAGGGGAGGGAAAAGAGGAAACAGCAGATTAAAGAATTTCCAACACATAGGGGGTTTTTAAAAAACAATTACATTTCAAACCATTTTGTATGGAACAAAGAAAAAAAAAGGTTTTCATGAAAAATCTAACCAAAATTTCGTTTTAAAAGGTTACAAATTAATCATTTAAATTTAAACAAACTGGGAGATAACTCGAGATTGTCAGCATAGTTGTCTGGCTGTGGAAAGCATTCCCAGTGAATAAACATTACCTTACCTGAACTCTTGGCGAGAGATTCTGCCCAGCTTGACTCTCTCATTCTGACCGCAGAATACAGCCATCCTGAAAATTCTAAAGAACAGCTTCTGTCACTGGTTCCACTACAGAGACACTCCCCCCAAATCCAGATCCTGACAGCATCAAGCAAGCTGCAGCTGGAGAGAGGTTGGAAGGGTGGGAAACTTACCTCTCTAGAGGCTTTTCACTGTCCTTTCCCCAAAAGGCCCGTGAGCAGAGTTAGCATTCACCAAGAGATAGCACTGCAGGAGGGAGCCGTCTCTTGCAGATCTACAGGGCGGATGCTAATTCTTTACACACAGATCATAGGTCAGGCCTGGTCTTTTAAAACTGTTTTAATCCAAGAAGGCCACAAATCATCTCTGCAAGTTTAGCAATTTGGTCACTCATCGTAGGTCAGGACCACACCCTTAGAGATTCTGGCTCTCCATTAACACTATGGTGACCCTTGGACACCGTGCGCACAGGGCACTGGTCCACTGGCATCACTGAAACCTTAGATCACCTTGATCATTAATGTCCAGCCCCAGCTGGCCAGCAGTTAAAAAACAAAACAGAACACAGTCACTTGATCGTGTTTTATTTGCTCTGCATATGGCTACCAAGGTTCAGTGAGACCTGAGGGGAGATTAAAAAAATATATGGTATCTGGGGAGTCAGATCTTACGTAGATTTCTGTAAGAACAGACTAAGCCAGTTTGAGAGCCTTGCCATATGAGAAAACGTGCAAAAATCTAAAATGGATGTTCTTCCAGAGGATTCAAATCCACAGGTGGAAGGTATGCTCATTGCTAATACTAATCTCAAACCCGATCCTTCAAATTTCCAATTAAAAAGAAATTTGTCAGAATTAGAGCTCCAAAACAAGAAGTTTTCATTGCTTACAATTTGAAACCTTTTTTTTATTAATTAGAGACACTGTGGATGGGACCATTGCTTTCTTGATTGTTCTAGGGGAAAATCTCCCAAAATAACACAGGCCTTAAGGTGCTCTTCCTCAAGAGGGTGGAGAAAAGGAAAAGCGTGCTGCTGTTTTCCTCTTAAAGGAAGGCTCTCAGCTTTCCCTGGCATCTAGAAGAGTTTACTAGAGATTAGTATTCCAGTGCGCTGTGCCTTAAAAGAGAGATAAAGGAATATGCAGATGCTCAAGTGAGTGACTGTAAGGCCCCCAAGCTGAACAAGCATAAGAAACTTTTTTTCCCAAGTGAAAAATTAAAATCCCAACAATCTGTGGAATTTTGGGGGGGAGGTGGGAGGAGCCAATTAAATTCTTGCATTGGCCAAATGGAATCAAGGAAGCCTGTATACCGTGCTACCCAGCTGAAAGAATTCTTCCAAAGATCAGAGCAGCCACCAGCCCTGTAGTGAAACAATGACAGAAGCTCTTCTTGGGGGAAGCTGGTCCTATGAAAACGTTTGCCATTTTGGTCAGTGACATGATATTCAGTTACATGGTCCCTCTTACTTAAAACTTATACAAAAATATGTTAGTTGGTCAATTAATAAGAAACCCAATACCAGAAAAGTAGTGTTCTCTGCTTCAGAAAAGAGATCAAAACTTTTAAAAGGCATCAGACATTAAAAACAAAAACAAACGAACAAACAAACAAAAAAACATAACAGAAAAACTGCAAATTACTTTTACCTAATCACCATGCACCTTAGGCCCATACTTACCAAAACCATGAACCTCCAGCTTACCCACACACGGAAAACGCACAGAATAAGGAGTACTACGGCTCCGATGCCTCAAGGCAAATATGTAGAGAATAGATTTAATCAAAGTCTCAAGTGTAAGGCAGCACAGCAGGTGTAAGAAACAGGCGTCCAGAAAACAGCGTGACCGTCACTCTTCTCCCCTACTCTGCTTCAGCAACGCTAGGAAAACCAGGGCTGCCACCCCAACACCTGCCACACGGTTTACACTGTAAACCAGAACTTGAAATGGACTTCAGGTTAGCCTCTAAGAACCTCAACAGTCGTCCAGCTTCTTGAGGGCTCATGTGCCACAGAACCGTCAAACATGTGACAACTCTGCCCCCAGACCTTCAGTGTGTCACCAGCACCAACGCAACAGCCTACGCCACACAACACTGCTCACGGCACTGTGAGACACCGTTCCCGAACCAGGACTGTCATTTCGTGTCGATACGCGGCAAAGCAGCGCGGCCCTGGGCAGACCTGGAGTCATTCAGCTTCACCCCCACCCCAGGGAAGCAAGCCAGGTCCGCTTCTCCTCCGGCAACGCGGCCCCCTCCTCCTTCCAGTTCTCACAAACCACCATTCACCCCAACATCAACTGCGCCCTTGCAAAAGACCTGGAGGCATCTCTAAGGCTGCTAACTAGCCCAAAGGTGAGGGTGACCCCTGCAACAGAACAAGAAGGTTACAGCTGGCCGTGGCTGGGGCCCTGGAGACTGTCAGGAAGGATGGTTAGGACTTACTGGTCCACTGAAGCCAGCCAGCTGCGTGATCATCAGGCACACGATGGAGAGGATGAGCCTGGTGCGGCAGAAGGTCCACACAACCCTCCGGAGGGAAGCAGCGTCTGGCCCAACTTCATGCAGCTCTTCTTGCCACAGTCTCTCTAGTCTTAACAAGGGCACATGTCCTCCGTCACACATCTCCCCAGGGAATACGCACACCGCCCCACCCAGCCTCCCTCCTGCCACCATTCACACCAGTCTCTCCTTTCAAGTTATGTACAGTGTTCACCTTCTGGGGAAGAAAGACCTTTCCTGGGTAACTACATATTTACCCTGTATAGGGAGCCTCTCAGGATTCAGAAAATGATGAGAACGAAAGTCTTTCCTTCCACCCAGAAAAATTATCCCTGAATAGAATCTGCCTGTGGATAAGAACTTCCTTCCTCAAGGGTCCCCAACCCTTTCTGAAGGATCCTGTGGTAAAATGTAGAGTCGTAACTAGATTTTAATCATGACAATCGGCTACCACAAAAATGTATTCTGTCACAAGGCAGCAACATAATCTCCCTGCAGACTCAGGAAGAGAAGCGGGGCTGAGAGAGAGAGAGAAAGCCCGTGGTTAAAACAGGATTAAAGATGATATAGGAGATAAAGCAGAAGAGCAAAGGGAAAGTCACCCCCAGGCTACCCTCCCTCCATAGGATAGCTCAGATCCTAAAAGGACACAGAGCTCTGGACTTTACACTGCCGGACCCACACTCCTAGCTCAGGCCCTACACAACCAGTATGTGGGAGATGAGGGTGGATCAGAGACGCCTACCTTCTACAGTTCACCTCGGAAGACTCGTACTTGGACAAAGACCACACGTCCTCCGTTGAGAGCTCCCCCTTCTTGTGGGCTATGCGAGCCAGAGGAGAAAGCCAAGAAAAAGTCATACAGGAGAAGAGCCCAGCATTGTCCACTGGGTGCTGGTGTCTGAGGAGAGAAAACCCAAAGCACAAAATTGTCAACGCACGTGGAGAGGCTAGCCAACACTTACCATACAATGTTTAGTATACAGAACTCCTGGCTAAACCCAGGTTTTCTCCAAATAGTCTAATCTTAGCCCGAATTTTTTTTGGTGCTTCACAGCCAAGCCACTAACCAGCAGAACCTCTTACTTGGAAGTGGTCCGGATGGGCTTCAGAGCACTTAAGCTATGATGGTACTTTCCCTTGGGATGTTCCTCATCCAGGATTCTGAGCTGAGAATGCATGGAGGCATCCAGGGAAAGGCCCTCAGCTCGGGCTGCTGCTTCCAAGGCATCTTGGCAATCCAACTGTTTCAACAGATAGGGAGGGAAGGCAAAAGCACAATTAATGAACATTAGAAAAACAGAGAGTACCAAATCTGCCTGACATAACAGCTCAAACTGCAAACCAGATTCATCTTACCCAAGAAATCCCAAGGGTCAGGAGGTCAAACACTAACTTGTAGGACATGAACTTGCTAAGGAACATTAAACCAGATACTTAAAATGTCTAAACTAATAGACTTCATTTTTTTGAGCACTTTCAGAAAAATTGAGCAGAAAGTACAGAGAGTTCCCATATACCTCCTCACCTCCCCCCGTTTCCTCCATAATTAACATCTTGCATGAGTGTGCTACATTTGTCACAACTGACAGCCCAATACTGATATATTATCACTAACTAAAGTCCACAGTTTACAGCAGGATTCACTCATTGTGTTGTATATCTTAAAATTTATATTTTTATCACCAAAATGTTTTATCTTTCATTTCCCAATATAGACTGAGAGTCAATTACTACACTACTAACTGCAAATTCTATTGCCCATTTTCTATGGTAAAAACTTCACAATCCCCCCCCCCCCATTATCAGCCCTGTCATGCAGAAAAAGCCAGGATGCACACATGCCTCCTCTCTCTCTCTTATCAGCAACAGGGAGAGCAGAAGGGGGGCTCTCACCCTGGCTGCCCTGCTAAAGAGCTCCTACCCAGACTTCTGCAGCATGAAGCAGAGAGTCTCATGGGTGGAAATACAAAGTTATACATATTTACTATAAAGTTTATAAGTACCAATTAATCATATTAACAAAAATGTGTATAATTAAAAGTCTGACTGTGGCAGAAGAGGGTGGGCCAAAAATCTGGACACATCTACGCCCGTTTACTCTAAAAGTAACCCAAAGTCACTTAATTTTTTAAAAAAGTTTATTGACGTATAGTTGATTTACAATGTTGTGTTAATTTTTGCTGTACAGCAAAGTGATTCAGTTATACATATATATATATGTGTATATATATATATATGTGTGTGTATATATATATATATATATATATATATATATATATATATTCTTTTTCATATTCTTTTCCATTATGGTTTATCCCAGGATATTGAATATAGTTCCCTGTGCTATACAGTAGGATCTTGTTGTTTATCAACCAAAGTTACTTTTGCAGTTACTGTTGCAGAAACATAAGCATTCTTTTCCTCAAGTAAGGATTATAAGGACCTTATGCTTTTCTCACATTCTCACAAATATTTCCAGTAATTATTGTGAACTAGCAAGAAAGAATAGATCCCCAGATCAAGAAAAAGTTAAGTGGTGCAGCACCTAACACACTGTGCCTCACACAAAGTGGAGTCTCTATTTTGACACACCACCTCTTTAACACACAAAACAGAGGCAACTCAAATATTAAGGATTTGTGCCTGGTGGTCACCTGCATGCCTATGTGGCTCTCTCCTCAAATACAATAGCTTTAGTTCACAGCATACTTATGAATCTTCAGATAAGTCACTGCTTAGTATCAAGAAAGTACACAGAAACTGGGAAGCATTTTTTCCCTTTTGTCAAAGGCAAGGCAAACTTCAAAACAAAGTCTACCTTCAAGGGAATAACAACAAAACGTGACAAAGGAGTCAACACCAAGAAAAGAATGAAGTCATATAAAGTCCTCAGGTATAAGGTGAACACTTATTTATGGCACCTAAAAATGAACTTAAGTCTACTGAGATTCAAGTACACAACAAAGGTTTTTTTGTTTTGTTTTGTTTTGTTTACATAATATTTATTTAACCTTTAAGCTGCCCATAACCACAAGGGGAAGAAAAGAAAACAATTAGATTGAGAAAGCAGAAAGACACACTAAAAATACAAACATACTCTCTGTAAGGGAGGAGAAACTGAGAATACGTACAGAGTAGGTACAGAAGGTGACAAGGACCAGCCTTATTTGGATGTTCTAAGCTTCAAAAGAAGACAAAAATTAAATAATACCACTTCAAGTACACACTGGATAGCTGCCCTAAATGAACTATATGCTGGGTCACAAGGCAAACCATAACACATTTCAAAAGACTGATATCACAGTGTATGTACTCTGACCACGAGGGAATTCAATTAGAAGTCAGTAACAGAGATAACATGAAAATCTCCAAATATCTAAAAATTGCAACACACTTCTAAATAATACGAGTTAAAGAAGACATCAAGTCAAAATTAGTATATATATTCTGAGCTAAATGATAAGAAATTGTAACACATCAAAATCTGTGGGATGCAGCTAAAGTGGAGTACAGAGAGAAATTGTGAAGGCTTTCAAAGCATGTATTAGAGAAGAACAAAGAGTGAAACATCAATGCTCTAAGGTAGGGGTTGGCAACATTTTCTGTAAAGGTCCAAATAGTAAATATTTTAGGCTTTGTGGGCCAAAAGACAAAACAGAGGATATTATGTAGGTACTTATGTTACAAAAGAAAACAAATTTCTACAAAATATTTATTGCCAAAATTCAAAATATAGTAATACTAATTGAGTACAATTTTTTTGGTGGTACAGGTCTACTAATGAGAAGAATGAAATTCTTTTATGAGGCAATAACATTTCACTTAACTGGGGTTTAAAATCGTTTTCCCTTGGTTACATTTCTTTATACTAATGATGAAATATCAGAAAGGGAATGCAAACAAATTGTCCCTTTTAAAATCACATCAAAAAAATAAAATACTTAGGAATAAACCTCACCAAGGAGGTGAAAGACTTATATACTGAGAACTACAAAACATTAATAAAGGAAAATGAAGATGATTCAAAGAAATGGAAAGATATCCCATGCTCTTGGATTGGAAGAATTAATATTGTTAAAATGGCCAGACTACCCAGAGCAATCTACAGATTTAATGTGATCCCTATCAAATTATCCATGACATTTTTCACACAATTAGAACAAATAACCCTAAAATGTGTATGTAACCATAAAAGACCTAGAATTGCCAAAGCAATCCTCAGGAAAAAGAACAAAAGAGGAAGCATAACCCTTCCAGACTTCAGACAATACTACAAAGCTACAGTAATCAAAACAGTGTGGTATTGGCACAAAGACAGACATACACATCAATGGAACAGAACAGAGAGCCCAGAAATAAACACATACACCTATGGTCAATTAATCTTTGACAAAGGAGACAAGAATATACAATGGGGAAAAGACAGTCTCTTCAGCAAGTAGTGTTGGGAAAGTTGGACAGCCACATGTAAATCAATGAAATTAGAACACACCCTCACACCATACACAAAAATAAACTCAAAATGGCTTAAAGACTTAAATGTAAGACAAGACACCATAAAACTCCTAGAAGGGAACATAGGCAAAACATTTTCTGACATAAATCGTACAAATGTTTTCTTAAGTCAGTCATCCAAGGCAATAGAATTGATAGCAAAAATAAACAAATGGGACCTAATCAAACTTATAAGCTTTTGCACAACAAAGGAAACCATAAACAAAATGAAAAGACAACCTATGGACTGGGAGAAAATATTTGCAAATGATGCGACCGACAAGGGCTTAATTTCCAAAATATACAAACAACTCATACAATTCAATAACAAAAAAACAAACAACCCAACTGAAAAATGGGCAGAAGATCTAAATAGACAATTCTCCAAAGAAGACATACAGGTGGCCAATAGGCACATGAAAAGATGCTCATCATCACTAATTATTAGAGAAATGCAAATCAAAACTATTGTACAATGAATTATCATCTCACACCTGTAAAAATGGCCATGATTAAAAAGTCTACAAATAATAAATACTGGAGAGAGTGTGGAGAAAAGGGAACCCTCTTATACTGTTGGTGGGAATGTAAATTGGTGCAGCCACAATGGAAAACAGTATGGAGGTTCCTCAAAACACTAAAAATAGAGTTGCCATATGATCCAGCAATCCCACTCCTGCGCATACACCCACACAAAACTATAATTCAAAAAGATACATGCATCCCAGTGTTCATAGCAGCACTATTCACAATAGCCAAGACATGAAAGCAACCTAAATGTCAATCGACAGATGAATGGATAAAGAAGATGTGGTATATATACCCAATGGAATATTATTCAGTCATTAAAAAGAATGAAATAATGCCATTTGCAGCAACATGGATGGACCTGGAGATTATCATACTAAGTGAAGTAAGTCAGAAAGAAAAAGACAAATACCATATGATATCACTTATATGTAGAAACTAAAATATGACAAATTAACTTATTTACAAAACAGAAACAGCCTCACAGACATAGAGAACAGACTTGCGGTTGCCAAGGCGGGAGAGGGGAGGAATGGATTGGGAGTTTGGGGTTAGCAGATGTAAACTGTTATATACAGGATGGCTAAACAACAAGGTCTTATTGTATAGCACAGAGAACTACATTCAATATCCTGTGATAAACCATATGAAAAGAATACGAAAAAGAATATATATGTAAAACTGAGTTATTTTGCTGTACAGCAGAAATTAACACAACATTGTAAATCGACTATGCTTCAATAAAATTTTTAAAAATTGTTTTCCCTTTTCATCAAAATTGATTGTAAATTTTCATCTGTTAATGCTGATTTGTAACGAGATTTTATAATTTCATCTTTGAAAACCTCTTTTCACACAGATAGGTACAGCCAAGTACTGAATCAATCCATGAGTATATGATTTTAGTTGAGCGTACTTATCTCCTGGTAGGCATCATAGGATTCTATTAGATTATCCTCTTGACATTTGCCTTTATCATATCATTACATTGCAGATTTGTCACTTCCAATTCAAAGTTAGGTGGAAGTCACTGAATGGCAAAATTAAATGGACTTTTTTTGTGTGTGTGGCAAAATACATACAATATAAAAATTGCCATTTTTACCATTTTTAAGTGTACCATTCATGGGCATTACTTATATTCACAATGTTACGCAACAATCGTCACTATCTCTTTTTTTTCAATAAATTTATTTATTTATTTATGGCTGCGTTGGGTCTTCGTTGCTGCACGTGGGCTTTCTCTAGTTGCGGCGAGAGAGGGCTACTCTTCGTTGCGGTGCTCAGGGATATACATCGTTGCGGTGCGCGGGCTTCTCATTGCAGTGGCTTCTCTTGTTGTGGAGCACAGGCTCTAGGCACGCGGGCTTCAGTAGTTGTGGTATGCGGGTTCAGTAGTTGTGGCTCACGGGCTCTAGAGCACAGCCTCAGTAGTCGTGGCACACGGGCTTAGTTGCTCTGCGGCATGTGGGATCTTCCCAGACCAGGGATGGAACCCGTGTCCCCTGCATTGGCAGGCAGATTCTTAACCACTGTGCCACCAAGGAAGTCCCTCATCACTACCTATTTCTAAAATGAATGGATCTTTTCAATTAATCTACCACAAAGGAGGCAAGAATATACAATGGAGAAAAGAGTCTCTTCAATAAATGGTGCTGGGAAAACTGGGCAGCTACACGTAAAAGAATAAAATTAGAACATTTTCTCACACCATATACAAAAATAAACTAAAAAATGGATTAAAGATCTAAATGTAAGACCAGAAACCATAAAACTCCTAAAAGAAAACATAGGCAGAACACTCTTTGACATAAATTGTAGCAATATTTTCTTGGATCTGTCTCCTAAGGCAAAGGAAACAAAAGCACAAATAAACAAATGGGACCTCATTAAACCTAAAAGCTTTCTCACAGCAAAGGAAACCATCAACAAACTGAAAAGACAATCTACTGAATGGGAGAAAATATTTGCAAATGATATGACCAATATGAGGTTAATATCCAAAATATATAAACCGCTCATACAACTCAGTATCAAAAAAAACAAACAACCCAATTAAAAAACAGGCAGAAGACCTGAATAGACATTTTTCCAAAGAAGACATACAGATGGACAATAGGCATGTGAAAAGATGCTCAACATTGCTAATCATCAGAGAAGTGTAAATGAAAACCACAATCAATTATCACCTCACACCTGTAAGAATGGCTATCATCAAAAAGACCACAAATAACATTAGTTGGCAAGGATGTGGAGAAAAGGGAACCCTGTACACTGCTGGTGATAACGTAAATTGGTGCAGCCACTATGGAAAACAGTAAGAAGGTTCCTCAAAAAACTAAAAATAGAATTACCATATGATCCAGCAATCCCACTCCTGGGTATATATTTGAAGAAAACAAAAACACTAATTCAAAAAGATACATGTACCCCAGTGTTCATAGCACCATCATTTACAATTGCCAAGATCTGAAAGCAACTTAAGTGTTCATCAACAGATGAGTGGATAAAGACATGGTTTTTATATACATATATATATACACACACACACATACATATACCTACAATGGAATACTAGTCAGTCATAAAAAAGAATGAAATTTTGCCATTTATAACAACATGGATGGACCTGGAGGGTATTATGCTTAGTGAAATTTGTCAGAGAAAGACAAATAGTATGTTATCATTTACATGTAGAATCTAAAAAGTAAAACAAACTAGTGAATATAACAAAAAGAAAGAGACTCATAGAGAACAAACTAGTGGTTATCAGTGGGGAGAGGGCAAGGGGGAAAGGCAAGATACAGGTAGGGGATTAAGAGGTACAAACTACTATGTAAAAAATAAATAAGCTACAAGGATAGATTGCACAGCACAGGGAATATAGTCAATATTTTATAATAACTACAAATGGAGTGTAATCTATAAAAATTTTGAATCCCTATGTTGTGTGCCTGAAACTACTATAACATTGTAGGGACTTCCCTGGTGGCGCAGTGGATAAGACTCTGCGCTTCCAATGCAGGAGGCCTGGGCTTGATCCCTGGTCAGGGAACTAGATCCCATATGCATGCCGCAACTAAGAGTTTGCATGCCACAACTAAGGAGCCCACGTGCCCCAGCTAAGGAGCTGGAGAGCTGCAACTAAGGAGCCTGTGAGCCACAACTAAGGAGCCCGCCTGTCACAACTATGAGCTGGTACAACCAAATAAATAAATAAATAGATTTTTAAAAAAAGAAGAAACTAATATAACATTGTAAATCAACTACACCTCAATTTTTAAAAATTTAAAAATTAAATAAAATAAAATGAATGGATCTTGAAATATGGAAATTTCCTTTGTACTTCACTGAGGTTCTGAAACACACTGCTGGAACTGTAATTTTTTTTTTTTTAATATTTATTTATTTATTTGGTTGCACCGGGTCTTATTTATTTATTTATGTTTTTATATTTATTTTTGGCTGTGTTGGGTCTTCGTTTCTGTGCGAGGGCTTTCTCCAGTTGCGGCAAGCGGGGGCCACTCTTGATCGCAGTTCGCGGGCCTCTCACTATCGCGGCCTCTCTTGTTGCGGAGCACAGGCTCCAGACGCGCAGGCTCAGTAGCTGTGGCTCACGGGCCCAGCTGCTCCGCGCCATGTGGGATCTTCCCAGACCGGGCTCGAACCCATCTCCCCTGCGTTAGCAGGCAGACTCTCAACCACTGCGCCACCAGGGAAGCCCTGGAACTGTAATTTAAGCTCAGAAAATATATAAACTACAAATCTGTAAGGGACTGGGGACCCCACTTCTTATTTCAAGTTTTGATAGCATGAGAACTATATAAGGTGACTTGACATTACTTATGATTCAAACATTAGTTGTCACTGAAATTACTTTGTCACAGTCTCATTTCAGATTCCCACCAGCAATCTATGAGAGATCCAGTTTCTCCACATACTCGTCACTGCCTGGTATTGTCGTTATTTTTTATATTAGCCACCTGAACAGGTGTGGTTTAGTGTTTAATCATGACATTAATTTGCTCTACCCTAATGGTTAATGATGTTTAACATCTTTTCCTATTCTTATTTGCCACTCATATATCCTTTTGGGTGAAGTGTCTGTTTAAGTCTTTTGCCCATTTTCTAAATGGATTGTTATTCTTAGTGTTGCATTTAGAGAGTTCTTTATCTATTATGGATTCAAGTCCTTTGTCAGATGATTTGAAAGTATTTTCTCTCTTAATAGGGTCATTCACGGAGCAAAAGTTTTATATTTTGATCAAGTTTAATTTGTTGATTTTTTTCTTTTAAGGATTGGGCATTTAGCGTCATGTCTAAGAACTCTTAGCTCTAACCCCAGGTCATGAATATTTTCTATGTTTTTTTCTAAAGGTTTTATAGTTTTAAATTTTGATCTGTGATCCATCCTGATTAATTTTTTGATTAATTTTTATATAAGGTATAAAATTTAGGCAAAGCCTCATTTTTTTGACTATAGCTGTCCAATGTTCCAACACCATTTGTTGAAGATTCATCTCTCCATTAAGTTGCTTTTGCACCTATGTAAAAATGAGTTGGCCATACTTGTATGGGTCGATTTCAGGACTCTATTACATTGACCTATTTGTCTATCCCTTCACTGATACCATTAACTTGATTACTGTAGCTATTTTGTAAGTCTTAAAACAGCATAGTGTGATATCTCCAACTTTATTCATCCTTTACAAAACTGGTTTAGCCATTCTAGTTCTTTTGCCTTTCCAGGAGAACCAAGTTCAAGATTGAGGAGAGTTTTATAAACATCTTTTGACATTACGGCATCAGAGAAGGAAAACTTGGTATGCCATCCATTAGTATTCTCACATAAGAATGACGTAGTAGCATTAAGAGAAAACTAAAATCTTCACATCTTACTTCATTCATTCTTTCAACAAATAACTTACTGAGCACCTATGTACAAGACTGTCCCAGATGCTGGGAATAAAAAATATTCTAATTTCTATCTTTGTAGTACACTAATTTCATTTTATTCATCTCTAAAATGCCTAGTTACAATTTTCATCAAAACCTATGAATAGAAAAGTGAATGGATGACAACAAACAAAATCCTCTTATTGCATGAGTTTTGTTCCTTTGACTATATACATGATGTCATGTTCCACCACCTCCTGGTAGTAAGTTACTTCCCATAATGGAGAATGCCAAATTCAAAGGCTCTCTAAAAAGACTCAGATGAGAGCAGGCAGGCAAGGTTTCATTCCCAAAGGCATATCATGAGTACTATACAAGCATTATCAAATGCCTGTAACATATCAGAGACTGAGGACTCTTGCAATGTTTTTGATTTTAGAACAAGGCACTCAGTATAATTTTATTCTGACAAAGAAAAACTCCCATAAAAGTGGCTGAAAAAGTGGTTGAACTAATTCTCAAATTTTCATAGAATAATAAAACATGGAGTAGGAAGGACCACAGTAAAGGTATGGAGAAGTCTACATTGTTGATCCAAGCCAATCAAAAGTTGCCATTCTAAGCAACCCACTTTCCAAGTCTCATCATATTTTTGCTATTCTTTCCTAAACTGCTTCCCAAACTGTCAATCTTGTTGTTGTATCTTACTCACTGCCCAGATGAGGACAGTGAAATATCTGATGGAGATAAGAAGATTCATGCAGGATGCTCTGTTTTGAAACAGTCTTGCTCCATATTTGCACCTAGCTCCTTCAGAGACAGGACTCTCAAAACAGTAAGCAACAGGTGTTTAGCTCTTGAATGATAAAATAACACAATCAAGAAAATCAAGAGAAAATCCCCTTACTCCAATAAAACTATGTTCTCTATGGTCTTAAAGTATTCATACTCCTTAGGCAGAATTTTCCCATAGTTGGAGGCCATTGTGAAGTATAATGGTTTTGCACATGGGTTTCAGAAAACAGACATGGGCTCACAGGCTGATTCTGCCACCAACTTTCCGCATGTTACCTAGTCACTTTAAGCTTCAATTTCCTCATTTTTACAATGGTACATGAACCTACCACAAAGTGTTGAGAGGAATTAATGGGATAATGAAAAGTGCTTAGCAAAGTATTGGGTATATAACAAACATTTAATATGTATTAACTATATACCAATTTATCCATCTGATAAATCATACAGCCTATCTCAACTATTCCTCTTTCCTTTAGCTTCCCCTGACTCTTTCAAGATTAGGGAATTTATTTCCCCCCTCCTATGTCTTCCCTGCACTGTGCCACTGCAATAGGATGCTTGTACTAAGAACTCCTGGACTAACTCAGTTAGGCTGACTAACTCTTGTTTGCACCCCTTGCCCCTGGCACAGTACAGAGACTGGCACCTATTATTCAAATGGCAACCAGAATATCTCCATGTTGCCCCACAATCTGCATTATTATCATGTAAAACTGCATGACATACCACTAAGAAATCTTCTTAACCAATCCACTTCTGTTTAATTTCTCTGCTCTTTTGCTTATTATTAATTGTATAATAAACAATTACAGTTTATTTTTCTCTTTCTGGATTATTTAGGATAAACTCCATCAGTGGGATTACAGGATTAAAGAGTGTAGCTCCAAGCAACTAGACATCCATCCAGTTTGTTTAATTAACCTTATTATAGGATATGTACTCCAGTATTATTGCAAAAGAGAACTGCTCTAAGTTTTAGTACTTTCAGTTCTATTTTGTTGACCTGAGCCTGCCTCTATCCCACCTACTCTGGGACATTAGCAAGAAACAGAGGAAGTTAGGGCAATCTTCTTTGTTTATAGCCCGATCTCATGACTAGCATGTATCTGTAAAGGCAAACTGCTTACTTGAAGGTGATGGGAAAATTTGGGCAAATGAACTAGTAACAAACCAACATAGCATTTACTATGTGCCAGGCATTGTTTTAAATGTTTTACAGATACTAACTCTTATAATTCTCATAACTACCCTATGAGGTAGATACTCTTATTTCCCCTGTTTTACAGCTGAGGAAACTGTGAAGTAGCAGCAAAGATTTGAAGAGATCTTTAAAAGCAGAGATTGAATCCAGGCTCCAGAGTTGAGGCTCTTAATCACTATGTTATGTGCCATTCAAAGAAAAAACAAGCAAATAACTCATCACTGTACAAGATGACCTCAGATGTGTCTTTATAGACAGCTAGCTCTCCTCTCTTCCCCAGGGTGAGTATCAGATTAAAATAAACTATGACTCTCCTAACTAACCTCATTATAAACAAATGGTAATTTCCAAAGTCAAAGGCACAAGTACATAATTAGAACACTAGAATGTAAATAAACTATTTTAACTTAATTGCAAAAATCCACTTCCTGGTTGTTTTTCAACTAAAGACGAGTAGATGCTAAAAGATGAATACATTATGGACTGATATTTAAAAATAAAATAAAAGCATTTTTATACTACCCTGCCAGTAACTGCATAGATGTCTTATACTTGTAACTGTTTGGTTGGACGCCTAACTTCTCTTTCTTTCTAGGCTTCCCAAAAAAGCTTACCTGGCCAAGCAAGCCAGGGGGAAAAATGTCTATCTAAAGTAAAAACGAATTTAACCTACCATATTAACATTCTGTAAAGTGAGTTATCAACGTTCTAAGATTGAGTGGATTAAAAATAGAAATGAACCAAGAAAAATGACTTAATATATTTAAGCTATATGGGCTTACTATATGAACGCGTAAATAATATAACACGGTAGGGAAATATGATTCAGCAAATATCATTGGGACAAATACAAACAGGTTGGAGATGAACTGAGATCCAGGTTTCACACCATACATTAATCCATCTGGAATTAACCCCAAAAGTTACATTAAAATGATGAAATAAATAGAAGAGAATTAAACAGCATACTTAGCACACCTAGGGAAGGGAAATAGTCTCCATTTCCCCCCAAAGCCTGAAACTTATCAAAGGCAAGATGGATGGGTTAAAATATAAAAAGGAAAACTTTTTGCATAATGAAATTAGCATTAAGGGGAAGGGGAATACAGCTAAAGGAGTGACCAGGTAACTAATATAATAATATATTTTGAACAGCCAGCTTTTACTGAAAAACATGTTTTATCCATTCATTCAGCAAGTATTTATTGAGGGGACTACATGCCAGACACAGCTCTGGGTGCTGGGGACACAGGAGTGAAAAAACAGACTTGCACCTCGAAATCACTGCCTTAATGCAGGTTGCGTTCTAGTATTCATAAAAGGTCAAAATCCAGAATAATCTACTAAATTGGTTCAGAAGCTTCTCTCAGCTTCTGAATTCAATGTTACCAGTCAAGAAATTAAAATTAAATTTTAAGATACAACTATATATACCTTAATAGAAATAGAGATAAAATCCAACCCGAGGAGGGAAATGTAAGACAACCACATATCATCTGAACCTTGACCTGATTTTTAATGCCACTGGCAGGTACTCAGGGGAGCAAACTGGTCATACGTAACACTTTACATATGCTTTGTCTCCATAGTATTATTATAGGAAGGAAAATTTTCCAAACAAAAAAATATCATTTAAACCCAATGGTTTACTGGGAACTAAATGCCTAATAGAAGATTAATGGCTAAACTACAGTAGAGCAACACTCCAGTGCAGTGCTGCTTAACAGAAATAAAATACAAGCCACAAATGTAATTTAAATGTTTCTAGTAGCCACATTTAAAAAGTAAAAAGAAACAGGAGAAATTAATTATAATAATATACTTTATTTAACCCAATATATACAAAATATTATCTTTTAAACATGTAATCAATAAAAATTATTAATGAGATTTTATATTCTTTTTTTGGTTCTATGTCTTTGAAGTCTGGTGTGTGTTTTTCATAAGGTTTTTTTTAATTAATTTATTTTATTTATCTATTTTTGGCTGTGTTGGGTCTTTGTTGCTGTGCACGGGCTTTCTCTAGTTGCGGCGAGAGGGGGCTACGCTTCATTGCAGTGCGCGGGCTTCTCATTGCGGTAGCTTCTCTTGATGCGGAGCATGGGCTCTAGGCGCGTGGGCTTCAGTAGTTGTCATATGCGGGTTCAGCAGTTGTGGCTCACCGGCTCTAGAGTGCAGGCTCATTAGTTGTGGCGCACGGGCTTAGTTGCTCCACAACATGTGGGATCTTCCCAGACCAGGGCTTGAACCTGTGTCCCCTTCATTGGCAGGCGGATTCTTAACCACTGCGCCACGAGGGAAGCCCTGGTCTGTGTTTTATATATACAGAACATCTCAATTCGGACATGCCACGTTTCAAATGTCCCATTGCTACATGTGGCTGGTGGCTACAGTATTAGATAGCGTAGTCCAGTAGTTTTCAATTGAGGGTGATTTTGCTTGCCCAGGGGACATTTGGCAATGTTTGCAGACATTTTTGGTTGTCACAACTGTGCATTCAGTGGGTAGAGGCCAGGGATGCTGCTGAACATCCTACCATGCATAGAACAGGCCCCCACGACAAAGAATTATCTGGCCCCCAAATGTCAGTAGTGCTAAGGTAGCCCTAGATAGCTAAACAGCTAACACGGCTAGTACTCAACGTATGATGATCTAGGGGAATCTGTTTTACGAGGCCTATTTGTTTTTTACATTACAATGCTTTAAGTCAAGTTTAGAAATAACTTTTTTTTTTTTTTTAATTTTTTTATTTATTCATTTATTTATTTATTCATTCATTTATGGCTGTGTTGGGTCTTCGTTTCTGTGCGAGGGCTTTCTCCAGTTGCGGCAAGTGGGGGCCACTCTTCATCGCGGTGCGCGGGCCTCTCACTGTAGCGGCCTCTCTTGTTGAGGAGCACAGGCTCCAGACGCGCAGGCTCAGCAATTGTGGCTCACGGGCCTAGTTGCTCCGTGGCATGTGGGATCCTCCCAGACCAGGGCTCGAACCCATGTCCCTTGCGTTGGCAGGCAGATTCTCAACCACTGCGCCACCAGGGAAGCCCCTAGAAATAACTTTTTAAGGCTTCTCCTGAGACGGGATGAAGGCACTAATTTCTCTTTACTTCTCTTAAGGGGCACTGCAGACTGAAGGTCTCTCCATGGCCAGATGTTGCGGCCACAGAAGGTGTCAGCAGCAGTTGATTCGTTCCAAAGGGAAAAATACTGCTTGATCCAGGAGTTGAGAAAACATTAAACAAGGAAATACTGTTGCCATTTGTATCTTCCTGAGGACTGTGGCTAGGAGACATGAGCATTTTTTTTTCCTACCAAGGTGATGGGGACGGAGCAGGGCAGGGACACTGGGGAACTAAAAGGGGACAATGAAACTTAGATTCTGCCATGGTTCAAACAAAGGTCAGGGAAACACAGAGTCATTTACCTGCCCATCCCGTGAGGGAAACAAGGAACTTTGATCCATAAGCAAACAGAGAGGCTTGCACAAGAACCCTCCATCCTCTGTGCGCTAAGACCATCCCCAGGGCTGGGATAATTAGCTCTCACTATCACACCGCATGGCTTCCGCTTATCTAGTTTGTCCCATCTCATTTTAACAGGCTGCCAGAGCGGAATGTCTGCTGACAGGGCAACCACGGGCTTCCCCCTGAGTGGAGGCCCCTGGGACAAGATACCAGGGGGCCAGCAATCATTCCCCAGGCTGAACAATCCTTTCCCGACAGCAGGACAACAGCAGGGTAGCCTTGCTAAGCCTGGAGGCTGAGGAATCAACCAGAGGCACCTCTCCGCTTCCAAGGGGATTAAAGGCTGCAATATTCCCATCTGGCCCGCCCCACAAGGAAAGCCGCACTTAGGGCACAATCAGAACAGATAGGCCTCAGACTCTACAGCATATTCTTCCTCCCCTCTCCTTAATTCACAAGGTCTTAACACAAATACAGACTGGGTAGTCTCTTCTCATAAACCCTTCTGGCCCAAGTAAAAGCTTTTCTGCAGGTGTCCCAGCCCCACAGCTGCCTTTACAACAAACCTTTAGAAAGACAAACTTTTAAGAAGAACTGTTACACTGTCAGATACAGTTTTCAAGAGACTCAAAATGTTAAAAATTAAATTAAAGTTAAATTTTCTTTTAAATTAAAAAAGATATGGGGACTTCCCTCGTGGTCCAGTGGTTAAGAATCCACCTTCCAGTGCAGTGGACACAGGTTCGATCCCTGGTCAGGGAACTGGGATCCCACGTGCCACAAGGCAACTAAGCCCGTGGGCTCTGGAGCCAGCACCACAACTAGAGAGAAGCCCATGCACTGCAACTAAGACCTGATGCAGCCAAATAAATAAATAAATATTAAAAAAAAAAAAAAAGAAAGAAATGAAAAAGCTGATAGCCTCCCAGGAACAGCTGACTCCAGGCAACCCCATCCTCCCTCTCCCCGACAAGTTAACACTACGAAGGACACTTCCTCTCCCAATTCTCAGCACTTCCTTATTCCAATGGGTTATTAACATGATTCTGACCGTCTCTAGCACTTCCCTGAAGAAATTCCAAAGAGCGGTCACTTCAGTCAAGAGGGACAGCGAAATTCTAGAACGTAATCTTCACAGGAAGGAAGCAGAATATAATAGAAAGGGCTCACTATTCAAAGTCAGGGAACCTGGTAAGTTCAGCCCTATTGCTCAGCGGCTATGAATTAATTTGTACTCCAGCTCACTAGGCTGTATTACCCTCATGCTGAGGATAAGCTATTACAATTCACAAGTGTAAATATGTAAAACCAATGGATATAACTTGGACCACCATCAAGTTGAAACAGGTATTTTTCCGCAGCTCATAATCTAGCATTGCCCCAGAATCCGGAGGAATTTGAGGGCTTTCAATTGTTTCATAAGCTAAATTCCAAGGCACTTTTCTAAAGTTCCTATTACATTGGGGTGTGAGATTAACTTTGTTATTATAATGATAAGGTTTCAAAGGACTAAACTGAAAATAAATCACAGAAGGGAAAAAAAGACATGGGAAACACTTGGAGCCCCATTGGTTGAGCGGACAGAAGAGACTTTATTCCATGAGATCTAAGGTAGAGGTTCTCAGTGCTGCTGGCACATTAGGATCACCAGGGCAGCTTTTAAACAACATGGATGCCTGAGTCTGACCCCAGAGACTGGTTTAATTGGTCTGGAACACGGGTATTTTTTTTTAACGCTCCTCAAGTGATTTTAATACGCAGCCTGAACTGAGAACCACTGATGTGGATAGTAGGATGCTGGTCGTTTGCATTTGACAAAATCCCTTCAACATTTTCAGGCTTTAGCTTAAAAAAAAAAAAAAAAGCCAAAATATAATTTGTAAATGAAACTCCCTTCAGTGATCAGTAAGTACCATGTGAGCCCATGTTAAATGCCTAGAATAAGACATTAGTGGGTCCAACATGTGACTCCTGTACTGCAGAGCAGGGTGGAACCACTGACAATGGTGGGAAACAAAGGCAAAGGTGAAGATTTGGGCAGTCTGGCTGTTTTTCCACTGTGAGAATACAACATTTAAGAAAACTGACTGCTCAACACCGTATCTGCTCTAGTAAACAGAAGTTTTCATCTGATATCTAAAAACAGTTAAGTTGATTCTTTGAACAGCCAATTCAGAAAATAATCTTAAATAATTAAAACATATGTAACATCTAATTAATTATCTAAATAGGTTAACTCCCTAAAAGGGGGGTAAGGAGGGAAGGAATAGACTTAATAAGCTTAATTCTACTGACAGGTTCAACCATTGCAAAGACTTCCGGAGGCTTTGTTTCCTGTTCCTGGCACTGACCTTTTTATTTTTGATTAAGAGAGAGGGAGGGACAGAATGGTGAGACATTCAAAAAAGCATTAGCGAAAGGCTACCTCAAAGCAAAACCAAAGTTTCACTGAAAAAGTTTTCATTAACCATTTGTAACTTCCAAGTTACAGATCTTAACAAAATAAAGGTTTGGGTATTTAAAACTGCTTAAAAAACAAAAAGCTAGTTCCAATACTTTTCTTCCCTTTTGACAGAAGGCTCCTTTAACTCATGCCAACAAGCTATATTTATTTCCCTTAAGCAGCAGTTCCTAGGAAAGAAGCAGCAGTCCTGCTGCAGATGGCATAAAAGAGCTCATGATCAAGGCAGCAGGCCAGTCTTAGGAGACCCACGGCACTGTAGACTCAGTCACCGCGCAGGAGAGCCGCCTGGGCTCTGCACCAATGGCAGCGCTGTTGTCATCTCTACCAGACAGTTCTGGGCTGCTATTGGAGACCAACAGCTGGCACCAGGCCAGACACCGTATCATACCGTACTAAGCTTTATAAAGCTTTATAGATGCCTTCAGGGAAAAGAAAAAAAAAAAAAAAAAGGCAGGTGTTCTTACGCATCCTATTACTAACTGTCCAGAAAATGTGCTGAGTCACTGAGTAGCATTCAAGAGAAAAATAATGCAGAGACTGCAAATACTAATCTCCCTCACCCTGCTCTCCTTCCTAACAGCAAGGAGACTCACAGGTAATACTTTTGACACTGAAAACACAAGAGCATGGAAAAATTCACATACCCTTAGTCCATAAAGAAAAGCTTTCAGAGTTAAATTTTCTAAAAGTGTAATGTACTAGACAAAACTATTTTATGGTAACAATAGTTGTCTCTAGGTAGAGGGGTTAAGGGTGATTTATTTTTTCTATAATCTTCTACAATTTGCACATTTTCTACAATGAGACCATGATTCTTTCATAGTAATATATCTTAGAGTCATATTTCTTGGTAAGAGATTACACCCACATCTTTGTCTCTAGCATGTAACTTCAATTCACCCAAATATTTCCATTCACTAATTATGAACACTCCAAACAGGGCTACAGTGTCAGCCGAACAAGGAACTAAAGGAGACACTAAGTGAAGGTCACTGGACTTTGCGAATACTTGCTTTGTTACTTTGCCTAGAAGCAGAATATTCTAACTTGGTAGAAAGCAAATTCCACCAGTGGTACACTTCTTCTTTTTTTTTTTTTTTAATTTATTTATTTTTGGCTGCATTGGTTCTTCGTTGCTGCGCGCGGGCTTTCTCTAGTTGTGGCGAGCGGGGGCTACTCCTTGTTGCGTGTGCAGGCTTCTCATTGCAGTGGCTTCTGTTGTTGCGGCACATGGGCTCTAGGTGCGCGGGCTTCAGTAGTTGTGGCATGCAGGCTCAGTAGTTGTGGCTCGCGGGCTCTAGAGCGCAGGCTCAGCAACTGTGGTGCACGGGCTTAGTTGCTCCACGGCATGTGGGATGTTCCCTGACCAGGGCTCAAACCCGTGTCCCCTGCATTGGCAGGCGGATTCTTAACCACTGCACCACCAGGGAAGCCCTGCTTATTTTCCATGTTTCCTCCTTTCCTAGATTACACATGCTAGGAAAAAACAAGTCACCTTTGGCTTTAGCCTGAGCACAGTGAGAAAACAAACAACCACCACAATAAAAAAGCTTATAAAAGTGTCAAATAACTTTGTCTTGTTTCTGATTAAGTTTTCATTTAAAGCAACTGAAATCCAAATTCCTTGGCCTATTATTCAAGAACACATCATCTGAAACTCAGTGACCTATCTCTCTACATATATGACTTCACACTTCATGCTGAAAGCCAACAGCACCTAGTTGGTCCTACCCACAGCTCTTTCTTCTACCAGGCATGTTCTTCATTTCTCTGAATTCTACCTATTCCTCTAAGTCTCCAACCAAATGCTACCTCCTGCTGAAGTCTTCCCTGATCTCAAAGACTGAAGCACTCTCTCCTTCTTGTTAATCTCCATAGCATCTAAATTACAGTAATCTATGTACATGCCTATGAGTTTAAGCTTCTACGGAGGGCAGGCAGGCCCAACATTAATTTATCTTCATGTGCACCAGAACACTTCATTCAGGGCTGTGCGTACATCTTGGAGAGTGCTCAAATGTTTGCTGAATTAAAAAAATGAATAAACATCACATCTTAAAACAAACCAAGCCGGGGGCGGGGGGATGAACTGGGAGATTGGGATTGACATATATACACTAATATGTATAAAATAGGTAACTAATAAGAACCTGCTGTATAGCACATGGAACTCCACTTCACTGTACTGTAGAAACTAATACAACATTGTAAAACAGCTATACCTCAATAAAAAAAAAAACAACACACAAACCAACCAGACTTGGTGGAGTTATGTGATCGACATGTGCATATATATCTGAATGCAGTTATAAGAAAAGGAGCTGTGCTTGGAGAGCCATGCCTCAGACACAGGAACAGTGTTAAGCGGCGGTCTGGACAAAAATCTTTGTTAGTTGAAATAATGCCAGCCTAACGCCAGCCAAGATTAATACTTAGGCTCAAAGAACTAACAGCAACAGAAGGCACCCCTATTAGCACTTCAGGATTAAAGGATGTCTGCAAATCATCAAGTTGTGTGTGGCCACAAGCTTTAACTCAACAGTCCTGAACAAAGGGGAGGTGTGAAAATGCATTATTTTTAACTTAATTAGCTCTAAGCAGATGTGATACAAATATCTGAAACATGAATGATTAGAGCAATTTTCCCAAAGAGTATTCCAAAAGATTTGGTCACAATATTAAGAAACAGGCAAACTGTGTACTCTGCAACTTTGCTTACAGCTTGAGAGAAAAAAAAATCACCGGCCTGTTTAAAATGAGAATTTAATCCCTGATGCTTTGCTTCTGACTTCCGTTTGACAGTTTCATGTGTCCATGTTAAGTGGACCTACTGAAGGCTAATGGTGGTGAATAAAACCTTGTTTTCCAATTAGGAGCCACAGATGATGTATCCTTATCTTTTGTTACTTTGGGAGGTACTGTTTTTTTAGTTCTGATGGATAATAGACATGCCTGGCCTCTGGGAGGTCCCATCCCAGATTTCATCTCTAACAACTAATATAGAAACAATGGTTATGATCAAGAGACACGAAACTGTAATCTCTACTCAATTATCTACTTACATTCTTAAAAATGGTATGCTTATACAGCCATTCTACTTCCCAAATACTTGAATTACCCATTTGTAAACTATCGCTGAACCAGAAATTTGTCATCTTGCTGATTTCCTCTATTAGCAAACTGTTAACATATGAGACAAGTTCAAGATATATTTATATCTAAGATTTTGGATTTTGACAGGTAATATGCAAGAAGAGTCTAGGTGGTATGTGAACTTTTAAAAACACTTGATATTTACACATTCCTTTTAACGTGTGTAAAAAATAGGTTGCATAAACCTATGATTCTATTGCTTAGGTCAAGGTTGAGCAAAAAAAAAAAAAAAAAGCCAGTATATTAAAAGAATTAAGGACTTTCCTGGCAGTCCTGTGGTTAGGACTTCGCCTTCCAATGTGGTGCGTGCAGGTTCGATCCCTGGTTGGGGAGCTAAGATCCCACATGTCTCACGGCCAAAAAACCGAAACATAAAACAGAAGCAATATTATAACAAATTCAATAAAGACTTTAAAATGGCCCACATCAAAAAAAAAAAAAACTAGAAGAAATAGTTTAAGTAAAAAAAAAAAAAGTTCAGAGGGTACAGGATATGGTAAAAAACAGGAAAACAGTACTCAAATGTAAAAGTTTAGGAAACATCGAAGGATAACGAAAATGAAATTCATGTGGACTGCTCAGATTTTATAAAAGTGGTTGGTATCAGCCTCCTATTTCTTCAAGATGAGGCTCAGTCACACAAAGGAAACTTGCTGTCTGGTGCCTGACTTAATAATTTAGGGGACAAAAGGCACAACAGTGACTCCATTTCCAGTTCTTCTCCACCCACGGAGGAAAAGTTTGCTGCTCCCACTGCACACGCTAATGTCAGTTCTGCTCTAACCAACTGCACAGGGCCTCTGTCGCCAGAAATTTCACAGGGCCACACACTACCTTCCCAGGTTCCATCTCTTCCTGCTCTACAAGCTACCCATGGGCAAGCTTGCTCACTCCTAAGGCTTCATCTACATGAATGCACTAATGACTCCAAAACTTGTCCCTGCTCTACTCCTTGCCTATGCTCTAATTATCTACTAATCATCTCACGCGGATGCACTTCAAATTCCACATGTTCAAAAGCAAACTCATTCTTACCTCCTCTCCTTCCTTCTCTTCCCACATGTCCATCAATAGTTTTAAATCCTTACCACGAATCCCAGGCACCCCAACGTTCCCCTCCCCTTCCAGAGATGCCCCCAAATCTCTCCCCTCTCCTCCATCCTCACTATTATGCTTGGACACAGACCCTTGGCCTCTTTCACATGGGCTGGCACAGGAGCCTCCAGATTGCTCCCTGTATTTTGTCTCTCTCTTTCTCTCATACAGGTTTTTCCTACACTGCCTCAAAACTAATCTTCCTAAGATAAAAATCAAGTCTTAAGAATCTCAGCTCAACTGCATTAGTCATTAGGTAATGCAAATTAAAACTACAATGAGATATCAGACATACCTATCAGAATGGCTAAAATAAAATTAATAGCACGAAATACTGGCAAGGATGCAGAGAAACTGGATCACTCATACACTGCTGGTGGGAATATAAAATTATACAGCCACTCTGGAAAAGAGTACTGAAGTTGCCGATAAAACTAAACATGCACTTAGCATATGACCCAGCAATTACATTCCTGGGAATTTACCCAGAGAAATGGAAATTTTATTCACACAAAATCCTATACACAAATGGTTCAGAGCAGCTTTTTTTGCAATAGCTACAAACTAGAAATAACCCAAATGTCCTTCAACAGATGAATGGTTAAACAAACTGTGGTCTATCTATAACATGGAAAATTACAATTAAAAGGAAAGAACTATTGATACACACAATAAATTAGATGGATCTCAAGGGAGTTAGGCTGAGTGAAAAAATCCAATGTCGAAAGGTTACGTACTATATGATTCCATTTGTACAGCATTCTTTTTTTTTTTTTTAAAGTTACTTGCCTTTCTTTTATTTATTTATTTATGGCTGTGTTGGGTCTTCGTTTCTGTGCGAGGGCTTTCTCTAGTTGTGGCAAGCGGGGGCCACTCTTCATCGCAGTGCGTGGGCCTCTCACTATCGCGGCCTCTCTTGTTGCGGAGCACAGGCTCCAGACGCGCAGGCTCAGTAATTGTGGCTCACGGGCCCAGTTGCTCCGTGGCATGTGGGATCTTCCCAGACCAGGGCTTGAACCCGTGTCCCCTGCATTGGCAGGCAGATTCTTAACCACTGCGCCACCAGGGAAGCCCTGTACAGCATTCTTAAAATGGCAAAATTACAGAGATGGAGAACAGATAAGTGGTTGCCAAAGACTGGGGGAGAGACCGGGACTTCCCTGGTGGTGCAGTGGTTAAGAATCCACCTGCCAATGCAGGGAACATGGGTTCGAGCCCTGGTCCGGGAAGATCCCACATGCCGTGGAGCAACTAAGCCTGTGCACCACAACTACTGAGCCTGCGCTCTAGAGCCTGTGAGCCACAACTACTGAGCCCGCGTGCCTAGAGCCTGTGCTCTGCAGCAAGAGAAGTCACCGCAGTGAGAAGCCTGCACACTGCAACAAAGAGTGGCCCCTGCTCACTGCAACTGGAGAAAGCCCGCGCGCAGCAACAAAGACCCAACGCAGCCAAAAATAAATAAATAAATAAATTTATTTAAAAAAAAGATTGGGGGAGAGGGCAAGGGAGGTGGCTGTGGCTCTAAAAAGGGAGCATGAGAGATTCTTTTGGTGGAGCTGATTTGTATCTCTACTGGGGTGCTGGTCATACAGATTTACACATGTGGAAAAATTGCATAGACTACACACACTCACAAATGAGTGCACGTGAAACTGGTGAAGTCTTAATAAGGTGGTTGGATGGTATCCATGTCAATCAATAATCTGTTGTGATATTATACTACAGCATGCAAGAAGTTACCTCTGGGGGAAGCTAGATGAAGTATGTATGGGATCTCTCTGTATTATTTTTTACAACTGCATGTGGATCTACAATTATCTCAAAATAAAAAAGTTAGAAGAAAAAAATCCTCTCAATAGCTTCCAATAGTTCCCCAACACCCAGAGTAAAGGATTCCTTAGCGTGGCGGGCAGAGCTTTCTCACATACATCCTATGCTCTAGACAACTAGCTCTAAGACCTAACACTTTTTGAGCACAGGCTATGTGGCAGGCACCATTCTAAGCATTTTATATGTATTAGCTCATTTAATCCTCAAGGGAGTTCATGAGTTAGGTTCTACCGTTGATACCATTTTATTCATACACCACTAAGGCACAGATGACTTAAGCAGCTTGAAAGCATCCCCACTTCATCAGTCTTCAAAGCCCTGCTCCAGTGTTACCTTTGTGATTTTTTCCAGTTTAAGTGCTATACTAACAGTGTCTAGCATTCAAAAGATACCCGATACGTGTTTAATTAACATAAGGTTTGGACAAAGGGACAAAGAAAAGGTACAAAACTGGCACCTTAAGGATTTGATACTGATTACATTGAATCTATGTTTCCCCAAAGTTAAGCTCGAATGGGAAAGCACTGTATAATATACAGCAGAAACAGAAAACACCCATCAGTTAGAAAATGTTGATTAATAAGGCAACAGCTTTCAGGTAGCAAAGAGGGACAGGTAACATCAGGCTAAAGAAACTCCAGTGTCAGCTGCAGAGCCATATCTTTCTCCAATTTTCACAGAACAAATAGATGAACACAAACCTCAACTTCCTACCCAGCAACCCCCGTTCTTCCTTATTAGTTACTTCTGCAATTCAAGAAAAGGTATAATTTTTTTCCCCAGAATAAAGATATTTCTTCCAGTTTAAAATGTATATTCATTATTTCCCTTGGAGGAAATTAGGTTATTAACTAAAGGCTCCTTTACACTCATGGGTTTACTTGAAAATTTTACTGATTATCCTCCAACGATCTAGAATTCTTCCAAGTACATGCTGAAATCTGAATGAAAATCTCCAAAGGAGTCACCTTTTAAAGGCAGACAACAGAGGCAGAGGGAGAAAACAATTTTAAGTACATGAATGAAGTTTAATGGTTCATATTCCCTCTGCTCCCTGCCCAGGCCTTCCCCTGCCCCACCCGGCATAAACTGTCTTCTCTCAAGCAAAGCCTTTTTAGAGGAGAACCCAAGGGGAAAAATAGGTGAGAAGCTGAGAGCCAAACTCTCCTCTTTCATAAACAACCATAAATTCTTAACAGTGACCTAAAGCCAATAAAGAAAAAGAAACTTATTTTAAATTAGGCATCTTGTGAAGAGAGAAGGTGTGGTCTAGCACCGCAAGAAGGTAAGAAGAGGGACTCAAGCAAGGCAGTACTGACCGGTTGAGTCTTGTACTTGGAGTCCTCGCGGTCTCGGTGCTGCCCTGAATTGCTGGTTCTCTCCCGCACATTTCTATAACCAGGGCTGGGGATGATATACTCCTTTCTTATGTCAATGTCCTTCATCTTCTCTGAGTGGAGGTGCCAGGGCTCACAGACTCTTGGTTCCACTTGAGAATTTCTGAAATTAAAAATTCATCAAGGACAGATATTTCCTAAATTGTGCTTCATTATAAGCGAAAGTGCTTTAAAATAGGGGAAAAAAAGGACAAAAGCATTAAAGTTTTCTGTCATTACATCTATAAAAATAAATTTTCAAAAATCTTTCAATTACTATTTTATTTTTTCAAGAAAAAAATTCAGAGTGATAGAATCAAGAAGAATTCTCTCCTCTCACCTCTAAGGGGGAAAAAAAAAAGATTAAAAAAATAAACACAGTGATAGAGACACCCGCCTTCTTCACCTTCAACTATGTTCAATCACGATGTACAGAGCATTTAGATAGGTCTTAAAAAAAAAAAAAAAAAAGGCTTTCTGGAAACAATTTAAGTTTGTTCCAAGCATTACAAATTCCACAATTTTAAAACGGATAAATTTTACTAAATGAAAACTTATAAAACACTTATTCTACCAATGATATATCCCATCTCTGTATTTTTATAATTAGGTAATGGGTTAACTGATGCTTTTAAAGCTCTGTGAAGTTACATAGCTAAAACACAAAATAATACTACACCTTACCTTTACAAACAAATTCCCCTTGGGTTACTGAAAGTGTTCTAAAATTAGATAGTAGTGATGATTGCACAATTCTGTTAATATACTAACCAAACACCAAGTGGTATACTTTAAGGGGTGAATTTCATGATACAAAAATATCTCAACAAAGCTGTTATTAAAAAACAATAACAAAAACAAATTCCCTACCCTGTCCTACTAAGTCTTACCTCGTATCTACCTGAAACTCTGTTCCAAACCCTGCTAGCCTGGTTATCTCTAATCAATATCTGGTATCAACTCTGGTTACTTCTGAAAAAACAAAACACAAGCATACGTCTCTAAAACATTTCCCCCACTCTAAGATGGTTCAAAGCTTCCCAGATACAAGTTGGGAAAACAATTTTCATACCAGCCTTACTAGAAATTAAAGAAGTGTAGCTGTGTTGCCTTTTGAATTCCATAAATTCCTAGCTATCACTGAGACTTAAAAGTACAACAGTATGGACATAATTCTGATAGCTACAATTCATTTTTTAAGGTATCAGAAAAAAAGGAGAACACTTACAAATCCTCTAAATAAAAAGGACTAAATCTCCTCCACAGAGACGTGTTTCCAGCACAAAGAAAGCTTTACTTCTTGCCTTTCAGGGGTCTGGCTCAAGTACCCTGAGTTGATACTGCTAAGTTACTTAGCTCCAAAGAAAAAAGTCACCTTGTCCAATGACAAACTGCACCATAAAGAGCACCGGCTTACAACCAAGAACACAGCAATCACGTCACTGAGACCTCAGCAAGCGTAAACTATAAACAGACCTGGCATCTGCCAGTGTCCCCAATGTCAGGATGCAGCTGCAGATCAGAATAATCCTTCTTACAGGGATCACTGAAGTCCAACCTTCCCCTCCAAAGGTTCCCCAGCCTAGCTGATTATCTGGAAAGCAGAAAAGATTAGTCCTACTTTGAAGAAAGGCAAGTGGAGGGGAGGCAGTTTGAAAGGGAAGAGGCCAAAGTATTGTAACTCACTCACAATACCAAATGCCATGTCAGGAAGAACACAAAGATCATCTCAATTGTCTAAGAATTCATGTAACCTCAGTTTCTTTCAATCACTTTATTCCAAGTTATTCTATGTTGGAAGGGTGTGGGGAGCAATTTCCCATTCCCTCTAACACTCCTGCTTCTTTAATTTCCTGGGGAAAGAGGCACAGCTCTGAAAGTAGGCAAGCCTTGTGCAGGGACAAAGCTACTATCTCCTGGCCTTGAGCAGAAGGAGGATTCCAGCTTCTGTGGATCAGGGATATAAGACAGGGCAGCCCACATGGAGGCCAGCCAAGAGCTAGGAAGTCCAATGGGTCTGGGGAACAAGGCCCAGATCTGAAGAAAACAGTTAAGGAAAGATCACTAGCTAGACTTCTTCGGGATACTTTTTGTATTTCTCTCTTTTCTTCTTTCTGTTCTCCCTTAAAGTTGTTTAAAAGTCTTTTTAAAAATGCTAACTTGCTCCAACTATTATGAGAGGGAAAAGGGAAGGTATTTTTATTTATTTTTGAGTCAGAGCTGAACGATGGCACTAGCAGAATATTCAAAGTGGGAGAACCCAAAGAGGTGCTCAGCGCAGAGGCTACTTGGTCAGCTGCCTTTTTTTTTTTTTTTTAACCAAAACTCTCTTTCCAGTCATAAAAGTGTAGACGTTCTCCTGCACGATGATGCAGTCGAAACTGCATGGGGGGAGGGGGCTGCACAGGATTACAAGGACTGTAAGTAGCCAGACTGGTGTTTCCAAATTGCCTTCATTACAACATTCCTTAGGTTTCCAACACCTCAGGAATCTGGTTCTAAGCCCTGCAGCTACACAAAAAGACCTGAGGCTACAAGGATATGTATTTACCACCCCCCTGACATCCACTTGTGCCCCGGCCTTCTGCACCTTTCACTTACTCACGCTGGAGACCCCAGAATGACCTGTTCATCTTCTCCTTCAAAACCTTCTGAAACTTTGCCAGTCTTTCCTGTGCCCATCTGCCTCCTGCCTCCCCACGTCCGTGCAGAAACCAAACGACCCCTATGTGATAAATACAAAGCACCATGCAGCTCTGTGTGGCGGAAGGGGAAAGGGCACTAATGACAGTCAAGAGATCTAGATTCCATTCCGGACTCTGCCAAGTGTTTGCTGTGCGTGCTTCTGTCACGAACCTCCAACTACTCATTCGCCAAAACGAGAGGTTGGCTTCTGAGGTCGCTGGCAGCTCAGTCTCCTCTGTGGGGATTGAGCGGGGGTGTCCCAAGCCGCCTCCCTACAACCTTGAGGATGGGGGCTTCTCTCAGGCCAGCTTCGCCTGGGATGCCGGGGCCCTAGGGCGTTCCCGCGGCCAGTTCGGGCCCGCAGAGGCGATAGCTACCCACACCCACGGGCCGCGGGCGCAGCACCCCCTGGTGGCGTTAGCCGGGAATGTGGCCGGCAACCCCAACCACTCATCCCACCCTACCTGCCTTCCGACGCCAGGACCTCACCACCTCACCACCAGCCCTCAGGGGTCAAGTCCCGAGGAGGAGGCGGCGGCGGGAGACTAGAGGGAAGCCTGGCCCCGTTTCTCAGGTCTCCGGCTTCCCCTGACCTGCTCGCATCCTCGATCGCAGTCCCCCACCTCCGGACGAAACACACGGGAGATAGTCCCCGCAACAACCCGAGAGAGAAGGAAGGGGTACGGCGATCGCCGCTACCTACCAGTGCCCCAGCTCCAGGACGACCGCGTCGGCCACTCGACCACGCTCCCGAGCATCAGCCCCGGAGCAAAACAAGCCTTTATAGCGGCATTGGCCGCCAGACTGCGCAGGCGTGCTGCACAAAGAATTCCCAAGACTGAAGGGAATTGTAGTCCCCCTTCCAGGAGCCCGAGGCTCGATTCGCGGCAAAGAACTATATTTCCCAGAAGCACCGTAGAAGCCCTGGAGGAGGTGCAGGTCGCTCCTCCCTTCCACCGCGCTCCAGGCTCTGCACCATTCTTCCCAGAGTTTCTGCGATCCTGTCTGGAATCTTCTCTGAGGCCCTGTGTTCCAGTGGGTGGCCGGGAGGGTAGACAGTAGCCCTCTGTGGGCGGGCAGCACAGTCAGTGTTTGTAGGCAGGGCGGTCACGGCGGTGCTTGGCCGTTTATGCACCGGAAAGCACTGTGAAGGTCATCGTAGCCTCTATGTCCTCGCGACCAGCCAGCCCCAAATCTTATGAGTGGCCCTTCACGTTTTACTACTGCTTGCTCACGACTCTGCGCTATCACCTTTCTCCTTTTAATCCCACTGCCCATCACATAATGTTATGCTGCCTGGTTTCTAGCAAATAAAGGCCAGGATCACAGTTTTTAGAGTGGCAAGAGCCTTAGAAATGGCATGCCAATTCATCCCTTTCTTTTTATAAATGAAACTGAGGTTTCCAAAGAGACTGATCACTTTCTCGGTGTTTCAACAGTATCTTCAACATGATCATAACATAAATAGCTACTGTGTTGAGTGCCTACCTGTTCTGTATCTGGTGCTTTACACGCTTATTTTTTAAAGTCTCCATATCAACCCTATGTATAGGTATTATGATTATCCATTTCAAAGATTAAAAAAAAAAAAAAAGTAAGGAAAGTGACTTCTACCTTTATACAACTAGCTAGTATGAAACATCAATGGAGGGAATTCCCTGGCGGTCCAGTAGTTAGGTCTCTACGCTTTCACAGCCAAGAGCGCAGGTTTAATACCTGGTCAGGGAACTGAGAACTGAGATTCCACAAGCCCCATGGCACAGCCAAAAAAAAAAAAAAAAAAAAGCACACCAATGTACCATAAAGCTGAAGTAATTAATACAGTGTTCTTACACAAGGATGGATTAATATACCAATGCAATAAAGAGCCTAGAAACAGACTCATTCATACATGTAAACTTGATCTGTAACAGAGAAAACATTAGAAATCAGTAGAGGAAGAAAGAAGATTCTATGAATAGCACTGGAACCATTGGTTATCCATATTTTTTAAAACTCAGGGATTACTACTTCATACCACACGGAAAAATCAATTTCACGTAGCTTGAAGGCCTAACTGTGAAAGGGAAAACTTTCAAACATTTAGAAGAAAATGTGAAATATCTATGTGAACTTAGGAGTAGAAAAGAACTTCTTAAACAAGATACAGAAACAAATTAATAAAGGAAAGTTTGATAAATTTGTACTATATTAAAATTTAAACTTCTATATAAGATGCCATAGAGTACAAAGATAAACCACAAATTATAACTGACGAAGTTTTTAATACAGAATATACAAATAATTTCTACAACTCAATAAGAAATGGTAAATAACTTAATAGGAAAATCGGCAAATGACGTGAACAGACAGTTCACAAAAAAGAAAACTCAAGCAGCCACTCAAAGATGAAAAGACACCCAGGGAGATTAGCTCAAGATGGTGAAGTAGAAGGACGTGGGCTCACCCTTTCTTACGTAAACACCAGAATCACAACCAACTGCTGAACAGCCATAGACAAAAAGCTGGAACCTACCAGAAAAGATATTCTACATCCAAAGGTAAAGAAGAAGCCACAACAAGGTGGTAGGAGGCGCGAAATCGCAGTAAAATCAAATCTCATACCCGTCAGGTAGGTGACCCACAAACTGGAAAACAATTATACCACAGAAGTTCTCCCACTGGAGTGAAAGTTCTGAGCCCCACGTCAGGCTTCTCAGCCTGGGGGTCTGGCGACGGGAGGAGGAGCCCCCAGAGAATTTAGCTTGGAAGGCCAGCGGGGTTGGTTTTTTTAAAAATAAATTATATATTTTATTTTATTTATTTTTGGCTGCATGGGTCTTCCTTGCTGCGCGCAGGTTTTCTCTAGGTGCGGCGAGCAGGGGCTACTCTTTGTTGTGTTGCGCAGGCTTCTCACTGCGGTGGCTTCTCTTGTTGCGGAACATGGGCTCTAGGCGCACGGGCTTCAGTAGTTGTGGCACACGGGCTTCAGTAGTTGCGGCACGCGGGCTCTAGAGCACAGGCTCAGTAGTCGTGGCGCACGGGCTTAGCTGCTTCCTGGCATGTGGGATCTTCCCGGACCAGGGCTCGAACCCGTGTCCCCTGCATTGGCAGGCAGATTCTTAACCACTGCACTACCAGGGAAGCCCCACATGTGTGTTTAAAAATGTAAAGCCAGGCTTGGGCACAATCAACAACAAATTTGAGGTGTAATTACTTCTGGTTTGGAAGGAGGAGAATAAGATCAGAGAAGGATACACAAAGGGCTTCATCTGTTTCTGTAATATTTTATTTCTTTAAGAAACGACTTTGGGCTTCCCTGGTGTGCAGTGGTTAAGAATCCGCCTGCCAATGCAAGGGACACGGGTTTGAGCCCTGGTCCAGGAAGATCCCATGTGCAGCAGAGCAACTAAGCCCGTGTGCCACAACTGCTGAGCATGCCCTCTAGAGTCCGTGAGCCACAACTACTGAGCCCGCATGCCACAACTAGTGAAGCCCGTGCGCCTAGAGCCCATGCTTCGCAACAAGAGAAGTAACTGCAGTGAGAAGCCCACGCACCCCAACGAAGAGTGGCCCCCACTCACTGCAGCTAGAGAAAGCCCGTGCGCAGCAACAAAGACCCAATGCAGCCAAAAATAAATAAATTTTTAAAAAAAGAAATGACTTGAATGGACCTAGAAATTATCATACTAAGTGAAGTAAGTAAGAGAAAGACAAATATCATATGATATCACTGATACATGGAATCTTAAAAAATGATACAAATGAACTTATTTACTAAACAGAAACAGCCTCACAGACATAGAAAACAAACTTATGGTTACCAAAGGGGAAAGGCGGGGGGAGAGATAAATTAGGAGTTTGGGATTAACAGATACACACTACAGGGGCTTCCCTGGTGGCACAGTGGTTAAGAATCCTCCTGCCAAAGCAGGGGACACGGGTTCGAGCCCTGGTCCGGGAAGATCCCACATGCCGCGGAGCAAGCCCGTGCGCCACAACTACTGAGCCTGCGCTCTAGAGCCCTCGATCCACAACTACTGAGCTCGCATGCCTAGAGCCCGTGCTCCGCAACAAGAGAAGCCACTGCAATGAGAAGCCTGCGCACCATAACAAAGAGTAGCCCCCACTCGCCGCAACTAGAGAAAGCCCGCGTGCAGCAACGAAGACCCAACGCAGCCAAAAATAAATTTAAAAAAAAAACAAACAGATACACACTACAATATATAAAATAGATAAACAACAAGGACCTACTATATAGCACAGGCAACTATATTCAATATCTTGTAATAACCTATAATGGAAAAGAATCTGAAAAAGAACAAATATATATATTATATATATTATATGCATATATATATATATATATATATAGCTGAATCACTTTGCTGTACACCAGAAACTAACACAACATTGTAAATCAACTATACATCAATTTGTAAAAATGACTTATAAATGTTAAAATTTAACAAAGCTTGGCAGTGGGTACACAGGTGCTTCTAAAATCATTTGCTGTACTTTTGGGTAGCCTTTAAGTATTTCATAATAAAAAAGTTTTAGTATCATAGGAACAAACCATTTCTCCTCTCAGTGGGGATATGTTCAATTTAACAGAAAAATCTTGAGGATTTATGTAGATATAAATATATAAATATAGATATAGGTATAGACATATAGATATATATCTACTGAGAATTCCTTAAGCACCTCTGGCCACCTGGTGGGATAAGAAAAACCTTTTTCAGCACACCTCAAGCCACCTTTCCAAGGCATACTGGTACTTCCAACCATGCTTCAAACATTGTAGTACCCAAAAGCTGCATATCTGATACCTTCATATAAAATAAAAATCTTCAAAAATCTCCCTGAATACTTCAAAAATAGGTTTTAAAAAAATGAATGAGCACTATACAACCCTGGTTCAACATCTCAATACACCATGGTACTACCTCGGCCTGTCAAAGGATAGCCTGGGCCAAAGACTTAACTTATTTACATGGTATTAATTGCAAAGCATCCCCTCCTCGAAGTGTATTTACGTTGTGAAGTGTTTTGGGGCGGAGGCTGATATTCTCCAACCTTCAGGCAAGGGGCTAGAGAATCTATGTTGCAATGCAGAATTGTTAAATATATTTATGTTGTGTAAGGTACTCAATATACTCATTTATTCAATATTTGATAGAGATACAATGGAGTTAAAACAGACAAGTTTCCTGCCCTCATGGGGTTTAGAGTCCTGGATAAACATTAATCCAAATTTAAACTATAACTATGGTATGTACCAGAAAAGAAAGGTTTGTGTTACATCTGAAGAATAGTAGGAGTTAGCGAGGTGAAGATGGTGGAAGTGAGCAGAGGAGAGAGTTCTCCAAGCAGAGGGAACAACAAAGGCCGGGCAGTGGGAGAAGGAAGGGAAGGTCTCCAAAGGTAGACCATGTTATAGGTCTTTAGAGTAAGAGCAAAAACCGACCATTGCAAGGTTTTAAAATGTGAATGGGTTAAGGGTTGAGAAATCATATTTACATTTTGAAAACTTCCCTGAGGCCAGCAGACTGGAGAAAGAATTAGAGACAGCTAGAATGGAAGAGAAGAGTCAAGCTAGGAGTGACTATCATCATCCAGGATGGTGGCTTGGACTAGAACTGTGGTGGAAAAGATGGAGAGAAGTGGGCGGACTCGAGAAATTTAAGAGGTCAAATGGACAAACGATGGATTAGATACTGTGGGGTGAGAAAGAGAGGTGTCATGGGTAACAGCTTGGTTTCTGGTTGCAGAACTGGATGGATGGTGGTCCCATTCATTGATATAAGAAATGCTCTAGGGGCTTCCCTGGTGGCGCAGTGGTTGAGAATCTGCCTGCCAATGCAGGGGACATGGGTTCGAGCCCTGGTCTGGGAAGATCCCACATGCCGCGGAGCGGCTAGGCCCGTGAGCCGCAATTACTGAGCCTGCCCATCTGGAGCCTGTGCTCCGCAAGCAACAAGAGAGGCCGCGACAGTGAGAAGCCCGCGCACTGCGATGAAGAGTGGCCCCCACTTGCCGCAACTAGGGAAAGCCCTCTCACAGAAACGAAGACCCAACAAAAGCCATAAATAAATAAATAAAATAAAATTTTTTTTTTAATTAAAAAAAAAAAAAGAAATGCTCTACTCCATCAGCCCCCCGACACCCTCCTCTACCCAGCTTGTCAGGAGCTAATGTCAAGTGTGATCACCCCACATCTGCTGTGGCACTCCTGAATTCTTTGGCCAGTTATAAAAACAAAACTTCTCTTTTGCAGATCAATTTCGCAATGAAAGTCATTTTCATGGAATAAAACTTTTTAAAAAAATTAGTTAATAAATGGAATCTTTTATTTAACATCATGGTAACAATATAGTGCAACAGAATAACGCACCTCTTTAATGGTCTCAGGCAAATTAGGAAAGAAGAGAAGAGGATTTAAGATGTAAACAATGCTGAATGAAAGCCAAATAATACCATAGCATGTTACAGAGACAAAGGTTTCACAGAATTTTTAAGAGAGAACTGCGTGGGAGAAGCTGAGTGCTCACAGAGTACACAGTGGTATAGGCATGTTATGATAAGTCATATCACATATTCACCTTATGAAGGAAAGAATTACACACTCCCCACCTTTGCAGTAATAACCTCCTAAGTTCATTAGCAGTAGGGGTAGTAGTTAGAATGAAATGAAGAATTGCTTTTTAAAAAATGTTTACGGGGCTTCCCTGGTGGCGCAGTGGTTGAGAATCTGCCTGCTAATGCAGGGGACACGGGTTCGAGCCCTGGTCTGGGAAGATCCCATATGCCGCGGAGCAACTAGGCCCGTGAGCCACAACTACTGAGCCTGTGCGTCTGGAGCCTGTGCTCCGCAACAAGAGAGGCCACAATGGTGAGAGGCCCGCACACCATGATGAAGAGTGGCCCCCGCTTGCCACAACTAGAGAAAGCCCTAGCACAGAAACGAAGACCCAACATAGCAATCAGTCAATCAATCTTTAAAAAAAAAAAAAAAGCTTACTAACTCTTATATTGAGATGCACTATCAAATTGGCTCAACAAAATAACAGATAGGTGTTCCAAAAGCTAGCTCTGTATTATAAAGAGGGGAATAATGACATCAATTATCTAATTTTAGTAAAACAATATTATGCGCTACATTAAATTAGTGTTGTGTTGATTCTGTAGTCTTGTATGTAATAATTTGTAAATTTATTTTAATTTTATAGTGCTATGAGAACTATAAAGGATATAAGGACTTTATACATGGTTTTATGAATATACATATTTAAGTAATATTATAATATAAATAATTTAGGTCAACATCAGGGGTTTAGGAGAATTGTTTCCCTTAAAAGGGGTCTGAGACTTATTCAAGTTTGGGAAACACTGGGCTATGAAATTAAACCAAACTTGAGCTTGGTATACAAGACCTGTGATCTGTACCCACGTTATACTACAGTTTCATTTCCTGTCACTCGCCTACTCAAATATGAGGTCCTGATAACACTGTAATTTCCATGTTTTTACTCTAGCTGTTCCCTCCACCCAGAACAATCATCTAAATCTACTCAGCTCAAATAACAAGCATCACAATTTATTGACAGGCCTTGGGATTTTACTCCTCCCAGAATGACAATTAAGGATTACTTACTCAAGCGAACAAAAGAATGCAGTATGTCTAACATCTCTAATGGTAAAATGTGCATGAGGGATTTTCCCACATTGTGAAGTATTGACTGGGTACCTGTCAGGTCACAGACAAGAGGCAACAGGATCCCACTAAGCCGGAGAAGACAGAACCAATAGTCCAGCCAAGATGGAGGCTTCTAGAACAGGCCTAGACAAATTGGAAGAGTGGTCACTCCCAGTCATCCCCCAGAGCTTCTCAGGTGTGTTGCTTTATAAATATGGGCTTTTGATCAGAAGAAGAGATAAACAACTTTGGTCTACATTGGTGATAACCTTTCTGGCATGAATGTCAGTCCAGAAAAATTTAAAACTGATGCAGGCTGTGTGTATTTTTCACTCAAAATAATTCACTTATTGAATTCCATGAGGAAAAACTATACACTGTTGAAACACAAATTATATACGTTATTGATTGCAAGACCACCAATGAGAAAAATCAACATTGCCCTTCTACTAAAATGTTACAGTCTGAGCATATTTGAGAAGTAACAATACCAAAGAATGTTTTTAAACTCTCATCTTAAAATTAGATCTAGGTGGATAACATATGGCCGGCAGCTGGTAAGCCATTGATCTAAAGGAAAAGAAAGAAAAAAAAGATTCCTCCTTGAGGCAGTCTAAGTTTATATTGCTCAGGGATTCAGAAACAGCTTGAAATTGGTATCTATTTACCTTTTATTTGTTTGTGGGTTCTTATAGTTCTAATCAAAATTCAGGTTTAAAATACTTATCTAAAGAAAAAGCACTTATCTCATTTATTTTTTAAATTTCTTTTCTTTTTAAATTTATTTATTATTTATTTATTTATTATTTTTGGCTGCGTTTGGTCTTCGCTGCTGCGCGCGAGTTTTCTCTAGTTGCAGCAAGCGGGGGCTACTCTTTGTTGCAGTGCGCGGGCTTCTCATTGCAGTGGCTTCTCGTTGCGGAGCACCAGCTCTAGACGCGCGGGCTTCAGTAGCTGTGGCTCGCGGACTTCAGTAGTTGTGGCTCGCGGGCTCTAGAGCGCAGGCTCAGTAGTTGTGGCGCACAGGCTTAGCTGCTCTGTGGCATGTGGGATCTTCCCAGACAAGGGCTCGAACCCCTGTCCCCTACATTGGCAGGCAGATTCTTAACCACTGCGCCTCCAGGGAAGCCATATTTTTTAAATTTCTTGATTTATTTATGCATATGCTGCAGCATTCTATATTCTATCTGTAGCAAGTCTAAGACAAAATTTTCAGGTTTTCTTTCTTCTAGATTTACACTATTTACCTAAAGCAGTGTTTCACAAAAATATCCGTGGAGTACTAGTCCTGCAAGATATTCTGAGAAAAAGAAATTTCCAAAAGTCAACTACATTTGGGAAATTATATACATGATATTCAAATCACATTAACATTTTAGTTAAATACTCTGAGAAATCCCACAGTAATAAAACCTGTTTCTCCTTGATTTTTTTTAATAAATTTATTTTATTTTATTTATTTATTTTTGGCTGTGTTGGGTCTTCGTTGCTGCGCACGGGCTTTCCCTAGTTGCGGCGAGCAGGGGCTACTCTCCATTGCAGTGCACGGGCTTCTCATTGCAGTGGCTTCTCTTGCTGCAGAGCACAGGCTCTAGGCGCGTGGGCTTCAGTAGTTGTGGCACGCGGGCTTCAGTAGTTGTGGCTCGCGGGCTGTAGAGCACAGGCTCAGTAGTTGTGGCGCACAGGCTTAGTTGCTCCGCGGCATGTGGGATCTTCCTGGACCAGGGCTCAAACCCATGTCCCCTGCATTGGCAGGCAGATTCTTAACCACTGCGCCACCAAGGAAGCCCTGTTTCTCCTTGTTTAATTCAGCATTTCTCAGACTTATTTGAACTTGAACAATGAAAAAAAGTTTTTCAGAAAAGCATTGAACATCCTGTAGAACTAGGGTTCTGCAGAAAATGCTTTGAGAAATGCTGATCCAAAGGAATCTTTTAAAAAAGAAAAAATAAATAAATAAACTTCCTGAAGGGGAAAGAATTCTCAAAAGATGAAGAGTGGTGCTAAGGAGAGTGGAGGGAGGGTCCTTGTCAGTATGCAGCTGAGTGAAGCTGAGAGAAAACACTTTTCTGCTCATGGGAACTGGGGTTAATTCAGTCTACTCAGACATTCTAAGTCCAGAAGATTCCATTCAGGCTGAAGCAACCTGCACGACCTTGAGAGAGTGAGGATAACAATAACAACTACTCTTACTGCCATTTTTAATATTATTGCTGCTCCAATTCATTAGCTGCTTAGGATGGGACAGGCAACGTACAAATATTACCTCCAACCACATAAAACTCCTGCATGACAGGTCTTATCGTCTCAATCTTAGAGAGGAGGAAACTGAGGCAGAGAGAGGGTGACATGATTCTAATAGAAACAGGATTTGGCCTTAGACCTTTCTTACTGTCTCATACCAACTAGTCTGAAAAGCTTCTTCACTGAAGCAACCTCTCCCTTGGCTTTCCTAGCCACTGATGACACTTCCTGGGGCCTTCCCTAACAGAAATCATTCTAGAATAAAACAGGTTAAACAACTGATGACTCTGGCCCACTTTCCCATATGTCTGGTTTCCACCAGGAACCAAATATTTGCACGTTCTAAATCTGATAAGACCCGTGATCACCTAGGCATGCCACGGTATTTTGAAATTACTTCTTAAGGTCCTTTAAGAATCGAACAAGAAAATTAATCTTAACACTCAAAGGCAAACTTAAACACCAACCAAGGCCAAGCAGGTAACATAAATGAGGGGAGCTGGTCAGGAATAAGACAATAGTTGGTGACAGAAACTGTGATGATCTAGAGACAAATATTCTGCATCCAAAGGGCTTAACCACTTCTTAGCTTTGGCAGAAAGCATTATTGTCAAGCAGAAATGTGAGCCCAGTACTGCTTGATCTTATTTTTCAAACAAAGCCAGAAACAGTTTTTACATGAAATCTCCCAATTTTTAAAATGTTGACAACTAACTAATTTCCTAAAAACACCAGCAGGGCCAAAAACAACATGAATTTGCAGGCTGATTGGTCATGACCTCATAAAGCCACTTCTGCTGAAAACTCTGTGATCTCCCCTCCACCCCACCCCCTCCTCCAGTATACCTGGGTCCAAATTGCTTTTAACACACGCAAAAAATAAAAAGTTAAGACTTGCCAGTACAGAAGTCATATTTAAAACCTCAGAGTCTGAAGTTGATTATATAAAAGGAACCCCCCCCCCCCGCTCTGCAATTTTTTTGAAAGATGGCAGCAGGGTTAAAATAAGTACGTGTGCCACTTGAAGGCAATAGAGTCATTTTGTGCCTTTCCTATGGTGCATTATATGCCAGAGTGACTCTAAAGTATGAGGAAGCCATTAGCACTGCTCCAGTGACCAAATATTTTTTCTTCCTTCTCTCCAAACTGATTTGTCAGATTACTTTTGGAGACCAGGTTCAGGTCTAGTTAGGGCATGGGGTGGGGTAGTCCTCCATGATATTCTGTTGTCACTGGGGGTGCTCGTTAGAGAGACGGCTAACGCTACCTGACACCTGAATTATTCAAAGCTAAGGCTTGAGGTGTGGCCTATGGTCTTTTAAGGTCAACATCATCACTAAGTCCCCAGAGAAGAGCCAAGGAGAGGAAGATGGAAAGAGGTTGGCTCCATGGGGAAGGATTCTTCCTCTGCCTCATTCTCCACCTGCTGCTTCAAGTTAAGATGGGACAAGAACAAGAGCACAGCATCCATATAACTTCTGGGAAACAGAGAAACCAGGCTAATTTTTATTTCTAGACAGTCAATGACTGGGTGTTCATTTTGGTAAAAATGGAAACTCATGACACTGACAGCTTTGTAGCTCTTTCTAGGGTCCTAAACAGTTAGTTGACGCCTCTGTTAATCTATTTCTCCACTCCCCATACATCCTTGGGCCTCTTCCCTTTCCCCATGTCATTCTCTTTCCAGGCATATAATCTACCCCACGGTTTCTGGGTATCGACTGACATTGAGAAGAAGAAAATTCTTTCTCAGTTCCCTTAAGCAAATGAAAAGAAAGATGCCAAGGGGAAGGAGGTAGAAGAGAAGATCTGTTGTGAAAGAGGAAAACTTTTTCAGTACAATTTTCCCAGTCTAGAGTAATTTCTTGTTCATTATTGAGAATAAGCAATGAGGGATAGGACAACATCAGAGACAGATAAAAACAGACTCGACCAGAAGATGTTACCACATCTTCTCTGTGGGCACATACATTCTCTGTTTCTGCCCCACAAAGTATGACAAGAAAAGGTTTGGGTATAAGATGGGTATCAAGGAACTCTTTTTAAGATAGTCTCAGTGGTGATGAGTCCTGAGTTTTAGAAGAGAACAATTACAGCACAAAGCAAGGACACAATATATACCATTAAACTGAAAACTGAGTTCCTTGTTTAAGGAGTCCCTTCCTTAAGGTCCCACAGATTGCTCACTACCTACCTGATTATTTCTCTCATCATTAATTCATGACCATCTATGCCCTGTTCATATAGTGAGGAGGAGAACTGTGATTGCAAAATCTGTCACTGACATTCACCCAAATGGCTCAAGGACAAAGGTTTGTGGTGAGATTGTTAAGAACACACAGGACACTAAATAGTGGTGGTCAGGACTGAGTTTGCATACACATTTAGAAAAGTTTTGCATAGAGAGAGAGACAGTGGAATTGAGGATGGAGCCCTGACTCAGCTCACCTCATCAACTTCCACCATTTGCATACCAGCCCAGCCCAAGCTCCCTGGTCCAGGAAGGAGGAGTCCAGACATTTCTCCCATGACCCCTGTTGTCTCTCTGTGCAGAAACACTTCCCAGACCCCAGTGCTGGCACTCCTTTCACAGTCTCTGCTCTCTACAGGAAGAGGAGACAATTTCACCATCAACTACTCAGGATTCGATCAGCATGGGGTGGACCCTGCTGCCTTCCAAGCAGTGTTTGACAGGAAGGCCTTCCGTCCAGTCACCAACTTCAGCATCCCCACTCATGTCCACATCTCCTTCACCCTGTCTGCCAACCTGGAAGTAGTAAGTCCTGACCCAACTCTGTAATGGTCTAGTGGTGAGCAGTGGGTTCCCTGGCTGGATTTTGTAAAATTAAAAGCTCAGTCTATGGGGTAGGGAGGAATGACAGGGAATGCTACAGTGACATCACTGCAGGTAAAAGCTCTCCTTTTTTGGGAATACGCCACAAGAAACATGAAGCCAGTGGACTCTCACACTGGCGCTTTCACTTACATTTCTCATGTACCCTGGATTATATGACCTACCATTTTTAGTGGCTTATGAAAAATATCATAATTGCCACACAGAACAGCCTTGGAAATGAGTAAGAGGTGGGTGGCTGCACTGGACCTGACTTCATAAAATTAATGATCCTGGATGAAAATTGTTTTTCCAGGATGCACATCTTCAACTGATGACATCATTCCTGTGGCTAAATGTGGTAAGATAGACTCAGTTTCCCCTTTGTTATGGTACCTTTCTTTTTCCACTCCAGGGTCCAACTTCACAGATTTAAATGGATAAAGCTGAGAATACCCACAAATCAGACAAATTTATATGGAACCAGCCAATAATGAAAACATAAAACTTCCTGATTATTCTGCCAGTTTAAGGAGGGCAGAGATGGGGCTCAGGGAGCAAGTGGCATAAACCAAGGTCATGGAAGCCAATATTTAAGTGGCTCCAACCCAGGGAATCCAAAGCCAAGCTCAAGGTCTCCCTTGAGACCACTGAGGGAGAAGTGGAAGCAAGTAAAACTTTGTCAGTGACATTGTGACAGCTGTCACCAGAGAGAGGGTGGGAGAGTAAAGAAATGAGTAAAAAAAGGGATGTAAAGTGCAAGAGACAGAGGAAGACTAAGACCAGTTCCCAACCCCTGTTTGTCCCACACCACGGTTTCCTCTAGATGTGGTACAATCCATTCCTTAGGTGGAACCCAGTGGAATGTGGGGGCATCAGGAAGCTGAGCGTGGCAGCTGAGAACCTGTGGCTTCCAGATATCTTCATTGAGGAGTTGTGAGTATCGGGGCTGAAAAAAGCAAGAAGGAGACCATATCTCCAGGGAAGAGCATGAGTAACCAATAGGGGCCATGCAAAGACTCACCTTAGAAAGGAGCAGCGTCTGAAACCCCCAAAACATGGCAATAGGTGGAAGGGGGAGGTCAGATGAGTGGGGCTGGAGCACAGGAATGGGTGACCTGAGAGAGGAAGAAGGCCAAGTCTGATGGGGAACCCACAGCACTCACCTCCCTGTCCTTCTCACACACAGCATGGATATGGCTTATGTCAGCAGTGATGATCACATCGAATACAGTAAACCAATGCAGGTGACCAGCATCTGCAACCTGGACATCTTCTACTTCCCCTTTGATGAACAGAACTGCACCCTCACCTCCAGCTCTTTCATCTACACAGGTGAGTGAGGCTCACATGTTGAGAGCTAGAGAAAGGGTTTGGGAAGAAGAGGACAGAAAGTTGGGAACAGTGAGGGAATCTCACTGAAAGGGGTGTGAAAGCTAAGTGGTAAGGAATCGAACAGTGTGGGCAAAGGGGTTGGGAGCGCTGGGGGAAGCTGAGTTGCCTGAATCTCCTTTGCAGTGCAGAACATGGTGTTGGGCATGGAGCAGGACGTGCAGGAGATTTTGAAACATCACAGAACGTCGTTTGGAGCAAGGGGGAATGGGTACTTCAGGGTATCCATCAAAGAATGATGAAGATGACTGTGGGCACCAGTGAGTATGACCAAATCATCTTCTATGTGAGCTCAGGGGCCCTGGATGAGATCTTCTCCTTAGATGCATAGCTTATGTCCTCCACCAGAATGTAAGCTCTCCCACGAGAAAATAAGCTCCACAGGGACAGAAATTGTTACCACTTTTTTCACTGATAAATCTCCAGTACCTAAAACAGTACCTGGCCCTCAGTAAATACTGATTGAATGGATCCTCCCCAAGGAAGAAACAAAGCTCCCATGGCAGTGATTTATAGTGAGCATGAACCTCTGCCCCCTGCCAGGGCTATCAGAACTTTTTGGAGGGCAGGAATTTTTATATTTATTTTTTAAAAGAGGTGGTGGAAAAGTTATGAAACACTGTCTTAGGGATATTATGATTCCAAATCCTGGTGACCCCAAAATGTCTGCTCTGTCTTGTTTTCCCTTCCCCTGGTTTTAAATGTCCACCAGCAAAGTCACTAGAGATTAGACCTTGATGAGGAAAGCAAGCAGAAATACAATGCACACAATACCTAAGAATCTGGTCCCTCGATTCTGCTAAGAGCACATTGGTAGTAATAAAAATTTAGGCGGAGAAAGTTGAACTTTGGGCCAAGAAGGAATGAGATACATTTCAATGGTAAGCAGCATGGTAGAATCAAACCATGGAAAGGCAGTGTGGTGATTAAGATGGCTTTGCTGGAGAGGCAAGACAGAGAAAGGGACTTGAGGTAATGTTTCCTTACTAGAAAGTAAGGAGCAAATCTCAACTCTTGCTTTTAACTGGCTTGGCAGCCTCCCAGGCTTCTCCTCAGTTGCCTCCCTCTCTCCTCCCCACCAGGTGACCATCAGGCGCAGGCGCAGCCTCTGGTGCCCAGAGTCATAAGCCTCCTGGTGCCCAGTAGCTTTCTGATAGCCATCAACGTCCTCAGCTTCTACCTGCCGGCAGAAAGCGAGAGCTATGCCCCATTCAAGATGACACTCCTGATGGGCTACAACGTCTTCCTGCTCATGACATTGAATGACTTACTGCCTGCCAGTGGCACCCCCCACTCATCAGTATGGCCCCTCCCTCCATCAGGAGAAGAAAAGCAAGGTGGGGGGTGGAGTGGGGAGAGGGACCAATGAAACCAGGTCAGAGTAAAAAGAGATCCTGCAAATGGGCCCTCCGGGAACAGAGGAAACAAGAAGTCCCTGGCTGGTGCCTCTGGCCCTCAGGCAGGCCCAGCTTCCCTCCAGGTGTCTACTTTGCCCTGTGTCTGTCACTGATGGTGCTCCGCCTGCTGGAGACCATCTTCATCACCTACCTGCTGCACCTGGCCACCACCCAGCCTCCACCCAGGCCTCGCTGGCTCCGTTCCCTGCTTCTACACTGCACCAGCCCAAGGAAACGCTGCCCCGCTGCGCCCCAGAAGGGAAACACGGGCCTGGGCCTCAGCCCTGCCCACCTGCCTGGGGAGGGAAATCAGCACTGCCCACGCGTCCTCTCCCATCACCTCCCCTTCTCTGCTCCCGCCTCCTTCCTGCTCCCACAACCCCCCAGCTGACCTTGGCAGCCCACAGCCGAGTCTCTGTCTCTCCGCAGGTGTGAAGGAGCCCGTGGAGTTGGTGGGGAAGGTGCCAGGTCCCGGAGACACAGAGCTAAATGGGTGCCCTGGGTCAGCGAGGGCCCAGCAGGAAGACGAGGCTCAGAAGCAGCACTCGGTCAGCCTGTGGCTACAGCTCAGCCACATGACGGACACCCTGCTCTTCCGCCTCTGCCTGCTCTTCCCGGCCCCTTCCGTCGTCACGGTCATCATCCTCTGGGACACCTAGGCAGATGCCCACCTGCAAGCTCCAGGCAAGAGCTTCTCTTGCCTCCAGGAACCAGCCAGGCTCTCATCCCTGTCCAAATCCCACCTTACAGCCCTGGCAACCACCTTGTTTTCAACCCAGCCCTTCTGTTCAGTTTCAGACCAGACCTGAATGGTCTCCTAAGCTCTCCTGAGTCAGGTCCTTGCTCCTGCACGCCATCAGCTCCCCTCAGCCCTCCCACGAGTCCTGCCTGCCTGGCTCCTCAGGATTCAGGTTCTTGGAATACTTCCTTGATTGAATCTCCTCCAATAAACCCTTTTGCGGAAAGCACTGGCTCTTCTCTGCAGTATATTATAGTTTCAAAACCCTTGAGGTTGAGGGTCTTCTTGCAGAAACTTCTTATTACCAAAGTAAGAAGGATTTTCTTGTTTGTGTGTTTGTTTTTTAAGTCTATTAGACAACATGTGAAAGTGGGGAGAGGGGAGAGAAGAGGCCAAAATCTATTACAAGAAATTATAATGAAATAAGGATTAACCTCCTAAATCCAGTTATCCCAGATTCAAGCTTTAGAAATTAATAATGTGCCAGAACGAGGCATCTCTTGTTTAAAGAGTGAAGCCTTTTGTCACAGCCTGACATATGACTCATTCATCATTAAACACTTAGAGTGTTAACATAATCCCGAATTCTGCTGTCTGTGTTGCAATTAGAGTTGATCCGTCCCTAATCATGCTAAGAAAAGAACACTGGGCCAAGGAGAACACGTTTGAAAATGGCATCTGCTTTACTTGGGAGTAACACAAATGCCCCCATATGAACTGGAAAATTCCCCTTCCTGGCACTTGCCTTATCATTTTGAAAGTCTTTTGTCTCTTGGCCCATTATTTCCAATAGCTTATTGGGGGAAGTGGAGACCCCACTGTATCACCGTACACCAGAGCTGTGGCATGATTTGCTGGACACCAGGTTCAGAAAAGCACAGATTCAAGAGCACCTTAATTACAACTTGAACACAATCTTTCATTTTTAGCAACCATTTCTTTTCCTTTCTTTAGTTTATTCTACTACTGTCTATCTGAAGCCTAAAGTTCCCAGGTTATAACAGGCTAGGAGTAAAAAGAAAGTCACAATATTGTTCACTAAAGTATATTTCCTTGGTTCCTCCTCTCCACTCCTCTTCCTCAAACTCCTTTGGCTTCCTCTGGTCACTGGTGGCAAGGTCACCGAAGGGTGGCAAGGCTGCCAATGTCCACTAGAAGTGCTGCTGCTGGTGGTGTGGGCCTGAGGTCCCATCCCAATGTTCGCTGCAGGAGCTTATGCCCTCTCAGAGCCCAGGCCACTGGAAGGCTGAACCCACAGTGCAGATGTTCCCACTGGATGCTGAGTCACCAGGACCAGCTGTAATTTGCTCTTTCCTTGCAGTCCCCTTCTGCTGGGACTCAGGCAGAAGTCCATGGGAATCTGGGCATACTGAGGCAGAAATACACTGCTATACTCTGAATGGCTCCTTTCACTCAGGCTCCTGGTCTTCCAATTAAACTTGTGCCCCTTAATACTCCTTTTTCTCTGCTTTTTTTTTTTTTTTTTTTTTTTTTAATTTCAGGAAGGTCTTTGGCTCTTCGGTTTCTAGAACCTTGTCAAACACTCCCTTCACCATCACCAGCCCTCCAGGCATGTCAAAGATCTAGCTAAGCTTAAATCAGGAGCCCTGACATTCACCTAAATAAATGAGCATGTCTGTTATTATTTTGGCAGTTCCTCGACTCACAGCTTTCTACAAAGTGGGTCTTTAGAAAGGACACAGTATAGGTATAATAATAACCAACATTTATTAAGTTATTAATATGTGACAGGCACTTTTCTAAGTGCTTTCTATGAATAAGCACATTTAATCCTTATGGTAACCCTGTGAAGCAGGAACTATAGATCCACACATACCTTGGAGCCAAATGTGGATTTTTTCAGATTTTAAAAAGGTAACAATCATGCATGTACTATATGTTACTAACACCCCAAGTCAGCTATGGAGTAGCACCCTCTAGTCAAACACAATTAATATTTCTGCAGTGAAATCTATGAATATTCACACTCGGTAGCAAAAATGAAACTATGTACAGACTCACAACTGTTCAGGTCAGGCTTTGCCACCAAATAATTTATGAAAAATAATTTGATTTTCAAAGCCCTTTAGGTTTTAAAACTGTGGTTTTGTATTATTATCCCCATTTTATATATTCAAATACATGAAATGCAATAAATGAGAAAATGAAGCACAGAGAAGTGCAGTGATGGCCACTGAGCTGTCTCCCAAGTTTCCACAGCTAGTCAGGTGACAGCGCTGCAATTTGAACCGAGGAAGCTGGCTCAAGACACGGGACTCAGCCTCTGCCACACGACCCTCCAGACTGAGGATGAAACAGACAGGTTCTCCAGGAGTCCCATATTGAGATATCAATCCACTTCAAGTCTCTTTTTTTTTTTTTAATATTTATTTATTTATTTGGCTGCACCGGGTTTTCATTGCGGCACGCGGGATCTTCATTGCGGCATGCAGGATTTTAGTTGAGGCATGCAGATCTTTAGTTGAGGCATGTGGACTCTTCAGTTGCGGCATGTGGGATCTAGTTCCCTGACCAGGGATTGAACCCGGGCCCCCTGCATTGGGAGCACGGAGTCGGCCACTGAACCACCAGGGAAGCCCCCACTTCAAGTCTTCATCGGCTAACACTATAGGAGAATTAAAACAGGAAGAGCAAGTCTCTGATCAGGGTCCCTAAGACAAACTTTCTTTTCAATTTCCTTTTACTCCCTCCCTCAGTCTTTTCTACTCCTCACCCCTCCCTCCCACCTTCATCATAAGTCATAACACCCAAATCCACTACCTGTACTTCCTCCACTGCTTTCTGGAGTATATATTTCCCCAAATCTGATCTGGGCAATCCCTCTTTCCTTTGTATTCTCTATGGATTTAGCTTTTTGCTGCTGATATCTATTGCCAGATACTTTTGGATGTTCCACTCCTATGCCCTATCCTGAGACAGTCACCTCACCTGCAGACTCATCCTTGACTTTGCTGAGTAGCTCACTTACCCAGATTTCAAGAGGTTCTAAAATTATATGAGGTCCATTTGCATCATTTTGTTCTTTCCACCGATCTTCATGGTACATATTTCTCTACTTATTTTCTTCACATTTTTTCCATTACATAGCTTTATGTTTTATTTGAATAGTAAATATGCACTTTATCTTTTTTGACATATGGATTAAGACACTAAATCTCCTTTCAGTAAAAGAAGGCATGATATAATTATAGTGATTTTATTTTTTCCAAAATCAAAATCTGAACATGTGATCTTAACACACACTGGATAATCATACAGAACCTTTGAAATCAGAGAGCTCCCAGAAAAGTAACAAATGTGGTAGCTGTCTTTCTATTCCATCTATAACAGAATCATATGATAAGCACACTTTGTGCTAATGACTTTCCTCTTGTTAGGGGGCAAAGCTTTGAAAGGGCTTTGCAAGGTAATTTATGACCTCTTTAGGAAAATCTACTGACAGGCAACTGGTCCAGCCTGGGCCATCTTGCATTTGATGGCCTGTTTCTGCCAAGAGCTCCTCACCGCCCATTCATCTGCACTGCTACCCTTTGGTCCTTGCACACATTTTTGTTCACTTTCTTTTTCTCTAAACCATTATACGCAGTACTTCTCCACATTCTCTACATATGTTTTTGGTTCCATGTTAATCCAGCATTAAAGTGTATTATCTCATTATTGTCTTTGCCTCTCTCTCCTCTTCCTGAAGACCCATTATAGGATATGAAGTCACGGAATTCATTTCAAGCCTATCCTTTTCCTCCTCTCCAATTTATGATTCTCCCTTTGATAAACTCTCTTATTTAATCATCGATTGGCACTGGTTCTTCTATATAGCAGGGAAAAAAATAGCATAGTATAGAGACTTTGGGATCTGGCAGCCCTAATTTGATTCCATTACTTGTACAAGTGGCTTAACCTTACAAGTTTAAATGTCTTCATTTGTGAAATGGAGCCAATAACACAGATTAAATTGTTTTTTTTTAATTAATTAACTTATTTATTTATTTTTGGCTGCGTTGGGTCTTCGTTGCTGCACGCAGGCTTTCTCTAGTTGCGGCGAGCGGGGGCTACTCTTTGTTGCGGTGCGCAGGTTTCTCATTGCAGTGGCTTCTCTTGTTTCGGAGCACGGACTCTGGGCGTGCAGGCTTCAGTAGTTGTGGCACATGGGCTCAGTAGTTGTGGCGCACAGGCTTAGTTGCTCCGCGGCATGTGAAATCTTCCCAGACCAGGGCTCGAACCTGTGTCCCCTGCATTGGCAGGTGGGTTCTTAACCACTGCGCCGCCAGGGAAGTCCCAGATTAAATTATTTTTAAAACATGGATTTAAAAAACCATTTATAGCCTTATAGAAACTAGAAAGCCCAATGTGATACTCTAGAGAGCATCTTTTCATCATGCAGACTGACACCTAGAGTGCAAAATCGACATCTAGGTGGGAGGCACTAGACATAAAGAATTATAGACTTTCTAACACAACCCCCTCATTTTTTAGATGAGAAAAATGAAGTGGAGAAAAGTGAAGTGATAAGCATGGGGTTGTCACACTTCAAGAGAATTCAAGCCTGTTAAAGTGGCAGCCACAGCTGAGTGGTTGTCTTGGTCTCTTTTCCCAGGTGCCTCTGAGGAGTCCCAGGACCCTCCCTCTTTCTGTTCCAGGCACCAGAGCCAACCTGACTCAGCTAGTGACTCACCCTGCCGTTTGGATGTTTTGGCTGCCTCCATGCTCCTGGATCCTTAGCCCTGGCCAATGGCCTCTGTATGTGATTGCCATCCATCAGGGCTGCAAAAGAACAGCCCTCACTTACCCTCCTCCCTCTACCAGCTAATTCTGCCCTTGCCAGGTTACAGCTATATTCCCAAATCTGATCCCTCAGGATCCCAGACGAATGGGGCCACCAGAGGGCCATGTAGTGTGATCCCCTTTGGAATAAGCTAAGGTGAAAGGTGCTGGTATCTGACTTGCAAAACTACAGCTCCTGTCCGTACTGTTTACCTTTGGAGCCAAACGTTGTCTAGGCCCAGGGATTTCATTTGTGGAAACCTAGGGGCCTAATAATCTAGTCCACAAGACTCCCCAGCTATAGAGTAATGAAAAGAGCAAGGAAAGAACAATGGAACTAGACTGACCTGGGTTTGAATCTATATTCTACCAATATCCACCTGGATGGGCACTGAGCAAGATTTAGACTTTTTTACCTCTCTATACCTCAGTTTTCTAATCTGTAAAATTGGGAGTAATAGTGCTGACCTCTCAAAGCAGTTGTGAGGATATGAACACTGTACGTAAAGTACATAACACAGTATAGAGCACATGGCATAAACTCAATAAATGATAGCAAAGCAATCTACAGGTTCAATGCAATCCCTATCAAATTACCAATGACATTTTTCACAGAACTAGAACAAGAATTTTACAATTTGTATGGAAACACAAAAGACCCCAAATAGCCAAAGCAATCTTGAGGAAGGAAAATGGAGCTGGAGGAATCAGGCTCCCTGACTTCAGACTACACTACAAAGCTACAGTAATCAAAACAGTATAGTACTGGCACAAAACCAAATATAGATCAATGGAACAGGATACAAAGCCCAGAGATAAACCCATGCACATAAGCTCACCTTATCTTTGACAAAGGAGGCAAGGATATACAATGGAGAAAAGACAGCCTCTTCAATAAGTGGTGCTGGGAAAACAGGACAGCTACATGTAAAACAATGAAGTTAGAACACTCCCTAACACCATACACAAAAATAAACTCAAAATGGATTAAAGACCTAAATGTAAGGCCAGACTCTATAAAACTCTTAGAGGAAAACACAGGAAGAACACTCTTTGACATAAATCACAGCAAGATCTTTTTTGACCCACCTCCTAGAGTAATGGAAATAAAAACAAAAATAAACAAATGGGACCTAATGAAACTTAAAAGCTTTTGCAAAGCAAAGGAAACTACAAACAAGACGAAAAGACAACCCTCAGAATGGGAGAAAATATTTGCAAACGAATCAACGGACAAAGGATTAATCTCCAAAATATATAAACAGCTCATGCAGCTCAATATTAAAGAAACAAACAACCCAATCCAAAAATGGGCAGAAGACCTAAATAGACATTTCTCCAAAGAAGATATACACATGGCCAAGAGGCACATGAAAAGCTGCTCAACATCACTAATTATTAGAGAAATGCAAATCAAAACTACAATGAGGTATCACCTCACACCAGTTGGAATGGGTATCATCAGAAAATCTACAAACAACAAATGCTGGAGAGGGTGTGGAGAAAAGGGAACCCTCTTGCACTGTTGGTGGGAATGTAAATTGATACAGCCACTATAGAGAACAGTATGGTGGTTCCTTAAAATCTAAAAATAGAACTACCATATGACCCAGCAATCCCACTGCTGGCCATATGCCCTGAGAAAACCATAATTCAAAAAGAGACATGTACCACAATGTTCACTGCAGCACTATTTACAATAGCCAGGACATGGAAGCAACCTAAATGTCCATCAACAGATGAATGGATAAAGAAGGTGTGGCACATATATACAATGGAATATTAGTCATAAAAAGGAACGAAATTGAGTTTTTTGTAGTGAGGTGGATGGACCTAGAGTCTGTCATACAGAGTGAAGAAGTAAGTCAGAAAGAGAAAAACAAATACCATATGCTAACGCATATATATGGACTCTAAAAAAGCAGTACTGATGAACCCAGTGGCAGGGCAGGAATAAAGATGCAGACGTAGAAAACGGATTTGAGGTCATGGTGGGGGTGAGGGGAAGCTGGGATGAAGTGAGAGAGTAGCATTGGCATATATACACTACCAAATGTAAAATGGATAGCTAGTGGGAAGCAGCTGCACAGCACAGGGAGATAAGCTCGGTGCTTTGTGACCACCTAGAGGGGTGGGATAGGGAGGGTGGGAGGGAGGCTCAAGAGGGAGGGAATATGGGGATATATGTATACATATAGTTGATTCACTTTGTTATACAGCAGAAACTAACACAACATTGTAAAGCAATTATACTCCAATAAAGATATGGGAAAAAAATAATGAATAAAAGCAATAAACAAAAATAAATAAATAAATGGTAGCTCCAGTTAGGCCATTCTGAGCATGGTCTTCACTGGAAACTTAGAGGGGACAGTCAGAAATAAAAGGCCGGGCCCTGGCTCCAGCCCTCTGGAGGCTGCTGTGCCTCTGCCAAACCCCAGCTCCACCAAACTGCACCCAAGGTGGAGGCCCACACCTCAGCCACACCATGGGAACAGCACGTAACTTCTCTGATACGGCCTCAGGACTCCCATGAGGACACCAATCACCTTTCTTACATCTGCCAAAGGTGCCTGCGTCTCTCTCCCCATCCATGGTAAACTTACAGGCCAGATATTTAACTAAAATTTACTGAGCATCTTTTCATGCCTGTTGGGCATCTGTATATCTTCTCTGGAACAATGTCTATTCAGGTCTTCCGTCCAGTTTTTAATCGGGTTGTCTGGTTTTTTTTGATATTGAGTGTATGTGTTGCTTATATATTTTGGATATTAAACCCTTATCGCTAATCATCAGAGAAATGCACATCAAAACCACAATGAAATATCACCTCCCACTGTCAGAATGGCTATCATCAAAAAGTCTACAAATAACAGATGTTGGTGATGATGTAGAGAAAAGGGAATCCTAGTACACTGTTGGTGGGAATGTAAATTGGTGCAGCCACTATGGAAAACAGTATGGAGAGTCCTCAAAATTAAGAATAGAACTACCATATGATCCAGAAATTCCACTCCTGGGTATATATCAGAAGAAAATGAAAACATTAATTTGAAATGATTCATGAACCCAATGTTCACTGCAGCATTACTTACAATAGCCAAGACATGGAAGCAACCTAAGTGTCTATCAGCAGAGGAATGGATAAAGAAGATGGGAGATAGATATAAAGATATAGATATAGAGATATGATTGAATACGACTATAATACTATAAACTATATAATACTATATATAATATATATGTAATGGAATACTAATCAGCCACAAAAAAGAATGAAATTCTGCCATTTGCAACAACATGGATGGACCTAGAGGGTATTATATTTAGTGAAATAAGTCAGACAAAGACAAATATTGTATGTTATCATTTACATGTGAAATCTAAAAAAGCAAACAAATGAATGTAACAAGACAGAAACAGACTCACAGATATAGAGAACAAACTAGTGGTTACCAGTGGGGAGAGGGAAGTGGGCAGGGGTAAGATAGGGATAGGGGATTAATAGGTATAAACTCTTATGTATAAAATAAATAAGCAACAAGGATGTATTGTACAGCACAGGAAATATAGCCAATATTTTATAGTGTTTTAAATGGAGTATAATCTATCAAAATATTTAATTACTATGTTGTACACCTGAAACTAATATTGTAATATTATAAATCAACTACATTTCTATTGAAAAGCACTTATTGCCTACTTACTGCTATATGCCACACACTGGGGGACCAAAAAAAAAAATGTTTCCGTCTCTCCCTGAAATTACAGAGCAGGAGGAGAGACACACATGTAAAGAGATGTTTCCAGTTTAAGAGTCACAACAGCATTCAGGAGCACATATGCAAGTGTGCGTGTGTGTGTGTGTGTGTGTGTATAAGAGACAGAAAGAGAGAAGGAGAGAAAGAGAGATTGAGGAAGGCTTCACAGAGGACTAGATGCTTGAGTTGAGCTGAATCTTTAAGAATTTATTAGTGGGACAAGAGATCAATGGTAGAATGTGTATTTTAGGTCGAGGGAATGTGGAGAAATAAAATCACATACTGAATGTTGAGGCGCTACTTAGTATGTAGTGTTTCTCCCTGTGTAGTCCAAGATCCACATGCATTAGAATCAGCTGTAGATCTAGTTTAAAATGTAAATTCCTGAGCACTGTTGCCTGCAATTCTGATTTGGGGCTAAGATTCAGATTTAGGGCCAGAGTGGTGAGGGTAAGGCACATTAGGTAATTCTGATACATATTAAAGATAAGAACAACTCTTTTATAATGTAAAATCAAAAGTGGGACTTCCCTGGTGGTCCAGTGCTTAAGACTCCGTGCTCCCAATGCAGGGGGCCCAGACTGGATCCCTGGTCAGGGAACTAGATCCCGCATGCTGTAACTAAAAAAGATCCCGCATGTCGCAACTAAAGATCCCAAACGCTGCAACTAAGACCCGGCGCAACCAAATAAATAAATAAATATTAAAAAATAAAATAAAATCCAAAGCAAAATGATGGAGAGATAGGTGGGACTTAAGTCAGAGAGTACTTTACATCATGCTAAGGAGTGAGATTTCATCCTATAAGCCAGTGGTTCTCTAAGTGTGGTCCCAGGATGAGTAGCTGCAGCAGCACCTGCAAAACTTGTTGAAAATACAAATTCTCAGATTCAGCAATCTTAACATAACTGCTATAGACAATGGGAGCCAGGGAAAGGTTTCAAGTGTAAGAAGGACATGGTCAGCTCTGCATTTCAAATTACACAGCCTACACACTGGAGGATAAGTTAGAAAAAGCCAGACCAGGAGTGAGACCATTAAGGAGGTGACCAGATGTGAAGCCCGGGGGCTTTGATGGTACTATACAGTCTCCAGAGAGATTCTTTACCATCTAGTGTCTGCATAGGGCTTAAGAATCAGGATGAAGGTGACACCTGCCCTCATCCTGGAGGAGAGCAGGCTCTCAAGGCTACTCACACAGACCCTGCTGACTGGCCTGGGTGCTGGAGCCTCTGAGCCTCGGACACTGTTTCTCACCTGGGCTCCTAAATCCAGTGTCTGTGCTTCTGGCCTTGATATCCAAAGCCATAGGGAATCTGGTGCCCAACCTGCCTATTCCTGATTCCCCAGAGTACAGCCACGGAGACACCAGACACCAATACTAAGAAGCCTAAAAAGGATGTGCAAGTGTCGGCTCACTGTACATGCTGGGAGTTCCATGAAGATAGGCCAGAAATTGCCCAGCCAGTCAGGACAAGGAATGAGAGGAGAGGACACAGTGACCATCCTATAATCATTTGGGATTTTTTTTAAAAAAAGTGTTGGGAATTCCCTTGCAGTCCAGTGTTTAGGACTCGGTGCTTTCACTGCCAGAGCCCAGGTTTGATCCCTGGTCAGGGAACTAAAAAAAAAGAAAAAGAAAAGTTAAATCTCTAGGAATCCAAGTTGCCAGTGCTCAGGCTGTGGGATATTTTACCCCCAAATGGATCTTTGGCAATGTCTGCAGACGTTATTAAGGTTACGACTGGGGTGGGGAATGGAACTGGCATCCAGTGGGCCAGAGATGCTGCTAAGTATCTTACAGGGCACAGGACAGTCCTCCAAACAAATGATTATCCAGCGCCAAATGCCAACAGTATTGAGGTTGAGAAACTCTGCTCTAGGCAATCCCAGGTTCACAGGAGTCCTAACTGGCCCCACACTTGTCTAAGGAGGCAGCTAAAGCCCAAATTCAGAGCTGCTGTTTTTTAGGTGCCATGACTGAGTGCCCAAGAATCCTCAAGATATATGAACCCAAGATGGAGGTTCCAAAGATGCCCAGAGAAAGCTGAGAGTGGAGGAAGTCCCTGGCCCTCCCACAACGACCCCTGAATCAGCTAAGAGTTTCTGAACCATCTCCTAGTTCTGAGTCACCATGAAAGCCCACAGCTTGGCTTAGGAGAGACATGCATCTGGAGCTAAAATGGGAGTCTTAGAGACTCCCCAGGATATTCCAGAGAATGTTGGGGACAACTATTCCTAATGGGCTCAGAAAATGATAATCCAGCTACTGCAGCTCTGTCTAAATATAGTTAACTTCCCCTATCTGAGAGCCTAGTGGAGAAGAGAAGGAGGAGGCAGGCATACCCAGGAGGGATGTCCAAACCACATTTGTAACAAGGAACTCTGTCCTGGCATTAACTCTAAGCGAGAGCTAGCCTAAGCTAGTATGCCTCCTAAACAAGCATTCCAGGTGCTTACTAATTTGTCTGAGATGGAGGACTGGCCAATGTGAAAAGTACCCTGTACATGTAAAGAATTCTGAAGGTAGAGAGAGACCCAATGTCCATGCTGAAAAAATATGTGATTCTTATATGGCTTGTTAAGAAGCCATAAGCATTGGAAAACCTGCAACCCTGGTTATTTTAAGTACTATCATTTTTATTGTTTTACTTGAAAATGGTCCCTAATTCATCATTTTAGGTATTTTTATATAAGATGATCAATAGGGGGGACCTTCAAGATGGCGGAGGAGTAAGACGTGGAAATCGCCTTCCTCCCCACAGATACACCAGAAACACATCTACATGTGGAACAACTCCTACAGAACACCTACTGAACGCTGGCAGAAGACCTCAGACTTCCCAGAAGGCAAGAAACTCCCCAAGTACCTGGGTAAGGCAAAAGAAAAAAGAAAAAACAGAGACAAAAGAATAGGGACGGCACCTCACCTCTGGGAGGGAGCTGTGAAGGAGGAAAAGTTTCCACTCACTAGGAAGCCCCTTCACTGGCGGACGGGGGGTGGGTGGGGGGGAAGCTTCAGAGCCATGGAGGAGACTGCAGCAACAGGGGTGCAGAGGGCAAAGCGGAGAGATTCCCACACAGAGGATCGGTGCCGACCAGCACTCACTAGCCTGAGAGGCTTGTCTGCTCACCCGCTGGGGTGGGTGGGGGCTGGGAGCTGAGGCTTGGGCTTCGGAGGTCAGACCCCAGGGAGAGGACTGGGGTTGGCTGTGTGAACACAGCTTGAGGGCTAGTGCACCACAGCTAGCTGGGAGGGAGTCAGGGAAAAAGTCTGGACCTGCCTAAGAGGCAAGAGACCATTGTTTCAGGGTATGTGAGGAGAGGGGATTCCTTTCCTGTGTGCCCACAGAAGGCAGAGCACCACCTAAGCAAGCTCCAGAGACAGGCGTGAGCCATGGCCACCAGCTTGCACCCCAGAGACAGGCAAGAAACGCTAAGGCTGCTGCCGCTGCCACCAAGAAGCCTGTGTGCAAGCACAGGTCACTACCCACACCCCACCCCCGAGAGCCTGTGCAGCCCGCCACTGCCAGGGTCCCAAGATCCAGGGACAACTTCCCTGGGAGAACAAATGGTGCACCGCAGGCTATTGCAACTTCATGCCGGCCTCTGCCGCTGCAGGCTCACCCCGCATTCCAATTATGACTACTGTACCCCTCCTTCTCCCTGGCCTGAGAGAGCAAGAGAGACCTAATAATCCACTGCTTTAACCCCCTCCTGTCTGGGCAGGAAACAGATGCCTGAGGGCGACCTACACAAAGAGGCAGGGCCAAAACCAAAGCTGAACCCCACGAGCTGTTCGAACAAAGAAGAGAAAGGGAAATTTCTCCCAGCAGCCTCAGGAGCAACGGATTAAATCCCAACAATCAACCTGATGAACCCTGCATCTGTGGAACACCTGAATAGACAACGAATGTTCCCCAAATTGAGGCAGTAGAGGAGCAAATGTAGACTTGTGGTTTGCTGTCTGTGACTGATTTGTTTCTGATTTGTATGTTTATCTTAGTTTAGTTTTTAGTGCTTGTTATCATTGGTGGATTTGTTTATTGGTCTGGTTGCTCTCTTTTTTAAAAATTTTATTATTATTATTATTATTTTTTAATATAAATTTATTTTTGGCTGCTCTGGGTCTTTGTTGCTGTGTGTGGGCTTTCTCTAGTTGTGGTGAGCGGGGGCTCCTCTTCGTTGCAGTGCGTGGGCTTCTCATTGCGGTGGCTTCTCTTGCTGTGGAGCACAGGCTCTAGGCGTGCGGGCTTCAGTAGTTGTGGCTTGCGGGCTCCAAAGTGCAGGCTCAGGAGTTGTGGCGCCTGGGCTTAGTTGCTCCATGGCATGTGGGATCTTCCTGGACCAGGGCTCGAACCCACGTCCCCTGCATTGGCAGGTGGATTCTTAACCACTGCGCCACCAGGGAAGCCCTATTATTATTTTTTTAATTTGATTTGATTTGATTTTTTTCTCCCTTTTTTTTTCTTCCTTTTCTTCTGAGCTGTGTGGCTGACAGGGTCTTGGTGCTCCAGCCTGGTGTCAAGCCTGAGCCTCCAAGGTGGGAGAGCCGAGTCCAGGACATTGTACCACCAGAGACCTCCCGGCCCCACATAATATCAATCAGCGAAAGCTCTCCCAGAGATCTCCATCTCAACACTAAGACCCAGCTCCACCCAACAGCCAGCAAGCTCCAGTGCTGGACACCCCATGCCAAACAACTAGCAAGACAGGAACACAACCCCACCCATTAGCAGAGAGGCTGCCTAAAATCATATTAAGTTCACAGACAACCCAAAACACACCACCAGACGTGGCCCTGCCCACTAGAAAGACAAGATCCAGTCCCAACCACCAGAACACAGGCACCAGTCCCCTCCACCAGGAAGCCTACACAAGCCACTGAACCAACCTCACCCACTGGGGGCAGACAACAAGAACAATGGGAACTACAAACCTGCAGCCTGCAAAAAGGAGACCCCAAACACTGTAGTTAAACAAAATGAGAAGACAGAGAAATATGCAGCAGATGAAGGAGCAAGGTAAAAACCCACCAGACCAAACAAATGAAGAGGAAATAGGCCATTTACCTGAAAAAGCATTCAGAATAATGATAGTAAAGATTACCCAAAATATTGGAAATAGAATGGAGAAAGTACAAGAAATGTTTAACAAGGACCTAGAAGAACTAAAGAGCAAACAAACAACGATGAGCAACACAATAAATGAAATTAAAAATTCTCTAGAAGGAATCAATAGCAGAATAACTGAGGCAGAAGAACGGATAAGTGACCTGGAGGATAAAATACTGGAAGTAACTGTCACAGAGCAGAATAAAGAAAAAAAAAATGAAAAGAATTGAGGACAGTCTCAGAGACCTCTGGGACAACATTAAACGCACCAACATTCGAATTATAGAGGTCCCAGAAGAAGAAGAGAAAAAGAAAGGGACTGAGAAAATATTTGAAGAGATTATAGTTGAAAACTTCCCTAATATGGGAAAGGAAATAGTCAATCAAGTCCAGGAAACACAGAGAATCCCATACAGGATAAATCCAAGGAGAAACACGCCAAGACACATATTAATCAAACTATCAAAAATTAAATACAAAGAAAAGATATTAAAAGCAGCAAGGGAAAAACAACAAATAACATACAAGGGAATCCCCATAAGGTTAACAGCTGATCTTTCAGCAGAAACTCTGCAAGCCAGAAGGGAATGGGAGGACATATTTAAAGTGATGAAAGGGAAAAATCTACAACCAAGATTACTATACCCAGCAAGAATATCATTCAGATTTGACAGAGAAATTAAAACCTTTACAGACAAGCAAAAGTTAAAAAGAATTCAGCACCACCAAACCAGCTTTACAACAAATGCTAAAGGAACTTCTCTAGGCAGGAAACACAAGAGAAGGAAAGACCTACAAAAACAAACCCAAAATAATTTTTAAAATGGTAATAGGAACATACATATCAATAATTACCTTAAATGTAAATGGATTAAATGCTCCAACCAAAAGACACAAATTGGCTGAATGGATACAAAAACAAGACCCATATATATGCTGTCTACAAGAGACCCACTTCAGATCTAGGGACACATACAGACTGAAAATGAGGGGATGGAAAAAGATATTCCATGCAAATGGAAATCAAAAGGAAGTTGGAGTAGCAATTCTCATATCAGACAAAATATGGAATCTAAAAAAAAAAAATGGTCATGAAGAACCTAGGGGCAGGACGGGAATAAAGACGCAGACCTACTAGAGAATGGATTTGAGGACATGGGGAGGGGGAAGGGTAAGCTGGGACAAAGTGAGAGAGTGGCATGTACATATATACACTACCAAATGTAAAACCAATAGCTAGTGGGAAGCAGCTGCATAGCACAGGGAGATCAGCTCGGTGATTTGTGACCACTTAGAGGGGTGGGATAGGGAGGGTGGGAAGGAAGGAGATGCAAGAGGGAAGAGATATGGGGATATATGTATATGTATAGCTGATTCACTTTGTTATAAAGCAGAAACTAACACACACACACAAATAAATAAATAAAATAAAAAAGTGAAGTATAATAATAAGAACATTCTTATTATTAAAAAGAAAACATTTTTCCTAAAAAAAAAAAAGACTTTAAAATAAAGACTATTACAAGAGACAAAGAAGGACACTACATAATGATCAAGGGATCAATCCAAGAAGAAGGTATAACAATTGTAAATATTTATGCACCCAACATAGGAGCACCTCCAAATATAAGGCAAACACTAACAGCCATAAAAGGGGAAATCGATGGTAACACAATCATAGTAGAGGACTTTAACACCCCACTTTCACCAATGGACAGATCATCCAAAATGAAAATCAATAAGGAAACACAAGTGTTAAATGACACATTAAACAAGATGGACTTAATTGATATTCATACGACAGTCCATCCCAAAACAACAGAATACACTTTCTTCTCAAATGCTCATGGAACATTCTCCAGGATAGATCATATCTTGGGTCACAAATCAAGACTCGGAAAATTTAAGAAAATTAAAGTCGTATCAAGTATCTTTTCCAACCACAACGCTATGAGACTAGATATCAATTACAGGGAAAAAACGGTAAAAAATGCAAACACATGGAGGCTGAACAATACACTACTAAATAACCAAGAGATCACTGAAGAAATCAAAGAGGAAGTCAAAAAATACCTAGAAACAAATGACAATGAAATCATGATGACCCAAAATGTATGGGATGCAGCAAAAGCAGTTCTAAGAGGGAACTTTATAGCAATACAATCCTACCACAAGAAACAAGAAAAATCTCAAATAAACAACCTAACCTTACACCTAAAGCAATTAGAGAAAGAAGAACAACAACAACAAAAAAAACCAAACCCAAAGTTAGCAGAAGGAAAAAAATCATAAAGATCAGATCAGAAATAAATGAAAAAGAAATGAAGGAAACAATAGCAAAGATCAATAAAACTAAAAGCTGGTTCCTTGAGAAGATAAACAAAATTGATAAACCATTAGCCAGACCCATCAAGAAAAAAAGGGAGAAGACCCAAATTAACAGAATTAGAAATGAAAGAGGAGAAGTAACAACTGACACTGCAGAAATACAGAGGATCATGAGAGACTACTACAAGCAACTATATGCCAATAAAATGGACAACCTGGAAGAAATGCACAAATTCTTAGAATAGCACACCCTTCCAAGACTGAACAAGGAAGAAATAGAAAATATGAACAGACCAATCACAAGCACTGAAACTGAAACTGTGATTAAAAATCTTCCAACAGGGACTTCCCTGGTGGTTCAGTGGTTAGGTCTCTGCCCTCCCAATGCAGGGGGCCCGGCTTCATTCCCTGGTCAGGGAGCTGGATCCCACATGCATGCCACAACTAGGAGTTCGCATGCCACAACTAAGAAGCCTGGAAGCCGCAACTAAGGAGACTACCTGACTCAACTAAGACCCAGCACAACCAAATAAATATTTAAAAAATAAATAAATATTTTTTTTAAAAGATTAAAAAAAATCTTCCAGCAAACAAAAACCCAACACCAGATGGCTTCACAGGTGAATTCCATCAAACATTTAGAGAAGAGCTAACACTATCCTTCTCAAACTCTTCCAAAATATAGCAGAGGGAGGAACACTCCCAAACTCATTCTACGAGGCCACCATCACCCTGATACCAAAACCAGACAAAGATGTCACAAAAAAAGAAAACTACAGGCCAATATCACTGATGAACATAGATGCAAAAATCCTCAACAAAATACTAGCAAACAGAATCCAACAGCACATTAAAAGGATCATACACCATGAACAAGTGGAGTTTATCCCAGGAATGCAAGGATTCTTCAATATATGCAAATCAGTCAATGTGATACACCATATTAACAAACTGAAGGATAAAAACCATATGATAATCTCAATAGATGCAGAAAAAGCATTTGACAAAATTCAACACCCATTTATGATTAAAAAAAACTCTCCAGAAAGTAGGCATAGAGGGAACCTACCTCAACATAATAAAGGCCATATATAACAAACCCACAGCCAACATTGTTCTCAATGGTGAAAAACTGAAACCATTTCCTCTAAGATCAGGAACAAGACAAGATTGCCCACTCTCACCACTATTATTCAACATACTTTTGGAAGTTTTAGTCACAGCAGTCAGAGAAGAAAAAGAAATAAAAGGAATCCAAATCGGAAAAGAAGTAAAACTGTCACTGTTTGCAGATGACATGATACTATATATAGAGAATCCTAAAGATGCTACCAGAAAACTACTAGAGCTAATCAATGAATGGTAAAATAGCAGGATACAAAATTAATGCACAGAAATCTTTTGCATTCCTATACACTAATGACAAAAAATCTAAAAGAGAAATTAAGGAAACAATCCCATTTACCACTACAACAAAAAGAATAAAATACCTAGGAATAAACCTACCTAAGGAGACAAAAGACCTGTATGCAGAAAACTATAAGACACTGATGAAAGAAATTAAAGACGATACAAACAGATGGAGAGATATACCATCTTCTCGGATTGGAAGAATCAACGGTGTGAAAATGACTATACTACCCAAAGCAATCTACAGATGCAATGCAATCCCTATCAAACTACCAATGGCATTTTTCACAGAACTAGAACAAAAAATTTCACAATTTGTGTGGAAACACAAAAGACCCTGAATAGCCAAAGCAATCTTGAGGAAGAAAAACAGAGCTGGAGGAATCAGACTCCCTGACTTCAGACTATACTACAAAGCTACAGTAATCAAAACAGTATGGTACTGGCACAAAAACAGAAATATAGATCAATGGAACAGGATAGAAAGCCCAGAGATAAACCCATGCACATATGGTCACCTTACCTTTGATAAAGGAGGTAAGAATGTACAATGGAGAAAAGACAAACTCTCCAATAAGTGGTGCTGGTAAAACTGGACAGCTATATGTAAAAGGATGAAATTAGAACACTTCCTAATGCTATACACAAAAATAAACTCAAGATGGATTAAAGACCTAAATGTAATGCCAGACACTATCAAACTCTTAGAGGAAAACATAGGCAGAACACTCTATGACAGAAATCACAGAAACATCCTTTCTGACCCACCTCTAGAGAAATGGAAATAAAAACAAAAATAAACAAATGGGGTCTAATGAAACTTAAAAGCTTTTTCACAGCAAAGGAAACCATAAACAAGACAAAAAGAAAACCCTCAGAATGGGAGAAAATATTTGCAAATGAAGCAACTTACAAAGGATTAATCTAAAAATTTACAAGCAGCTCATGCAGCTCAACATCAAAAAAACAAACAACCCAATCCAAGAATGGGCAGAAGACCTAAACAGACATTTCTCCAAAGAAGATACACAGGTTGCCAACAAAAACACAAAAGGATGCTCAACATCACTAATCATTAGAGAAATGCAAATCAAAACCACAATGAGGTATCACCTCACACCGGCCAGAATGGCCATCATCAAGAAATCTACAAACAATAAATGCTGGAGAGGGTGTGGAGAAAAGGGAAACCTCTTGCACTGTTGGTGGGAATGTAAATTAATACAGCCACTATGGAGAACAGTACGGTGGTTCCTTAAAAATCTAAGAAGAGAACTACCATATGACCCAGCAATCCTACTACTGGGTATATACCCTGAGAAAACGATAATTCAAAAAGAGACATGTACCCCAGTGTTCACTGCAGCAGTATTTACAATAGCCAGGACATGGAAACAACCTAAGTGTTCATCGAAAGATGAATGGATAAAGAAGATGTGGCACATATATACAATGGAATATTACTCAGCCGTTAAAAGAAACGAAATTGAGTTATTTGTAGTGAGGTGAATGGACCTAGAGTCTGTCATACAGAGTGAAGTAAGTCAGAAAGAGAAAAACAAATACCGTATGCTAACACATATATATGGGATCTAAAAAAAAAAAAAAAGGTTCGATGAACCTAGGGGCAGGACAGGAATAAGACACACATGTAGAGAATGGACTTGAGGACACAGGGAGGGGGAAGGGTAAGCTGGGACGAAGTGAGAGATTAGCACTGACATATATACGCTACCAGATGTAAAATAGACGGCTAGTGGGAAGCAGCTGTATAGCACAGGGAGATCAGCTTGGTGCTTTTTGATCATCTAGAGGGGTGGGAGGGAGGTGCAAGAGGGAGGGGATATGGGGATATATGTATACATATAGCTGATTCACTTCGTTATACAGCAGAAACTAATACAACATTGTAAAGCAATTATACTCCAATAAAGATGTTTTTAAAAAAAAGATGATCAATAGATTGTGGGTGTTTGATTCTTGCGGTTAATGACAAAATTTATTTTGCCTTAAATTTATTATGTTTTAAATTATGATCAGAAAATACAAGGTCCAATTGCCATCTCTCTATTTACTTGGCTCCATTTCTTTTTTCTACATACTCCTATCCAATATCTGCATTGTAGGATTGTTGGGGAACTACACAAAATGAGGTATACATCGCCTGTCATACAGTAAAGTACTCAGTATGTTAGTTACCACCTGCAGCAGCAGCAGCAGGAGAAATAGCTCCTGAGATTTCCAGATCCCAGAGTTGAAACTCTGACTCCCCTGGTCGGAAGCAAACCTGTGCCTTACTGCTTTATTTCTCCTGCCTCTATCACCTCCACTTCCTGGCAGCTATATCTACTTCTAAGTCCAATTGGGACTTAGGTCCCGTTTTTCAGCCAACTTTGATAAAAACAAGATATATGTCAACTATCTTCAGCCAATTTCAGCAGGGCTTGAAGTTAACCCTCTTTTCCTAGATCCAAGGTCTGGGAGCCTAGCCCACCTGTGGAACTCAAGTGTCCCTTGAAAGCCCTTCACTCTTGGCCAGTCTAAGAGTCCGGTGCCCCATGGGTGTGTCCATGTGGACACAGTAGTACTTTGGTCCTACATGACATGATGGCCCAATCCTTTGGCCAAGTTTCCAAAGAAGGGAAGAAATGACTTACAGAGCTGGTGGGGCTGAAGGACTGCAGACATTTCAAACTTTAAACAAAAGATATTTCAGCCTTCTGTCCTGTACTTTCCCACTTTGGGCCCCTAAGTCATTCCTGCCTGCCTTAGCAGTTTCTATTTTGGGCTGTCATGATCTTCCATTCTAAACAAAGTTTCTTTTGTACTCTAGGTCTTAACTCTTCACCCTTTCTGCAAGGAGAAATTTCCAACTTTCTGGAAACGTAGCTAAGATACTTAATATAACAATGCCCCAATTCACTCATTTGGTCCGATTGTGTTTTTCTACAGAGATGTGACATAAGACATAACATTGACACAGGCCATTAATATTTATGCTAGCTGAGATGATTAGTTTATGATAACGTATAACACTATTGACAATATAAAGATGTTAAAAACAGATCTGCTACCTGTTTTGTGATGTCTAATTATCACGTAATCAATGCATAGAGTAAAAAATTATATGTAGAACATTATCTGGGGGAGAATGAATTAGGGAGGCAGAAAGACTGGAGAGAGGAAATCTAGCTGGGGAATGTTGGAAAAATATAAACAGCAGATAATGAAGCTATGAATCAAGATTTATAATTTGGCATTTGCAATTATTCTGAATGAATACATAACCAAATCACTACATATTGTTACCTTTCCAAATCTGCAGATTCCTTGGCCTTAGAAAAATAATAATTCATATTTCCCCAGCCCAAGCTCTCTCATTAAAGTGAGTTATTTTGTTATTGATCTCAGCACAGAGCTTCCAAACAGGATGCTTCTCCCTTAATCTTGGCCCAACTTTCTCCCTTCCTGGAGCCCGGAAAGCATACCTGGACAGGGCTAAAGCAGGACACTCTGCTGTGACCTCTCTGGCCACAGCCTCTCACCAGGGTGTGGTCACCTGTCATGAGCAGTATTCAAAACCAGGAACCAAGGTGTGGTCCGAGCTCCTTTAAGCCCCAGGGTTTAGGGGCTCCTGGTGAGTCCCCAGAGAAGAGTCCAGAAGAGGAGGATGGAAGAGGGGTGGCCTGCTAGGAGGGGAATCCTCTTGTGCTTCACTATCAGCCTCCTGCTTCAAGGTAAGATGGGGCAAGAACAGGGAAGACCAGAGTGTGGTTCTGAAGGATATCTAGGCACTTCCTTCTGGCACTTGAAGGACATTAGAATTAACATGTTAAATAGTTCTTCCATAATGTCAGTGTTTTGATTTCCTTTTGGTGACAAATAGAAAGACATTCCACTGCTCAGGACACACAGCCCTCCTCTCTCCCTGACTGCATAGGGATCTACCAGACTGTCCCATTTCACCACCTCTCCAATTCTACGTTTTCATCGTCCTCCAGTGCCTCTTCCACCACACCCTCATCCTACCCTCCTTGTCTCTTTTTCCTTTGATATGGTGTCTATGAAAAGAGTAGCCCTGAAGGAGTAAGTAAAATACCAAGAGAGGGTGGGAATCAATCTGAGGTAGAAGAAAGTGGATACTTTGCCTCCATGAGGGACTATTTGTTCCCAGTCTGGGTACATACCTTAAATGTTATGGAAAGAGATGGAGATAGACAGGAGCAGGCAGAGAAAAAGATCACACAAAAATGGGAATGGGGCAAAGATTCTGCTCAGGTACTGAGACGGCTCCCTGGCCATGGCCAGGAGAGAACACCCACATAGGGCTCACTATATGACTGGCGTATGGTTTATGCTCAGCGATATCGCCTCATGATCCCAGTGCTGGAAATAAATCCTAAGATATCTGAGGTCACTAAATCTGAGAAGGGCAAAATAAGCATAAAGCACCAAGGTAAGCTTTCAGAATACCTACTATATGTCTCCCATATCTACCTAGTAAGTGCAGGTGTTTATCTCTCTTATCTTCTTGATAAATCAGCTCTTGTCTTAGATAAACAGAAGTCCCTGAAAATGAAGATGAGAAATCATTAGAGCAGATTTCTAAGTGATCTTGACTACAAGTTCTAGGGCAGTGCTGAGTGGTACTACTAGGTGGACCCAAGAGTATTATGATGGGCTTTATTGAAGCGGCTGCCAATACATCAAGGATGAGTTTGTAAACAGATTTGGGCAGGTTTTGCATGAAGATGAACAACGAGAATGAGAATACGTACTGACTCAGCTCTCCACATCAATTTCCACCATTTGCCTACCAGACCAGCCCATCCGCTCCAGCCCTGGCAGGAAGGGCTATGGCCTTGGGAAGTCTTGGCCCAGGAAGGAGGGCTCACCTGCTTCTCCCAGTGTGTCCCCTGTTTTCTCTCTCTGCAGAGAGGCTCCAGCCTGGCAACAGAGGCCTTCTCTCACAGGGTCTCTGCTCTCTACAGGAAGAGGTGACACTTTCACCATCAATTGCTCAGGACTCAACCAGCATGGGGTGGATCCTGCTGCCTTTCAAGCAGTGTTTGACAGAAAGGCCTTCCGTCCAGTCACCAGTTTCAGCATCCCCACTCATATCAACATCTCCTTCATCCTGTCTGCCATCCTTGAAGTGATGAGACCTGGTCCCCACTTTCCATCGCTTCTAGTGGGGAATAAGGATCCCCTGCCCTGTCAATCCAACATTGTACTGGTCTAGTGGTGAATAGTAGGTACTCTGAATGGATTTTGTACCAATTAGAGGGTTTTCCTATGGGATGGGGAGACACAGAGAAGAATGCTGCAGTGACATTTTTTCAGGAAGGATTTAGCCTTGAGTCCTGACCTTTCTGGAAGGCTCCAGAAAGAAGTGGTCTATATGGCAATTAAAACCTGAATTGTTCCTAGATACAAGGGGAAACAATAAGGAAAAGACACTTCAGCATCTAGAACTATGCTTGGTCCAATAAATTAGAAAATATTTATAAGAATAAGTGGTGGCCGTGGGCCAAATCTTTTTGCACTAATAATCCTGGATGGGAATTTCTTTACCAAGATGCATAGCTCCAGCTTCTGACATCATTCCTGTGGATTACTATGGTAAGGCAGATCAACTCTCCCCTTCCCACTTCCAATTATAAGTTTAAATTTGAGGAGTGACTTAAGGTTTTCCAGACCTCTACCCAATGTATAAATCTTCCTGGGACCAAATAACTCCATCTAGAACTGGACTGGTCCTGGGGACACAAATCTCCCTGGGCAGCTTAGGAAGATAGAAGTGGTGACCCAAGAAAATGGCCAAGTGGTTGTAGACCAATGTAGTGGTATGTCTCTGGGTCCAAATGGTTTTAGGCTATATTTAAGGTCTGCCTTAAAAACAGGTCATTAAGAGGTACTTTGCCAATAACACTTGGCTAATAAAGTAAGGGAGATAGGCTGCGGTCATTAGGGACCCCAGTGGGAGTAAGAGGATCAGAGTTTAAAGAAGAAAGGAAAGGGCAGGAGGGGCTGACTGGACAAGCTCCACCATCACTCATCTCTGCTTCCACCACCCTGGCTGCAGATGTGGGACAATCCTTTCATCAGCTGGAACCCAGAAGAGTACATCAGCAACAATAAGCTCACTGCATCAGCTGAGAACCTGTGGCTCCCAAACATCATCATCATGCAATTGTGCATATCTGGGTGGGGGAAAGCTAGCATGAAGCCCATCTGCAAAGAAGAGCTGAGGGTCAGTGCAGGGCACGGGGACACCAACAGATTCAGACTTGGGCACAGCCTCAGTTAGGTGACTCCCACAAAACACTATGAGCAGAAGAGACGAGAGAGTGACCTTAGAGAAAGAGCCCAAAAGGAGCACAGTAGGGGAAGACCTGGGACGGAAGGGAGTCAAAAGCTGATGAAGGCACCCACAGCACCCACCTCTCCCTGACTCTCACAAGCAGCGTGGATGTGGATCGGGGACCTCCAGGTCTCACCGCCTGTGTCAGCAGCAAAGGTTGAATACAGTATGACAGGCCAATGAAGGTGACCAGCATCTGTAATCTGGACATCTTCTACTTTCTTTTTGACCAACTGAACTGCACGTTCACCTTCAGTTCCCTCCTCTACACAGGTGAGCGAGACACATTTTGGTAACCACTTAAGGTTCAAGGGGAAGATATTTAAATGATGTAGGTATTACTTAGGAAGGTTTTAGATTAGTGTTTCTCGACTCTGGCTACCCACTGAAGCTTTTTAAAAATACCCATAACTATGCATTCCCTCAGAAATTCCAACTTAATTGTTCCAGGTGGGGCTCAGTTACTGTGATTTTTTATATCTCCCCAGGTGATGCTAATGTGCAGAGAGGGTTAAGAACTACTGCTTTAATTCCTCAATAAAGTAAATAAATAAAATAAATAAATACCACTCCTTTAGATCTTAGATGGCCCTTGCACCAAAGAGGCCCACCTGACCCTGAGCTGCTGCACATCTATAAATTTTAGCTCAAACCTTTTAACATTAATAGCTAACACACTTAAACCGGTAATTAACGTAACTGAATGCCACCAGGTATCCTGTGGCAGAACTGGATAAATTAATCATTATAATAGGCATGCGTGTAATTATAAAAATATTGAGCTGCTCAAGACTGAGTCCACTAAAACAACATCATAGAACTGGGGAATTGAGAAGAAAAACAGGAAAGTTCTTGACTCATGTTTGAGTCATATCTAATCTTCCCATAACTTTGACTTCAACAACAACAAAGAAACTCCCAATGCTGCAGCCCACACATATATGAATTGCTGGTCCTGTGACCCATCTGAGACAACCTGGATGCCCTGCTTTAAAGGACAGAGAAGAGAATTTGTTGAAGAAGCTCAGTGAAGGAGGAATTGAATCTTGTGTACAGGAGACTTGAGGACACTTCCAGACTGAGCGGCCCCAGCCTCCCTTGCACTGGACAGCATGCTCCTGGGCATGGATAAGGAATTGTGGGTGATAACAGACACGTCTCGTAACGTCATTCTGACCCAGGGGGAGTGGCAGCTCCTGAACATCGACAAGGCCACCCCACGTTGGTGGACAGCAACCTACATGACCAGATCATGTCCTCTGTAAGTCCAGGGGCCCCTGTTTGACTTCTGAGCCCAGTTGCTCTGTGATTTTCCTCTTGATCTAAGGCCCTTTGGGATGTAAAAATAGTTCCAGGGGGTTAAACACCTGCTCCTCACTCTGCCCTCTACCCTAACTGCCCTCAAGAAGGATCCCCAAGGCCTCTGCCCTGCAGAGAGGAAGAGCAGCTGGGCTGTTGTAAGAATGGGTGGTCCTGTCCGATGATCCAAAGTGCCCCACTTGCCCCTAAAAGTCTACAATTGTTGTGTTCCCAGCAGGTGGAAAATAAGGGAAAATTAGACAACAAAATTGGGGGCACTTCAGAAGAGATCACAATTAAATGCATCTGTTACCCAAAGAGGTCATCCCGTGGCCAGCCTAACTGGACATCAGCAAGGATTGGATAATCAAATATAGAGTTGAGGGACTTCCTTGGTGGCCCAGGGGTTAAGAATCTGCCTGCCAATGCAGGGGGCATGGGTTCGAGCCCTAGTCCGGGAAGATCCCACATGCCGCGGAGCAACTAAGCTCGTGTGCCACAACTACTGAGCCTGTGCTCTAGAGCCCGCGAGCCACAACTACTGAGCCTGCGTGCCACAACTACTGAAGCCTAGAGCCCGTGCTCCGCAACAAGAGAAGCCACTGCAATGAGAAGCCCGTGCACCACAAAGAAGACCCAACACAGCCAAAAATAAATAAATAAAATAAATTTAAAAAAATATATATATATATAGAGAGAGAGAGTTGAGCCCTCTGGCATCGGTTATTTGCCACGTTCTCCACACTCCTCCCCACCAGGTGACCATCAGGCGCAGGCCCAGCCTCTACGTCATAAACCTCCTGGTGCCCAGTAGCTTTCTGATAGCCATCGACGCCCTCAGCTTCTACCTGCCGGCAGAAAGTGAGAGCTATGCCCCATTCAAGATGACACTCCTGATGGGCTACAACATCTTCCTGCTCATGACGTTGAATGACTTACTCCCTGCCAGTGGCATCCCCTCTCATCAGTATGGCCCCTCCCTCCATCAGGAGAAGAAAAGCAAGGTGGGGGGTGGAGTGGAGAGAGGGACCAATGAAACCAGGTCAGAGTAAAAAGAGATCCTGCAAATGGGCCCTCCGGGAACAGAGGAAACAAGAAGTCCCTGGCTGGTGCCTCTGGCCCTCAGGCAGGCCCAGCTTCCCTCCAGGTGTCTACTTTGCCCTGTGTCTGTCACTGATGGTGCTCCGCCTGCTGGAGACCATCTTCATCACCTACCTGCTGCACCTGGCCACCACCCAGCCTCCACCCAGGCCTCGCTGGCTCCGTTCCCTGCTTCTACACTGCACCAGCCCAAGGAAACGCTGCCCCGCTGCGCCCCAGAAGGGAAACACGGGCCTGGGCCTCAGCCCTGCCCACCTGCCTGGGGAGGGAAATCAGCACTGCCCACGCGTCCTCTCCCATCACCTCCCCTTCTCTGCTCCCGCCTCCTTCCTGCTCCCACAACCCCCCAGCTGACCTTGGCAGCCCACAGTGGAGTCTCTGTCTCTCCGCAGGTGTGAAGGGTACCGTGGAGTTGGTGGGGAAGGTGCCAGGTCCCGGAGACACAGAGCTAAATGGGTGCCCTGGGTCAGCGAGGGCCCAGCAGGAAGACGAGGCTCAGAAGCAGCACTCGGTCAGCCTGTGGCTACAGCTCAGCCACATGACGGACACCCTGCTCTTCCGCCTCTGCCTGCTCTTCCCGGCCCCCTCCGTCGTCACGGTCATCATCCTCTGGGACACCTAGGCAGACATCCACACCCACCTCTCCCTGCAAACCACAGCTTAAAGTTTCTCGTGGTCTTAGGGCCAGCCAGTCACAGGCCCTTTCCTAATCTAAACACCCCCAGTGACTACCATGTCCCCTCTATATTCCCAAAACTCCAACAGAGCCCTACCGAGCAGGTTTAGAACAGCCCTAGACAATCTCCTGACTTCTCATATGCACAGTCCTCAATCCTGCACACTTTCAGTGTTCCTTAGCCACATCTAACCTCTGACTCCCTTACCACTGAAGATCGGGGTCAGTGGAGTCTCTCCCTGACTGATTGTCCCAATAAACAACTTTCCAGGGCTTCCCTCGTGGCGCAGTGGTTAAGAATCCGCCTGCCAATGCAGGGGACACGGGTTCAAGCCCTGGTCCGGGAAGATCCCACATGCCGTGGAGCAAATAAGCCCATGAGCCACAACTATGAGCCTGCGCTCTAGAGCCCACAAGCCACAACTACTGAGCCTGCGTTCCACAACTACTGAAGCCCACACGCCTATAGCCTGTGCTCCACAGCAAGAGAAGCCACCACGATGAGAAGCCCGCGCACCGCAACAAAGAGTAGCCCCCGCTTGCCCCAAGTAGAGAAAGTCCACGCACAGGAACGAAGACCAAACACAGCCAAAAATTAATTAATTAATTAATTAAATTTTTAAAAACAAAAACAAAAATGACTTTCCAGGAGGCTCTGGCTCCTCAGTACATTTATTGTAGCTACACAAACACTGGGGTAAAGAGTTCTCTTGCAGAAGCTTTGATACTTCACCCTAAACAGGTGTAATCTGATTTGATTTTAAGTCTCTCGGACACTTTCAGAGATTCAAAGGAATAAAAAGGTCAATCTCATTTGCAAGAAATTAGTATAAAATATTTACAATTGCAAAATGTCGCTTTCATCAACCATTTCCATTTCATTTGTGTCCTTTTTTTACTCTGACAGGTTCTTCTGATTTCACAACATCAAACAGAGAGGGCCTTCTGATACACATGCCTGGAGGAGGGCCGGGAAGACTAGTTAAGGGCCTCAATTAAAGGGTTCAGGTTACATAGTTGTACAGCCACACAGTGGAATGCTTTGTAGCCATTTAAAGTGAGAATACAGATCTCTGTTAAAACCATGGAAACAGGTCCATGATATATAAAGTGGAGAAAACAAGTTACAAAACACTATGTATACATAATTTCTCTTTTAAAAAATAGAGTGCTAGATAGAAATGCAGAGGAAAAGGTATGGATGGCTAGACACCAAAAAAAAAAACAAGAGCAAATTTTGTCCTGCATAAAGGGATTATGAGTGATTGCTATCTTCTTTTATATCCTTGTCTGTGTTTTCAATGAGCATGTATTATTTTTACAAAAAAAAAAAAACCAACAACAACCTATTTTTTAAAAAAGAGTTCCGTATTAACAGTACTTCACACCACCACCAGCAGATATCATCCTGCGGAGGACTCTTAACAGCTAGCTGGGAGCAAGGACCTGAGGAGAGAGAGAAATTGAAAGGGGAAGTGAAAGAATATGAAGGATGAATATCTGGATTATGTTTTAATTATATTCAACTAGAGGAATAGATTTCAGGGATTTATTTATATTTCTGCCTCCACTCGGAGAGTGTGCCTTCCTAAAGGTCAGGCACAATGTCTCATCCATTTTTATAGCTCAGTATATGGTACCATGATCATGATGTCTGACACATCATAGGTGCTTAATAGACTTGTTGAACTATTAAATGCATGAATTAACGGCAGCCAACCAAGAATCAGTGTCTGTTAGCTCTAGATGTAATCCCTTTATCCCATCTTGGCATATTTTATTTTATTTTTCCATAACTTATGTAGAAAATTAGCAGCCCATTTTTACATGTCAACTATCTTTGCGTTCTTAGAGACGTTCCTTATACAGTGGCAAAGGCATTTCTGCTTGCAGATTCTCTTATGTTTCCCTCTTTCCATTAGTTGGAACGTGTTTCTCACTCAGAAACTCGTTCTTGACTTTTGCCAATAACTTAAAATGAAGAGCGTTTATGACATCATTGAGGAATTTCAAATTCCTTAAGATCACCTTTGCATCATTTCTTTTTCCTTTCCCATCCCCATATTTGTACTTCTCTAGACATCATCTTGTAATTTTTTTTCCACCTCATACATATGTGACTTTAGGTTTTCTGTGCCAGGATCATTACAATTGACAATATCCTTTGCAAAACAACATCCTGTTCATATGTTAAGGTTGAGGTGAGCCTTGCAATTTAAAACATGACCTGACAATGAAGCAAAATATTTTAAGCTAGTTCTAGCCTAGATATGTCAGCAGGAATGTTAGGGGTATTTCACAATTTCAGAGGTGGTGCATCTGATTCCCAATGGCCCTCTCCCATTCTCTCTCTCTCTCTCTCTCCCTCTCTCTCTCTCTCTCTCTCTCTCTCTCTCTCTCTCTCTCTCTATATATATATATATATATATCCCTTATGATAACTTTATTTCCCTTTCCTCCATTTTCTATTGTAAAGCTCTGTTAAGAGTACACCCTGGAAATTTATGAACTCTGGTCCTGGATATACTACTCTCTTCAAAAGCTTGATTATGTTTCTAACTTCTTAGGTGGCGATTTCTAAGCTCCCACTCTCTCCTTTTGTTTATTTATTTATTTTTATTTATTTATTTATTTGTTTTTTTGGCTGCACCATGCGGCATATGGGATCTTAGTTCCCTGACCAGGAAGGAATCGAACCTGTGCCCCCTACAGTGGAAGTACAGAGTCTTAACCACTGGACCACAAGGGAAATCCCTCTCTCCTTTCATTAGCAGCATCCAGGAGTATCCTCACAACCTTCTCACCTCTCAGTGTTTCTTTTCTCAGTCTTTAAACAATTCTGAGAAAAATTTCTCCCTACTTATTCTTTTGGCACCCCATATATATGCCCATTCTTATTGTACATTTTGTCTCAACACTGCCTTTGATTCCTTCCACCTTCTGGAAATCCAGAATATCTACAGGCAGTACCATGTTTCATACTTATCCCCTCTCTTCTTTCATCTCTCTGCTTCTCTCTCTGAAAACCAAGCTTGTCTGTTTGCTCTTTCAACATCATTTTCTCTCACCTTTCTCTGTTACTACTCTTGTATTTTCTCTTATATCGATACCTTCCTTATACCAACATCTTTCACTATTATTTCTCCTTTATCTTTACTAGTTCTTCTGAAAACCTCCCATCCGTATCTGATATTAAGGACAATTAATTTATATCATCATCCTTAATAATTCAGAGGTGATACCCCTGATATTGATTATTCCACATATATAGCATAGTAGTAGGAATCTATACTAAATAAGTAGCACTTTATAATTACACCATGAGGATTTTCTATAACGTGTGGCTACCTGTCTCAAGGAACCACCAAAAAGCTTTGGAGCTTCTTACTCAGCAAGCACAAGGATTTATAAAGACACAATTTAGCAGACAGAGGATTAAATGCAATTAGGAAATAAGTCATTATTCAAGATTCTTCCCTTCAAGGTAAATTCAGTAATTCTGCCAAGTTACCCAAAGCCAACATATCCAATGCCCAGGTCTCTCTTACTCTCTTACTGCCTGCTCCAGACTGTTCTAACATGATCTTCATTAGACACCAAAGGAGCAGCAGTTCTGTCTGCTTGCCCAGTTCCTACTTCTGACAAAAGTTAAGACCACAACTCTTGCCTATTTTCTCATACTTTCTGAGGAAAGATCTGCTTAGATTCCTAGTCTCAGGGATCTTGAGCTCACAAACTACTTTCTTTTCACTCTTCTCTGCCTTACACGTGGATTCCATCTTTCATGTATTATTTAAGCCAGTCTGAGACATTTAGTCACCCAAAGTAGTTTCTTATTTCAGTATTCAATAATTCTTAAGCAATATCTTGAATCATTAACTCAGCCTTTCAACATATTAAATGCAACACACAGCTGGCATGCCGAAACCTTACATAATAAAGAAGGTTTTTCTTCCTTCACATAACTTTTTAAATTAAACTTTGTATTGCAATACAACATACATACAGAAAAGTGTACGAATCTATGTGTACCACCCAATGAATTTTTAAAATTGATCACACCTGTATAACCACCACCCAGGTGAAGAAATAGAACAACTTTAGGAAAAAACACTCCTTGGGGCCCCTCCCAATCATTACTCCCATTTATTCTCTCTGAAGATAATCACTAACCCGACTTCTAGACTCGTTTAGCGTGTTTTAGGATTTTAGATAAATGGAATTACAGTATGTATTCTTTTATGTCTGGCTTTTTTCCTCAATATTATGTTTGTGAGATTTAGCCATGTTGTGTGAATAGCGATAGTTTGTTCATATTCATTGTTGTATAGGTTTTCATTTAACTATTTTTAGGTTAGTAATTGTAGTCTTATTTAGGAGTTAACAGACTCAAACTTACATTAGTTAAAATCACTGCTCACTTGTTGATATTAAAAGAACGTCGGGGGACCTCCCTGGCAGTCCAGTGGTTAAGACTCCGTGCTTCCAATGCAGGGGTGTGGGTTCGATCCCTGGTCAGGGAACTGAGATCTCACATGCTGCAGGGTACGGCCAAAAAAAAAGTTAAAAAAATAATAAAATAAAAATAAAAGAACATCAGCGGATTGCCTTCAATCATGCATTAAACTAGATAATTTAACAGTACTTGCTTATCTCCCTTTATATCCTCAGTTAAAGGGTATAATATCTTAAATCCTTTTTGTAACAAGGAAGGGGATGAATAAAAGTTGGGATGCTAGATGCATGGTCTAAAGCCTTCACTCTTCAGGAGAGGGTTCACTCAAGAGTTGAGGGTTCCCTCTTAACTATATGATATTGTGCTGGGAGGAGGAACTGGTTTACAGTGAGAGTATGTCTCCATCTTTCCTACCCATTTCCATGTGGGTATTTTCTCATTTGCCTGATATGTAAGAGTCACTCAGCTAGCATAAATATAAAGTTATAACTATAAAACTTCCGGAAGAAACTAGAGCAAAACATACTGCAACATTATGATAAGCAAAGATTTTGTACACTGAACAAGGGACTATAAAAATAACCAGATGTATTAGAAGAAGCAAATATAATTTCTAAAAACAAAAAATATAATTATTGAAAAAAAACCTCAGTGGATAAGTTAAAGCAAATTAGAGACAGATAAAAAGGAATTGGTGACTTAGAAGACAAGGCTGAATATATTTCTCTGCCAGAAAGTGGCAGAGAGAGACAAAGGAATGGAGAAGGAAAAATGAAATGAGGAAAGAAAATCCTAAATGAAACCAAAAGTCAAAAAGGAGGAAAAAAGAAACAAAGTGTGAAATAAGATGGCAGAAATAAATCCAACTATTTTAGTAATAAAAATGAATCTAAATGTACTAAACTCAACAATTTAGTTAGTATTTGTTTAGTTGGATTTTTAAAAGACACACCTAAAACCTAAGGACACAGGAAAGCTAAAGGTAAAAGATAGGAAAAGTTATGTAAGGCAAATACTAATTAAAAGCAAGCTGGGAGGTGGAGTCAAGATGGTGGTGTAGGAAGACATGGACTTATCGTCTCCCCACAACTAAGATGCCTGCCGGCCGCTGGTGGGGGACTCTGTCGCCCAAGGAGACGGGAGGAGCCCCAAAGTGAACTGGTAGGAAGTAGACGGACTGAGGGGGGTCGGAGAAGTGGAGGCCAGACAGGCTCAGTGCCCCTGAGGCCGGGGAGATCAGGAGAGGCAGGTGGGAGGGACTCTCCAGGAGAAGCGGGAGAGGAGCGGAGGGCGATTACCTGGCCCACTGGGGCTGGGGAGCCTGCTGAGCTCCCAAGCTGGTACCCCCACCTCCAAAGCCCCCTCCAGGCCACATGGGTCCCTGGGGGCATAGGAGGGAGGCCTGGGGAGATCAGGAGAGGTAGGTGGGAGGAGCCATCTGGGAGGAGCGGGAGAAGAGCAGAGGGCGATTGCCCTGCCCACTCGAGCCCAGGAAGCCTGCTGGGCTCCCAGGTGAGGTCCCCTGCCCTCTGAGACCAGGGGTGGGGGGCACACCTGGGCCCCTTCTGTTCCTTGAGCCTAAGCCTCACCCCCCCATAGCCCCCAGGGCCTTTTCCAGCCCTGTGGGTCCTAAGCACAGGCCCCACCCACCACCCAAACCTCACCCTTGCTTAGGCCCTGCCCTCCACAGCCAAGGCCTTCCCCTGCCTTTTTTTTTTTCTTTACCCTCCTCTTTTTTACTATTGTGGTACTGATGTACCTTCTGGTTGTTGATTCATCTATATTTTTATTTTTATATTCTTTCTAACATATATGTTAGTTTCCTAGTCTAATTTTATTTTTTACTTTGTTATTGTTTTGTTTTGTTTTGTTTTGCCACCACATGTGGCTTGCGGGATCTTGGCTCATGAGCCAGGGGTTGGGCCGAAGCTCCTGCAGTGGGAGCTCTGAGTCCGAACCACTGGACTAACAGAGAACCTCAGACCCCAGGAATATTCATCAGAGTGAGGTCTCACAGAGTTCGTCATATCAGCACCAAGATCCAGCTCTACCCAATAGCCTACAAACTCCAGTGTTGGAAGCCTCAGGCCAAACAACAAGTAAGACAGGAACACAATACCACTCATAAAAAAAAAAAAATGAGATGGCAAAAAAATATGTCACAGGGCTTCCCTGGTAGCGCAGTGGTTGAGAGTCTGCCTGCCAATGCAGGGGACACGGGTTCGAGCCCTGGTCTGGGAGGATCCCACATGCCGCAGAGCGGCTGGGCCCGTGAGCCACAACTGCTGAGCCTGCGCGTCTGGAGCCTGTGCTCTGCAATAAGAGAGGCCGCGATAGTGAGAGGCCCACACACCAGGATGAAGAGTGGACCCCGCTTGCCACAACTGGAGAAAGACCTTGCACAGAAACGAAGACCCAACACAGCCAAAAATAAATAAATTAATTAATTAATTAATTAAAAAAAAATATGTCACAGATGAAGGAGCAAGGTAAAAACCTACAAGACCAAATAAATGAAGAGGAAATAGGCAATCTACCTGAAAAAGAATTCAGAGTAATGATAGGAAAGATGATCCAGAATCTCAGAAATAGAATGGAGGCAGACTGAGAAAATACAAGAAATGTTCAACAGAGATCTAGAAGAACTGAAGAACAAACATACAGAGATGAACAACACAATATTGAAATGAAAAATACACTAGAAGGAATCAATAACAGAATAACTGAGGCAGGAGAACGAATAAGTGAGCTGGAAGACAAAATGGTGGAAATACCTGCCGAGGAGCAGAATAAAGAAAAAAGAATGAAAAGAATTGAAGACAATATCAGAGACCTCTGGGACAACACTAAATGCACCAACATTCAAATTATAGGGGTCCCAGAAGAAGAAGAGAAAAAGAAAGGGTTTGAGAAAATATTTGAAGAGATTATAGTTGAAAACTTCCATAACATGGGAAAGGAAAGAGTCAATAGTCAATCTACCCAGCAAGGATCTCATTCAGATTCAATGGAGAAGTCAAAAGCTTTTCAGACAAGCAAAAGCTAAGAGAAATCAGCACCACCAAACCAGCATTACAACAAATGCTAAAGAAACTTCTCTAGGCGGGAAACACAAGAGAAGAAAAAGACCCACAAAAACAAACCCAAAACAATTAAGAAAATGGTAATAGGAACATACATATCAATAATAACCTTGAATGTAAATGGATTAAATGCCTCAACCAAAAGACACAGACTGGCTGAATGGATACAAAAACAAGACCCATATATATGCTATCTACAAGAGACACACTTCAGGCCTAGGGACACATACAGATGGAAAGTGAAGGGATGGAAAAAGGTATTCCATGCAAATGGAAATCAAAAGAAAGCTGGAGTAGCAATACTTGTATCAGATAAAATAGACTTTAAAATAAAGACTGTTCCAAGAGATAAGGAGGGACACTACATAATGATCAAAGAATCAATCCAAGAAGAAGATATAACAATTATAAATGTTTATACACCCAACATAGGAGCACCTCAATACATAAGGCAAATGCTAACAAACATGAAAGAAGAAATGGACAGTAACACAATAATAGTAGGGAACTTTAACACCCCACTTACACCAATGGACAGATCATCCAAACAGAAAATAAATAAGGAAACACAAGCTTTAAATGACATAAGAGACCAGATAGATCTAATTGATATTTATAGAACATTCCACCCCAAAGTGGCAGAATACACTTTCTTCTCAAGTGCACATGGAACATTCTCCAGGATAGATCGCATTTGGGTCACAAATCAAGCCTTGGAAAATTTAAGAAAATTGAAATCATATCCAGCATCTTTTCTGACTACAATGCTATGAGATTGCAAATCAATTACAGGAAAAAAACTGTAAAAAACACAAATACATGGAGGCTAAACAGTGCACTACTAAATAACCAAGAGATCACCAAAGAAATCAAAGAAGAAATTTAAAAATACACAGAAACAAATGACAACGAAAACATGAGAACCCAACCTATGGGACGCAGCAAAAGCAGTTCTAAGAGGGAAGTTTATAGCAATTCAATCTCACCTCAAGAAACAAGAAAAATCTCAAATAAACAATCTAACCCTAAACTTAAAACAGCTAGAGAAAGAAGAACAAAGAAAACCCAAAGACAGTAGAAGGAAAGAAATCATAAAGATCAGAGCAGAAATAAATGAAATAAAAACGAAGAAAAAAATAGCAAAGATCAATAAAACTAAAAGCTGGTTCTTTGGGAAGATAAACAAAATTGATAAACCCTTAGCCAGACTCATCAAGAAAAAAAGGGAGAGGACTCAAATCAATAAAATTAGAAATGGAAAAGGAGAAATCACAACTGACACTGCAGAAATACAAAGGATTATAAGAGACTACTACAAATAACTATATGCCAATAAAATGGACAACCATGAAGAAATGGACAAATTCTTGGAAAGGTACAATTTTCCAAGACTGCCCCAGGAAGAATTAGAAAATATAAACAGACCTATCACAAGTAATGAAATTGAAACCATAATTAAAAATCTTCCAACAAACAAAAGTCGAGGACCAGATGGCTTCACAGGCGAAATTCTATCAAACATTTAGAGAAGAGCTAACACCTATCCAGCTCAAACTCTTCCAAAAAATTGCAGAGGTAGAAACACTCCCAAATTCATTCTATGAAGCCACCATCACCCTGATACCAAAACCAGAAAAAGATATCACAAAAAAAGGAAATTATAGACCAACATCACTGACGAACATAGATGCAAAAGTCCTGAGCAAAATACTAGCAAACAGAATCTAACAGCACATTAAAAGGATCATACACCATGAAAAAGTGGGGATTTATCCCAGCGATGCAAGGATTCTTCAATATATGGAAATCAATCAATGTGATACACCACATTAACAAATTAAGAAATAAAAACCATATGATCATCTCAGTAGATGCAGAAAAAGCTTTTGACAAAATTCAACACCAAGTTATTATAAAAACTCTCCAGAAAAATGGGCATAGAGGGAACCTACCTCAACATAATAAAGGCCATATATGACAAACCCACAGCAAGCATCATACTCGATGGTGAAAAACTGAAAGCTTTTCCACTAAGATCAGGAACAAGACAAGGATGTCCACTCTCACCACTATTATTCAACATAGTTTTGAAGTCCTAGCCACAGCAATTAGAGAAGTAAAAGAAATAAAAGGAATACAAATTGGAAAAGAAGAAGTAAAACTGTCACTGTTTGCTGATGACATGATACTATACATAGAAAATCCTAAAGATGCCACCAGAAAACTACTAGAACTAATCAATGAATTTGGTAAGGTTGCAGGATACAAGGTTAATGCACAGAAATCTCTGGCATTTGTATACACCAACAACGAAAAATCAGAAAGAGAAATTAAGGAAACACTCCCATTTATGATTGCAACAAAAAGAATAAAATACCTAGGAATAAACCTGCCTAAGGAGGAGAAAGACTTGTACTCAGAAAACTATAAAACACTGATGAAAGCAATCAAAGATGACATAAACAGATAGAGAAATATACCATGTTCTTGGATTGGAAGAATCAATACTGTGAAAATGACTATACTACCCAAAGCAATCTACAGATTCAATGCAATCCCTATCAAACTACCAATGGCATTCTTCACAGAATTAGAACAAAAAATCTTAAAATTAGTATGGAGACACAAAAGACCCTGAATACCCAAAGCAATCTTGAGAAAGAAAAACGGAATTGGAGGAATCAGGCTCCCCGATTTCAAACTATAACACAAAGCTACAGTAATCAAGACAGTATGGTACTGGCACAAAAACAGAAATATAGATCAATGGTACAGGATAGAATGCCCAGAGATAAACCCACGCATATATGGGCACCTAATTTACGACAAAAGAGGCGAGAATATACAATGGAGAAAAGACAGCCTCTTCAATAAGTGGTGCTGGGAAAACTGGACAGCTACATGTAAAAGAATGAAATTAGAACACTACTTAACACCATACACAAAAATAAACTCCAAATTGATTAAAGACTTAAATGTAAGACCAGACACCGTAAAACTCTCAGAGGAAAACATAGGAAAAACACTCTTTGACATAAACCACAGCAAGATCTTTTTTGACCCACGTCCTAGAGTAATGGAAATAAAAACAAAAATAAACAAATGGGGCTTAATTAAACTTAAAAGCTTTTGCACAGCAAAGGAAACCATAAGCAAGACAAAAAGACAGCTCTCAGAATGGGAGAAAATATTTGCAAATGAAACAACAGACAAAGGATTAATCTCCAAAATAGACAAACAGCTCATGGAGCTCAATATCAAAAAAACAAACAATCCAGTTAAAAAAATGGGTGGAAGACCTATATAGATATTTCACCAAGGAAGACATACAGATGGCCAAGAGGCACATGAAAAGATGCTCAACATCACTAATCATTAGAGAAATGCAAATCAAAACTACAATGAGGTATCACCTCACACTGGTCAGAATGGCCATTATCAAAAGATCTAGAAACCATAAATGCTGGAAAGGGAACCCTCTTGCACTGTTGGTGGGAATGTAAATTGATATAACCACTGTGGAGAATAGTATGGAGGTTCCTTAAAAGACTGAAAATAGAACTACCATATGACCCAGCAATCCCATTACTGGGCATATACCCTGAGAAAACCATAATTCAAAAAGAGACATGTACCACAATGTTCATTGCAGCACTATTTACAATATCCAAGACATGGAACCAACCTAAATGTCCATCGACAGATGAATGGATAAAGAAGATGTGGCGCATATATACTGTGGAATATTACTCAGCCATAAAAAGAAATGAAATTGAGCTATTTGTTGTGAGGTGGATGGACCTAGGGTCTGTCATATAGAGTGAAGTCAGTCAGAAAGAGAAAAACAAATACCGTATGCTAATGCATACATATGGAATCTAAAAAAATGGTACTGATGAACCTAGTTGCAGGGCAGGAATAAAGAGGTAGATATAGAGAATGGACTTGAGTACTTGGGGTGGGAGGGGGAAGCTGGGGCGAAGTGAGAGTAGCATCAACGTATATAAACTACCTAATGTAAAATAGTTGGCTGGTGGGAAGAAGCAGCATAGCACAGGGAGATCAGCTGGATGCTTTGCGATGACCTAGAGGGGTGGGATAAGGAGGATGGGAGGGCTGCTCAAGAGGGAGGGGAGGGCTTCCCTGGTGGCGCAGTGGTTGAGAATCTGCCTGCCAATGCAGGGGACACGGGTTCAAGCCCTGGTCTGGGAAGATCCCACATGCCGCAGAGCAACTAAGCCCGTGTGCCACAACTACTGAGCCTGCGCGTCTGGAGCCTCTGCTCCGCAACAAGAGAGGCCGCGATAGTGAGAGGCCCGTGCACTGTGATGAAGAGTGGCCCCCACTTGCCGCAACTAGAGAAAGCCCTCGCACAGAAACGAAGACCCAACACAGCCATAAATTAATTAATTAATTAATTAATTAATTTTAAAAAAAACAAAAAGAGGGAGGGGATATGGGGACATGTGTACGCATATGGCTGATTCTCTTTGTTGTGCAACAGAAACTAACACAGTATTGTGAAGCAATTATACTCCAATAAAGATCTATTGAAAAAAAAAGCAAGCTGGAATGGTTCTTCAACATCAGACAAAATTGTCATTAAGACAAAAACAATTATTCAGAATAAAGAGAATCTCAACATAACAATAAAATGTTTAATCACTTGGAGGATATAAGCATTATAAAGTTGAATGCATCTAATAAAATAGCTTCAAATATATATAAAGCAAAAATAGAAAGAATTAAAAAGATAAAGTGACAGTTCTGTAATTACAATAGATTTCAACACATCTCAAGGTGACAACACATTATTGAAAAAATAATATACTTTAACCACACAGTTAAATTAGATTTAATGAGAATATATAGAACTCTACACTTAACAATTGGAGAATACATTCTTTGCAAGCACATTTGGAATATTTACAAAAATTAACTATATATAAAGCATGTTTCAAAATTTAGTAGCAGTCAGACTGTATTCTCTGAAATTATTGTTATTAACATTTAAATAGTGCTAATTATGTACCAGCACTGTTCTAAGCATTTTATAATTATGACCTTATTTAACCCTTATAACAACATAATGAGATAAGAGCTATTACTGTCATCCATTTTATAGATGAAGAAACTGAGGCAAAGAGGTGAAGTAACTTAAGTAACTTACACCCAGGATCACACAGCTTGTAAATGGTGGACCTGGGATTCACACTGAGGGAGTCCAGCTTTAAAGTTCATGCTCTTAACCACTTTTCTATGCTGCCTCTTTAGTCACAAACTAGAAACAAAAAACAAACAAAAAACTCTTCCATATTTGTAGACTAAAATGTATGTTTCTAAATAACTCATAGATCAAAAAAATAAATAATTGATTTTTTTTAATCCCTTAGAATTGAAACTAGTACATAACAAAACTTGAGGGAGGTAAATATTTCAAAGGAAATGTATAACTTTAAATAAATATATAGGGACTTCCCTGGTGGTGAAGTGGTTAAGAATCCGCCTGCCAATGCAGGGGACACAGGTTCAAGCCCTGGTCCAGGAAGATCCCACATGCCGCAGAGCAACTAAGTCCGTGCGCCACAACTACTGAGCCTGTGCTCTAGAGCCCGTGAGCCACAACTACTGAGCCCGTGCGCCACAACTACTGAAGCCCACGTGCCTAGACCCCACGCTCCACAGCAAAAGAAGCCACTGAAATGAGAAGCCTGCACACCACAACGAGGAGTAGCCCCCGCTCGCCGCAACTAGAGAAAGCCCGCGCACAGCAATGAAGACCCAACACAGCCAAAAATAAATAAATAAATTTACAAATAAACATATATGAAAAGAAGAAAGGATGCCACAATTCTCAGAAATGTGAAAGTAATGTGTAGTAACAGATCAGTGGTTACCTGGGGTCAGAATGGGGTGGGGAAGGGCAGGAGGGAGTGGTTACAAAGGTTATAACCACTCCTTGGTTGTGTTGATGGTTCCACAGGTGCATATATATATGTCAAAACTCATCAAAGTGGAGTCTTTAAACAGTTTATTTTATGCCAATTATACCTCAATAAAACAATTTTATAAATGTGCCCATAGGGAAAAAAACTTAAACGTTATATGAGGGTGTAAAGTGAAAAGTAAAAGTCCTTCTGCATTCCCCACCTGCCACTACTAATGTCTTTGAAGTCTTCCATGAGAACTTTCCCAAGCATATCCATCTCCCTTTCCTCCAAGGAGGTAATAACTCTTCTAAATTTTGTATTTATTATTCCCTTACTTTTTGTTTTAGTTTTACTGCATAAGCATATTTCAAACAATCTGTTGTTTAAATACGTATATTTGGGGATATACATATGTTAGATAATATCATACTGTATATATTTTGCAGCTTGTTTTTTATTATTCAACATTGTACTTTTTTTTTCCAACATTGTACTTTTGAGATTTAACCATGTTGATAGATAAAGTGAAGTTAATTCAGGTCTTTGCTGCACAGTATTCCATTACATAATTATCTGCACTAATGCTATAGCCGCTAACCACATGTGGCTACCGAGCACTTAAAATGCAGCTGTTATGACTGGGAGACTGAATTTTTAATTTTAGTTAATTTAAATTTTAATAGCCACATGTGACTAGTAGCTACATACTAAACCGTGTGCTGCTAGAGTATGCACCTAGAAGTAGAACTGCTGGTTCTTACAATACACACATCTTCTATTTTAGGAAGTCACAGCATACTGTTTTCCAAAGTGCTTTTACTCCCATCCACAGTGCATAGGAGTTTCTGTGGCTCTACAGCCTCACCAACACTTCTATTATCAGACTTTTAAAGTTTTGCCATCTATTGAGTGTGAAATTATATTTTCTTGTGATTTTAAGTTAATTTGCTTTCCATAATTGCAAATGAGATTAAGTATCTTTTTATTGTTTAGTGACTGTGTTTCCCCTTCTGTAAAATGCCAACTCAGTACATGTCTTCAGTACATTTTTATAATACATGGGGGAGGTAGTTGTTGTTATTCATTTATAGGCATGTCATATTCTTCTATTATTATTTTGTCAGTTATATATGTGTTGCAAACATATTTTCCCAGTTTGTGACCTGACTTTTCATATTTAGTGTCCTTTAATGAACAAAAGTTTAAAATTTTCAACACTGCTGAATTTATGTTTATCACTTTAGGGTCCCATGTTAATAAATCCTTGCTTATCCAAAATCTGAAATTTCTAAAAATGCAGAAAAACTGGATCACTCACCCATCATTGGTGATAATGTAGAATGGGACTGCCACTCTGGGAAAGAGTATCCCAGTTTCTTTAAAAACTGTATATGCAGGGAGTTCCCTGGTGGCCTAGTGGTTAGGATTCCAGGCTTTCACTACCATGGACCATGTGGGGCAGCCAAAAACAAACAAACAAACAAACAAACAAAAAACTGTACATGAAAATACCATACAATCCAGCAATTACACTTCTGGGTATTTATTCCAGAAGACTTAATGTGCACACAAAAACCAGAACACAAATGTCTCTAGCAGCTTTATGCATAATAGGCAAAAACTATAAACAACTCTGTGAAGAAAAATGTATTTGACCCCTGCTCCCAGTTCCTGACACAGAGTTCCTAAAACCCTGTAATTTCCTGAGTGATAGGGGTGTGAGGAACATCTTTTGTTCTGATATTTGGTCTTTGATCCTGGTTCCTGACACAGACCTCCTAAATCCCTTGAATTTCCTGGATGATAGGAGCACTTTTTGCTCTCCTGAGGTGACTTTTGGTGGACTCCTGGATAGCTTCAGGATGGGGACTGGTCACTAGAAAGATCAAGCCATGATTAGAAGCTCCAATCCCCATCCTCGGAAGAGAGGAGAGGAGCTGGAGATTGAGTTAGTAATCAATCATGCCCATGTAATGAAGCTTCCATAAGAAATCCTGAACTATGGAGTTTGGAGAGCTTCTGGATTGACGAATACATCCACGTGCTGGGAGGGTGGCACACCCCAACGCCACAGGGACAGAAGTTCCTGTGCTCAGGACCCTTCTAGACCTTGCCCTGTATGTCTTTTCATCTGGCTATTTATCTGTATCCTTTATTATATACTTTATAATAAACTGGTAAACACAAGTGTTTCCATGAGTTCTATGAGCCATTATAGTAAACTATCAAACCTGAGGATGGGGTTGTGGGAAGCCCCAATTTATAGTCACTTGTTCAGAAGTATGGGAGGCCTGGGTTTGGGATTGGCATCTGAAGTAGGGGGCAGTCTTGTGGGAATGAGACTTTTACCTGTGGGATCTGCACTAACTCTGGGTAGTTAATGTCAGAATTGCTTGGTATGAGGGGGGGAAAACCCCACACATTTGGTGTCCAAAGTGTTGCGAGTAAAACAGAGGAAATAAGTGTTTTCCCTTAAAACTCAGAAGTCCTTCACCAGGTGAAAAAACAAACTGTGGTACATCCATACCATGGACTACTACTCAGCAATGTAAAAGGGGTGAGTACTTATACAGGCAGCAATCTGGATGGATCTCCAGAGAATTTTGTTGAATGAAAAAAGCCAATACCAAAAGGTTACATCTGCATGATTTGATCTATATAACATTCTTGAAATGACAAAATTATAGACATGGAGAACAAATGAATGGTTGCCAGGTGGTGGAAGAATGGGGAGGGAGGTGGTGGTAGCTATAAAAGGGTGACATGAAAGAATCCTGGTGTTAATGTTCTGTATCGTGAGTGTATCAATAGCAATATCAATATCCTGATTGTGGTATCTCAATATAGCCCATCCCAAAGGTTTTCAATAATGTGAGTGTGAACCAGAACCATCCGGGGAGCTTTCAGACATACACACACAAACCTCCAAATGGTTTTTCTACTCACACACATTACCTGACGGCGCCAAGGCTGTAGGCCTTTACAGACATTAGATAAGGAAGGGTAAGTGGGAGAGTTCTGTTTTAGGAGAATGGCAAAATAAAGGATTAGGTTGGGGGAAACTAGACAGAGGAAACCTTATGAAGAAGCTATTCCAACAGTACGTACAAGGGATGACGCAGTTCTGTACTGTGGTGCTAGCTGCGGAGACAGAGTTCTGATAGGTTTATGTCTCAAAAAAGGAGCTTAGGGCTTCCCTGGTGGCACAGTGGTTAAGAATCCGCCTGCCAACGCAGGGGACACGGGTTCGAGCCCTGGTCCCAGAAGATCCCACATGCCGCGGAGCAACTAAGCCCGTGTGCCACAGCTACTAAGCCTGCGCTCTACAGCCTGCGAGCCACAACTACTGAGCCCGCGTGTCACAACTACTGAAGCCCACGCACCTAGAGCCTGTGCCCCGCAACAAGAGAAGCCACCGCAATGAGAGGCCCGCACACCGCAACAAAGAGTAGCCCCCGCTCGCCGCAACTAGAGAAAACCCACAGCAATGAAGACCCAATGTGGCCAAAAATAAATAAAATAAAACAAATTAATTTTTAAAAAAGGAGCTTAACCTCTCAAGTAAGCTTCTTAACTAAGTATTGACAGTAATCCCTAATGTCCACAGTTGGATAGAGGATATACTTCTAGGTCTGCAACAAAATAATTACACGTTCTTGCCTTGTGAAATCAGCAAGTGTCCCCGCCACAAGAGAGCGTACCCATCCCTTCCTGGTGGTCCATGCACTTTCTCTGAGGCACAGTTAGTTCCAGAAGGACCTGAGGAGACCTTTATCAATGGCCTCACCTGCCCCATCTCCCAAGTCCCCCAGTTTTCCTGAAAGGTCCTTGTTACTCAAATTTAAACCACTTATCTAGACAAGGCGGCTAAACAGGTACTTGTCCTCTAGTCTTGGCCTAACTTCCTCCCTGCCTGGAGCCCAGAAGGCATACCTGGACAGGGGCAAAGCAGGACACTCTGCTGTGACCTCTCTGGACACAGCCTCTCACCAGGGAGGGGCTACCTGTCATGAGCAGTATTCAAAACCAGGAACCAAGGTGTGGTCTGGGCTCCTTTAAGCTCGAGAGTTTGGGGGTTCCTGGTGAGTCCCCAGAGAAGAGTCCAGAAGAGGAGGAGGGAAGGGGGGTGGCCCACCACAGGGGGATTCCTCCTCTGCCTCCCTGTCAGCCTTCTGCTTCAAGGTAAGACGGGGCAAGAACAGGGAAAGAGGGGAATACTGTTCTGGGAAAATTCCAGAAACTTCCTCATTCCCCAGAACTAGAAAGCATCTAAAATAACTGGGTTATACATTTCTTTTCTCTGTAGTATCTGTATTTTGGTTTCCTTTGGGAAACAGATGAAACACCCATTTCACTGATCAGTACGCACAGCGCCCGTCTCATTTGCCTGCATAGACATCTACCAAATTGTCTGTCTTTCCATTTTACTACCTCTCTGATTCCACCCCTTTATAATGTTCAACTCTTCCTTTATACCAAGATTAGTAACTATGAACAGGGCCGTTTGGGTCCTGTTAATAATAATATAACTCCTTTCCCACCTCACTTGGGAAGGTCTTGTAGAGGAGGTAATGTGGAGGGAAAAGGACAATGTTTGCTTCCCCCCAGATATGTTTCTCCTTAGTCTGGAGATGTACCTTATGAGTTAACTGGTATGGGGAGACAGTAGAAGAGGCATGGAAAAGAACTTGCTGGGCTCAGCTACAGGAATAACCAGAGTCACCTGCGCTTGCGGTGTGGGTGAGGTGGGCAGAAGGGCTTTTACATTTCGTCACATAGCTCCACCAGTCACATGGTAGATGATCAATGAGATCTTTTCAAGATGGTGATGATGAAAATGGCTCCCACAGATCTTAGAGGAAGTCATTGGGTTTGAGAAGGGCACAGAGCCCAGAACAGTGTAGGTAGTCAATAAATTTACATTGACTACAACGTTCCTTAAGTTCCCACATGTTTTACATCACGCTCATGTTTACTTCTCTCCAAACTTTTCCTTTCAGGAAATGAGAAAACATGAAAGTCGGAAGGGAACACTGAGAAACAAAATTTTAGGGGAATTTTGTTCAGTGTCTATGAGGAAGAATCACAATAGAGCTAGAGAGAAAAAAGTATGGTCAGACAAAGGCCAAAACTTTAGGGTTATGACTATGGAAGGAATAGGCCTCCCCAGAGAGGCAGTCTGCATACAGATTTGGGTAGGCTTTATATGGGAGCAAAACCACAGGAAGAAAGGGCTGAGCCCTGACTCAGCTCACCACATCAACTTCCATCATTTGCCTACCAGACCAGACCAGCCCCCCGAGCCCTGGCAGGAAGAACTTGGCATTCGGGAATCTTGGCCCAAGAAGGAGGGGTTCACATGCCCAGCCCATGTCCACATTTTCTTTCTCTGCAGAGAGGCTCTAGGGTCCCAGCCCTGGCACTCCTCTCACTTAGGAAACACAAAAGCCCTATTCCCATCTCATGGGGTCTCTACTCTATACAGGAAGGGCAAACACTTTCAGCATCAATTGTTCAGTCTTTGACCAGCATGGGGTAGACCCTGCTGTCTTCCAGGCTATATTTAACCAGAAGGACTTCCGTCCAGTCATCAACTACAGCATCCCCACTCATATCAACATCTCCTTCACCCTGTCTGCCAGCCTCAAAGTGGTGAGTTCTGACTGATAACATTCTTTCCATAGCCTGCTAATAGGAAACAAGAACTCTTTACCCTGTCAATCCAACACTGCACCTGTCCAGTAGTGAGCAAAGAGTCCCCTGAATGAATTCTGTACAAGTTAAATGTTCATCCTATGGGGTGGAGAGACATGAAGGGGAACGCTGCTGTGACATTTCTGCAGGTAACGTTTGTCCTTGAGTCCTGCCCTTATAGGAATATTATACTAAGAAAACATTAGTTTTCCAATGGGCCCCCATGCTGTTTTTTCCCCTATATTTTCCATGCAACCTGCATTTTTCTGAACTACTTTCTTTTGAGACTTGTAATTGAAAAGCTGAACTGTCACATGGGACCACTTAGGAAACAAAGGAAGGAGGTAGACTAGGACCTGATTTCATGGCATTAATGATCCTGGATGGGGATTTTTTGGTTAGGATGCACAACTTCAGCTGCTGATGTCATTTCTGCGGTTAAAGTTGGTACGTAAGCTCAGCTTTCTTCTTCTCTCTTTCTCCTTGCCTGATTTTCTGGCTTTGTTTGCAAAAATCACATTTTGTTGAAATTGACAGTGCCCAAGGGAATACACAAAGCCAACCAGAATGGGGCCAGTGCTGGTGACAAATAGCTTTCTGGGCTGCCAATCAACTTTGAAATTCAGATGGAAAAAACAGAAAGAAGGAGGGCAGCACAGTTGGAAGCCCCTAAGTAAGCTTCAAGGTCCAAATGTATCCAGAACCCAGCTTACGATTTCCCTTGAGCAGGAAGTGAAAGGCCAGTAAGACTTTGTTAGCTAGAGAAGAGGGACATTATCACCAGAAAGAGAAGAGGAAAAAGAGTTTAAAAGGAAATGTGGTTAAAAAAAAAAAAAAAACCCTCAGGGAATTCCCTGGTGGTCCAGTGGTTAGGACTCCGCACTGCCACTGCAGGGGGCACAGGTTCCATCCCTGGTCGGGGAACTAAGATCCCTCATGCTGCGCGGTGTGGCCAAAAACAAAAGACCAAAACAAAACAAAAAAGCAACATGCATAATAATGTGCACAGTATCATTCTATCTGTGTAAATAAAAATGAATGCTGGAATATACATTTTTTCTAGAATGCTATATAAAAAACTGTTAATAATGGACCTGAGTTGGTGATATGAACTGAGTTGGAGTGAATTAAGGAGGGAAAAAATTATCCTTCATATTTATACCTTTCTGGAATTGTTGAAGTTTTATCATATGCCCATAGTACATACATTTAGAAAAAAAATACATACATATGTATATATTTTTAAGGGACTGGAAGGGCAGGAGATGCTGACATAAACTAGCTCCAGGTTTCAGCCATAACCATCCCTCTGGGCCCTATGCCCTAGATCTGGAGTCACCCATGCATCAGCTGGGACCCAGAAGAATGTGGTGATATCAATAAACTCACCCTGACAGCTGAGAACCTGTGGCTCCAAGACATCTTCATCGTGGAATCGTGGGTATCAGGGCGGGGAAAAGCCGGGGGAAGACCCTTCTGCAAGGAGCAGGCGAGGGTGCTGCAGGGCACACCCATGCAGCGGGGCCACTGCAAACTGATTTCAGAGAGGAGCACAGTCACAGCGCATCAACTTCTCCGCTAGAAATGAGAAAGCGGTAGGGAGAAAAGATGGCGGAGTGGCAGCATTGGGAAGCCCTGCCTTAAGAGCAGAACGTAAACTGATGTGAAACCCAGAGCATCTGCCCCGCCTCCCCTTCCACCACTTAGCAACGATGTGGATCACACTCTGGATGGCCTCTCCGCCTGTGTGACTAATGAAGGTCGCGTTGTGTACAACAAACCGATGCAGGTGACCAGCATCTGTAGCCTGGACATCTACTTCTCTTTTGACCAGAGGAACTGCACCCTCACTTTTAGCTCTTTCCTCTACACAGGTGAGTTGCAGTGGAGGTTCCGGCACGGGGTAAACTGAGATCAACCGTGGGGCAACAAAAAAGCACTCAGAGGCAAAGTCATTTTTTTAAATGCATAAAAAAGGACAGTGGAGTATTTGCTAATTGGGGGTGTGTGGATGGTGGGGTAGGGGAAGTTGAACTTAAGAGAGAACAAGACTTCCTGAGAAAGCCCAGAATTGAAAGAAGGCAATTGGGCAGCAAGGAAGTCACATTACAGGACTGTCTGAAAGAGATAGCTAAAGCAGTTGTTGAATCATCTCTCTGAGCCCCACACAGAGTAGGTGCTGAGCAGATGTGTGCTGAGTGAGTGTCTGTCTCCCCCCTGCAGTGGAAAACCTGTTGCTGGGCATGGACAGGAAGTGTGGGAGATAACAGACACCTCGCGTGACACTGGCCACACACAAGGGGAGTGGGAGCTCCTGGGCATCAACAAGGCCACCCCGAAGATATCTGTGGGCTCCAGCCTTTTTGACCAGATCATGTTCTAGGTAAGGCCAGAGATTCTGGCATGGCTGTCCATCCCCCATTTCTTTCTCATCGTACACTTCTAAATCTCAGAGCCTCTCACCTCTTGCCCTAAGACCAGAAAGTTCCTGGGCACCATAACCCTTATAGCGTTCCTCTCTCCCAAGTCCCCCAAAGAAGTCCCCCTCTCTGAACCAGCTCTGGCCTAGGTTTTCTTTGGTGGGTATGGGGGAGTCTTATTAGTCATATGAAAGCTGCTCCTCATCCAGCCCCAGAAAGAGCCCCTGCTGGAGTGAGCACATCAAGAAAGGAAGAGTCTGGAATCATCTCTTGGTTTCCCTTCAGTTCTAGCTTCACCTGGTTCTCTGCTCTCTCCTCCCCACCGGGTGGCCATCAGGCGCAGGCCCAGCCTCTACGTCATAAACCTCCTGGTGCCCAGTAGCTTTCTGATAGCCATCGACGCCCTCAGCTTCTACCTGCCGGCAGAAAGTGAGAGCCGCGCCCCATTCAAGATGACACTCCTGCTGGGCTACAACATCTTCCTGCTCATGATGAATGACTTACTCCCTGCCAGTGGCACCTCCCTCATCAGTATGGCCCCCACCCCACTGTTGAAAAATGAAAAAAGAAAAAACAAGGAGGCAGGGTAGGTGGGTGAACTGGCTAGATCTGCTGAGGCAGCAGAGGGAGACAGTGGTCATCTTAGAAAGGGCTCGGTGTGTGAGACAGAAAAAAGGGGGGCTTGGTGGTTCCTCTGGACCTGACTCACTCAGGTGTGCTCCTTCCCGCCACCCAGGTGTCTACTTTGCCCTGTGTCTGTCACTGATGGTGGTCAGCCTGCTGGAGACCATCTTCATCACCTACCTGCTGCACCTGGCCACCATCCAGCCCCCACCCATGCCTCGCTGCCGCCATCCCCTGCTTCTACACTGCACCAGCCCAAGGAAATGCTGCCCTGCTGCTCTCTGGAAGGAGGATGTGGGCCTGGGCCTCACACCCACCCACCTGTCCGGTAAGAGAAGTCTGCACTGCCCGCACTCTCTGCACTGGGCCCAACTTCCCATTTCTCTAATCCTGTCTCCTTCCCACTTCACAGCTGAGTCTCTGCCCTCTCCACAGGACAGAAGGAGCCAGGGGAATTGGGAGGGAAGGAGCTGGGACCCAGAGAGGCAGAACTGAATGGTGGCTCAGGATGGACAAGGGCCCGGCTAGCTGACCTGTGGGTGCAGTTCAGCCACATGATGGACACCCTGCTCTTCCGCGTCAACCTGCTTTTCTTGGCCACCTCCATCACTACGGTCATCATCCTCTGGAACACCTAGGAGTAGTGTTCTAATGGTGCAAGAACACCTGGTGTTCAGGTTTCCTTGGCTTCAACTAACCATCCCAGGCCCTGTTCCCCTGCTCCAGTCCACATACAACAGTCCCAGAAATGTGCCCGCGATCCCTGCTCCAGCCCTCCCAGGGCTTAAACAGAACCACTGCCGACTCTCTCAGAACTGACATTATATTTCCAAAACACAATGAATTCAGAATATACATGTTTATGTTAGAAATATCATTTTTACTGGAAAAGGAAGGCTTTATAATAAAGACTACAAATATTTACCAAAAAGTAATTCATGTTGCTGGAATAGAGGACAGGGATTAAATCTCTTGAAAAATAGGCTGAAATATTTATTTATTGTTTTAATAAATATTTATTGAGCATCTACTACCTGCTAGGCACTGTTCTGAACTGTGAAGATACAGCAGTAAACCAAACTGGCAAAAATCTCTATCCACATGGAGCTTACATTGGGGGTGGGTGGAGAGTGACAGTAAAGAAGATAAGTGAGAGAAACATAGAGTATGTGCTAAGTGCCAAGGAGAAAAAGCAAATCAGGGAAGGCAGAATGGGAAATGTGCGGAGGGGCTGCAAGTTTAGGAGGGTGGCCAAGGAAGACCTCATGATAACTTCCTGCCGGGCTGGGTCCTGTGCATGGTTCCACAATAATGCCAGCTGGAGACTGCTGTAACCCAGTCTTTTACGAGAGGCTCAGAGGTTATGTAACTTGCCCAAAGTCATGCAGTTCTTGCTATTTTTAGTTCTTTTTTTCAGGGATAGATTTCGGGTGTGTGCTTAATGAATGTTTACCGAGCCCAGGTGAGGGGATAAACAAATGTCCTTGGGTAACCCTGTGGGAGACTTGAGGAACCAAACACAATGTCTGTCCTCAAAGAGCTTGTGGCACAGTTGGAGAACTAAAATACATATGTAAATAATTTCAATGAAATGTAGAACATCTTTTTAAAGCTTTGTTGAGCACCATTAAAGAGAAACTGCAGGAATTCCCTGGTGGTCCAGTGGTTAGGACTTGGTGCTCTCACTGCCGGGGCCCTAGGTTCGATCCCTGGTCGGGGAACTAAGATCCTGCAAGAGCGTCACATGTCCAAAAAAAAGAGAGAGAGAGAAACTGCTACAGAGTTCAAAGGAGAAAGAATTCCTCTAGCTGGAGCAATGGTTCTCAATCCTGGCCGCACGTTAGAATCATCTGAGGAGATTTTCAAATAATCCTAATACCCAGGCTTTACCCCAGACCAATTAAATCAGAACCTTTGGCATGGGCCACGGCTTTTGTGCGTTTGAAAGCTCCCCATGAGATTCTAATGTGCAGCCAGAGTTGGAACTACTGGGCTAGAGGTTAGGAGAGCTTCATGTGGAGAAGGCAGTGAACAGAATGTATGAACAGATGGAGGGACATGAGGCCTGAGAGGACTCACTGGTCACAATACACCTCTGGGGTTACATATAGGTAAAATCATAGCAAATGGGCCTCAGGGCATCCAGGAGTTTGTGCAGCAATAGTTAAATAGTGGGATCCAAGCAGAATCCCAACACACTCATTCTCGTGGTACTCAGGGGACTCGAGTGTCCAGAACAAACTCATAAAACCATTTGCCAGAAATAGTCCCCAGTAGAATGCAAATGGTGCAGACTTTAGCAAACAGCTTGGCAGTTCCTCAAAGTGTTGAACACAGAATTACTATATGATTCCATTCCTAGATATATACCCAGGAGAAATGAAAACATATGTTCACACAAAAACTTGTATTCAAATGTTCATAGTGACATTGTTCTTAATAGCCAAAAAGTGGAAACAACCCAAATGTCTATCAACTGATGAATGAATACATAAGATGTTATATATCCATACAATGGGATATTATTTGGCCATAAAAAGAAATGAAGCACATGATATAGGCTACAACATAGATGAACCTTAAAAACAAGCTAAGTAAAAGAAAAACCAGTCACAAAAGACCACATATTATATAATCCCATTTATATGAAATGTCCAGAATATGCTAATTCATAGAAGCAGAAAGTAAATTAGTGGTTGCCTAGGACTTAGTGGGGAACGGGGTAGGTGAAAGAGGAATGGCTGCTAATGAGTACAGGATTTCTTTGGGGGATGATTGAACAAAATGTTCTAAAATTAGACTGTGGTGATGATTGCATAACTCTGCAAATGTACTAAAAACCATTGAATTGTGTGCTTCAAATGGGTGAATTTTATGGTACGTAAATTATATCTCAATAAAGGAATTAAACAACAACAAAAATTAAATAACCCCCCACAAAATTCTCTCTTTTCACCACTTCCGGCTTATTCTCTCATTCCACTGCTCCCCGCTGTCACCTCCCAGACTCTCTCATTCCCGGATCCATATATTCAACTTTCATCAGTGTCTGCCCTGGCCCTCCTCTACCTTCGGATGAATCACCAGGGCTCAAGGACCTCAGCTCCCCACCCACCTATCAGCTCTACGTGCTTCCTTGATGTTGACATCACTCACAGCTTCAGTTCGCACACAGCTTCCACCATTTCTAATTATATGAAACCCTCACAGCCAGACCAGCTCAGGGCTCCTTGATAGGAGATGGGGATTCAGACAATACACCTAAGATGAGTTTCCAGAGCTTTGGACTATTTCTCATGGGGATGGAGGAGGTTGGGGGATGCAATGAAGAACAGCAGCCCTGCTTCTATTTCTGCAATTGAAGAAGAAAATATAGGGCTGGGGTAGCTGACAATCCCCACTGGTCAGCCGGCAGGTGGACCTCCTGTACATGCAACATGCCATCAGGCTTAAATGAGAGCTTCTGCCTCCATGGACCTTCCAGTCATCTGGTCCCCAGAACAGCAACATGGAATGAATGAATGAGTAAAGCACTCATTCATTGTTTGGCCAATCTTCACTTAGTGCTTACTTATGTTCTAGACATTTTTTTAAGTGCTGGGGATATGGCAATGAATAAGACAGACAGGAGGAGACTGAGGAGGAGACAGGAGGAGAGTGATGATTTCATGCAATGATAACTGTTCTAAAAAAAATAAACAGGGTAATAGGACAGAGAATGACACACAGGTTAACAGTATGTTCCAGGATGGCCTCCCTGAGAAAATGACATTTGTGCCAGCTGAGAAATGAATGATAAGATAATGATGAGATGTGTCCTGGGATATCATCCTGATGTATTTATTCATCAGAAGAGGTCAGGATGAAGCATAATAGACAGGCTCTACATTTATGGAAGCAGGTCAAGGTAGCCAGGATCTCTGGAGGAACAAGGTGAGAAATTGGAGAGAGACTCCTATGTTGGTTATTTTGTTGCTATTGTGTAATGTTTAAGGATTGTGAGGGTAAGCATTTATAATCCCATCAAAGAATTTAGAAAAGTATCTTTCAAATGGTTTTGATCATGGAATCTATTTTACTCACCCATGCATAATGCCTCACTCAAAAAAGAACCAGTGATAATATAGAATTGAAAAGGAACAAAATTAAAAGTTGCAGCAAACTTGTTGCTATAATTACATGTGAATTTGTTTACTATGTACTATATAAGAGAATGAGTTTACCTGAGTCTTTTTAATCAGAAAACAATGCCCTATAAACTTTAAAATAGGCAATATTTTTATTATACTTGTCTTGATATTATATTACAAGTTATTTAACTAGCTTACATTCTCTGAAAGTACATCACCAATGTAGTGTCACTACACAAGTAGATTTAAAATTTGTATATGTCCACTTTAACAATAAGGTATAGATACCTGAACCAGAAAGCAAAACTACTTTTTTCTTAAAAGCAAAGCTACTTTTGATGCAAATATGCATTGCAACACCCTGAAGGGGGAAATCAAACAACTTACATGACACTGAACAGATGATGATGAAACAAAGCTACCAGTTCATTATCAAAAAGCAGTAATAGCAGCTCAACCACCTCAGGTCAATGCTGCTCATGCACTGATTAAAAAAGCCCTGGAAACAGAGAATTCCAACATGGGGGTGTCTGCTTGCAGGCAGGAGACTTTTAACTTTCCCAGAGAATACAGGATCTTAGTAGAATGAATCAGTAGTTGAATCCTGATGACACTTGAGTAGTGTGCAAATTTTAGTTTACAAATGCCTCATTTTAGCAATCCTGAATTAGCAGATCCTTAGTGATATGTAAAGCTGAAAGAAAGACCTGAAGAAAGGACTTGGATTTGTCAGCCCTTCAGGAGTCCCTCACCACCCTCTAGTGGGGACACTACTCAGACCCCTCTGAGATCATTAGTGAACCTAGGATATGTCAGAAGAGCATATTATGCACAGATGCCTACATTACCCATATTTTCCTGACTAGAATTTGGTCACATTGTCAGATTTTTTTTCTGATTTGTAAAATCATTTATATGAACAGCCTTATAAATCCTTTCTTACATGAAAAGAAATATAAAAGTTGCAAAGAAAACAAAGAACAGGTATTAACTAACATGCACCTGTGCTTTTCATCATTGACCTATTGTTGAGGTTGATGATTTGATGAACTATTTTTCCATTTGTCCTTGTTGAGAAAGAACTCTGCTTGTTTGAGTATTAATGGGTCTAGAGTAAAATAAAGACATGGTGGCTTTTGCAGTTTTCTATGTCTAAACTAAGGCCTTTCCTTGGTTTAAACATAGAAAGTTGTTTTAATAATAATAGTTATCATTTACTGAGTACAGTTGACCTTTGAACAACATGGGTTCAAACTGAGCAGGTCCACTTTTACACAGATTCTTTTCAATAGTAAATTCTGCAATACTACACAATACGAGGTTCGTTGAATCTGGGGTTGGTTGAATCTGCAGATGCAGAATCACAGATATGGAGGAACCATGGATATGGAGGGTCCACTATAAGTTACAAGTAGATTTTCAAGTACGCGGAGGGTGGGCGCCCCTAATTCCTGTGTTGTTCAAAGGTCAACTGTACTTTCTATATGCCAAGCCCATTACAGTCTTTATTTCATTTGATCCTCACAACAATTCTATGAGGCAGATATTAACATTAGACATCTAGGTAGAAAGAATAAGATCCTTCCCCAGGATCATATAGCAAGTAAGTGGTAGAGCCATTTTTAATCCAATTTTGTCTAACTCTTAATCCTATGTTTTAACACATCCAGGTCATGGCCAAGGATTGCAGAAATAATAATTCTTGAAAATGAAAAACTAAGTATTAGACTCTGTATCCAGAATGATCCCCACCAAAAGATTTATCCCATTTCGCTCTGATAACTTTTTTTTTTTTTTAAGGAATTCCTTTATTTTTATTTTTTATTTATTTATTTATTTATTTATTTCTGGCTGTGCTGGGTCTTCGTTTCTGTGCAAGGGCTTTCTCTAGTTGCGGCAAGTGGGGGCCACTCTTCATCGCGGTGCACGGGCCTCTCACTATCGCGGCCTCTCTTGTTGCGGAGCACAAGCTCCAGACGCGCAGGCTCAGTAGTTGTGGCTCACGGGCCTAGTTGCTCCACGGCATGTGGGGTCTTCCCAGACCAGGGCTCGAACCCGTATCCCCTGCATTGGCAGGCAGATTCTCAACCACTGCGCCACCAGGGTAGCCCCTCGCTCTGATAACTCTTAACCTCAGGGTGTCAGTCTTCACTGTGGCCAACATCAGCCTTTGGACTTTCCAAAGTTCTCATGATTTCCTTGCCTCTCACTGGAACCCTCCAAAACTGGCTTGTTCACACACACAGATGAATGTGTGTATAACTGGTGAAATCTGAATAAACTCTAGGGATTATACTGTTTAAAGACAATTTTCAGAAAAAAGGCAAAATCATGACTCTCATACAAATATAAAAAGGAATACGTATTAAAGAATTGACTGGGTGACGTCAGCAACATGGCAGAGTCAAAGCTCCCTTTGCCGCTCCCCTTCAATCTACAACCAGTAAAACATCCAAAATTCAACAAAGGTGCCTCTGCCCAACACACCAGGACACCAGAGAATTCCAAACATCTGTACATCTAAAGGTGGTGGACTGGAACACATACAGGAGGCAGAACTGAGGGAACAGCAGAGTCAGTGGCTGCAGTCCTGACCCTCCGGCCATGGCAGTTGAGTCCACAGCCCCAGAGAACTTGGTAGCGGCAGGGGAGGCAACACACGACTCCAGCAGCCCCAGCAGCCACAGGTAACTGGGCAGCAGCAGCAGTGGGGTCTGGGACCCTGTCCCTCCAGCTGCTGAGGCACCCATGCTCCTGGTCCTTGGCCCCAGACTCGCAGTGGCAGAGCCCGTGAATCTTAAAACACCAGCCAGGACAGAGGTGCCTGAGTGATCTGGGCTCCCCCCTCTCCCTAGGCCTCCCCTGACAGGGCAGATCCTGTGACTCAGGGGAAACTAGTGGCAAGGGAAGAGCCCATCATCCCAGTGCACCAGGAAGCAACAACGACAGCAGCACTGACAGAAGCAAAGCAGCAACGAACCCAGAGGCATAAGAAGCTATAATGAAGGCACAGAGCCACACCTATTACAGAGATGGTGGAAAGCACTGACTCCTAAATAAAACCGAAGGCAGCCCAGGTAAGAGAAACCAAAAACTTGTACTATAGCACCACCCACTAGAAAGAGAGAAGGGCCTCTAACTTCTAACCTGTCACTACTTCAAAGGCACAGGCAAGAGGAATAGTTCATCAAGTGCTATGAAAAGCCACAGTTCACATTATACCACCAAAAGAAAATGACAATTCTCCAGAAATTAAGCTTAAAATCACAGAATACTAATCTAACTGATAGAGAATTCAAAATAGCTGTCATGAAGAAACTCAATGAGCTACAAGAAAACTCAGAAAGGTAGTTTAATGAACTCAGGAATAAAATTAACAAACAGAAGGAATACTTTACCGAAGAGACTGAAACTCTAAAAAAGAACCAAACAGAAATGCTGGAGGTAAAGAACTCAATAGACAAGATGAAGATGCATAAGAAAGCAATGGAAATAGAGCAGACCATATGAAAGAGATAATTATTAAGCTCGAAGATAGAAACCTAGAAATGAAAAAAGTGGAAGAGGAAAGAGAAATAAGATATTTTTAAAATGAGGGAAATTCTACAAGAGCAATCTGACTCTTTTAGGAAGGGCAACATTAGGGTAATGAGTATCCCAGAAGGAGAAGAGAGGGAAAAGGGAGCAGAGAGTTTATTTAAAGAAATAATAGATGAGAACTTGCCAAACCTAGGGAAAGATCTGGATATACAAGTCCATGAAGCTAAGAGAACACCTAATTACCTCAATGCCAAGAGACCTTCTCCAAGACACATTGTATTTAAATTGTCAGATGTCAATGACAAAGAATGTTTTTTAAAGACAGCCAGGGAAAAAAGAATGGTAACCTACAAAGGAACCCCCATTAGTCTATCAGCATATTTCTCAGCAAAAACTCCACAGGCCAAGAGGGAGTGGAAAGACATTTTTTAAATTCTGAAAGATAAAAACTGTCACCCAAGAATACTCTGTCCAGCAAAGTTATCATTCAGATATGAAGGAGAAATAAATACTTTCCCAGACAAACAAAAGCTGTGGGAATTCATAAACACTAGACCTGCCTTACAAAAAATTTTGAAAGGAGCTCTTCTACCAGAAACAAAAAGGCAAAAGAACACAAAAGAACACAGAACAGAATTTTGAGCAAGGTGATAAACAGAATTAGAAAATTGCAAATCTTTATAAGAATAGGTTTGTAAACACTTTTTATAGGATAAAGGTTAAAGGGGGGAAAGCATAAAAATAACTCTAGCTATTTCAATTTGGTAACAAACTCACAACATGAAAAGAGATAATTTGAGAAAAAAACAAACAAACATAAAAGTGGGAGAGGAAAAGGATGGAACCTGTATAGGCAAGTGAAGATAAGATGCTATCTGAAGAAAAAGGACCATTTTATCTATGAGACATTTTATACAAACCTCAAGGTAACCACAAAACATAATATAGAGCAGAGACACAAAACATAAATAAGAGGAAACTGAGAAAACCACCAAACCAAAATGGCAGACAGAAATACAAGGAAAAAAAAACAATGGAGATACAGAGCAACCAGAAAACAAAAGAGAAAATGGCATTACTAAGGCCTCATCTATCAATAATCCCCCTAGACGTAAATGGATTGAATTCACCAATCAAAAGACACAGAGTGGGACTTCCCTGGTGGTGCAGTGGTTAAGAATCCGCCTGCCAATGCATGGGACATGGGTTTGAGCCTTGGTCTGGGAAGATCCCACATGCTGTGGAGCAACTAAGCCCGTGAACCACAACTACTGAGCCTGCGCTCTAGGACCCGTGAGCCATAACTACTGAGCCCACGTGCCACACCTACTGAAGCCCCCGCACCTAGAGCCCATGCTCTGCAACAAGAGAAGCCACTGCAATGAGAAGCCTGTGCACCGCAACGAAGAGTAGCCCCTGCTCGCCACAACTAGAGAAAGCCCACACGCAGCAACGAAGACCCAACACAGCCAAAAATAAATTAATTAATTAATTAATTTAAAAAAAAAAAGACACAGAGTGGCTAGATGGATTAAAAAACAAGACCCAACTATATGCTGCATCCAGGAGACTCACCTCAGCACTAAAGAAAAACATAGGCTAAAAGTGAAGGGATGGAAGATGATACTCCAAGCAAATGGCAGCCAAAAGAAAATGAGTGTAGCCATACTCATATCAGGCAAAATAGATTTCAAGCCAAAAAAGGTAACAAAAGACAAAAATGGACAATATATAATGATAAAGGGGACAATTCATCAAGAAGACATAACAGTGATTAATATATATGCACCTAACATGGGAACATAAAAGTATATAAAACAATTATTAACAGACCTAAAGGAAGAAACTGACAACAACACAATAACAGTAGAGGACTTTAACACCCCACTGACATCAATGGATAGGTCATCCAGACAGAAAGTCAACAAGGAAATAATGACCTTAAGTGAAACATTAGACCAAATGGATTTAATAAGATTTGTATAGAACTCCATCCAAATACAACAGAATACACATTCTTCTCAAGTACACATGGAACTTTCTCAAGGATAGACCATATGTTGAGACACAAAACAAGTCTCAATAAATTTAAGACGACTGAAATCATATCAAGCATATTTTCCAATCACAATGGTATGAAACTAGAAATCAACCACAGGATTTTAAAATTTATTTATTTTTTATTTTTTATTTTATTTATTTATTTATTTATTTATTTATTTATTTATTTATTTATGGCTGTGTTGGGTCTTCGTTGCTGCGCGTGGGCTTTCTCTAGTTGTGGAGAGTGGGGGCTACTCTTCGTTGTGGTGCATGGGCTTCTCATCGCGGTGGCTTCTCTTGCTGCGGAGCACGAGCTCTAGGCACGTGGGCTTCAGTAGTTGTGGCATGTGGGCTCAGTAGTTGTGGCTCTCAGGCTGTAGAGCGCAGGCTCAGTAGTTGTGGCACAAGGGCTTAGTTGCTCCGCAGCATATGGGATCTTCCCGGACCAGGGCTCGAACCCATGTTCCCTGCACTGGCAGGCGGATTCTTAACTATCGCACCACCAGGGATTTTTTGGAAAAAATCCCAAATATGTGGAGACTGAACAACATGATACTGAACAACTATGGGTCAATGAAGAAATCAAAGGAGAAACAAAAAATTACCAGAAGACCAATGAAAATGAAAATTTGACACACCAAAATCTATGGGATACAGGGGACTTCCCTGGTGGCACAGTGGTTAAGAATCTGCCTGCCAATGCAGGGGACACAGGTTCAAGCCCTGGTCCGGGAAGATCCCACATGCTGCGGAGCAACTAAGCCCGTGTGCCACAACTACTGAGCCTGTGCTCTAGAGCCCACGAGACACAACTACTGAGCCCACAGGCTGCAACTACTGAAGCCCGTGCACCTAGAGCACATGCTCCGCAACAAGAGTAGCCACTGCAACGAGAAGCCCGCGCACCGCAATGCAGAGTAGCCCCATTCGCCACAACTAGAGAAAGCCTGCATGCAGCAATGAAGATCCAACACAGCCCAAAATAAATTAATTAATTAATTAATTAATTTTTAAAAAATCTATGGGATACAGCAAAAGCAGTACTAAGAGGGAAGTTTATAGCAATACAAGCCTATCTCAAGAAACAAGAAAACTCTCTGGGCTTCCCTGGTGGCACAGTGGTTGAGAATCTGCCTGCCAATGCAGGGGACATGGGTTCGAGCCCTGGTCTGGGAAGATCCCACATGCTGCGGAGCAACTGGGCCCGTGAGCCACAATTACTGAGCCTGCGCGTCTGGAGCCTGTGCTCTGCAACAAGAGAGGCCGCGATAGTGAGAGGCCCGTGCACTGCGATGAAGAGTGGCCCCTGCTTGCCACAACTAGAGAAAGCCCTCGCACAGAAACGAAGACCCAACACACCCAGAAATAAATAAATAAATAAAATAAAATAAAATAAAAAAAGAAACAAGAAAACTCTCAAATAAGCAATCTAATCTTACACCTAAAGGAACAAGAAAAAGAAGAACAAATGAAGCCCAAAGTCAGTGGAATGAAGAAAATAATCAAGATCAGAGCAGAAATAAATGAAATAGAGATTTAAAAGACAACAGAAAAGACCAGTGAAAACTAAGAGCTGGTTCTTTGAAAAGATAAACACAATTGCCAAACCTTTTGCTAGACTCACTAAGACAAAAAAAGAGATGGTTCTGATAAATAAAATCATAAATGAAAGAGGAGAAATAACAACAGATACCACAGAAATACAAAGGATTATAAGATAATATTATGAATAGCTATATGCCAACAAATTGGACAACCTAGAAGAAACAGACAAATTCTTAGAATTGTACAACCTTCCAAGACTGAATCGTGAAGAAATGGAAAATCTGAAGAGACTGATCACAAGTACAGAGATTGAAACAGTAATCAAAAAGCTCTCAAAAAACAAAAGACCAGGACCAGACAGTTTCACAGGTAAATTCTACCAAACAGTAAAAGATTTAATACCTATCCTTCTCAAACTCTTCCAAAAAAATTTAAGAGGAGGGAATGCTTCCTAAGTCCTTTTACAAGGCCAACATCACCCTGATACCAAAACCAGACAAAGACAACACAAAAAGAGAAAATTATAGGCCAATGTATCTTACGAACATAGGTGCAAAAATCGTCAACAAAATATTTGCAAACCAAATACAACAATATATTAAAAGGATCACACACCATGATCAAGTTAGATTTATTCCAGGGATGTAAGGATGGTTTAACATCCACAAAGTGATCAATGTGATACACCACATTAACAAAAGGAAGGATAAAAACCATATGATCATCTCAATAAATGCAGGAAAAGCATTTGACAAGATTGAACACCCATTTATGATTAAAAACTCTCAATAAAATTCATATAGAAGGAATGTACTTCAACATAACAAAGCCCATATATTACAAACTCACAGCTGATATCATACTCAATGGTGAAAAATTGAAAGCTATCCCTCTAACATCAGGAACAAGGCAAGGTTGCCCACTCTTGCCACTCATTCAACATAGTATTGGAAGTCTTAGCCAGAGCAATTAGGCAAGAAAAAGAAATAAAAGGTATCATAATTGGAAAGGAAGAAGTAAAACTGTCACTATTTTCAGATGACATGATTTTATATACAGAAAACCCTGAACACTCCATCGAAAAAACTATTAGAAATAATAAACAAACACAGTAAAGTTGCAGGATACAAAACCAACATACAAAAATCTATTGCAGGGACTTCCCTGGTGGCACAGTGGTTGAGAATCTGCCTGCTAATGCAGGAGACACGGGTACGAGCCCTGGTCTGGGAAGATCCCACATGCCGCGGAGCAACTAGGCCTGTGAGCCACAACTACTGAGCCTGCGTGTCTGGAGCCTGTGCTCCGCAACAGAGGCCACAATAGTGAGAGGCCCGTGCACCGCGATGAAGAGTGGTCCCCGCTTGCTGCAACTAGAGAAAGCCCTCGCACAGAAATGAAGACCCAACACAGCCAAAAATAAAATAAATAAATAAATAAATAAAATTTAAAAAAAAAATCTATTGCATTTCTATACACTAACAATGAGCTAGTAGAAAGAGAAGTTAAGAAAACAATCTGGTTTACAATTGCAACAAAAAGAATAAAATACCTAGGAATAAGTTTAACCAGAGATGAAAGACCTAAACACTGAACTATAAGACTTTGTGTTGAAAGAAATTAAAGGAGACACAAAGAAATGCAAAGATATTCCATGCTCATGGATTGGAAAAACTAACATTGTCAAAATGTTCATATTACCTAAAGCAATCTACAGATTCAATGCAATCTCTATCAAAATCCCAAGGACATTTTTCACAGAAATAAAAGAAAAATTTCTAAAATGTATATGGAGCTACAAAAGACCCCGAATAGGCAAACTAATCCTGAAAAAAGAAGAACAATGCTGGAGATATCACACTCCTTGATTTCAAACTATATTACAAACTATAGTAATGGTATTGGCAACATGGTATTGGCAAAACAGCATGGTATTGGCTAAAAAAAAAGATACGTAGATCAATGGAACAGAATTGAGATCCCAGAAATAAACCCACGCATATGTGGACAATTAATTTGCAATAAAGGAACAAAGAACATACAATTGATAAAGGATAGTCTCTTCAATAACTGGTGCTGGGAAAATTAGACAGTCACATGCAAAAAAAAGTGAAACTAGACCACTATCTCACACTATGCCCAAAAAATAACTCAAAATACATTAAAGACTTGAATGAAAGACCTGAAACCATAAAACTCCTAGAAGAAAACCTAGCCACTAAGCTCTTTGACATTAGTGTTAGCAATATCTTTCTAGATATGTCTCCCCAGGCAAGGGAAACAAAAGCAAAAAATAAACAAATGGGACTACATCAAATTAGAAAGCTTCTGCACAGCAAAGGAAACCATCAATAAAACGAAAGACAACCTACTGAATGGGAGAAGATACTTGCAAATGATATATCCAATAAGGACTCATACAACTCAACACAAAAAACCAAACAGCCCAATTTAAAAATGGGCAGAGGAGCTAAATAGACACTTTTTCAAAGAAGACATATGGATGGCCAACAGGCATATGAAAAGATGTTCAACATCACTAATTATTAGGGAACTGCAAATCAAAAACACGAGATATCACCTCATGCCTGCTCGATTGGCTCTTATCCAAAAGAAAAGAAACAGCACGTGTTGGAGAGGGTGTGGAGAAGAGGAAAACCTTATACACTGTTGGTGGGAATGTAAATTGGTGCAGCTACTATGGAAGACAGTATGGAGATTTCTCAAAAAATTAAGAATAGAACTACAATATGATCCAGCTATCCCACTTCTGGATATGTATCCAAGGAATACAAAAATAACAATTTGAAAAGATATATGCTCCTCTATGTTTATCACAGCATTATTTACAATAGCCAAGATATGGAAACAACCTAAGTGTCCATCAATAGATGAGTGGATAAAGAAGATGTGGTACCTACATATGTCATATACATATAATATGTATACATATATATATATAATGGAGTATTAGCCATAAAAAAAGATGAAATCTTGCCATTTGTGACAATATGGAGAGATTTTGAGGGTACTATGCTAAGTGAAATAAGTCAGACAGAGAAAGACAAATATGGGATGATTTCACTCATATTTGGAATATAAAAAACTAATAACCAAAATAAATGAAGAAAGCAAACCAAACAAAAACAAACATGTAGATATAGAGAACGGAGTAGTGGTTACCAGGGGGAAGGGGTGGGGGGGGAAAGGGAGGGCAAAATGGGTAAAGGGGATCAACTTTACAGTGACAGATAGAAGCTAAACTTTTGGTGGTGAGCACATTGTAGAGTATACAGAAGTAGAAATATAATGTTGTATACATGAAACATGTTACCTCAATAAAAATAAATTTTAAAAAAAGAATTGATTGAACTCATAAGATATGAGAGAACCAGGCAGATGTTATAACTGGTTCAAAAGTCAAGAAGCACAAATCTATATGGAGAAAAGATACTGAATTGCAAATAAGGGCAATTTTTCAACAAGAGGGAGAAAGAAGTCCACTGGAACCCTGTAGGAAGAGACTGAGTTTGCATTTTGACAACATTGAACTTTACCTGAGCCCTGTGCTCCCAGAAAACAACAATGGTTAAGTAGCCCACCTCCCACTCTTTTGCTTTCTGAAATCCCCACACCCTTTTGTGTTCCAGGAAATGACTGACTGCAAAGAACCACTCTTCCCCCAGGACTTAGATATCTAAGATGCACTGTCCACTCTTTCTCACCTCTCTTTTGTTTACCTGTAACAAGGCCAATCACGAACTTTTCCCCTTTGGCCCAGATCCCAACAACAAGGCCAGGCACACAGTCTCCAAGTACCAGTTCTTTGTCACATAAATGATTAACGGAGATTAGCACTGTTTATCCCCTGAAACTAGCTAGACACAAGAGGTAAACATTTCCTGCTCAACTGACTGAGACTTTCCCTGATTACAAAACAATCTCAACTGTAAATCATTCCACCTATAATTTGTCTGCTTCTCTCTATAAAAAAGTCTAAGTAAAACCACCCTGCCGAGGTACTCTGATCCACGGATCTGGGTGATCTCCCTATTGCAGTAGCCTGAATAAAGTCAACCTTCTTAATTGTTTGATTTTGTCTTTGACAATATTCCTCAGTTACCTGCAATTTAAAAAGAGCTGCAAAATAATTCAAAGGCAATGAACAGGGCTAGAATAAGACAGCTGGGAACACTTACTAAAGACAATGCATAGTTTCGCATTGAAGTACAATTTTTTTTTCTATAATCTCCTTCCTTTTAATCAAAAATAATCTCAGCGGAAGATTATTCTTTTTTTTTAATTTATTTATTTATTTTTATTTATGGCTATGTTGCGTCTTCGTTTCTGTGCGAGGGCTTTCTCTAGTTGCGGCAAGCGGGGGCCACTCTTCATCGCGGTGCGCGGGCCTCTCACCATCGCGGCCTCTCTTGTTGCGGAGCACAGGCTCCAGACGCGCAGGCTCAGTAATTGTGGCTCACGGGCCCAGTTGCTCCGTGGCATGTGGGATCTTCCCAGACCAGGGCTCGAACCCGTGTCCCCTGCATTGGCAGGCAGATTCTCAACCACTGTGCCACGAGGGAAGCCCGGAAGATTATTCTTGATCACAAAATAAGGCTGCTCTCAACATTTGGCTTCACTGTTTACACTGGTACAAAAAGAGTGATAATCTGCCATTTAGGTGTTCTTAAGTTTGCTTAAGTTTGCTTTGCTGTAGGTTTTCAAAAAATCTCAAATTTGACTTTTAAAAGCCTCTTGAGGCTAGATAGCTGCACCAAGAACTCACCACCAGTTTTCACCTGTAGTACCCATTGGGTGAATTCCTCTGTTCTTGAAGACCTAAGATTCCTGGGTCTGGCAGAAGGTGGCCTTACTTACCTAGAAGCTGGTAACCCTGTAAGCCAGGTAGCAGCCAGTTTTCCTAGAAGGGTTTCTAAGCATTGGCTCCATAAAGTCAACCTTAGTTCCTTAGAAGTGTCTGACCACATTTGAATGAATGAGCATCATTCTCAAACATAACATTCCAGGCATAGCCTTGGTTGTATAATCAATATTTCCAATTAAGTCTTGGTAAAAAGGAAACAGATTCTTACTAAATCTATGCCAGTAACCATATTGTTATGAAAATATGATCATTACATGTCATGAAATTAAGAATATTCAACAAGAGTTTCCAAATTCTGAAGGGGTCAGGCAAGGAGAAAGGTATCATTTACAAATATTTCATTTCAGTTTACAAAAGCAGAGTCAAAAAAAAAAAAACAGAGTTATAATTACTAAATTATGAGATATAGCTAGCTTAACAGGAGAGAAAAAGGTCTTCCTCAACTATCCAGAAAATAGAACATTACAAAAAATATCAACAATAGTTCAAACAAAAACTGTAATCATCCTTCATGAGTTCATTCAGTCTTATGTAATTAATTCTTGTCTCACTATATCTCGGGCTAGCAGTCTCATGAACCCATGGGCCTCTGGACTACAGTTCTAGAAATCCTGCTCAGTCCACTAGCATGGCCTCAAAGTTGTTTAAGTGGTGCCATCAGAAGCCTGTACCCCAAAGTATATGGCATAGTCCTTTTCCACAGGACACTGAGACATTCCTTTGTTGAAGACAAAGTACTCTGGCCTGCAATAGATCATCAAGCTTTCAGGGAAGCATCAAATAAAACACTGTCTGCAGATGACTTTAAGTGGCTGTAGTTAGCTTACTAGCTTATTACTAATAATTTTCAGAAGTGAAAGGTCTGATAAGAATGCATTACTGGGCTTCCCTGGTGGCGCAGTGGTTAAGAATCCGCCTGCCAAAGCAGGGGACACGGGTTCGAGCCCTGGTCTGGGAAGATCCCACATGCCGCGGAGCAACTAAGACCGCGCGCCACAACTACTGAGCCTGCGCTCTAGAGCCCGGGAGCCACAGCTACTGAGCCCATGTGCCGCAACTATTGAAGCCCAAGCACCTAGAGCTCATGCTCTGCAACAAGAGAAGCCACCGCAATGAGAAGCCCGTGCACAGTAACGAAGAGTAGCCCCTGCTTGCCCCAACTAGAGAAAGCCCACGTGCAGCAACGAAGACCCAATGCAGCCAAAAATAAAAATAGAGTAACTTTATAAAAGAAAAAAAGAATGCATTACTGTACAAGAATTACACAGATGACAAGGAAATTTAATTGTTTTTGTGGCATGCAAAACAAGATAATAAAGTCAATCCAATAAGAAGTTTTAGACAAAATAATTATAAGCATAACGATTAATTCTATTTTCAAAGACAGTGTACATTACATTTAATTTATAAAAATAGACGAATATAATCTTTACAAATAAAAAATATTAAGACACAACATATAATAATCCTGACTTTATACATCATGAATATACAAGCTTACTGTAAGAAAATACCAACAACATATCAAGAATATCAAGTAAAAATTCACTAAGTCTTGGACTTCCCTGGTGGTGCAGTGGTTAAGAATCTGCCTGCCAATGCAGGGGACACGGGTTCAAGCCCTGGTCCAGGAAGATCCCACATGCTGCGGAGCAACTAAGACCGTGCGCCACAACTACTGAGCCTGCACTCTAGAGCCCACGAGCCACAACTACTGAGCCCATGTGCCACAACTACTGAAGCCTGTGCACCTAGAGCCCGTGCTCTGCAACAAAGAGAAGCCACCTCAATGAGAAGTACGTGCACCGCAACAAAGAGTAGCCCCTGCGTGCCGCAACTAGAGAAAGCCCGTGCGCAGCAACGAAGATCTAACACAGACAAAAATAAATAAATAAATTTATTTAAAAAAAAAAAAGATTCACTGAGTCTTAACTCCTAGACATCTGTATATTAATTAAATTATATAGATCGGTTATATGAATCCCCAGCTGAAGCCAAGAAGATGCTAGATTCAAATTAAAGAAGTAAAAATATGACCATGTTAACATTAAAAAAGTAATAATAACTGAGATTATGACCAAAGGCTACAACCACACCACCACGAGATCTGCTGCCCTCTCCTGGAGGTTGATACCCCATGATTCAACTCTGGCTCCAAGGAAAGAGAGGATGCATGCAGAACCTCCAGACTTACTTAGCTTTTTCTTCCTTCCTTCCTATGTTTCTTTTTTCCTATAAAAAAAAATGATTTAGAATTCACATCAAGTTGCAAAAATAGTACAAAGAGCTCTTGTGTACACTTCACCCAGATTCCCCAACTGTAAATATTTCTAAATCATTGAGAATAAGTTGCAGAATTGATGACCCATTAACCCTGAATACTTCAGGGTGTATTTCATAAAAACAAGGGCACTCTCCGGGAATTCCCTGGCGGTCCAGTGGTTAGGACTCGGCGCTTTCACTGCCGGGGCCCGGGTTCAATCTTCAGTCGGGGAACTTCTAAGATCCCACAAGCCATGCAGCGCAGGCAAAAGAAAAAAGAAAAAAACCTAGGACACTCTCCTATATAACCACAGTATAACCATCAAAATGAGACAATTAACGTCAGTCCAATATTACCATCTAATCTATAAGCCCTATTCAGATTTTGCCTCTTGTCCCAATAATGTCTCTTACCAGTACAGGATCCAATCCTGCATTTAGCTGTTATACCTCTTCAGTCTCCTTCAGTTAAGAATAGTTCCTTGGGCTCCTTGTCTTTCTTGAAGAGTACAGGCTATTTATTTGTAAAGTGCCCCTCAATTTGGATTTGTCTAATATTTACTCATAGTTTATGCATTTTTTGCAGGAATACCCCAGAAGTGATGCTGGGTTCTTCTCAGCATATCACAGGAAGTGCACAATGTCAATTTGTCCCTTTACTGGTGATATTAACTGTTATCACTTGTTAAAATGATATCTGCCAAGTTTCTCCACTGTAAAGATAATTGGTAAGTATGCCATACTTACTACTTAATAAGTAACTTATAAGTGTTTTGTGGAGAGATACTTTAGACTATGTAATTATCCCATTTCTCATCATGAATTATTTCTCAACATGATTTACTTATTATGAATTACTTATTCTATGATCTTTTCAAAATTGTGATTTTCTAATTCCATCATTTCTTCTACACTCATTCATTGGCATTCTTTTTTTTTTAATTTATTTATTTATTTTATTTATTTTTGGCTGTGTTGGGTTTTCCTTTCTGTGCGAGGGCTTTCTCTAGTTGCGGCAAGCGGGGGCCACTCTTCATCGCGGTGCGCGGGCCTCTCACTGTCGCGGCCTCTCTTGTTGCGGAGCACAGGCTCCAGACGCGCAGGCTCAGCAGTTGTGGCTCACGGGCCTAGCTGCTCCGCGGCATGTGGGATCTTCCCAGACCAGGGCTCGAACCCGTGTCCCCTGCATTGGCAGGCAGATTCTCAACCACTGCGCCACCAGGGAAGCCCAATTGGCATTCTAATGTAAAGTAGAGCTTTCCCTCTTCTTTTTTTTTCCCATTAATGTTTTCATATTTATTACACGTTGAAATGATATTTTTAGCATCTTGTTCAAATTAATTTCACTTGTTTCTTTTTACTTTAAAATATTATGGCTGCTAGAAAATTTAAGATTATATGTGTGGCTGGTTTATAAAAAATTTACTTTTAATAATTTTCTCCAAAATAACCTCTTAAAAATTAGCATATTTCACAATTAAAGACAATTTTAAAGTTTACATTTTATTTCTATCGGACAGTGCCAGTACAGCTAATGTAGATGCTTCTCTCCCCTGCATCTGTCTTCCCCCATACCTGGCTTTGTCACCTTTGATTTGCTTTCTGCCTTTATCCAATCCCACTTCCATCCCTCAGCCTGAAAACCACCTCCTCCCTCCAAGAAACAGCATTTCTTTCTTCAAGGGGAGTTTTTTCCCTCTTGGTTCCTTCCCATGTTCTGGAGTACCTAGGAGTCTACCCAAATAAGCACAGATGTTCTTCTCTGTTCAGCATCACAGGTTGGAAGGATGGGCTCTAGTCATGCAAATTGGAGTTTTAGGGTCTTTGGGGTCTTGTTCATGTTCCTCATCAGAAAGGGCCTCAGGCTGGCACCGAGTCCAAGCTCGCTCTGCTCGCCGCACGACAGGCCAGTGAATCGGAGACGAGGTGCTGAGGCAAGGAATACAACTTTATTCGGAAGGCCGGCAGACCGAGAAGATGGCAGACTAGGGTCTCCGATAAACCAGCTTATCTGGGTCTGCTTTCCCTCTTCTTTTACTCATTGATTCATTTATATCGGTATGGATTCATGAATCCCTGCTGTATTCAAAGAGTTACAATCTATTACTATGAATATTTATTTTGATGCTCAAGTTGCTTGGACTTAGTATAGACCAACAAAGAAGAAAGCAGTAGTTGGTGATACAGCAGTGACAGGAACTGGGGGAAAGTGACCATTTCATCTGTCAATGCCCTCTGCCAAAGAACACCAGGACTACACATAGAGTTAAACAAGTTGGCTTTACTATTCATTGCAACAAGGGAGAACACACACCATAGGTAACCGTGGGTGTCTCAGTAAGAGTGTATTAGAGAGAACCTGTTATAGGTTTGGGCTTCCATTGAGTGATTTGGGGAGAGCATAAAGAAGCAGGGATTTGTTCAAGATTGAATACTATCAGAAATCAGGGGTATGAGTGGATAAAGAAGTATAAGTCATTCATTTAGCAAGTGGAGGGCATGTTTGGTATTTCGTGGGTTTGCACAGTTGTCTTGTTTTTGTGTGTGCTTAGACAGACGTATGAAATAGCCCTGTTTTGTCTCCTTCTATCATGTTCCTGGGGTAATCATGTCTGAGGTTGGTATTCCTCAGACTGTTTGAGATTGTTTACCTCCAACAGGAGAACAAAATGACCAGTACTGGACATCAGGGCATTATTTCTTTCTCACAATGTAGCTTGCAGAACTTCAAAATCGAGATAAAACTGGGCAGAATCAAACATGGGCAACGTACATTAGGAGAGAAGATTTCAAAACATTTGGAAAAAAGATAGGCCTCCAATCAGCATGTGCAGGCCCTGTGGGTCCTCTAAATTCTCTTGTCTCCATGGTGATGTCCCTTATCTCTTGGTCACCAGGCACTCTGCTGGCCCCTGCTGTTTAAAGTCTGCCACTGGTGAACCTTGGTCTGACTCTTGGCTCTGACAGAGTTTTCACTCACTGGCTTGTCCCACCCCAGCAATTGCATCTGCTGAAGACCCCTCTAAGCCTCACCCAGGGCCTCTCTCTGGCCTTGGCAGTCAACCCCACAGGCTCCACTGCAGGGCTGCTTCGTCCATCCCTGACTCCACGTCAACTCTGTGGGCTCTCGTGCAGCCTTCATCCACCTTCCACGCAGGGCACAGAGGAATTTCTGGTGCCCTTCCACATCTCCTGGGCACAGAGGGTGATGCAGGAGCGCTACCTCAGGCCCTCTCTCTGCCTAAGCATTCTGTACTCCAACAGTTTCCACGTGTCCTTTTGGGCCACAAGGAATGGCAGTCCCTTTCCAGGGTCCCAGAAGAGTGGTGGGACATAAGCCCCCTCAGCTTCTGTCTTGTCTCTCAACCTACCTAGCACCCTCCCAGTACACACACACACACACACTCAGATTTCAGCACAGAGAGTCAGAGTGTGTGTGTGTGTGTGTGTGTGTGTGTGTGTGTGTGTGTGTGTGTACTGGGAGAGGGCTTCTCTCCCTCTTTCTCTTCTCTCCTTTGTCCTGTATTCCATCAGGCCAGACAGACAGGATTTAGTCCCCATCTACTGCAGCAGACATTTTCCGTAAGTCACATTCTTCTGGGAGTAGCATTTGCCCTCCCCTGTGTCTGTAATAGCAGAAGGGCTACAGAGGGAACTGATTTATGGGGCTGCAGGGAGACAGATATATGTGTGTTGGGAGGAAACAGTGAGGACTGAAAATTTCATAAGGACTGTTAATGTTTTTGGACATTTCTCCATTACACATAATTGTCTTGAAATATTTGAAAGGCATGATGCTGAAGACAGAAATAACTTATTCTTTATTCTCTATTAGGCAAAAATTACACCAGTGGTGTAAGTTACAAGAATGTAAATTTGGATTTAAAAAAAAACTTTTAAGTAACCAGATATTTTGTTCAAAGATAAAATAGGATAATCTAAGAAGTAATGGGCAGTGTCACTGGAAGCATTAATATTAAACCACATGAGGTTAGATGACCTTTGATCAAAGATTCATAGGGAAAAACTACATTGGCTGAAAGATTGTAATAGATGACCTCAAAATTACCGAAATATACAGATTCTCATTTTTTTTTCAGAATGAGATTTTTATCATACATTTTCTGACATCATTAGCACCCAGACTGCAGACTGATATGTCTCTGAGCTGGCCATCTGTGATGAGAAAACAGTCATTTTGAGTTGCTGCCTAGGCATTTTACAGTATGACAACCCTGCTTACACCCAGAGTCTGGACATTTAGATAAGGACCCAAGTTTAGGATTCCCACCATGCTTTTCCCCAGGCACCTTTAAGAATGACCACTCGGGGACTTCCCTGGTGGTCCAGTGGTTAAGAATCCGCCTTCCAATGCAGGGGACGCAGGTTCAATCCCTGGTTGGGGAACTAAGATCCCACATGCTGCGGGGCAACTAAGCCGGCACACCGCAACTACTGAGCCCAGGCGCCACAACTAGAGAGAAGCCTGCGTGCCGCAACAAAGAACCCCCGTGCTGCAAGGAAAGATCCTGCATGTCGTAACTAAGACCCAACGCAGCCAAAATAAATAAATAATTTTTTTTTTTAAAAAAAGACCACTCTGAGTTGAGCCTGTGGACCCGCTTTCAAAATTAGTGACTTCTGCCCCAACCATCTCATGAGTAATAGGTGCTTGCTACCTTGCTCTTATCTCCTGCTCACTTGTGACCTCGGAGGAAGGACTGCCCTTCCCCAGCTCACTGCACCCTTGTTCTGGGATTTGTAAGTAATAAACCTTGCAGCTTTACTTCCTTTATGTGACTGCATTGAAACCAAGCCTTCAATCAAAATGGCCCCAGGGGTTTTCACTTCCCTAAAGTGGGAGCTCAGACGCAAAGGGAGCAGCTACCTGCTGACCAGTGTGGGTGGTTTGTGCCTCCTTATTCAGCAGGTCATAATCTACATATTCTTAACATACCAGCTCTGGGTTTTCCAACACACCATCCACTACTCACCCAATCTCAGAATCTAAAATGCAGCCAAGGACTTGGGGCCAGAGGTGGCGAGGAAAAGTCACATGCAAGGAATTGAGACACCAAAGCTGTTTCACATATTGGTATGGAGTCTGAATTTACATTAATCATATGATGCAGGATTCTTAAAAATTCACACACACGCACACACACACACACACACACACACACACACACACACACACACACACACACACAAATGGCTTAGACCTGGTAAAACCTTCAAGGCCATGACAGAGGCAAATGAAAATTTTCTCTGTAGGGAAGCTTCACAACCCAAGGCACATGAAACACCCACTGAAATAATCTAATGAAGATGAGTTTACAATCAAGAATTACAAATCACATGAGGAAACAAACCACAGTGAGACAAAGTTAGCAAAACTCTTAGCATACCAAGAACTAGTTGTAATAAAACAATCTGAAATTGTAAAATAAATATGTTCTGTCAAAAGAAAATTCAGAGAACTTTACTTGATGTGAATATTTCATTGAGCAAGAAACTAACTGAGAACACAGAGACTTCCAACCAAAAGTGGTTAGGAAGCTTGGCCCTAAGCAGTTACAGCTCAGTTTATAAAGCATGAATAGTACATTGTTTTCTATTGTGATTGGTTACTAGAAACTTACATTCTTTGTCACTGCATAAGCTTGCAGTGTTTGTAGCTGATTAGCTAGGAAACTGTAAGGTCACATTGACATGAAGAAAGCTTATGTTTCATTTAATGTCAAAGTAGGCATCTCAGAGAAATCATAACAGTTTTAAACTTTGATTACATGACTATGAGTGTTTGGTCTAGGGGTATATTCAAACTGTGGCCTCTGCTTTGGTTTTTCTTTAACAGTTCCAAATAATGAAAGATTAAAAAGGATTGAAAAACAAAATGAAAGAACAGAGCAGTAGAAAGACACAAAAGAAAGGAAGAAAGAAAAAAGAAAGAAGAAATTGATTTTTTAAAGAACCAAATAGAACTTTCAGAAATGAAAACCATAATCATCGAAATTGAAAACTCAGTAGACAAATTAGATGGTAGTTTAACACAGCTGAGAAGAGAATTTGTTACCCAGAAGCTAGCTCTGAGGAAATCAGGAGGGACACATGTATAGAGGTGGAAAATAGGAAAGAGGTGTGGTAGGCAGAATAATGGTCCCCCCAAGATGTCCACATCCTAATCTCTAAAACTTATAAATATGTTAGGTTACATGGAAAGGGGGGAATTAAGGTTGCAGATGGAATTAGGTTGTTAATCAACTGGCCTTGAGATGAGATTAGCCTGGATTATCCAGGTGGACCCAATATAATAACAAGGATTCTTATAAGTGGAAGAGCATTAGAATGAGAGAAGTGGCCCAATGTTGGTGGCTCTAAAGACAGAGAAATGGGACCCTGAACTAAGAATGCAGGTAGCCTCTAAAACCTGGAAAAGACAAGGAAATGCATTTGCTCCTGGAGCCTCCAGAAAGAATTCAGCCATGCCAAAACACTGATTTTAGCCCCGAGAGACTAATTTCAGACTTCTGGCCTACAGAACTGTAAAATAATAAATATGGGGTTTTTTCAGCCAGTAAGTTTGTGATTTGTTACAAAAGCAATAGGAAACTAATACAAGAGGTTAAGAGGCATGTTGAGATAGAAGGAATGATCCAATATGTGTCTAATTAGAGAAATAATAGAAAAAATACAATGTTTTTTAATAACTGAGAAATTTCCAGAATTAAGGAGATGAATTTTCACACTGAGAGATCACACCAAGATCTGAATATAGTAAATATCAGCTAATCCACAACCATACACATTGTAGTGAAACAGCTGAGAGAGAAAGTCTTAAAAGCAAACTGAACCTCAAGCTCACAGAATGATTCAAGGATTTGCCTGGAGAGCACTGTCACTTTGGGAAAGGATAAGGTTTGATGTCCTTGGCACAGAGATCATCAACCATCTTTCTCATTCCAGGTTGTTACTCCTGTAATGAATTTCCACCAGTAGAAAATTAGAATCTCTATTAGTCAGAACAAGGGGGAAGGCAACACCTCAAAAGCTCAAACTAGAAAGCTGATATAAGGTTGAGTGGCAAAATAGGGAGAAGGAAGGTTGGGGCAGTTAAGGTGAAATAGATGTGTTCTCTTTGGGGCTCCAGGAATGTAATCCTATCTGATGGCTATCGCTACCCCAGGGCTCAGTTTGCATATAGATTTGGGCATGCTTTGCATGGAGACAGAAACATTAGCAAGGAGGCTGGAGCCCTAACTCAGCTTACCACGTTAGCTTCCATCATTTGCCTTACCTCCAACCCATTCTCCCTGGCCTTGGTGGGAAACGCCCAGCATCTGGATCACGGTGATCCTCTTCCCCTATTCTCCATCTCATCCCTGGGGGTGTAGGGTACAGCAGCATCAGACAAACCCAAGCTCAAATCAAGTCCAGTTTCTGCCTCTTATTATCTATTTGACCTCAAAAATTTACTTCCTCTTATTGCACCTCAGTTAACTCATTTATTATATGAGGATAAAAATAGTTTCTACCTGATAGAGGCTTGGGGGGGATTAAATGAGGTAATCCATTTAAGGGGCTTAGATTATACCTGGCACATTGTCAATGTTCAATAAATATTAGGTATCATTAATATCACAGGCTACCCTCAAGCTCCTGCCCTGGGACCCCTCTCATATAGAGAACACAAGAGTTCTCTCCCAATTCTCACACATTCTGTGTTGACTTCAGGAAGGAGCCGTACTTGCATAATCGATTGCTCAGGGTTTGGCCAGCACGGGGTGTATACCACTGCCCTGGATTCAGTGTTTGGCAGGAAGGCCTTCCGTCCAGTCACCAACTTCAGCATCCCCACCCTAGTTAACATCTCCTTCACTATGTCTGCCATCCTAGATGTGGTGAGTATTGACCCCTCTAGCCCTCCTTAGTATCCTTAATCTTTTCCCAGCCCCTGGCAAGGCAGCCCCCAAAGCCCTTAACCACATTGCAGCCTCCTCCATCATTCCTCTATGGCATTTGCCTCATGGGGATCTCAAAGAAGCTCTGTCCAGTTAAGCAGGATGAGGTATTACAGCACAAGGAAGATAATTTCTTTTCTTCTCACCCAGTGATTCTCTCCCCTGACTGGACACCAGTGTCCAGGCTCCAGTTCCAGAGGTTCTGACTGGATAGAACCCAAGCATCAGGATTTTTTAAGCTCCTCAAGTGATTCTAAGATAGAGCCAGGGTTGAGAAGCACTATTCTAATCCAATCCTGCCGTGAACTCTCCCGCCCATGGCCTAACACTTCTGTCTTGATCAAGATTTTGTCCTTGACCTATAATGTTGGACTTGATCACAGCACAACTTCTATATACCTTGGGGGCTGATAAACAAAAATGGGTAGTGGGTGGGATGGACAGTCTTTGTACCAGCAACATTCTGGAAACAGGAAATTCTTTCAGCAGGATGAACAGCTACAGCTCTTGTCATTTCTGTGGCTGGAAACACTGTGTATTCTCTGCCTTCATTTACAGTCAGAATGGATTTTAAACAAAGATATAATGATTATGACCCTTTATGTACCCAAGAACATTAACTTTGAAATGCATGAGGGAAAAATTTAAAAATCCACAATCATGGTGAAAGGCATCAATAAACCGCTTTCAGAAATCAAGTAAAAAAGAATAAACATATAGTGATTTTTAAGAAATTTGATTTAATAAACATATCAAACTTTGTACCAATGAACATGCATTGGTATTTTCTGACACAAATGGAATATTCCCCCAAACTGACCATACTTTTGGCCACAAAGAAGGAAAGGAAGGAAAGCAAAAATTATCTAGATCACAATCTCTTACTATAATACAAGAAAATAGAAACTACAAAAGATAGCCCCCGCCCCCCAAAACCTTATTTCTTAGAAATTTAAAATTAAACTTCTAAATATGTTGGACTAAAGAGAAAATAAAACAACTAAGTAGAAATTAGAATGAAGAGCACTACATACAAAGGTCTATGAAATGTAGCCAAAGTATCAATATAACTCAGTGGAAAATTTCTATCTTAGGTTCTTTAATTAGAAAATGAAGGGAAAAATGAAAGTAAATGAATTCAGTTTCCAACTTGAAAAGCCTGGTTGAAAGGAAGGAGAGTGGAGAGGAAGAATAGTCATGATCACCTAAACTTGCTCTCAGAGTGTGGTTCCCAGATGGGCAGCACTGGCTGATTGCACCACCTGGAAACTTAGAAATTCACTTGATCTTGGGCCCCTCCTAGCGTGACTAACAATCCCAGTGTGCCCAAGACTGCGGAATTCTCAGAACATGGAGCTTCGCTAAATCCAAGAAAGTCTCGGGCAAAGCAGGATGAGTTAGTCACCCTACCTAGTGAATCAGAATCTGCATTTCAACACAATGCCCAGGTGTTTTGTATGCACAGTGAGATTTGAGAAGTGCTGATCTAGTACAAATTTTTATTTAATGTGCATAGAGCCCTCTGTTCTGGCTGTGGTTCCACAAACTGCAGCTGCTGACGTTGTAAACGCCCTGAGACTAGACAAGCCCCCCAGCCCACGGAATTGGATAATCCTTGAAAACAGTTTCCAGAGAAGGTTGCCAGCTTTGGAAAGGAGAGCTTGGAAAGGTCATCCCAGAGACAAGAAAGGGTGGTGCGTGGCACCTGCCAAGGAGAGGACGACCACTAAGTCTCTTGGCTTCACCCAAGGGCTTGTTCAAGGTGTCCTTTCAGTAGAGACTGGTGAAAGGGGCCTGGAAGACAGTTGAAACTACGCTAGAGACTAATACATAACACCTATAAACAGCATTACAGTCCACAAAATCCTTTCACATGCCTCATTTTATTAAATCTCACTACTACCCTTATTTCACACTAAGGAAATTCTAGCTCAGAGTTGATCTTTCAACTCTGAATTGCATTCCTTCTGCAGAAATTAGAGGATTTCTCTGATTACCGGTAATTTCCCACAGAAGTGGGAAAGCAGAGGGATCAAAGTTTATGAAGAAATGGACATAAGGAACTTCAAGTCTACCTCTTACAGCATGGATGTGGATAAGACCCCAAAAGGCCTCCAGGCATATATAAATAATGAAGGTCACATCAGGTATAAGAAACCCACAAAGGTGGTGAGCATCTGTAGCCTGGACATCTTCTACTTCCCCTTTGACCAGCAGAACTGCACCCTCACCTTCAGCTCATTTCTCTGCACAGGTGAGTTGCAGTAGAGTCTCAGGGGTGGGGGTGAATGAGAGCAACCAATAAAGCAACAGAAAATAAAATATAAAGAAATTATGAGGGGCTTCCCTGGTGGTGCAGTGGTTGAGAATCCTCCTGCCAATGCAGGGGACACAGTTTCAAGCCCTGGTCCGGGAAGATCCCACATGCCGCGGCACAACTAAGCCCGTGTGCCACAACTACTGAGCCTGCACTCTAGAGCCCGCGCGCCACAACTACTGAAGCCCGCGCACCTAGAGCCCATGCTCTGCAACAAGAGAAGCCACTGCAATGAGAAGCCTGCACACTGCAAGGAAGAGTAGCCCCTGCTCCCTGCAACTAGAGAAAGCCCACACACAGCAATGAAGACCCAATGCAGCCAAAAATAAATAAATAAATTTATTTTTTAAAAAAAGAAATTATTAGTATATGGTGAGCAACAGCAGCAAAATTTTGGGCTCTTTGGATGCTTAAATATTTTCCGTAAAGGCAGAACCCAAGTCTACCTTGTGCGTTTCCATCGTTAGCGCCTAGAAAATTTCCTGACATATGGTAGGCACTCAAAAATATTTGTTGAATGAAAGGACGGAAGAAGAGAGTGCAGTTGATTCAACAGGAGATTTTATCCTTGGAAAATTATTTGGATCTTCCTTTCAGTGGAGAACATGTTGCTGGGCATGGAAAAAGAAGTACGGGAAATAGCAGACACATCCCAGGACATGGTTCAGACCCATGGAGAATGGGAGCTCCTGGGCATCAACAAGGCCACCCCAAAGATGTCCGTGGGCACCAACCTATATGATCAGATCATCTTCTATGTGAGCTCAGAGGCCCTTGCTTTTTCCTTCCTTCCTTGCTTGTAGAGTTGCCTACAATCTCCACCAAATGGTATCTCCCAAGTTTCAGGGTTTCTCAGTCTTCCCACTTCTGCCAGAGGCCAGAACCCTCTCTTCTTTCTTGTCACATTGGATTGTCATCAAAGCTTTATCACAGGCAGAGGGGTGCACAGATGATATTTTGAAACTATCAGTCCTGGATAGTTAACTTTTTACCCCAAAACATGACAAAGAGCCAGAGTTCTCTGCAAAATGATTTATGGGGACAAGTTAAGCAGGCAGAGGAGGTAGGACTGCTATGCAGAAGACATAAATGGGAGCCTAGAACCACGTGGGAGGGCTGAGGGAAGCAACAGAATGCAGGAACAAGAGGAATTCCTGTCTGAGAAGTTTTAATTCTCTTAGGCATTTTTAAAGATGTACTTCTTACTTGTAGATCCTTCTATTCATCTTTTTCATTATCTTGTACTAATTTCATCTTAATACTCTCCTAATTTATTTTGTTTCATTTTATTCTTTTATTTTCTTTTTTTAAAATTTTTTTAGATTAATTTGTTTATTTATTTATTTTTGGCTGCGTTGGGTCTTCATTGCTGTGTCTGGGCTTTCTCTAGTGCGGGGAGTGGGGGCTACTCTTCGTTGCGGTGCGCAGGCTTCTCATTGCGGTGGCTTCTCTTGTTGCAGAGCATGGGCTCTAGGTGCACGGGCTTCAGTAGTTGTGGCATGCAGGCTCTAGAGTGCAGGCTCAGTAGTCGTGGCGCAGGGGCTTAGCTGTTCCGCGGCATGTGGGATCTTCCCAGACCAGGGATCGAACCTGTGTCCCCTGCATTGGCAGGCGGATTCTTAACCACTGCGCCACCAGGGAAGCCCTACTCTTTTATTTTCTAAGTTGAATTCTCAATTAAAATATTCTTAGTCTTTCTATAAATTTTACTCTGACACAGTTTGAGCTGCATTCTATAGGTTTTAGAATGAAGCGTTCTCCTCTTTATTACTTCCTAGACAGTTCATAATTTCAGTTTTTATTTCCTCCTTGATCTAAAAACTATTTAGGAGAGTGTTTCTTTCTTTTTTTTTTTTAATATTTATTTACTTTGGCTGCGCCGGGTCTTCACAGTGGAATGCAGGATCTTCATTGTGGAAAGTGGGATCTTTAGTTGTGGCATAAGGACTTCCTAGTTGTGGCATGCATTTGGGATCTGGCTCCCGACCAGGGATCGAACCTGTGCCCCCTGCATTGGGAGCATGGAATCTAACCCACTGGACCACCAGGGAAGTCCCAGGAGAATGTTTCTTATATCCATGGATAAGTGGGTTTTGTTATTGTTACGTTTTCATTGTTAATTTCCAGTTTCTTGGATTATCATCAGAGAGCATGGTCTTTAAATCAGAAACTTTTTGAATTTATAGTTTCTTTCTGGCCGGATTCATGATTGATTTTGCAACTGTTTCAGGACCCGACACAGCCAAATAAATAATTCTTTTCTTTAAAGAAAGTATATATTCCCTAGTTATATGTACATCTATAAATAGAGCTTACTGATTGGATTATTCAAATCCTCTGTGTGTGTTAGAAGTATTTTATTCAAGTTCTCTGAGTACTTGTAGTTTTTCTTTTATATACTTAACTGCTACCTCATATGATGCATAAAAGTGTATGGTTATTCCATCTTCTTCATGAATTGTACCTGATTTTATCCATAAATAACATCTGTTCAATGTGTTCTGAACTTCATTTCCATTTGTATGACAATAATCTTGCCACTCTTGCTTTGGCCTGGTATCTTTGCATATTTATTTTACTAATTCTTGGTTAATTTTGGAAAGGTATTTCATATATAAGGTACAAATATTAAAAGGTACAATACAGTGAAACATGTCTCCCTGCTATCTTTGTTTCCAGCCACCTAGTTCCCTATTTTCTTGTACATCTTTGAGGGTACTTATTTCCCATCTTTCCTTGTCACTTTGTTTTCGGTGCATTTTATGTAAACAACATAAAGCTGCATTTTATTTAATTCAATATTGTCTTTTGATAGATGAATTCAGCCTTATTTACATTTAGAGAAAATACAGTTGGTTTTATTCCTTCCATACATTTTATGTTTATGATTTATATTCCTTGGTGTTGTTTTCTCTATTTTCCATTCCCTTAATTTTGCTGGCTTGGTCTAATTTCTATTAATTTTTTTTCCTCCTATAAATTTGAAGTCCTGTAATGCTTTTTAATTATGTTCATGCTGATCTTCCTAACAGTTATAATTAGACCAATATATTTCCATTAATTTCCAAAACGAAATTATTATGCTGATCCCCCACCAAGATGGGTTTTTTTAATTCTTTTTTAAAAAATATTTTATTTATCTATTTTTTGGCTGCGTTGGGTCTTAGTTGCGGCACGCGGGGTCTTCGCTGAGGCTTGCGGGATCTTTCGTCGCGGCTCGGGCTCTTCCTTGTGGCATGCCGCCTTCTCTCTCGTTGTGGCGCGTGGGCTTAGGCACCCCACGGCATGTGGGATCCTAGTTCCCCGACTAGCGATTGAACCCGCGTCCCCTGCATTGGAAAGCAGATTCTTTGCCACTGTACCACCAGGGAAGTCCCCACCAAGATGTTTTATTTTAAGCAACACTCCTCTCCATCTAATCTTTTTCTGTTCTGGAGTTTCTCCTATTCACAGGTTAGCACACCTGTCCTCCAAACTCTTTTTCTTCATTCCCTTGTTTCTTTGTAGTTTGGCTTTGTGTTATAACCAATCTTCTAGACAACTAATTCAGTTCTCAGTAGTGACCATTTCTACTCTTAGTTTATCTATTGAATGTTTTAATTAAAAACACTTTTCTTCGGGCTTCCTTGGTGGCGCAGTGATTAAGAATCCTCCTGCCAATGCAGGGGACATGGGTTTGAGCCCTGGTCCAGGAAGATCCAACATGCCGCAGAGCAACTAAGCCCGTGCGCCACAACTACTGAGCCTGCGTGCCACAACTCCTGAAGCCCGTGCACCTAGACCCCGTGTTCTGCAATAAGAGAAGCCACAGCAACGAGAAGCCCGCGCACCACAACGAAGAGTAGCCCCCTCTAGCCACAACTAGAGAAAGCCCTCGCACAGCAATGAAGACCCAACACAGCCAAAAATAAATAAATAAATTTTAAAAAAAACACTTTACTTACTTTCATAAAGTCTTCTAAATGTTCTGATCGCATACCCTAAACATTACCTTCTCTTTTTTTATCTTTTCTACCTCAGTAGGAGCCTCGGTCCTGAAGATCCATCTTGGTCATTGAGATGGTTAATTTTATGTGTCAACTTGCCTAGGCTATGGAACCCAGTTGTCTGATCAAATAATAGTCTGGATGCTGTTGTGAAGGTATTTTTATATGTGATTAACATTTACAATCAATAGACTTTAAATAAAGCAAATTACCCTCCATAATGTGGGTGGGCCTCATCCAATCAATTTAAGACCTTAAGAGCAAAGACTGACATTTCTGATGAAGGAATTCTGCCTCAAGAGTGCAACATATTTGTCAATTATACCTCAAGAAAGCAGAATTTTTTTTTAAGAGTACAACGTAGAAACCCTGATTGAGTTTCCAGTCTCCTGGCCTGCCCTGCAGATTTCAAACTCAAGACTTCGACATCAACTCCTTCCCGAATTTTCAACCTCTCAGGCTGTCCTACAGATTTCGCCCCTAGAATCACAAGAGCCAATTTCTTGGGAATTCCCTGGTGGTCCAGTGGTTAGGACTCCACACTTCCACGGCAGGGCGCATGGGTTCAATCCCTGGTCGGGGAACTAAGATCCCGCATACCACACAGTGTGGCCAAAAAAAAAAAAAAAGAACGAAAGAGCCAATTTCTTAAAATCTCAAAATCTCTCTCTGTATATATTTTTTCCTCAGGATATAAATATTCTGTTTCTCTATAATCTGTGACTAATAGAGTCATTCTTCCTGAGACTGAATCCCTTAAGTAAATTGTCAATTTTCTTTGCCTATTTATGATTTTGTGTTCCCTCAGCACCTATATAGGTCACATTGTAAGAGTCTTTTGAGCAAGAGCAAACCACCTTAACTGTGGAAGGCCTGGAATAGACCGTTCTTAGGAACCAGTGACGAAAACAGTTTTATTCTGCTGAAGCACATGGAGGGTGCTTCTTAATTCCCAGGTCAATCTAGGACCAAGTAGCAATCCTTTTCCATCTTCAGGGACTGGAAATAATTAAACACATTAGTGTAGCTACCTGTCTCTCTGCCTGTCTCTCTGTCTGTCTGTCTGTCTGTCTCTCTCTCTCTCTCTCTCTCACACACACACACACACACACACACACACGAATCAGGCAGGTCTGCCAACGACCATAGCAGCAAGCAGTTAGAGGCAGCTCTTCCCCAAGCTTCTACCTCTGGGATCCCCTCAGAGAACTGTGAAGTTCTGATCTTCACAATCAACCAAAGACTGGCAAGCTTTCTCCTTGCTACTGGTCCATAGCACTCAACTGGGACCCAGAGAGGGGAAACAAAGGCACACATCTGACCATCTCCCTTCTTGCCACTGTCTCACCTATTTTGACCCTCTTATTTTCCCTACAATCCCCTAGGATCTCAGGGGTTAGGTTTTTCCCTATGTCATATCATCATTCTTTCTAACTCTAGTTTCTTGACTAAATGGCAGCGTTATCTTCTCTAGACTATGAGGAAAACTCCTGATCTGACCAACTAGGCTTAGTCCTTGATATGCTAAAGAGGGATATAAAAATATATAGAAATTCCTTTCACTCTCAAACTGCCTATTATCTTGCTATATAATCACTTTTGAATGTGAGCCATTAAATGTTGCTTCATTCAAAACTTTTTTTTCACAAACTGCAAACATATATAGAAAGGGAGAAAAGGAATCTACAAAGTAAAAGAGATTTAAGATGCATAACTTTAATTGTGATAAAATACCAAACAAACCTAAACTGATTTTAATAATTTGAAAAAACTTCCCATAGACCCAGATAGCTTCACTGGTGAATTTTGTCAAATATATAAAGAATAATTAATATCAATTCTACACAATCTCTTCCGGAAATTAAAAGCAGAGGGAATATTTCATAACTATTCTATGAGGCCAGTGTTATTACCCAGATACTAAAATCAGACAAAGACAGGGAATTCCCTAGTCATCCAGTGGTTAGGACTCCGTGCTTCCACTGCTGGGGGCTCAGTTTCAATCCCTGGTGCGGGAACTAAGATCCCACAAGCCGCACGGCGCAGCCAGAAAAAAAAAAAAAAAAGAAATGAAATGAAATAAAATAAAATCAGACAAAGACATTATAAAAAAGAAAACTACAGACCAATATCCCTTATGAATCTAAAAGCAAAAATTCTCAAACTACTAACGTACTAACAAATTGAGTCCAGCAACATATCAAGAGGATTATACACCATAAACAAGTGGGATTTATCCCAAGAATACAAGGTTGATTTAACATTTAAAGTACATTAATGTAGGTCTTCCCTGGTGGTACAGTGGTTAAGAATCCTCCTGCCAATGCAGGGGACACGGGTTCCAGCCCTGGTCCGGAAAGATCCCACATGCCGCAGAGCAACAAAGCCCATGCACCACAACTACTGAGCCTGCGCTCTAGAGCCCGTGAGCCACAACTACCGAAGCCTGCGTGCCTAGAGCCTGTGCTCCGCAACAAGAGAAGACACCGCAATGAGAAGCCCGCGCACCGCAACGAAGAGCAGCCCCTGCTCTCTGCAACTAGAGAAAGCCCGTGCACAGCAACGGAGACCCAGTGCAGCCAAAAATAAACAAATAAAAATAAATAAATAAATTTATTTAAAAAGAAGAACAAAGGTCAAAACCCACATGATCATTTCAACAGATGCAGACAAAGCATTTGACAAAAATCCAACACCTTTCATTACAAAAAATATCAACAAACTAAAAATAGAAAGGAAATTCCTCAATCAATAGATAAAGGGCATCTATGAAAAACCTGCAGCTTTCACCATACTAAATAGCAAAACACTGAATCTTTCCCCCCTAAAATTGGGAACAAGATAAGGATGCCCATTCTTTCCACTTCTAGTCAACATTGTACTGAATGTTAGCCAGGACAATTGGCAAGAAAAATAAATAAAAGGCATCCAGATTGGAAAGGAAGAAGTAAAACTATATTTGCAGATGACAGGATCTTATAAATAGAAAATCTGAAGGAATCCACTAAAACATCTATTAGAACTAATAAATAAGTTCAACAGGATTATAAGATGCGAGATCAGTATACAAAAAGCATTCTATTCATATACATTAGCAATAAACAGCCTGAAAATAAAATTAAGAATTATAAAAAATAAGACATTTAGGTAAACTTAACAAAAGAAGTACAAGATTTGTATCTTGAAAACTATAAAACATTGCTAAAAAAAATTAAAGAGGATCTAAATAAATGAAAAGATATACCATGTTCAAGATTTGGAAAAACTTAACATTGTGAAGATGGCGATACTTCCCAGATTGACCTACAGATTCAACATAATCCCTATCAAAATCCTGCATTTTTTTCAGAAATTGAGAAGCTTATTCTAAAATTCATATGGAAATGCAAGAGACTCAAAATAGCCAAAATAATCATGGAAGAGAAGAACCCAGTTGGTAGACTTACACTTTCTGATTTCAAAACTTACTACAGACTACAATAATCAAGATAGTGTTGTACTAACACAAGGATAAACATATAGATCAATGAAATAGAATTGGGAGTTCATAAATAAACCCTAACATTTATGATCAATTAATTTTTTTTTTTGTAGTAAAACAGGAAAAATGTGTTAATGGTAGTGCAGGTTCACCAAAACTCCTTTATAGATTGTAACAGCATTGTAAAAAAACAAAACAAAACAAAACAAAAAACGCTTAAAAGCAGCTTCTTCATCTTCCACAAATGATTTGAATGGAAAAAAATGAGCTGTGAAGGCACACAGATCTGGACTGAAGTCACAGGTTCACCACTCACTAACTTTGTGACCTTGGAGGGTTGTTCTGGTCTCATTGACCCTGGAGATGTCAAATATATGATCAATTAATTTTTACAAATGGACCAAGGCAATTCAATAGGGAAAATAATCTTTTTTTTTCAGCAATTGGTGATGGGATAACTAGATATCAACATGCAAAAGAATGAGTTTGGATCCCTATTTCACACCATACACAAAAATTAACTCAAATCAGATCTCTAGACCTAGATACAAGAGCTAAAACTCTTAGAAGAAAACTAGGAGTAAATCTTCATGATCTTAGGTTGGGCAATGATTTCTTATACACAACACCAAAAGCACAAATGATAAAAAAGACAGATAAATTGACTTCCTCAAAATTTAAAACTTTTGTACTTTAAAAGAATCATCAAGAAGCGGGGGGAAAAAGAGCCCACAGACTGGAAGAAAATATTTGAGGGTCGTACATCTGATAAGGGACTTGTATCCAGAAAACATAAAGAACTCTTGTGTTTTTTTTTTTTCTTAACCATATTTGCTTAATTATTTATTTATTTATTTTTATTTTATGGCTGTGTTGGGTCTTCGTTTCTGTGCGAGGGCTTTCTCTAGTTGCGGCAAGTGGGGGCCACTCTTCATCGCGGTGCGCGGGCCTCTCACTATCGTGGCCTCTCTTGCGGAGCACACGCTCCAGACGCGCAGGCTCAGTAATTGTGGTTCACGGGCCTAGTTGCTCTGCGGCATGTGGGATCTTCCCAGACCAGGGCTCGAACCCATGTCCCGTGCATTGGCAGGCAGATTCTCAACCACTGTACCACCAGGGAAGCCCATAAATAACTCTTATAACCCAACAACAAATAGACAAATAACCAATTTAAAAAGGAGCAAATAATGAATAGCAGAGGGAACTCTGCTCAATACTCTATAATAACCTAAATGGGAAAAGAATTTGAAAAACAGTAGGTACATGTATATGTATAACTGAATCACTTTGCTGTACACCTGAAATTAACACATTGTTAATCAACTCTACTCCAGTATAAAATAAAATTTTTTTAAAATAAAAAATAGGACTTCCCTGGTGGTGCAGTGGTTGAGAGTCCACCTGCCAATGCAGGGGACACGGGTTCGATCCCTGGTCCGGGAGGATCCCACTTGCCATGGAGCAGCTGGGCCCAGGTGCCACAACTACTGAGCCTGCGCTCTAGAGCCCGTGCGCCGCAACTACTGAGCCCACGTGCTGCAACTACTGAAGCCTGCGCGCCTAGAGCCTGTGCTCTACAACAAAAGAAGCCACCTCAGTGAGAAGCCCACGCGCCGCAACGAAGAGTAGGCCCTGCTTGCCACAACTAGAGAAAGCCCGCGCGCAGCAACGAAGACCCAACACAGCCAAAAAAATAAAATAAAATAAAATATAGAAAGGAGCAAAGAATTTGAATAGATGTTTCACCAAAGAAGACATACAAGTGACCAATAAGCACATGAAAAGATGTTCAACATCTTAGTCATTAGGAGAATGCAAATCAAAACCACAATGCGAAGCCACTTCACACTCATGAGAATGGCTCTGATCAAAAAGACAGATAATAACAAGTGTTGGTGAGGACATGAAGAAATTGGAGTCCTCATGTGTTGCTGATTGGAAAGCAAAATGGTGTAGCCTTTTTGGAAAATAGTTTGAAAGTTCCTAAATATGTTAAACATAGAGTCACCATATGACCCAACAATTCTACTCCAAGGTAGGTATCTGCCCAAGATAAATGAAAACACATACCCCCACAAAACTTTTACACAAATGTTGATAGCAGCATTATTCATAACAGCCAAGAAATGGGGAAAAAACAAATGTCCATCCACTGATAATGGATAAACAAAATGTGGTATATCCATATGATGGACAATTGTTCAGCTGTATAAAAGAATGAAGTACTGACACATGCCACAACATAGATGAACCTTGACAATATTCTGTAAGTGAAAGACATAAAAGGCCACATTGTGTCATAATTTATATGAAATGTCCAGAATAGGCACATTCATAGAGATAAAAAGTAGACTAGTATCTGCCGAGAGTTGGTGGGGGAGGAGATAGCGGTGGGTTGGGAGGAATGGGAAGTGACTGCTAATGGATACAAGTTTTCTTTATGGGATGATGAAAATGTATTAAGATTAGATTACGATGATAGAGGCACATCTCTGTAAATATACTAAAAACACTGAATTGCACACTTTAAATGAGTGAACTCTATGGTATGTAAATTATATCTCAATAAAGCTGCTAAATAAAACTAAACTGAGTGACATTCTACAAAATAACTGACCAGTACTTATCAAAAGTGTCAAAGTCATGAAAAGCAAGGAAAGACTGAGGAATCACCACAGATGTGAGGCGACTAAGAAGAAGTGAAAACTAAATGCAATGGGGGATCTTGATCTAATCCTGGAGCAGAAAATGATATTGAAAGGGGAAACTGTTGAAATTCTAGTAAGTCTATAGCTTACTTAGTAACATTGTACCAGTATTAATTTTCCGGATTTCATGTACTATTATATTATGGTTATATAAATTGTTAACATTAGGGGAATAACATTAGGAAGCTCTCTGTACTATTTTGCAACTTTTCTGTAAATCTAAAATTATTTCAAAATGATTATTTTTTAAAAGAGAGAAACTTAAGAGATATTTCAAACAATTGCAATGTATGAATTTATTTTGATCTTGAATTAAACAATAAACTGTTGAAAGAAAAAACACTTATTAGCTAAGTGGGAAAATTTGAACAGAGTGGATATTTAATGATATCAGAAAATCACTGTTAATTTTCAGCAGGATAATGACATTGTAGTTATTTTTATTAAATAATTCTTTTCTTCTAGCGATAAATGCTGGAATATTTACAAATGAAATGATAAGATTTTTGGGTTTTGTTTTTGTTTTTACTGGGAAAATAACTTTATTTTGTTTGGGGGAGTGGTAGGTGTCCAGTCTCAGAAATTCTGGAATTGCTTCTTGATGCTGGTGGCCTTGGTGACTTTGAGCACGCTGAAGGGTACAGATGAAATAAGACTGTCTATAAGTTGATCACTGTTTCATATGGTGATGGGTATCAAGGATTCATTATACTATTTTCTCTACTTTTGTGTATGTTTAACTTTTTCATTATAAAAAATTTTTTTCACTGCTTGTTTCTTTCTGTTTGCCTCCTTTCTGTTACAAATCCTAATCTCTTCTCAGGCAGATGCAGGCCTCAAACCAACCATAATGATGTCATGTATTCAGAAAGATAAAGAAAAAAGCACATTACTGGCTCTCAAAATATTGTCTACAATTAAACTAGTATTATTGTCACAAAGTTTAAGGCAGTGATTCCCAGTTTGGGGGTTGTGGACCCAGGGAACCAACCTGTGGGGTTGACGAATGCACAAGTATACCAAGTAATGCCTGTAGATGGAAAAAACAACATTATATATATAAACAGGCATTTATATATACATATATATACACATATATAACTATCTTTAGAGGTATGTTCTTAATTTCCAAACACACGGGGTTTTCTAAATTACCTTTGTATTATTGATTTCTAACTTAATTATACTGTGGTCGGAAAATATGCTTTGTGTCAACGCATGTCAAACTTGAATGTGCACATGAATCCCCTGGGGGTGTTGTCAAAATGCAGATTCTGACGCAGGAGGTCTGAAGTGGGGCCTGAGCTTCCACATTTCTAACAGGCTTAATTGTGCTGCAGCTGCTCTATGGACCATACTTTTCAAAGGGTCTATCTGACACCAATTTCTTGCAATCTGTTGAGATTTGCTTTATGCATAGTTAATGTTCACAAACATTCCACCGGCATTTGGAAATAATGCATATTATCTTATTACTGAGTGCAGTATTCTACATAAACTCATTAGATCAACATGGTTAATTGTGATATTCAAGACTTCTGTATCCTATTCATTTATCTGCTTGACCTACCAAATACTGAGAGAAATACATTTTTAAATCTCTTACTCTGAGAGTGGATTTGTCAACTGTTTCTTATAGTTTTGTAAATTTTTACTTCATATGTTTTAAAGCTGCATTTGTAGGTGCACAGAATTTGAAATATTTTATATTCCTGTGAATTAAAGTTCTATCATTATAACATGACCATTTCCATTTCTAGTACAGCTTACCAACAGATTAGTTTTGGACAACATTTGCCATCTTTTTACTTTCAGCTTTTCTGAGTCCTTATGTCTTAAGTGTGTCGCTTGTAAACAGTATATTGCTGCATTTTATTTCTTGGTCCAGTCTTTACGTGAATAATAAAAAAGATCTTACAATTTTTTTAACTCTGATCACCTCCTTCCTGACTTATACATATAAGTAATTTCGTACTTTCTTTTTTTGATGCTCCCCAATTAATATTTTTGGTATCAATATTTGTTTCGCTTTACTCACATATTTACAATATTCTTTACTAGATCTTCCACTTTGCAGCTAAGACCTTTGTTCTGGAATTTTCTCCAGCTGCTTGAGGAAGTGCTGTTCAATACACTGTTCAAAATGGTGGAAATTTTCTATATCTGCACTTTACAGTATACTAGCTGCTAGCCACATGTGACTACTAAGCACTTGAAATGTGGCAAATGTGATTACATTACTGGATTTTTTATGTTATATAATTTTAATTTTAATAGCTATATATGGCTAGTGGCTACTGCACTAGACAGTGTAACTTTAGAAGGTCAAAAGTCCTTTAGTCAAGGTCTTTTGATGATCAGTTGTCTCAGTTTTTGTTTATCTGAAAATGTCTTTATTTCTTGTTCTTGAAAGATCATTTCTCTGAGAAGACAATTCTAGGTTCACACACTGTTCCTACAATCCTTGCTCATCTGGATTCAAGACCTTGATGTTCAGGCTGGTCTGCTTGGCCACACTTTTTTCTCCTCTTGGCAATGCTGCCTCAGGAACCCTACTGGCTCTCCCATCCAGCCTGAAAGGTCTAACAATTGGTGAGTAGGTTGGTGCACAGCAATTACCTCTAGGGGGTGGTATTGCCTAACTCCACAGGCCACCCTCCAGCATCTCAAGGTCTAGCCAAAGTATTGTTTTATGTGTGTCAATCGCTTTCTTTTTTTCCCACACCCTTCTCCTCCCTTAAGCCTTTAAGTGCAGTTTCTTTTGAAAAACCTCAACCTGTTTCAACTGAGCTTTTGAGAAAGTTTAAAGAATATTTTTCCTCAACTCTCATCCTGGACAAAGAGGATTGTCATACCTCTGGAGACTAGTTACACCTCTGGAGGTGATAGTGAAGATTCCAGGGGGAAAAAGAAGAGAGAGAGAGAGAGAGAGAGAGACCAGCAAGCTAGGACATGAACAGTAAAAACCTCAGCTATCCGATAGGATATTAACAACCCTCAACTTTCAGTACAAATACTCCAGACCTAAAAGTTATTAGAAAAATAAACACTCATGCAGTGAATAATTGGCTCTGATCACTAAGCAGCAAGTAAGCCCAGCTGAGAAGCATGAAAGGCCCTAAGATTTACCCTGAAAGTGCTCTAATACATCGGTTCGATGTATACAAAAAACAGAGTACTGACTGTTTAGCAATGTCTAGAAAAGTCCAGCTCTTGTACATGTATCAAGGGTGTCCTGAAGGGGACATATCATACCATTATTTTGACATCTTTACATGTAGAACCTGAAAAAAGTGCCATTTAAAAGTTAGAAGAGGGGCTCCCCTGGTGGCGCAGTGGTTAAGAATCCACCTGCCAGTGCAGGGGACACGGGTTCGAACCCTGGTCCGGGAAGATCCCACATGCCTCGGAGCAACTAAGTCCGTGTGCCACAACTACTGAGCCTGCGCTCTAGAGCCCACGAGCCACAACTACTGAGCACACGTGCCACAACTACTGAAGCCCTCGCGCCTAGAGCCCGTGCTCCGCAACAAGAGAAGCCACCACAATAAGAAGCCCGTGCACCACAACGAAGAGTAGCCCCCACTCGCCGCAACTAGAGAAAGCCCGCGTGCAGCAATGAAGACCCAACGCAGCCAAAAATAAATAAATAAATAAATAAATTTATTTTTTAAAAAATTTAAAACATTTGTGCATCAAGGGACACCACCAACAGAGTAAAAAGGCAACCTATAGAATTGGAGAAAATATTTGCAAACCATATATCTGATAAGGGATTGATATCCAGAATATATAAAGAACTCCTACAACTCGATGACAACAAAACTGATGTTTTTTTAATATTTATTTGTCTGCATCGGGTCTTAGTTGCAGCACATGGGATCTTTGTTGCCGCGTGCAGGATCTTTAGTTGCAGCATGCAAACTCTTAGTTGCAGCATGTAGGATCTAGTTCCCTGACCAGGGATCAAACCCAGGCTCCCTGCATTGGGAGCACGGAGTCTTAGCCACTGGACCACCAGGGAAGTCCCAACAAAATTGATTTTAAAAAGGGCAAAAGAATTGAATAGACATTTCTCAAAAGAAAATAGACAAATGGTCAATAAGTACATGCAAAGATGATCAACATCACTAGTCATTAGAGAAATGCAAATCAAAACCACAGTGAGATACCACTTCACACCTATTAGGATGGACATTATAAAATAAAAGTTTTTTCAAAGAAAATAACAAGCATTGGTGAGGATATGGAGAAATTTGAACCCTTGTGCACTATAGGCTAGAATGTAAAATGGTACAGGTGCTGGAAAACAGTATGGTGGTTTAAGATTAAACTATGCAATCCAGCAATTCTACTTCTGGATATATGACCCAAAAAAGTGAAAGCAGGGACTCAAACAGATATTTATACACTCATGTTCAGAGCAGAATTATTCACAATAGCTAAAACATGGAAGCAACCCAAGTGTCCATTAACAGATGAATGGATAAGTAAAATGTGGTGTATACATACAGTGGAATATGACTCAGCCTTTAAAAGGAAGGAAATTCTGATGTATGCTACAACATGGATGAAACTTGAGGACATTTCATGCTAAGCATTACTTCAATTAGCATTCTTTCATGCTAAGTGAAGTAAACTAGTCACAAAAGAACAAATATTGTTTGATTCTACTTATATGAGGTACTTAGAGTAGTCAAAATCATGTAGACATATAGTAGGATGGTGGTTGCCAGGGTTGAGGGGAGAAGAGAATGGGAAATTATTGTTTGATGGATACAGAGCTTCAGTTTTGCAACATGAAAAGAGTTCTGTGGATGGATGGTGGTGATGGCAGCACAACAATGTGAATGTACTTGATAGCACTGAACTGTACACCTAAAAATGGTTAAGATGGTAAATTTTATGTTATGTGTACTTTACCACAATTTAAAAAACATAAGCCTCAGCTTGGAGGAGCCTGAAATTACTTCTACTTATTTGTCTAAAGTTGATGAGATTCTCACTTACTGACTGGCAACGACCAGTCATTCATTCAGCAAATATTTATTGAGCATGTGCCATGTGCCAGGTACTCTTCTAGACCTGGGATACAGTAGTGACTAAAACAGACAGAAAGCCCCAATTTTCACAGAGCTTACATTCTAGACTGGTTGATATTCAAGACTCATTTTGAAACCTTAATGGCAATATATTAATTTACAAAAAGAACAAGAACTGACGGTTGACCAAATGGTCTTTTAACATATGAAAATATGTTCAACCTCACTCAAACTAAGAGAAATACAGGGCTTCCCTGGTGGCACAGTGGTTAAGAATCCACCTGCCAATGCAGGAGACACGGGTTCGAGCCCTGGTCGGGGAAGATCCCACATGCCGTGGAGCAACTAAGCCCACGCGCCACAACTACTGAGCCTATGCTCTAGAGCCCGCGAACCACAACTACTGAAGCCCACACGCCTAGAGCCCATGCTCCGCAACAAGAGAAGCCACCACAATGAGAAGCCTGCACACCACAACAAAGAGTAGCCCCTGCTCTCTGCAACTAGAGAAAGCCCGCGTGCAACAGCAAAGTCCCAATGCAGCCAAAAATAAATTAATTAATTTTTTTAAAAAAAGAGAGAAAAGAATCAAAATAAAATAAATTTTTTTTTAAAAAAGGGAAATACAAATTAAAACTACACTTCGTTCCCCTGTAGATTGACAGAAAGTCCACACACTCTGTTTGGGAAGCTGTAGGGGAACAGGCACTCTCATACATTGCCAGTGTCAGGGCAAAATGGCACATTTTCCATGGATAGCCATTAAGTAATATAACACCATGAGCAATTAAGTCTCAGCAGGTTTCCCAGTGAGTTCAACAGCATATCCCCTGCCATGGGAATTGAATTCAATTTGAACCAGTCACTCTCCTTTAAGAACAAATTCTAAGAAATAAATGCAAATGTATAAAGATATCAATAGGAAGATGCTAGTTGCAGCATTATTTATAATAGCAAGAACTGCAAAAAAAATCTGAATGCTTATCAGTTGAGAAACGGTTGGATAAATAATGGTATATGCATACTACAGAATGTTATGGAATCATTGAAAATAGCTAGGTTTGTCTACATTCCACCATATATTAAACAAAAATTAGGTTGCAGACAAAAATGCATCGTCATAATATTAGCTAATACTTAAACTGTACTGACAATGTCAACAGTGTTCTAAGGGCTTTTCAACCTTATGAGGTAAGTACTGTTATTATCCCATTTCAAACATGAGGAAGTCCAGGCATAGAGTGATTGAGTAACCTGCCCAAGAATAAACAGCTAGTAAATGACTAGAGGCTGGAATGGAACCCAGCTCTGGGGATTATATGTTAGGGTACCACATTTTGCTTACCTATTCATACACTTGGGTTGCTTCCATGTTTTCACTATCATGAATAATGTTGCTATGAGCATGGATGTATAAATATCTGTTTGAGTCCCCGCTTTCACTTTTTGGGGGTATATATCCAGATGTAGAATTGCTGGATCACATAGTAATTCTGTTTCATTTTTCAAAGAACCACCATACCGTTTCCCACAGTGCCTGTACCGTTTTACATTCCCACCAACAGTGCACAAAGATTCCAGTTTCTCCACATCCTCACTAATGCCTCTTACCTTCTGGTTTTTGGTTTTGGGTTTGGTTTGTTTGTTTTGATAACAGTCATCCTAATGAGCATGAGGTGATATTTCATTGTAGTCTTGATTTGCACTTACCTAATGATTAGTCATGTTAAGCACCTTTCATGTGCTTGTTGGCCATTTGTATATCTTCTTTCAAGAAATGTCCATTCAAGTCCTTTGCCCATTTTTGTTTCGTTGTTGTTGTTAAGTTTTGAAGCAAAAAATAAAAAATAAAAAAAATAACAACAGGTCGAGAAAGAGTCTCCTTAAGACCCATCCATTAAAACCTTATCCATCCAGCTACCTGTCTACAGAATTACAAGGCCTGGATTTACCACTCACATTTTCAGAGGTGTCAGGAGTCATTTAAAATTTTCTACAATTGGACCTATTTCCCATACCTTCAACACACCCCCACGCAACCCCCTCGTGTGTGTGCTCGCACAAATTACTAGTCCTGTTTGTTTACTCACCCATCTTTTCTCTTTCTTCCTGTGGATTTGTAAGACAGTGGAACACCTTCTTCTACAATGTACACTCATTTTAATTGAAAACTTACTGAGTTGCCTTCTGCCTTTCCTTCTCCAGGCTAAATTTTCCAAAATCCTGGAGAAACAGTTTTCGCTCAGCGCTCTCATTAACTGGTAGAGGGAAGAAACGACAGACTCCTCGGACCCACGGTGCCTGCGTAACGCGGGCCAAGCCACAGCCGCCAGGCGGAAACAAACCTCAGCCCCTGGAGCTCCGAATCCAGACATGCAACGCGGCCATGGGTGGTAACGACGCTTGCAGAAACTTTGAGGAATCGATGGTGGAACTCCGACAGTTCTCGTGCTGAAAGAGCATGGTGCCTTGCTGGCAAGTTCCTTGTCCACCAAAGGACACCCAAGCTGCCTCACCTCGCTTCCACCACGTCCCCAAGGCCCCGCACTTCCGCAGGCCTGGCTTACCCGCTGCAGCCACTGCCTCTTTCCCCATCTGGAGCCGCGCCTCTCAAGACTCGGGCCTTGCGGCCTACATCCTCCAGGCCTACTCAACTTTAGAGTGTTCGTGTTTCCACCTTTATTTCCAATCTGATTAAGGCACAGAGTAGAGTTTCAGTAAATGCTGATAGACTGAATGAATGAATAAATGAAGACATCATAAAATAATAATTTTTTTATCCACACATGGCAGAAAGATTGTGGAGCTATGACGTCATACGGATCGGGTTCCAACACCAGTTCTTCCACTTAGTAGCTGGGTCAACTTCACCCCACTGAGACTTGAAGAAACGTTTGTTGGGGCTTCCCTGGTGGCACAGAATCCGCCTGCCAATGCAGGGGACATAGGTTCGAGCCCTGGCCCGGGAAGATCTCACATGTCGCAGATCAGCTGGGCCTGTGCACCACAACTACTGAGGCTGCGCTCTAGAGCCCGCCAGCCACAACTACTGAGCCCACGTGCCACAACTACTGGAGCCCGTGTGCCTAGAGTCCGTGCTCCAAAACAAAAGAAGCCCCCACTCTCCACAACTACAGAAAGCCGGCGCGCAGTAACGAAGGCCCACAGCAGCCAAAAATACATAAATAAAATAAATTTTTTTTAAAAAAGAAATGTTTGTTGAACGAATGAATAAAATGTTCTCTCAGAGATGTGTGACGAACTAAGTGCGATAATGCTTGTATCATTCCCCGCCAGGATCAGCGCTTAATAGAATTACTACTCTCCCTTCTATTCCACGTTCTGTATTTATGTAGACTGTGAGTGCCCTGAGGGAAAGGAATGTCTGACTCGGTTCTGAGCTCCCCAGGGTGCCGGGTCACATTAGGTGATGAGAATGAAAACGGAGGACCACAATTTTTAACGTGCTAGGGGCGGAGAAGATTACACATCCAGAAAGGATCTGGCCGCTTTGCAGAGACCACGAGTCTCATTATCCCCCAAGAATCTCAGCCTGCTCACGAACAAATGACGGCCGATGATACTTGCAGATGGAGTCTGCAGTCCACAGGACCCCAACCCCGGGCGCCTCAACATGCGGCCACCAGCGCCGCGGGGCCCCGCACCGTGCTCCTTGCTGCTCAGCCTTCAGGCAGGGCTAGGGGAGACGCATGCGCATTCCTCTCTCCGCAGCTCCTCCCGCCCTCCCTTCGCTAGTGCTTCGCATTTCGAGTGCTGGACCTTTTTGTCCCCTACTCCGTGCCGTGTCAGTTTCCGAGCGGAAGTGGTGACTGTGAGAGAAGAAGATGGCGGCCACTGTGGTGGCGCCGCCTGGTGTGGTGACCGGTCGGCCCAACAAGCGCAGCGGCAGCGGGCCGGCAGGCGGTGGAGGCGGCGGCGGCGGCGGGGGCGGCGGGGCAGCCAGAGGGGCGGAGGAGGAACCGCCGCCGCCCCTACAAGCAGTTCTGGTGGCCGACAGCTTCAACCGCCGCTTCTTCCCCATCTCCAAGGACCAGCCTCGGGTGAGCGCCGCGCGCGAGAGCTGCCAGAGGGCCCGGAGGTGGCGGAGCTAGAGCAAGTTATCTTTTCGACTGCCTAGTGAGGCGCGGAAGGACTTGGGTCCACTGTCTTTCCCAGAAATCGGGTTTATCTGGTTGGGAGGAAGGCGGAGAGACCGTCTAAAGCCCTGACGACTGCCTGACCAAGTGAGTGGCTGGCAGATTTGGGCACTCGTAATGCTGTCCACCTCATTTGGGAGGCCTGCAGGGGCTAATGTAGAAGCAGTGCTTCACACGGGGATTCAGTGCCTCAGGAGGAGGCTGCGCCGCCCTTATGTAGAGGAAAGAGAAATCCTTAGGTGAAAGGGACTGTCACCTCCTTTTGCCTCCAAAAGGGAGGTCATGTGCCTAAAAAAAGAGCAGGCTGGTCTGATCCCATAGTAACAGCTGTTTTGGATCTCTTACAGTGTGCTTTTTTTCTTTTCAGGTTTTAGTGACAGCTAGTGCTATCTGTCAAAAGGAGAACAGAACGGGTTCAGTGGCTGGTTGCCCGCATCCCCAGTATTGTCTAGACACTGGGGAACTGGGCTGAGCTAGTCCTAGGGATTGCTGGGTCACTCAGCGGTCCCCAGTTCAAAGAAAAGGACTTGCATTCGGTTCAGGGAAAACCCTCTTTGACTCCCCACTCCCTCTAAATAGTCTAATGGCTATTTATTTTGTACAGTTGATTGGGGTGGCTAGCCCCTGACTCTTAGAAAGGGATCAAGAAAGGAAATTTTATAGGAAAAAAAGCATTAGTGGTGCTTAAGCTTCTGGAGATGTAACTGATTTCTATATTATCCTTTGTCAGGGGTAGTCTGCTGTTCTATACCAGCTCTGTGTCTGATGCTAAGCAAGTGGATTCCATGCTTACATCCAAATTGCAACCCATTAGACTCTGATGTTCAGAGTATGCCATGAACATCAAAGCAACAGCAAAGTCCCAATGCAGCCAAAAATAAATTAATTAATTTTTTTAAAAAAAGAGAGAAAAGAATCAAAATAAAATAAAATTTTTTTTTAAAAAGGGAAATACAAATTAAAACTACACTTCGTTCCCCTGTAGATTGACAGAAAGTCCACACACTCTGTTTGGGAAGCTGTAGGGGAACAGGCACTCTCATACATTGCCAGTGTCAGGGCAAAATGGCACATTTTCCATGGATAGCCATTAAGTAATATAACACCATGAGCAATTAAGTCTCAGCAGGTTTAGTTTGAAATAGGAAAGATAAAGTAAAACTAGTGTTTGAAAATACTGATAGAGGAGTGAAAATTGTGGTTGAAATGGGGGAAAGAATGATACTCAGAGGACCCTCATGACTTTTTTTCGTCTCCTACCCTCAGGTCCTCTTGCCCCTGGCCAATGTGGCGCTAATTGACTACACTCTGGAATTTCTGACTGCCACAGGTGTACAGGAAACCTTTGTCTTTTGTTGCTGGAAGGCTGCTCAAATCAAGGAACATTTATTGTAAGGCTCTGCAACTTTTCTTTCCATGTTTCACCATTTTTTCCCAGTTTCCTTAGAATGTATATAACTAAATAAGAGGAGATTATGAGGGAGAAAAATGTGTCTGTTTGGATCCCATCATAAGGTCTAAGGGCATTCTCTTCACTTAGGAGGTGAGCAGCTGAAGCTGTGACAAAGATTAAAGAACAGCATTTGGATTTTTTCTGAATCTCACTTACAAACTTTGGACCCAATGGGTTTTGCTTTTTATTTAGTGGCTCCAATATGCAAGTTACAAGAGTAATATCTTTGTTTTTCCACTGAGCTTCTAAATATTGAGCTCTTCCTCATCTTTGTATCCTGGTGCCTAGCTTAGTACCACACACATAGTAAACACTTAACAGATGTTTAGCGAAGTGTTTTTGAAAAAGAGTGAATCTCAGGATTTATGGAAGCTTAGGAAATAAAGACTAGGATATTAGCATGGTCTCCATCAAACAGCTCCTAAATTTGGTATGAGCTTTAGAAGGAGAAAAGTGGCATGAAATGTGTGTTCCCAGGATACTTTGTATAACCTAAGTCTCAGCGGGATTTTTAGTTCAAATCCATGTTTAGGGACAGGGGTCAGGGTATGGAGAGGAAATAGCCATGTTTCTGTAACCCATAAAACAAGACTAGTGACAGACTATGCTGAAACCATTAATTATAGTTCATAAACCTCTTTGAAGTCGAGGATGCTGGCAGGAGCCCCAAAAAAGCTATAGCAAAGGAGTGTGAATGTTGAATGGGGGGAAAAAATAGGGAAGCTCTGCATGATCTTTATGCTTGGCTTACTCATCCCCCTCACCTCCCTTCCTTTAGGAAATCCAAGTGGTGCCGCCCTACATCCCTCAACGTGGTTCGAATAATTACATCAGAGCTATATAGATCACTGGGGGATGTTCTCCGTGATGTTGATGCTAAGGCCTTGGTGCGCTCTGACTTCCTTCTGGTGTATGGGGATGTCATCTCAAACATCAATATTACCAGAGCCCTGGAAGAACACAGGTCAGGATGGGAAAACGGTAGAGATGAGGTTTGGGACCAGCAGAGCCCTAAGACTGCTTTTTTGCAACTCTCTCCCTCCTATCCTTTACAGGTTAAGGCGGAAGCTGGAAAAAAATGTATCTGTGATGACGATGATCTTCAAGGAGTCATCCCCCAGCCACCCAACTCGTTGCCATGAGGACAATGTGGTAGTGGCTGTGGATAGTGCCACAAACCGGGTGCTCCATTTCCAGAAGACCCAAGGCCTCCGACGTTTTTCTTTTCCTCTGGTGTGTGGGTATCTGGGGTCCTTGAGGTGGGAAAGTGACAGGCTTCATTCAGCAGGAGAGATGAGTTAAAGTCCTTGTAGGGACTTCCCTGGTGGCACAGTGGTTAAAAATCCACCTGCCAATGCAGGGGACACGGGTTTGAGCCCTGGTGCAGGAAGATCCCACATGTCACGGAGCAACTAAGCCCGTGCACCACAACTACTGAGCCTGCACTCTAGAGCTCGTGAGCCACAACTACTGAGCCTGCGCTGTAGAGCCCGTGAGCCACAACTACTGAGCCCATGCACTGCAACTACTGAAACCCGCACGACTAGAGCCCGTGCTCCACAACAAGAGAAGCCACCACAATGAGAAGCCCGCGCACCTCAACAAAGAGTAGCCCCTGCTCGCCACAACTAGAGAAAGCCCGCACGCAGCTATGAAGACCCAGCACAGCCAAAAATAAAATAAATAAATTTATTTAAAAAAAAAAAAATAATGAAGTCCTTGTAACTTCTCCCCACAGAGCTTGTTCCAGGGCAGTGGAGATGGAGTGGAGATTCGCTATGATTTACTTGATTGTCATATCAGCATCTGCTCTCCTCAGGTGAGCTCCTCAGGGCCAAGGCTGCACATCCAAAGAGTAGAACTCTGAGGGTGTATTATCACCCCCTTAAAAGGCCAGGGTATATTTCTTCTCCTTCTTTGTCTTATCTACAGCAAATAGGTGCTATCATCTTGACCCCAGTATCTCACTGGCAGACTTTTTTGGGATTCTGGCCCATATCCTGCTGTCATAGTGTTTGATAGGTCTCTGGGGGGCTTGTGTTTGCTTCCAGAGAATAGTGCTTAACCTTGGCCCCCTCTGACTTCCCCACACAGGTGGCTCAACTCTTTACAGACAACTTCGACTACCAAACTCGAGATGACTTTGTGCGAGGCCTGTTAGTAAATGAGGAGGTAAGAAAAGGCTCCCAATGCCTCTTTAGAAGAAGGCTGTGATTTTATCTCAACGCTGATAAATTTGGTCCCCCTTTTTTTTCTCTCTCCATTTGCTTTTTTATTCTGCCCATTTTTAGGGCACAATAGACCCTACTGACACACAAAAGCAAAAGATTCATTTGTGGTTTTTGGCAGATCCCCAATACCATCTGACCACCAGTGACATGCTAAAAACATCTCAAGATCAACAGATTAATTGCTAAAAACATGAGCATCCACCATTACACATAATGTGAAAGTTTGTTTTCCCTTGGGCAGGGTTGGGGGAGTTTGGGTCCCCTTTTATGTTTTATTAAACCTTAGGAGGAAGGAAAAGAGCTGGAGAGGAGAGGGAAGCAGTATACAGAGAAAAGTCTCAGGCCACTTGGCTGTGACATTGCGAGGCAGTAGGAAACTTAAGAAAGTTAGAATAGAATTATACCTGGGATGTTCTTTCTCTCTTGCTTGCTTGGGTGACCTCTCTTTTTTTCTCCTCATTCAGATCTTAGGAAACCAGATCCACATGCATGTGACAACTAAGGAATATGGTGCCCGGGTCTCCAACCTACACATGTATGCTGCTATCTGCGCTGATGTCATCCGCCGATGGGTCTACCCTCTCACCCCAGAGGCGAACTTCACTGATAGCACAACCCAAAGCTGCACTCACTCCCGACACAACATCTACCGAGGGCCTGAGGTCAGCCTGGGTCATGGCAGCATACTGGAGGAAAATGTGCTCCTGGGCTCTGGCACTGTCATTGGCAGCAATTGCTCCATCACCAACAGTGTCATTGGCCCCGGCTGTCACATTGGTGAGTACAGGTGGGGAGGTCAAGCTGGCCATCCTAGGAGCAGGAACCTGGGGGAACCCCCATGTCTCCAGAAAAGGATACAGAGGGATAGTCCCAGAGAATAAGGAACTAGAGTGGCTGCCTTAATAAAGGAACAAATAGGGATGTAAAAACAGTGATACTTTAATTTGTGGCCTGTGAACCTGTTATTGGGTGACTCTTCACATTCCAGGGTACCCTTTATTCACATTCAGGACCAACTGGATAATTAACATGCAATAATAACATCTGTTTAGTGCATTGCAGTTTACAAAGGGCTTCTGCGTACGTTATTAAAAACCTTGTGAGGTTAAGTATTATTTATAGATAAGTTTAGAGATAAACAAAAAAGCTGTAAGGTTGTCTCACCCAAGGTCATAGCTAATAAGAGGCAGTGCTGGGACTTGAATCTGAGTGTTCTGATTTTAAGTCCAGTGTTCTTTCTACTCTTAGTAACTCGCTTTGGTTATAAGAAAGTGATGCTTCTAATGGAGCCACCCCTTTAAAAGAACAACAATAAGATTCTAATTCTAAAATGTACAAGAAGAGGTGGAATAATTTGGTTCTACTTTTAGGCATGGATTTAATTCTAATAAGGTTCTTGAGCTCAAGGGGTCCCCAGAAATCTTAAGGGTTCTCAGGTTCTTAAGTCCAGTATATAGTCTGTAATTGTTGTAAACCTGGTGGAGGGTAGTCAGGCGTCTCTGGCCCAAGCTTAGAGAGGGAGAGGGTATTCCTGGTGAATTGGGGATGGAGTAGTAGAGCTGGGTGGGAGCTGTTCTGATGTCAGTCAGCCCCATTCTCCACAAACGGCCCTGGTCTGGAATTGGAGCCCTGGGTGACCAGGAATCCTTCCTGTCCTGAGCCAGGTGATAATGTGGTGCTGGACGAGGCCTTCCTATGGCAGGGCGTCCGAGTGGCTGCTGGAGCACAGATCCGTCAGTCTGTGCTCTGTGACAATGCTGAGGTCAAGGAAAAAGTTATCCTGAAGCCACGCTGTGTCCTCACTTCCCAGGTAAGACCTGTTCCGCACTGCACATAGGCCCCAAGTTGAGTGGTGGTTATGCTGAGCCAGAAAGGGGCCTTATGTCCACCCAGTCCAGCCTGAATTGAGAGTCCCAATCCAGTGGTTTCCTTTGCCTTCTACTTGGCTTGGTTAAAAAAGGTCACTCTGATTTTCAGGATGTACTTTTCCCCAACATACTAATCAGTCTGTGCCACCCACTCCTTTGTTCTCCTCCAGGTGGTGGTAGGCCCAGATATCACGCTGCCTGAGGGCTCGGTGATCTCTTTGCACCCTCCAGATGAAGAGGATGATGAGGATGATGGTCAGTTCAGTGATGATTCTGGGGCTGACCAAGAAAAGGAGAAAGTGAAGCTGAAAGGTGTGAGGCTCAGCAGGTGTGGGGCATCTATCTGTGTGTCTCTCTGCCCCATAGAAAAACCAATGTTTTCCCCTAAGGGGTTGGTGCTTCTACTGGGCCTTTGCTAAAGATCTGTGCCTTTTCCAGGTTACAATCCAGCAGAAGTCGGAGTTGCAGGCCAGGGCTACCTCTGGAAAAGAGCAGACATGAACATGGAGGAAGAGGAGGAACTACGGCAGAATCTGTGGGGTGAGCTAAGCCTTATTCCTGCCACCCACCTTCTAAATCAGATTATTTTGAGGGAGATTGAACACTTCAGAATCAGACTACTTGTTCATTACTTTATTTATGCAGACAGAGCAGATATATTGCTCTCTGTCAATGGCTCTTTCAATATTTTTCTCTTTTCTCACCCTTTATGGATTCTCAGGACTCAAAATCAACATGGAAGAAGAGAGCGACACTGAAAGTGAGCGAAGTATGGATTCTGAAGAGCTAGATAGCCGGGCAGGCTCCCCACAGATGGATGACATCAAAGGTAAGTGGCCAGGGGAGCAGTGTCTGGGACAAAAGAGGAAAATCTCCAGTTTGGTTGGGCATAAAGTCAGAACTGGATGACTTAAAGCATCCTGGAGTGATACTGGCCCATGAACTTACTCTTGCTTTGATTTTAGTGTTCCAGAATGAAGTCCTGGGAACTCTACAGCGGGGCAAGGAGGAGAACATTTCTTGGGACAATCTAGTCCTAGAGATCAACTCTCTCAAGTAAGAGCACCTCCTCCTTATTCTCGCCTCCTCGGGGTGGTCCCAGGCAGGTGTAGGTTCTCTCCTACTTCTTCCCCAAATAGGAACCTGTTCCCTCGACATCCCAACTGGACAAGGCCGGTAGCATTTGGAGCAAGGAGAACATTATGTTTTTGCCTCAGCATAGACTTCCTCCTTCCAAAACCCTCTCTTTCCATGATGTTCCATCTGACTTTCTCTCCCCCAGTGTCCTGCCAAAGTCATAGTCCTACAGTATGCTGAAAGGGCCAATGAAGGCCCTGGTGTCACCCCAGTCTCCCCACAGGTACGCCTACAACATAAGCCTGAAGGAGGTGATGCAGGTGCTGAGCCATGTGGTCCTGGAGTTCCCCCTGCAACACACGGATTCCCCACTCGACCCAAACCGCTACTGTGCCCTGCTGATTCCCGTAAGCAAAGATTGGGGCTGGGTACAAGAGGTTGGGTGGAGACAGGTATACATCCTTACTGGGCTTGACTTTAAAGGAAATCAGGAGTAGAAGGTCTTGTGAGATATATGTTACTTGTGGTTCCTTTCTCCTTGCCTCTGGACACAGATTAGGTTCTAGAGCAGGTTTGGCTGGTCCAGGGGAGTCAAGTTAGGTTCAATACTGAGTGGCCTTTGAGATTCCAGTATTCAGATGGTACTAGACCCCAAAGGCATACCCAGTATAGACCTGGACTGTCATACTGTCTGACTGAAAATGATTTGACCCAGAATGAGGTGAACCTTTAGGCTGGAAACAGGTATTCTGAGGGAGCCTGCAGCATCTGACCCCCTTCACCTTCCCTAGGAAATTTCTTTTTCCCCAGTCCTGACTACCAGCACTCCCGAGTCCCTCTGACATAATTCCACAGGGCCTGTATCATCTCCCTCTTGTCTTTTTTTTTTTTTTTTTAATTTTTTAATTTTTGACCTTGCCATGTGACTTGCAGGATTTCAGTTCCCCAGCCAGGGATTGAACCTGGGCCATGGCAGCGAAAGTGCCGAAATCTAACCACTAGACTACCAGGGAACTCCCCGTCTTGTCTTGAAAGACCCATGTTATCAATATTGATTTTCTTTGCTGTCCAGGTGTAGGTGCATGCTCAGGAATATATTGCAACTTCTCCTTTCTTCCACAGTTGCTCAAGACCTGGAGCCCTGTTTTTAGGAACTACATAAAGCGTGCAGCTGATCATTTGGAAGCATTGGCAGCCATTGAGGACTTCTTCCTGGAGCATGAAGCTCTTAGTACTTCCATGGCCAAGGTGAATACCACCTCAAGCCCCCCAGTCCTGCATTTACTTTGAAACAGGCCTTGGTGACCTCCATGGAGACACAGAATAGACTGACATGAATCCGTATGGAGTTTGGTTAACAGCTTCATCCACCCCTAGTGTTGTGCTTATTGCTGGGATAGTTCAGCTTGGAGCCAAACTAGTAAGGCAACCATTTGGAGGTTGCCCTGGGAATGTTCAAAGCACTACCCAGCAGTAGTTCCAGAAGTCAGACCTGTCCCAGTATCAGAGTGAACAGCTCATTCTTATCTGTTTTGGAGGAGGCTGCTCCGTGTGTAGAAGGAGGCTGAGGGCCTGGTAGAGAGGCACTAGATCTTGCCTCCTCTTCCTCCATTATCCGTTATGTCTCGCTGAACCCTGCAAGGCCCCTGAGATCTCATCTCCTCTGCTGGCCTTCTGCAGGTACTGATGGCTTTCTACCAGCTGGAGATCCTGGCTGAGGAAACAATCCTGAGCTGGTTCAGCCAAAGGGATACAACTGACAAGGGCCGGCAGTTGCGCAAGAACCAGCAGGTAAGTCAGGCTGCCTTCCTGTCACTGCAGTGGTTGCCTGGTTCCCTGGCTCCTGGCCTTAGACTCCAGGTGGTTGGTCCCTGGGACTCTGGTTGTTAGAGCTGTTTATCTGCTAAGGAGAAAAGGAGGGTTATGTGCCCCTCCCTCAGTAGCTCTCCGCTCTGCTTCCTTACAGCTGCAGAGGTTCATCCAGTGGCTAAAAGAGGCAGAAGAGGAGTCATCTGAAGATGACTGAAGTCGCACTACCTGCTCCTGTGGGTGTGGTTGATTGCCCTCCTGGTTTCTGGGCCAGGGCAAGTGAGAGGCTAGTTGCAGAAGGATGAGTGACCACCATCTGAGCTGAGACTTAAAGGAGCAGAGGCTGGAGCTACAGTATTCTTCCCACCGCCAGCAGCCATGTGCCTCCCATCCTGACTGGGGAGTTGAGATGAGGGAAGTTGGGCTGGATAACAACTCTGCCTAAGGAGGAGCTAGGCAGGCCCTGCAGGTAGAGGAAGGCCAGAGGAACAGCTTTGTGCTCTGGTTTCCCCTCAGGGAACACCAGAGAGCAGTTGGCCCTCTCTGTTGCTTGTATTTGTTAATATTAAAAAACAGAGAGAGGGGTATATTTGGTTTCTGTCCAACTCTGACTGATCAGCAGTGGAAGTAGGTCAACAAAGAGTTCTTAACCTCTGATGTGGTAGCCTTTCTTAACACCTGGTGGAGAGGGAGAAGAGGGGTGTTGTGGCCACTAGGTGGGACTGTGGTGCCTCGCTAGTTGACCATTGCCATGGCCACGGAGGTAGAGGGCCTAGATTCTTTTCCAGACTTTGTGGGCCAATTTGTGGTCCTGGAGTGGTGTGCCTGAACCTAGTTCTGTAGAGAGTCCTAGTCCGAACACTTTACTGTCAGAGGGTGATGATGCCAAGCATATGTAAAGTCCATGAACCACTGCCAGTCTGTCACATGCTTTGTCCATTTGATCCAGTACTACTGTCAGGGAAGCTGGGCTACTTTTCATCTTATAGATAAGGGAATTTGCACAAGGTCTCATGACTCTTGAGGGGTAAAGCTAAGGACTTGAGCCTCATAATCCAGAATTCTTTTTCCTTCAGCATATTCAGTGTCTCAGTGAAGGGAAATTGCCCCCAGAGGCAAACACAACCCCAAGCCAGCAATGGATATCGTAAGAACAGAGGAAGAACCTGTGAAATGGGCTGTCCCCTAATATTGAGAGAGTATCTACTGCATGACAGACTTTTTTTAATACACATTTATTTATTTGTTTATTTATTTATTTTTGGCTGCATCGGGTCTTAGTTGCAGCATGCAGGATCTTTCGTTGCAGCGTGCAGGATCTTTCGTTGCAGCGTGCGGGCTTCTCTCTAGTTGCAGCGTGCGGGTTTCTTCTCTCTCTAGTTGTGGTGCGGGCTCCGGAGCACGTGGGCTCTCTAGTTGAGGAGCACGGGCTCAGTAGTTGTGGCACACGGGCTTAGTTGCCCCGAGGCATGTGGGATCTTAGTTCCCCCACCAGGGATCAAACCTGCGTCCCCTGCATCGGAAGTCAGATTCTTTACCACTGGACCACCAGGGAAAGTCCCCAGGCATTTTGCTAAATACTTTTCATGTGTTATTTTAGTTAACCTTCACATCAGCCCCTATGAAGTAGGTCTTATCCCCATTTTCAGATGAAGAGCCTGAAGTTCATAGAGGTCCCGTAACTGGTAATTGATAGAGCAAGGATTTGTTATTGGACTCTAGAGCTGGAATTTGTCACCTATATTGTCTCCTTTAACCTCAAACATGAGACAGGCCCTTCTGTCTCATCTTTTTGAGCTCTTTGTTGCTTTCCTATAAACCTTACTCTCTTAACACTTAAACTGTGGCAGATGTCTTTGGTAACAAGTGGCCCTCCTGGACATCACAGGTAAAATGGTTGCCTTTCTTCATTTCAGTTGGGTGGAGAGGAGTAAGATGAGGAAGGGGATACTGAACTGTACTCAGGGGTATGAAGGGGCATTACTCAGTATTTCTAAAGAGGGAAAAACAGGCTGGCCAGGGTTTGGCTTAATTTACTTTTCTTATTCAGGAAATTTCAGTTTCTCCTTTGTCAAATACAGGACCTAGTGACTAGAGAGCATAGGAAGGTTGTGGCATGGACCTAATAGGGGCAGTTAAATACATGCAACTGTAGGGTATCTCTGATTTATACCTGATGGGTGGCAGAGATCAGAAGTGGCCTATAGAACTTTTTAGAAGGAAAATATTCCTTCTAGTTGCAGTGATGAGGGAAGGCTTACAGGATTGTGACACTTGAGTGGCCTAAAAAATAGAAAGGGTAGAGGGAACATTATGAGCAAAGCAATGGGTTTCCATTTAAATATGGCAGATTAAACACATGGGCTTTGGGGACTTCTCTGGCGGTCCAGTGGTTAAGACACCGTGCTTCCACTGCAGGGGGCACGAGTTCGATCCCTGGTCCTGGTCGGGAAACTAAGATCCCTTGTGCTGCGGAGCGGCCAAAAAAAAAAAGAAAAAAGAGAAAACTCATGAGCTTTTTACTCCAAAACCACTTTCAAATGGTAACAAAGGAATTCTTCAAAAAAGGCACGTGACTCAATGATAAGGAAAACAGAAGGTGACAACAATGAATGAGAGACATCAACATTTTGGGGAAAAAAATAAATGGAAGGGTAAAAGTTGACCTAGCAGAGCAGAATGAGTTGGGCTGTACCTGCTGAGGTGGTTATTAACAAGAAGCAAACCAGTGTGCCCTTCTGAACCCAGAAAAGGCTCAGCAGAGGGGGTAAGGATTGGGGCTGAGAACTGGGGGTGGAATGGAGGAGAATCAGACAAAGATCTGTATGAGAAAAAGCTCCCCCAGGTCCCCACTTTATCTGATCCAACCAAGTGATTACCCCTACTTCTCTTCAAGAAATGGGAGATTTAGTCTGGAGAAATGGCGGGGGGAAATTTTCAGAGAAATATGTATGAAGGTTTCCTAAACCCAAAGGTCATGAGTTTCTACACTGACAAGAGCCCATGAGTGCCCAGCATAATGAACAAAGTAACACCACGAAATTTCAGAACCTCAGGGAAAATAAATCTTTAGAACCTCTGGATTCGATAGGAGGCATGGTGGGGATGGGATTGAGGGGCTAGATTGAAAATGAGGGATTAAATGAAAGTATATGAGTGGTAGGGCTCTGCATGTCAGCACACACTGGCTTATACCCCCAGGCCAAAACTAACTAAACAATTGCAGACAAAAGGCCTACAAATACTTACAATTTTGTTTGGGGGTGGGGGGGGGGGGAAGCCATCTTTCCTCTGCTCACCATACACTGAAGCCTGTTAGTTAATAAGCCAGTGTACATGGACAGAACTTCCAATCAGATTTTTAGTATCTCACTCTTACATGTGAATAGACTGTTAAAGGCCACCAAACATTTGAAGAAACTTCCACCATATGAAAGGCAGAGACCAAAACAGAAAATTGAAACCAAGGAAACTGACAAAGTAGGGAGCTTTTTGAAAACTTTAGGGGGGGGGGGTGGGGAAAGGCTATAATTCTCAAAACTCAGGGAAAATATTGTGTCTATGAATAAAGTGCTATGAAAAGGAAGAATTGGAGAACAAAAGAGCTCTTAGAAATTAAAAAACTATATGAAGTTTCTTTTCCCACTGAGAACTGGAGGACTACAGAACCAAATAGGGAAATTATACGTCCATCCTTATATACTTATTGAATTTTTAATTGTGAATATTTTACCTATACAGTTGGGTAGGGGAAAGTTTGGAAATAATGTTATGAAAATCTTACAAAAAGGTGAAATCATTTGAAAATAAAATGAAATGGATGATAAAGGAGAAAAAGATAAAAGGATCAATCCAGAAGATACAACATACAACAGGACTTGCAGAAAGAAAGGAAGAACGGTAGTGATGTTATTAAATAATTCAAGAAAATATTGTTGAATTTCTAGATGGGTAGGGCTCGCCTAACGCCTCGCACAAATGAATGAGCACCAAGGCACATCACCAAGAAATTTGAGAACCCCAGGGATAAAGAGAACTTCCTAAAGACTTACAAAGAGTTAAAAACAAGTGCCTAGGAAAGAGATCGAACTGATCACTAAATAGCAACACTGGAAGCTAGAAGACAATGGAGTGATGCTTTCAGAATTCTGAAGGAAAATTACTTTCAACTCAGAATCATACTTTCATCTTTTCAAGTTTCTCCCCAAACTTAAATTTTTTTTTAAAACAACTTTTTATTGAAGTATAGTTGATTTACAATGCTGTGTTAGTTTCAGGTGTACAGCGAAGTGATTGTTTTATATCAATATATACTTTTTTCAGATTCTTTTCCGTTATAGTTCCCCCCACCACAAGTTTTTATTTTCCATGCTTTGAAGGGGAACTACCAAAGGATGTGCTTTACTAAACAAGGAGTAAAGCATCCAAGAAACTGTGATCCAACACAGAGGAGAGGTAAAGGGATTTCTGAGAATGATGCAGAGAAGTGCCAGGATGACAGCTGTTCACAGGCTGAGATAGCCAGCAGTGCAGACTAGAGCAATGGAATGGAAGCCCCCAGGAAAGAAAACGGATTATCTAATACATTTGACCAAATGAGTAAAATGTGAATTGAGAACCTATTAGATTATGTGGGAAGATTTAGTGATAGGTACACTATAGAAAAAAAAATGAAAAAGCAAGGCAATGATTAATGCTGGGACTTCCTGGTGGCGCGGCGGTTAAGAATCCACCTGCCAGTGCAGGGACACGGGTTTCAGCCCTGGTCCAGGAAGATCCCACATGCTGCGGAGCAACTAAGCCCGTGCACCACAACTACTGAACCTACGCTCTAGAGCCCATGAGCCACAACTACTGAGCCCGCGTGCCTAGAGCCTGTGCTCTGCAACAAGAGAAGCCACCGCAATGAGAAGCCTGCACACTGCAACGAAGAGTAGCCCCAGCTCGCAGCAACTAGAGAAAGCCCACGCACAGCAATGAAGACCCAACGGAGCCAAAAATTAATTTTTTAAAAAATGATTATGCCAGGAGGAAAAGTTATAAAGGAAGCATTTATTCATAGTCAAAATGTCAATACTATATTATCTTATAAGTAATATAAGTACTATATTATCTTAACCAAAAAATGTGATCTTATAATTTTAAGAGGTTAGGAGGAGGTGGAAGAAAGGTAAATCCATCAATCAAAATTGGAAATCAATAATGTCTAGAATGCATATATCAAGAAATAATATGAGCTAAAAAAAAGTACACTGGGGTGGGGGGTGGGGAGGGAAATGAGACAGAGGACTGCTGTAAGTTTTCTTAATATTTGTCTATGCACACATATTACTTTGATGAAATTTTAAAGTAGAGGGAAAGGTATGAAATAAAAATATACAAGGTGTGTGCAGGGGCTGGCAAGTAGGTTGAATTGCTTAAGTCAAAACTTTAGTCAGGATATAATGAAAAAAAGCCTGTAAAGGTAGGTAGAGGTTAGATTATGGAGAGCTTTGAATATCATGCTAAGGATATTTGGAAGGCATTGCGGAATGTGGAGAGGTTTCTGAGTTGAAGAGGTGTTTGAAAGAGGTCCTTCATCTTGAAATGCTAATTTGGCAACAGTATACAAAATGGAGTGGGAGAAGCCCATATTTGTTACTGTGGCCTAAAAGGACCTATGTGGTCTGGTCCCAGTCTACCTTTACAGCCTTATCTACCACTATCATTGTAGTCACAATGGGCTTCTTTTTGTTCCTCAAATTTGGCAAGTTTATTCTTGCCTTGGGCCTTTATACTTCGCTGTGCCCTCTGCCTAGAATGCTCTTCCCCCAGACCAGACCTTCTTATAGCTGCTTCCTCATTAGTTCTAAGTCTTAACTGAAATGGAAGAGGCCTTCTCTGACCACCCATATTACTCTTTCCCCTGTTATAGTTCTGGCTTGAGACTTCATGTCCCAGTCTCACACGCATCTTCATTCCTGTACTCATTCTGTATTCAACCCATTTATTAAACCACTGCTTTACACCTAGGTACTGAAGTTATAAGAAGGAATCAACTCGATCTTGTTCTGTCCTTAAGGAGTTGTTTGGTAGACTCAGTGATAGCAGCTAAGCTTCTCAACAGACCCTAAAAGGCCATGTCGAGGTCCCTTTTCTCCAGCGATAGATACATGGTGAAAACCGCGCCCCCCGTCCCTTCTCAGAAAGCAAAGCGACCCCTACATTACATCCCTCCCCAGCTGCAGAGAAGCAGCCGATCCCCCTTGGGTCCAGAGCCAGGGCCTTGAAGACTCCGGGAACGCGGGCTGGAGAGATCTGCCCTTCCATCCTTGGTGGCGTAGGCGACCGCCGCCACGCTCCCCTCTGGGCCTGGGACCAGAGCGCAGGAGCTGAGCACCGCCCGGTGGCTGGGCGGGGTGTCTGCGGGGTACGGCCGAGGGCCAGGCCATCTGCCGGGAGGCCAGCGCGGCTCGGCGGCAGCCGGGGGTGGGGCCGCGCCGGGGCGGAGCCGCGCCTGGGTCGGGGGCGGGGAGTGGACCGGGCAGCAGCCAAGAGCCGGGAGGGCCGCGGCCACCGGAAGAGTCATCGTCGCCAGCAGAGCCGGGAGAGTGGGGAGCGGAAGCGGCGGCCGCGACGGCGGCAGGCGGCGCTGGGACCCGGGAGCGGCCGGAGAACAAGGGAGCTGGCGCCGCGGCCGGCCGCGGAGCTGGGCTGAGCCGCTGGGCCGCGCCGACCGCCGCCTCCGCCGCCGGAGAGGCCCGGCCCCGCCGCCCGAGCAGGCAGCGCGCGGGCCGCCGGGCCCGAGGCCGGAGCCATGGGCGAGACCAAGATCATCTACCACCTGGACGGGCAGGAGACGCCGTACCTGGTGAAGCTGCCCCTGCCCGCCGAGCGCGTCACCTTGGCGGACTTTAAGGGCGTTCTGCAGCGACCCAGCTATAAGTTCTTCTTCAAGTCTATGGACGACGATTTCGGGTGAGGATGGCCCCGCCTCGCCTCCGGGGGACCCCGGCCCCTCCGGCTTCCAGGGGCCCACTCGGCCAGTTCGGACTCCCCTTGCTACACTGGCTTCTACCCCTACTCTGGATTCTAGGGGCGACTCGGCCACTTGGTCCCCATTGGCTTTTTCAGAGGCTGGAGTTCCAGCCCCTCTAGGGACTCTCCTTTCCCCTCTTGTGGGGGACCTTGGTCCCCTCGTTTAAGGGGACCTCCAACTCCCTAAGAGCAGTCAGTTCCTGCGCAGTCAAGCCCCCTCACCTCCTCAGAGACCAGCGGCCCACACAGACACACCTTCCCCCCCCCTCCACCCGTTCCAGAGCACAGCTCCCAACCCTCCTCCTGCCAACAGAGCCACCTTTCTAGCAGAGACTTGGGGTGTTTGGCACTCGGCCTTCGCCTTCTCCATCTTTTCAGCTCCACAACTCAGAGCCATATTTGGAATATGGAGCATCTAAGGGCTATGCTGTGGGACTTTGCACTGGCTGGGGGGTGCTCAGGCTGTAAGCTAAGGCCTGCAGCTCTGATGTTTACTTAGCTGTCTCCCCTGTCCCTTGTGGGCTGTTCGGGATGTTGTCAGGGAGCAGGGCGCCTCACCCCTGAGGAGGATTCCCCACTAGCCCAGGTGCAGATTCCCTCACAGAACTGGGGCCTCTTAATGGGAGGGCCAGGAAGGGTCTCTTGGTGTTCATCCTCCCCTCCCTGGAGGGGTCTTCTCCACCCAGCTGCAGGGCTTTGGACGGGCGGAGTTTGGAAGCAGTGACTTCCCCTTTAAGAGGGGATGGAATGTTGGAGCCGGAAGGTTCTGTAGCAGCTGGCCTGGGAGGGGGAGCCTGGTGGATCCCCTCACCGCCCCCCCCAACTCCCAGGGGACTGGGGGAGGGGGAGGCCCCCCCACACTAGCCTGCCCCTCACTAACTGGGCACTGGGCCTGGAGGCCTGCAGGGAAGGCCTTCCCGGGCCCTCCCGGCCTAAAGGCCGCCTCTCCAGCCGTAGCCTGAGGCCTACGCTGCTCTTTAGAGCTGAGGCCCAGAGCTGAGTGAGGGGAGAAATTCTTCTCCCCCGTGTTCATCAGCCTGGCTTCTCTCCAAGGACCCCGGCCCTCCTGGCTCTGGGACGCTAGCACCTTTTCTGTCTTCTGCATGTTTTGCTGTCACCTTTCCCCTTGGAACTCAGGGTTTGTTGAGCCCAAGAGCTCATATGTGTGAAAGTGCTTTGTACAGTGGGAAGTGCTATGCAGCTTTTATTCATGTTTCTGTTGTTGTTCCTGCCTTGGGGTTGGGTACTCCTAGTGTAGCAATGATTGTCTGGCTTCAGTCCAGAGACAGAGACCCCTGATTGGAAGATGCTGAAGAGGGATCCATCTGCAAGGGGTGGGAGTGAGGTGGGCAGATGCCTTGGTCTGATAAAGGAAGAATGGAGTTAGAAGAGACCCAGATACTGCCTCAGCGTATGGGATAGGGGAAAATCAGCTGCATTTCAGTATGCTGGGGCCACCCTGGGGTCAGGTGCCTTGAGGGACTGGGTTAGACCTGTGTCTCCACCCCCCACTCATCCCAGAGTCCACTGGGCCTAGCCCCCACCTCCTAAACCTAGACCTCTGTGGGCTGCCTCCCACTCTCCCCAGGTTGCTGTCAAGCCAGGCCTAACCCCCATTATATCCGCTCACTGTTGACTTAATATTGTTCTTTAAATCCACTGTCAGCCCACTCATGCTTTCTTAGTTTGACCTAATCAATAATATGAAACCACAGGTCTGATATTCTATTTATATTTCTTTCTAAAATATGTTAAAAATAAATATTTAACTCTCGAATTAAACATTCATTCAGATACACCTGAAGCCATCTTGCATTCATCAGTGGTACTTGAACTTGAAGCATCTTTTGCAAAATATTAGAGTGGGCCATTTTAGCAGGGTTGCGAACAATGGTAAAAATGAAGTGGAGGAGATTGATTTTGTTTTTATTCCTAGAAGGATTAATGATCAGGAGACCTGGTAGGGCTGTCTTGTCACAGAGGACTAACAGCTGAGGAATATATATTTATATACGTATTTCATTTATTTATCAAACTCTTTTTATGGTGCTTACAGTGTGCAGACACTGATCTAAATGACTTTCAAATCTTTACTCATTCAATGCTCTTAACAGTCCTGTGGAATAGGTAGTAATATCTCCAGTTTATAGATGAGGAAACCAGAGCACAGAAAACTTAAGTAACTTACTTACGCAAGGTCACACAGCTAATAAGTGGCAGAGCTTATTAGGAACCTGGTTCCAAAGTGTAAGGCATTAATCACACAATTGTAGGTATTATCATCATCATTTAACAGGTACATCCTCTCTGAGGGAGATGCTGAGCCTTGGCAAACTGTATAGGTGATAGGGCTGCCACTTATCCCAGCCCCATGAGAGGGAGGTCGGGCAGGGGCAAGCAACCTCTGCTGACAGATGGAAAAGTGGGTCAGAGGAGGAAGGGTGCCATCTCCTCCAGCTCTCCAGGCTCTCCCTCTGGGGTTCTGGTGTGTAAGACTTGAGGATTCCCAACTCCCATCTGGTCTCCAGAAGTATTTGTCAAGCTCAGGGTAGGTCCAACCCTCTTAAATTATCTGGGATATGGAAGAAGAATTAAACATTTTCAGCACTGAGGAGATGGTGGATGGAAGAAGAAGGTACCACCACTTGAGGGGCCTTGAGCCATGGGAGGAATAACATGGGAAGTCAGGCCTCTGTTTTGCTCCCCGCTCCACGTCACACGCTAGCCTGTCTCTGGGCCTTCTACCTGGAGTACTTCTCTTCCCTTGTCTTCTCCAGGTCCAAATTCTCCTTTCCTCTGGGTTGCACTTCTAAAGTTATGGCACTTATTCCTGTTTATCCTTATACCTACCCAGCTCCTAGCCAGGACCTGACACTAAATAATACTCAGCAGATGTCTGTCCAGTGAACACATCTGCTGCTCTTACAGCTCTGATCACTTCCCACTTGCAATATACTCACGTGAACTATGCATTGGACAGTAACCTCCAAGGACAAGGCCGGCTCCAGGTCTAATGCTTCTTGAGGTCCATGCAATGGCAAGCACAAAACTTAAAGCCCGCTGGGCTCTCGGCAAAGGCTTTTTAATTGAATGAACAATGAGTGATAAGCAGATTTATTTGGTCCCTGCCCTTCGAAACTTACACCTAGTTAGAAAGAGAGTATGGATCCCGCACAAAATTGACAAAGTTAGTAACTAGTTTTTAGTGTATGCCTTGGACCATGCCAGGTACTTACAAATCTCACTTACCAGGATGAGACAAAGGCTTGGAAAAGTCAAGAAACTTCTCTAAGATAGGAGAGCTAATAAGTGGCAGAATTGGAATTTGAACCCAGATTTGTCCAACTCCACTTGGGATGTGTGTGTGTATGGGAGTGCATAAATGCTGCAGAACCCTGAGCCATTCAGCTCCACAGCGGGAGGGGGAGGCCTGTCTGAGGTCCCCCAAGGCTCCCGAAGATCAGCTGATCATTGTGAGTCAGCAGAGCCTTGGTGACCTGTCGGTGACCCCCAGAAAGAGAGGAAACATCTGTAGTGCTGAGCTGTGTGGTGGGGCCTCAGCAGCAGTTTCCCACCACAGGGCTGCTGAGACCCTCTCCAAAGCAGAGCACAGTCCCTGCCATGTGACCCACATACCTCCTTTTAATTTGAGCCCCAGTTCCCATGGGGGCTGCAAGCTCGGGGTGCCCTGTGGTCAGACTGGCTAGTGGGTCTGAGCTATCTCTGTGTCCCTGTTTTCTAGCTTGTTCTGTCTCCAGGCTTTCTGCCATGGTGGGCCTGAGCAGAATGATTTGAGCTGCTTTCTTGGGGTTGCTGTGGGGCTGGAAACAGTGGAGAAGCCAAAGCTGAACGGGAGGGAGGAGGGCAGGCTCAGCCTTCGAACTTGGCTGTGAGTCCAAGAATGTGAGCATCACAAGAAGCCAAGCACGTCCCGAGCTCTGGGCAGGAGCTGCTTTAAGAAAAAGGGAGGACTGGGCTTCCCAGCCTCCATCCTTGCTGTCTTCCCTCTCTGCTCATAACTCCAGGCATGTGTCTTCCTCTTGCCCCTGATCACAGCTTTCTAGCTCTGTGCTCCTGGGGTATTTGATCAGTCTGGGGGTGCAGGCCTCAAGCTTTTCTATTGCCTTTCCTGGCCCCATATTGTAGTTGTGGTCTGACTTCTTGCCTCACTGCATGCCCCAGGCCAAACTACATGCCTGAGACTACCTCCTACCCTCCCCCCATCCACCCCCCCCATGTCCCACATCACTGTCTCCCACACCGTCACCCTCCACACAGACCCACATCACCTCTCTCACTGTACGGGAAAGAATGTGAAATACCATGGAAAGAATATGGGGTTTGGAGTCAGACGAGCTTGGGGTGGAATTCCAGCTCTGACATCTAGCTCTGTGACCTTGAACAAGTTACTGATTGTTTCTCAGTTTCCTTATTCATAAAATCAGGATCATATGGTCTATACAATGAGGCTGATGTGAAGATTATACATTCTAACTATAAGGAGATAAGATGGTATAATAGGTAAGAATAAAGGCTTTGGAATCAGGCTGACCAGGATTCAAATTCCAGCTCTTCACTTTTAATCGTGTGACTGTAGGTGAACTTCTGAACCTACTGAGCCTTGGTTTCCCCATTTTATAACATTGCTATGAATGTTAAACGAAGTGATACAAGTAAAGTACTTAGCTTTGTGCTTGGCCCGTAATACTGGGTTGGCCAAAAAGTTCCTTGGGGTTTTTCCGTAAGATGTTACGGAAAAATCCGAACGCACTTTTTGGCCAACCCAATACATGCTCAATATATGAGAGCAGTTGTTACTAATGTCATAGTGGCGGTAGAGGATGTTTGGTAAATGCCTTCCCCCCTTCTTTTTCCTAATTTCCTTAAATTCCTCATCCACATCTCCCAGAAGAATATTAGGATTCCCAAATGAGAAGGGAAGAACAGTGATATGGGTGTGCTTTTTCCTAGTTTAGGGTCAGAGGGAAAGATAAAGTCCAGCCCAGAAAGCCACTGTTGGGGATGGGTACAGCTCTTGAGATTCTAGGGGGCGACTGCACTCATTGGGGACAGTGATTTGTCAGGTGTAATTTGCAGTCACCTGATGACCAAGAGGATGCCCCAGGAAGGCAGCTGGCCTGGGCATGGCTGGTGTCTTCCTGGTGGTGACAAAGAGCTGTCCCTGGTCACCCCATCCCTGCTCCCATTTGAACAGGCTTATGCTGGTGGTTTGATTCCCAGTTTAGGGTAGAGGAGCCCCTGAGAGTTGGGGTTGTGAGGATGCCTCCATTTCCACCCCAGAAAGCTCACTCTGACACACACCTTTCCCTGCAGAGTGGTGAAGGAGGAGATCTCGGACGACAATGCCAAGTTGCCCTGCTTCAATGGCCGGGTGGTGTCCTGGGTAAGGAGCCCCCCTCAGTCCTCTCTCCACCTGCATTCCTGTAGTGGGCTGGATGGAGGAAAGGCATTGCTGAGACTGTGGTTTTATGCTTCAGTATCTGAATCTTCCTTGAGTTTTCTAACTGAACTGTCTCTCACCCCAGATTCTATAGCTTTGGTGAAAAGTGAGGGAGTGGTGAGAAAGGGGAAAAGAGAGAGACAGAAATACACGTTGGAGACAAAAACGTCTCCTATGTCCTCTGAGGTACTTTGCCTCAGGTTCCCTTCTGTCACTTGCCGACCTCTACCTTGGACCTCTGACTCTTGTTCTCTGCCCCCATCCCGCTTCACCAACCCATGCCTCCCAGCCTCCTCATCAACCCAGCAGTGGGTCCATTCCTCATCTCAGCTGACCTAACACAGTCCTGTCTCTTCTCCCTGCATGTCCCCTGCTTCATTCTCCCCAAGTCTCATGCCCTGCCAGAAGCCAACTATCCCCTTTTCCCTGGGGCCCCTGCGCCCTACTACCCATGCATTTTCTCCCCATCAGCTGGTGTCGGCTGAGGGCTCACACCCAGAGCCAGCTCCCTTCTGTGCTGACAACCCATCGGAACTGCCACCGCCCATGGAGCGCACAGGAGGCATTGGGGACTCCCGGCCCCCATCCTTCCAGTGAGTGTGACCTGAGGGTGGGGAGGGCCCATGGGGGAGGGCTGCGTCAGCTCAGCTCAGGGCTGGGGGAGGGAGCCCCCAGCCTGCCCCCTCCCCCACCAAGTCCTCTCTTCCCTGCAGCCCTCATGCTGGTGGGGGCAGCCAGGAGAACCTGGACAATGACACAGAGACTGACTCCTTGGTGTCTGCCCAGCGAGAGCGGCCACGACGGAGGGATGGCCCAGAGCACAGTGCGTCTTCCCTGAACAGACACCTCCCCCCCCCACACCCCCACCCCCACAGCTTCCACTCAGCTACCCACCTCTCTGCCCTACTCCCTGAGTTCTGGATACGCCTGGCCCCAGTGCAGCCCCTGCTCCTTCCTCTCTCCTCCTTCTCTCCTGCATCTGTGAACCCAGCTGCCTCCATCCCCTGCAGCAACCCGGCTGAATGGAACTGCAAAGGGGGAGCGGCGGCGAGAGCCAGGGGGGTATGACAGCTCATCCACCCTTATGAGCAGCGAGTTGGAGACCACCAGCTTCTTTGATTCAGATGAGGATGACTCCACCAGCAGGTGGGGCTTTGGTTTCATGGGTACTGTGGGACAGGTGACCCCGGAGGAGCCCTGAACCCTGAGGATGCTGGGCCCCTGGGCGGGACCTGGGCTTGGTGGGGGGGACCTGGGCCCTGCGGTGCCTCTCATGGGGCAGGGCTGGGCCGGCTCGGTGGGGAATGACTGTGGGCCCCACAGGTTCAGCAGCTCCACAGAGCAGAGCAGCGCCTCACGCCTGATGAGAAGACACAAGCGGCGGCGGCGGAAGCAGAAGGTTTCACGGATTGAGAGGGTATGGAGCTGAGGCGTTAGGGTGGGTGGGAGCAGACCGAGCCCTCCTGCCCAGGCAGGGCCAGAGTCTGTGCTTCCTTAGACCCCTCCCCTTGGGTCAGGGTTTAGAACCTGAGAGGGGAGGTGGTGCTGAGGACTCACCTTGAGGCGGAGCTAGGTGGGAGCAGTGAGTTCCTGCCAGCACTGCCTGCTGCTCAGGGCCTCTGTCTGTTCCAGTCCTCGTCCTTCAGCAGCATCACGGACTCCACCATGTCACTCAACATCATCACGGTCACTCTCAACATGGGTGAGTCTGGTGAAACAACACTCGTGAGCACCTGCTACGTGCCAGACGCTGGGCAGACTCGAGGAGTTCAGAGAGGCACAGGCTACGTTCCCTGCCCTCAAGAAGTTCTCTTTCATAAGCATAAATTGGTACATACACTGATCACTTCAGTATCTCATGATCAGGGCTATGACAGAGATAAGCACAGAGAACTATGGACGCAGAGAATGGCATCCAGGAAGACTTCCTAGAGGAAGTGATTTCTGATTCCTCCCCCCTTCCCATTTTTCAGGCACTGCATTCTTGCTCTCTGATTTCTACCCTAGGTGCTCTTCTTTAGGAGATAGCTGGATGTAGTGAAAAGAGCCCCAACTTTGGGATTTAAATCTGAGTTTGAATCCTGATTCTGCCACTTCATGGCTTAGAAAAGTCACTTAAATTCTCTGAACCTCAGTTGTCTGCTCTGTAAAACAGGACTGAGTCCCTACCTCATAGCCAACAAGGATCAAGTGAAAGCATGTTTGAGCATGTGGAATACAGTGCCTGACTCAGGTCCAATAAGTGTTAGTTCTTGTCCCTTTCTACCCTCTTCTAATATGGGGCTTGGAATTTGGGTAGGAACTTTGTTCCTCTCTCAAGGTCTTGTTACTCCCTGTAGAAAAGTATAACTTCTTGGGTATCTCCATTGTGGGCCAAAGCAACGAGCGTGGTGACGGAGGCATCTACATTGGCTCTATCATGAAGGGGGGGGCCGTGGCTGCTGATGGACGCATCGAGCCAGGAGATATGCTGTTACAGGTACCATTGCCCACCGTGGGTGGTGGTATGGCTAGGGATGGGGAGATATCCATGCCGTCTGTACCCTGCTTCTTGGTAAGGGGAAGAAGACCCCCTAGCCCACCAAACTCAGCTTCCCTACCCACCTCCCCAGCACAGCTGCTTATCCCACTCCTGGTCCTCTTTCCCAGGTAAACGAGATCAACTTTGAGAACATGAGTAATGACGACGCGGTCCGGGTACTGCGGGAGATTGTGCACAAACCAGGGTATGGATGGCATTGGGGAGGAGGGGGCAGGTATTTCTGGCTATCAGGCAAGGGGCTTGGTTTGGCCTCCACACATCCTGCCCTTACTAGGGACACCCTTGCTTTCAGGCCCATCACCTTGACTGTAGCCAAGTGCTGGGACCCAAGTCCACGTGGGTGCTTCACACTGCCCAGGAGTAAGTGGATGGGGCAGTTGGCCCTAAAGCTGGTGCTTGACCTATGTGAGCCCTATCTCTCCTTCCTTCCGTGTTACCCTGAACCCTCATACCTACCCCGTTGGGCCAGGCAGTAGGCAGGGCAGGCAGCCCCTGACTCCTCATCCTCCCTGCAGGCGAGCCCATCCGGCCCATTGACCCCGCGGCCTGGGTCTCCCACACTGCAGCCATGACCGGCACCTTCCCTGCCTACGGCATGAGCCCCTCCCTGAGCACCATCACCTCCACCAGCTCCTCCATCACCAGCTCCATCCCTGACACAGAGCGTGAGTGTCCAACCCTGACCCCTGAGCCCAGCAGACAGGGCCAGCTGGGAGGGACTGCTGAAGGCCCACCTGGAGCCTCTTGCTTGAGCGTCAGAGGGGGCTGGAGAGGAGGAGACTCAGTTCATTCCAGCTACCTTACTCTGCAGTTTTCCTCAGTGGATGCTGAGCCTCACCAAACAGAGTTTGCTTCTGAACCTGTACTGAGCACTCAGTAAGCCTCAGTTTCCTCTTGTAAAATGGGACTAATGATATGCACTTTACCAGGTTCCTGGGGGTTTAATGAGAGGATACAAGTAAAGCATCAATCACAGTGTGTGGCATAAAGTAAGCACTCAATAAAAATGACTCCCTTTTTATTATCATAGCACGCATTATACACTGGGCTAAGCCCCTTCATTTACACTATTTAATTCTCTCTTTAAATATCCTGTGAAATAGATACTAAAGTCCCTATTTTTATGGAAGAGGAAACTGAGTGTCCAACAAGTCGGTAATTTGCTTGACATTGGTCCATGCTATTAGGTGGTAGAGCTAGAATGCAAACTTCTGTGTACTTAACTCCATAGCCCCTTTCTGCCTCACCATTCTGCCTCCTACCCCCAGGCCTAGACGACTTCCACCTGTCCATCCACAGTGACATGGCCGCCATCGTAAAAGCCATGGCCTCCCCTGAATCCGGGCTGGAGGTCCGTGACAGGATGTGGCTCAAGATTACCATCCCCAACGCTTTCATCGGTGAGAGGGCCCCATGGTGGGATGAAGGACAGGGTGGAGAGCGGTGGGGCAGGGCAGGCCGGTGGGGGGGGGGGGGGGCGGGTGGCCAAGAACTCCCTCGGGCCACTCCTTTGAGCTGGAATCAGCACCAGCCTCATGGCTCCTGTGAGGCCAGAAGAGCCCAGGTCAGGTGGGCCTCCCAGTCAAGTGGCAGCCTTGCCCTCAGGCTCGGACGTGGTGGACTGGCTGTACCACAACGTGGAAGGCTTCACTGACCGGCGAGAGGCCCGCAAATACGCCAGCAACCTGCTGAAGGCCGGCTTCATCCGCCACACTGTCAACAAGATCACCTTCTCTGAGCAGTGCTACTACATCTTCGGCGACCTCTGTGGCAGTACGTGCCTCCCCCACCTCCTTGCCCTATCTCCTGCTTGGAAGTGGGGAGTTGCCCGGGGATGCGGCAGCAGACTCTAGGGAACCCAGATGAGGGGGTAGCAGAGCTGGGGGAACCTTGAGACCTGACAGTTCTGCGGTAGAGGCAGAGCCCAGTCCAGCCTCTTCACCTGCCCTACATCCCCCTCTGGGGGCTGGCATTTTCTAAGTGCCTGCTCTGTGCCTGGCACCGTGCTGATTGTTTCTAAAGCATCATCTCACTCTCATTCAAGCCTCACAACCTCCCCACAACCCTTGGGGAGATGGATTACTATCCCTGTTTTCAGATGAGGAAACTGAGACTTATAGAAGTTAAGCAGTCCACCCCACGTTTCACAGCTAGATGCAGAGGAGCTAGACCTTGGATCTAGGTCCTTCTGGCTCCAAAACCTTTGTTCTTCCCACCATCAGGGTTGTCCTAGGTGTGTGGTGCTGCAGAAACGTTGTCCCAGCAAGGCCAAACAGAGTTCCTAGCCTTGGCCCCTGCTCACCCTCACAGCACCAAGCAGCTTCCACTAAGGCAGGACCTCCTGGAGCTGGCCTGAGGCCTCAAGTCCACAGCCTCCTCAGACCCCTCAGGGTGGAGCTGTGCCTCTCAGTGAAGCTGGAAAAGCTGTCAGGGCCAGGCTGCAGAGGACTCTGTAAGCTGTACCAAGGAATTTGGACTTGATCCTGAGAGAGTACAAAGCCAATGAGGGTTATTAAGCAGGAGGAGTCTGCAGGGAACCCCCATTCTCCGGAGCCTGTGGACAGCTCTTGGGAAGGGGAGTCCTCAAAACAGGACAGCAGTGCTCAGGATGGGGAGCTGAAGCACGGCCCCAGCAGCCACCCCTGCCTGAGGGAGCCTTCTCTCAGCCCAGTGGTGCTGGCTGGAGTCCAAAAGCCAGCCCTTAAAATGCTTCAGATTAGGTTCTAGGGGCTAGAAAGGTTGTTCTTGTGGAACACAAGTCCCTGGTGGAGGCTGGGTGGGGTCCCTGTCCCTCAGCAGCTCTGGCATGGCCCCATGGAGTAGTAATAGATGCACAAGGTTTTGGAGTTAGTTCTGAGTTCAGATTTTAGCTCCACCCTTACTGTGTGAACGTGAGTAAGTGACACAGCCTCTCAGTGCCTCGATTTCTTGATCTGTAAGATGGAGATAACAGTAAAACTTATAGGTCTGTTTTGAGAATGATATAAGATAATATATGTAATGCTTTTAGCACCATGTTTGGCCCACAGTAATTGCTCTAAAAAAGTTGTCCATTTATCATACATTTAATTCTAAGATGAACATTTTTTTCACATTTCAGTATCTCTGAAATTAGGGTGCATCTTATCATCAATGGCTTCTTAGACTCAGTCAAATACAGCTATTATTATCATCATTCGTAGAAGTGAGCCCTGGCCCCAAACCTTCATGGGTACATAAAGCTTCTCAGGATAGCTGTGGCTTTTGCTCAGAGAGACATTGTTCCATCCCAGGGGCATTCTGGGTCTCCTACCCATGGACCAAGTCCAGCAGAAGCCAAGCTCAGGGAGATGCTGACAGGACAGGTTTTTTCCTTCTCACTGGTGAGGTCTCCTCAGCTGGGAGTACCGCAGGCTCAAAGGGAATAGCTGGGGACCTGGGTAACCCCCGAAGCACACAGTCACTCCCCATGGGATGACAGCCTGGCGGCTGAAGTGGTCACCGAGGCATGCCCCTGCTTCCCACTGCCACCACCTCTCATGCTAGCTGCCGGCCTTGACTGGTTGATGGTTTGGCTGGTAGACTCCGTAGGCTGCCTCAGCCCCCTCTCCTGACCTCTTCTCACCTGTAAGGTTGGCTCAGCTCCCTTAAGGGCTTGCAACAAAGGGCTCAGTCTGTATCCAGCAGCTGGCTCCTGGGCAATTGCAGCTCTCTCAGAGCTCTGGGACCTGGTACGGGTGGGTCCCAGAGAACCAGGGACCTGTTCACCCTGAACAAGTTCACCCCAGGGACCTGTGAACAAGGGGTGTCCCAGGCAGGCAGGTCTAGTGGCCCCTTATACTCCCTTCCAGATAGTTCCAGCATTGGTGGGAGCAGCGTTGCCTGTGTACAGTTTACAGGGGAGTCAGAGTCATGAAAGAAGGAATGTTAGTGCAGTGGCTCAAGTGCTGTGAAGAACTAGGTCTGGCTGGGAATGGGGTGGAGAGCACAGAGGAGGCATCTAAGTTGTTCTGTTTCTGGACCCTTCCACCCCGCTCCCACCCTCCCCAGAAGCACCAGAAGATTGATTTGGGCCAAGGGCCTTCTGTGTGGGGAGGCTCTGAAAGGCCCTGTGTTCATTCTGGCTTTTAATGGGTGTTTTTTTAGTCCTAAGTGAGTGAGGAGGGCAAAATTTCACCTAAATTTCCCCAAACTGCTCCCTCCTCCTTACTAATGCCCTCATCTGGAAAGGTAAAGAGAAAGTAAGCAACTCTTAGCTTCTGCTCTGGCTGCAGTGTGGGTTGACCTCAGGCTGGTCATTTAACCTCTCTGGACTTCACTTTCCTCATCTGGAAAAAGTGTGACTAATACCTTCCTCATGGGGTGGTAACGTTTGCGTGAGATGAAGTGCTTGCACTGTACCTGAGGAAGTGCAGGTATGCAGTAGCTGGCGGCTCTCTGGTATTTCGGCCTCCCGTATTCCCCACCCTACCTTTCCCGTAAGGGAACAGAGGGGACGATTGCCAAACAAGAGTTTTGCCCCTTCTTCCAGCCCACGGAGGAAGGAGGAGAAACTGGGATTTGGCACTGAGCATCTGAAGTGGTGACTCAGGGCCTTCCTGGGGACGGTTTTCTCGGGGGCTGGCTCTGCAGGGTCTCCCTCCCCACCACCTCTGGAGGGTGACAGAGGGGCTCTGAACGAGTAAGAGATCTCTGGCCTGTCCCTCGTCCCGTTCTGGTGGGACACTGCCACTGCTGTCGCTGTCCACCGGGCCGAGGCTGGGCATCTCTCTGCTGACTGCGGGTGCGGAGGCATGGGATAGACCCAGCTCAGACGCCCTCCCCTCCACAGACATGGCCAACCTCTCCCTCCACGATCATGATGGCTCCAGCGGCGCCTCCGACCAGGACACGCTGGCCCCTCTGCCGCACCCAGGGGCTGCCCCTTGGCCCATGGCTTTCCCTTACCAGTACCCGCCGCCCCCACACCCCTACAACCCGCACCCAGGCTTCCCCGAGCTGGGGTACAGCTATGGCGGGGGCAGCGCCAGCAGTCAGCACAGTGAAGGTAAGGCGGCGGGGGTCGTGGAGGGAGCCCCAGGCGAGCCCCAGGCTTCCTCTGCAAGCTCTGAGTGTCCCCCACCCCGTCCCTGCCTGTCCTCTGCAGGCAGCCGGAGCAGTGGCTCCAACCGTAGCGGCAGCGACCGGCGGAAGGAGAAGGACCCGAAGACCGGGGACTCGAAGTCGGGCGGCAGCGGCAGCGAGTCGGACCACACGACCCGCAGCAGCCTGCGGGGGGCGCGGGAGCGGGCGCCGAGCGAGCGCTCGGGTCCTGCCGCCAGCGAGCACAGCCACCGCAGCCACCACTCGCTGGCCAGCAGCCTGCGCAGCCATCACACGCACCCGAGCTACGGCCCCCCCGGGGTGCCCCCTCTCTACGGCCCCCCCATGCTGATGATGCCCCCACCGCCTGCGGCCATGGGGCCCCCGGGAGCCCCTCCGGGCCGCGACCTGGCCTCCGTGCCCCCTGAACTGACCGCCAGCAGACAGTCCTTCCGCATGGCCATGGGAAACCCCAGTGAGTTCTTTGTGGATGTGATGTGAGCAGGGCCCCTTCCCCACTTCCATCCCACCCCGCCCGGGGCAGGCCGCGTCCCTCTCTCCGTCCGTCTTTTTTACTTTGGTACCTGAAAGGGAAATAAATGGAACTAAATCCAGGCCCGCTAACCGCTCGCTGGGTGCAGCGAGGGCAGGGTGCACCTGATCGCCACTGCAGCCCCTAACCTGCCACCAGCCCCGGCTTGTTCCTCTGCCCACTAACCGCTGCACAGGACTTCCCGGGATCCTTCGTGTCCCTGGGACCCAAACTGCTGGTGCTGCTCCTTACCACCCCGCCATCACCGCCACCACACACACTTCAGGAGCTGACCCAGTGGTGCCTTTGAGGGCCTGCATACCCCTCATCCCCACTTTCCCTCCCTCCGTTCTTTTTCACCATTCATTCAGCTGCATCATCCCTCTATTAACCCATCCCCTCAAGCATGCGCGCCGATTTCTTGGTTTTTCCCCTTAATACTGATACCAGAAAAAAAAAAAGACTTGCTTCCTCTGCCCCTCCTCCTAGCTGCCCTTGCTACTGCCTCAGCCCTGCACCCTAGAGCTGTAGTCACCTCCAGTAACCATCCACACTAACTCCACCTGCGCTCAACCTTAGCAGAAGCCCAGAGGGCCCCCTCAGTTGCCTGAGCTGCTAGTGGATTCCAGGGAGCGTCTGTGCTCTATACCCAGCCCCACCGCTGCCCCATGCCTGCCTGGTGTGCTGGTTCCTTCAGACCCTAACCCTACTAACCAGCAGGCTCATCTCACCTCGGGGCCTGAAACATTTCTTTTCTTTCTTTTTTTCCTCCCCCAATTTTTCCTGGGCCTGGAGCAGCCAAGAATTTCGGGCTGTTTGACTTTCTGTGAGCCCCCAGCGAGGGGAGGCCCAGCCTCCGAGGAGACCAGGAACCCTGCTTCAGCAGCCCCTCAGGGCTTCCCAAGGATATTTCAGCCCCCATACCCACACCTTAACCCGTTGAGTCACTAGGCTTCTGAGGAGCACCCAGCCTCTAGCCCATGTGTGACAGACTCTCTCTCTTTCCCTCTCTTCCTCTTTCTCACACACACCTCCCCCACCCCCTGCCCCAACACACACGTGCCTATGCAAGTTCACTTAAGCCTCAGGGCTGGTCCCTGACCAGAGGGCTGGACCCTCTCTCCCAGTCCGCTCCTAGGTCGTGGGGCTGGTCCCCTAATTTCCCTCTCCCTTTCTTCATAGCCCTCAAACCTCCCACACATGTCCCCATAATATTTCTATCTGGTTAAAGCCCATAATCTGGGTCTCAGGTTGGGCTCAGTGCAGGACCCCCCGGGCAACTGACAGGCTGTTCTCACCCTGCCCCGTGCCCCACACACCCTCCTGTGTTTTCACCATCACCATGATAACCCAGAGCAAGGTTGGGCAGGGGGACTTCTGGAACTTCCAGACAGAGTGACAAGTTTTAGTTTTTACCTTATTCTCCCATTTAAGCAAATCACGACTTTCTCTGTGAGCCTCTTCTATAAATTCTGGCTCACCTAGGCTTCCATATTTTTAGGTCTGGGATGTCAAGCGTAAGATGAAGTCCTAAGCTCCAGGTCTTGGAGCAATCCAGGATAGGGGTATTTTGGCATTCATTCATTTAACAAAGATTCCCTGGGATTTGGGGTGCATGAGGGCTGTGTTAGAAGTGTGACTCAGTCTTGCCTTCCTTCTGGGAGCTCTAGATTTGCTCCCAACCCAGACCATGGTTTCCTCTAGCCACCACTATAGGGCTGCCTCCTGTACTTCTCTTCCTCCTCTGATTCTTCTGTCTCTGACTCTCTTGAGGATTCCTCCACTATTGCTCATGCCTTCAGGGTCCCTGTATTTTATCTCTGGTCCACTTCTCTTTCCTCTGTATTTACTCCCGAAACAGTATCATCCATCCTGACGTCAACTGCCACTAATATGCTGGTGATTCCCAAATATATATCTCCAGCCCTAACTTCCCTCTATCTTTAGATCTGTATTTTTATCACCCACTGGACCTCTCCATGGACATGTCCACATGGACTCAACTCATTTCCTCCCCCCCCCCACCCCCGCCGAAGTGTGTTCCTTCTGAATTCCAATCCTGGTTACCTTCATCACACTCTTCATAGGCTCACCAGCTAGAAACATTTACGGGCTTAAATTCCTTCCCATATTTTACTAGTCAGTATATCATATCCATTCCACTCCAACAATCTTTCTTGAATTTGGCCCTTCCTCTCCCCTCTGCCTCTACTCTAGTTCACAGGAGCATGGGATTTGGAGTCGGGTTATTCTGGGTTTGAATCCCAGCTCTACTACTTTTTGGTTGCGTGATAAGAGAGTTATTCAGTCTCTCTGAGCCTCAGTTTCCTCATATGTAAAATGACGATAATAATACCTACCTCACAGGGTTGTTGTGAGGATTTAAGTTAGATATTGTACGAAAAGTGCCTAGCACAGTGCCTGGCACACAGTAGAATAGGTGCTCAATAAATGGTAGCTATTGTTATTATTACTATTATTATTATTATTTATTCTAAATTGGTAGGGGTTTAGGATATGTACTGAGGATGAAGCTTTTGGAAAGGTAGGAGTAAACCTTGAGTGCTGGTTCAAGAATTAGACGTGCCTGTATTGTCATTTAATGGCTTCAGGCTGTGACCCCGATTTGCAGGAAGTCAGATCATCCTGCCATATTCTGGCTTCTAGCAGGAGGATGTTAGGGACAGTAAGGTTTGCGACTAGGTTTACTGTTTGGTGCCCTTCGTTCCTCTCATGATGGGCTCAGCCCTGCCTAGGGAAGGCAGCAGTGTATCTTTTCCTACAGAAAGAGAAGAGCCAACAGATGTTCTTCAGGTCCTGCAAGAGCCAGGAAGGCCTTTCATGTGCCAGGATTGGCTCTGCCTCTTCTCAGCTCGGATGTGAAGATTAACTGTCCATCAGCGAAGGGATTTCAAATCCCATGTCCAATTAAATTCAACTTGTCAACGGCTTTTTAAGCAACATATATGCCTGTCACTAGAAGGCGCACAGGTCCTCCTGGCCTTGAGGAGCTCACAGTCACATAGGTATAGCTGAGGTAGAACACAGACATATTTTTGAAAAGCTTTAGCTAGTTTCTTCCAAATATTTGCCGCCTCACTCCCTGCCCCCTACCTTGGGTCTTGATCCCTGGGAAAAGGCTCATGTCTAGAACAAATATATCATGCAAAAAAGCTTGGGAAAATCAGAGGTGGTGTCATAAAGCAGTAAACTCAGCACAAACGCTTCTACTGCCAAGTCGTGTGTGTGTGTAAAGTGAGGACAATCAGTCCTCGGACTCTGGAGACTGAAAAGGCCGACAGCAATCCAAGGCCTAACAGCCGGGCCTCAACAAATAGCACTAATCCTCTGAGGCTCTCGGAAACACTGAAATAGGAACAGGAGAGATTGCAGAGACTACAATTCCCAGAATGCTCAATGGGGAAAATGAAGTGAGTGTAGCAGTGTATTCTGGATTGTGTATTTCGAGTAGGGCTGAATAAGGCCACTCCTACCCCTCCCCCAAGGCACGCCTACCCCCTCCTTCTAAGGTTCTCAAAGGCCGTCGGTAGTTGTAGTTTTGCCAAACTTAGGGGGCTTATAATTGTAAGCGAGAAGGCCGAGAGGCCTGACGGGATTTGTAGTCTGCGGCCTCGGCGGACGCGCACGCGCAGCAGAGGCCGGGGCGGGGCCGCGGCACTGCAGTGAAAGGCGAGGCAGCGGGCAGGCGAGCAGGGGGCGGGCGGACATCTTGGGAGCCGGAGAGTGGCCAGGCTGGCTGAGCAGGGGCCTGCGGACACCAGGTGAGTTCGGGATCTAGGTGTACGGGGTGAAGGAGGACGCCTGCCTGGCTGCCCAGCTTTGCTCTTCCCCGCACTGCGCTACGCGGAAAGCAGTCCACACCCGGGAGTGGCCTCAGCCTTCAGAACCGGGAGGGAGCTGACGGCGGGGCGGGGGCGCCCGGGGCGCGGTTGCAGGACGGGCGCTGAGCGGTGCCCTCCACCTGACCCGCCCGGAGCTTCCCGTGAGAAGGGGACCCTACTGGAATCCTCCCAGAGCAGGGATGCCCCGCGGCTGCCCCCTCCCTAGGATCGCGACAACCCCCTACCCCGTGGCGCCTCCTCTCGGCGCAAGAACAAGCTTCCCACCCTGCGGCACCCCCTCCTCGCAGTTGAGTGACAGCCCCCGCACTCCCTGGAACCATCTTTACCCGCGACGTCCTCTTCCCCAGGGCGAAAAGCCCACCACCCTCGCCTGCTTCTACACCCAGCTTTCTCTTATTCACCACTACTAGTCTCTCCCTGCCTTTTTTTCCTCTTTAAAGCCTTGACTTTTGACATACTGGAAACTCTCTCCTCCAGGTGCCCCCACCATACCTGTTGCCACTGTGGGCTCACCTGAGTATACTGCCTGGCTGTTGCTGTCAGTCTGTCCCTTAACTAAATATGCCATTCCTGTCCTGGGCCCCACCTCTGTTTCTCTGATGCCCTGAGCTCCCTACCACTTGATACCTGTGAACTTGGTTCTTTGCCCAGGGCTCTACCTCCATTTTGCGCTTCCTCTCCCAGTCTCTTTGGGACTGAGGAATGGGATGTGTCCACCACCTTGAGAGACTTCTCACGCAGTCTGGGAGACCTTGACTGCCACAGTAATAGGCTTTATTTTCCAGTTTAGCAAAGTCTGCTAAACTGCCCCCCTGTGAAATTAACACCAGGGCTAATCCAGGAAATCTAGAACTAAATTAACCCTTTTTCTCGTTGCAAACAGTCTAATTTAGTTTGACCCAAATAATTTGGATAATTCAGGGATTCTGCCCCTCGTTTACAGGCACTCGGGTCAGAAGTGAATTATGCTGTGGGTCTGGAATCACAGAATTTCAGCTGGAAGGATCTCTTGATTTTTATGAACCTGCATCCACCTCGTTCCCCCACACCCCTGTATTTTCATTGCACTTGGAGCTGAGAGGGAGCCTCTCTTTTTAAAAGAGAGGTGGTCAAAAATAACTAATAAGCAGCTTGGGTCACTGAAGTGTAGTCTGTCAGGACTGGGGCCTTTCTGCTCTGCTCTTTTGCCTGTTTATCTGACTGCCTGGGAGAGGCTGGAGCCACACTCCTGGGTCCGTGTCAGGGCCTAAGGCCTCCCTTCTCTTCCTCCCCACACCCTGCACACCCTTTCCTGGAATGTTTAGACTTCTGTGAATTAGAGAGCTGGAGGTTCGGGCCCTGCTGCCTTCTCTGAAGGGTAGTGGAGCCTGAGGAACTGGGCGCTCCTAAAGCTTTGCCTGGGGGCCCCAGGCCTGAACCAGCTGGAGTAATTCCTACCACCATTCCTGCAACCACAGGCAGGCCTTCACAGTGACTCACCAGCTAGAGCGAGTGAGAGTCTGCACAGGAAGGGGCCTTGCTGAGCTCAGCACTGTGAAAGGGGGGAGGGGGCTACTCTGGGCTCAGCCCCAGAAAAGGGGCGGGGGGGGGTGTCAAAATGGCCTTAGAATCCTGGGCCTAAGTCCCTCTCCCTTTTCTCCCTTCCAGTATGGGATAAACAGGAACTGGAGCCTGGCTAAGGGGAGGGGCATGCCTGGGAGGGCTGCAGGGTCACTTGCTGGAGGATCAAGTGAGAAAAAAAGCCCAGCCAGTGACCTGCACAGCCCCACAGGGGACACTGGCAGGGGTTCTGAGACCTTCCCTTACCCTGCCCCCCCCCCCCCCATCCTAGGTCTGTTCTCAGAGCGATGGGCCGCGGAGACTGAGCTGCCGCCATGATTGGAGGCTTATTCATCTATAATCACAAGGGGGAGGTGCTCATCTCCCGAGTCTACCGAGATGACATCGGGTGAGTCCCCTGGCTGAGCCAGCTGCGCCCCCACCCCCACCCTCCTCCCCAGCATGCAGGACCAGGTCTCTTTCTCCCAGAGGCTTGATTGGGACTGCCCCCACCCCTTGCTCCATCCTGGAAGCTCAGCTAATACAGCCTGGTTCCCATTAGGTCTGGTGGTATTGGCCAGGCAGCCAGTTGCTGGCTGCTTGGTGGGACCTGTGAAAAGGCAGGCCCCCCACAGTCTCAGGAACTCCTGCCCTTCCTGCCTCCTGTTTGCTGTAGTGACAGACCTGGTTGCTGGAGCTGAGTGCTTTTGGCCGGGCAGATTGATCCCTCCTTTGAGGAGAAGGGAGATCTGTCTCCAGCGGGTGGAGTCAGTGGTCAGGCTGGTGGTACTAATCCACCTAAGTCTTGCTCTCACAAGCCCGTCTCATGGTGAGAGTCTTCACTGGACTCTTGAAAGCCTCTCCCTTGCTCAGGAGTCAGGCTGCTGACTCAGCTGTTTTCAGTTCCTCTGGGCCACTCCTGGAGGAGAGGTGGTGAGCAAGCCTGAGGTACTCTCCAGGTCACTGAGGGATGAGCAGGGAGGCTGTGCTGCCTTTCTGGCCTATCAGAGTAGCCTGGGAACAGCCCCTTGTCCTGTGTGCCTCAGACCTCTGTAAGGAGGCACAGCCTCACTTCTCGTTCTGCCCCACCCTGCATGCCACTGCTGTTCCCTGACAGAGGGGACTTATCCCAGCCTCAGCGGCTCTAACGAGATTAGGCTCCTTTGGTTCATGCTTTCCTGTTTTTCATCCTGGAATTGCTTAGAATAGACAGTCAGAGATGGGCCTGCTACAGCGGCTCCCAGTTTCTTGGCTAATGGGCTGGCCTGGCCTTTGTGGCTGTTTGTCCGTTGGCTGGTGGTGGGGCATGGGCTAGAGTTGTGGCAGTGCCTGGCTTGCATATACCCACCCACACCCCACTCCCACCCTGATGGACCTGGTTAAGCCAAGGCCAGGGCATACACCATCTTGCATGCCTTGCTGTGCTCTCCACCCCTTGCCTGTTGCCCGTCTGCTTCCACCTCATGGTGGGTGCTGCCTACCCCAGTGTGTTGTGTGTCTAATCCTCTCTCTCGTTGCTGTCACTCTCCTCTTCTTGCTGGCGTCATTTCTCTCATCCCATCTCATTGGCTGCCATAGCAATAGGTAAGCGGCGTGATAAGCTGCTGCCCAGGCACAGGTGGGTGGGGGATCCTGCCCCCCCCCCCCGGCCCCCACATCGTTGTTCTGTTCATCCTTTTTCATCCCTGAACTTGCCCTGGAATTGGATCCTGGACAAGAATGGGGTGGCCCAGCTCCATGGCCCCTCGGCTTTTCCCTCAGTAGATTAGAGCCTTCTCTGAAGTCATGCTGGCTTTGTCTAACTTCTGGAGGAGCCAGCCTTCCCCACTGGTGGGATCACTAGTGGAAAGACTGGAGAAGCAGCAGCGTCTCTTTCTCATCTGGGCCTGGAGCTTACTGAGAAGCTATAGAGGTGGCAGCAGGAAAACTGGAGCCAGGCCTGGAAGTCAGGAACATACTTCTCTAAACCTGATGGACCTCACTTTATTGTGGTTATATCTGCCATCCTGTCATTGCCACCTGACTTCCCTGTCTCTCGTGGCCTTCAGATATCAGCCTAGCTCTGGCCCTCCCCCACCCCGTGCCCCCACTGGGAGGAGTCCTAGGGAACCGCCCCAACGGTTTAGGCATTGGCTTTAGAGTGCGTGCCAGACTTCAGCAGAGAGGGGGGTGGCTGTTTGTTAGCTGTGGTTGATCCCTGCGGAGTGAGGTTTGCCCATGTACTGAGCAGCCTCTGTGCACCCTTTTCTCTCAGGAGGAACGCAGTAGACGCCTTTCGGGTCAATGTTATCCATGCCCGGCAGCAGGTGCGCAGCCCCGTCACCAACATTGCTCGCACCAGTTTCTTCCATGTTAAGCGGTCCAACATCTGGCTGGCAGCTGTCACCAAGCAGAATGTCAATGCTGCCATGGTCTTCGAATTCCTCTATAAGATGTGTGACGTGATGGCTGCCTACTTTGGCAAGATCAGCGAAGAGAACATCAAGAACAATTTTGTGCTCATATATGAGCTGCTGGATGGTGAGGCTGGCGGGGCAGTGGGTCTAGGGTGGGGATGCACCTGCTGGGGCCTGGCCTGGAGGTGGGAGCAAGTCTGAGGCTCCAGTGCCCTCTGAACTTCCTTTCCTGACTACCTGGTATTTTGAGCTCTGAGGAAGACAGTCCAAATCCAGAACTAAAGGCTGATCTGAAGTGAATACAAAAATAGGCTAGTGAGTGGAGGTAGGGGAAGACCAAAAGGTCTTTTGGTGGCTGGTCTTCCTGCAGTTCAGTTAAGCACGTTTCATCCTCTTATCTTTGTGGTTTGGGCCTTACTACACTGACTCTCCTCCCAGCTTTCCATCTCAACAGCTGCCTCAGAGCCTGGACAAGGGTGAGATATTATAGGCCCCTCCGGGCGCATTGTTACTTCTCTTCCTCTGTAGCGTATGATTTAAGTGAACAGAGTCCTTTCATCTTTCCAACATCTCTGTCTTTTAAGGGCTAAGGGCTTCTTGACCTCTCACTTACTGGCCGTGCGACTCTTCTGCTGCTTTTTCTATTTGAAAAAAACGTGATATTTTCATTGTTTTCTTATAAAGCACAAATCCTAGAGTAAATGCTAAAACTTTGCTGCAGATGATGCCTAAATGTCTTTTGGAGCTATGCTGGCCAGATATATCCAGGCCAGGGGAGGGATTGGCGCAAAGGAGCCTTCCGCTTTTTCTAGGAGCTGACGGCTCCCTTCCTTTTGCAGAGATCCTAGACTTTGGCTACCCACAGAACTCAGAGACAGGCGCACTGAAAACCTTCATCACCCAGCAGGGCATCAAGAGCCAGGTACTCAAATTGTACAGGCTGTAGTCAGGGTGGAGCCCAACCTCCCTTCATCCCCGCTGGCCCCCAAGCCTTGTCTGAGCTGACTCATGAGCCTGCCCCTGACAGGAAGTGCTGGCCTGAGCCTTCTGCCATGACCGCAGGCCTCTTTTGCTCTGTGTGGCCCTCTCCCACCCCTGGAGCTTGCCAACTCAGCATCTCTTACTGGGGATACAGCTCAAGCAGTTTCCTTCTACACTGGGGGAAGGGGGGGTGTGGACTGCTCTGGAGGCTTGGTATTCCTCAGGAGGAGAGAGCTTGGGCCCTCTTCTAGGATCCAGGCCTCATAGCCTTCTCCTTCTTTTCTGCCTGCCTCTTCCCATCTGCGCCCCTCTGCTGCTTCCTGTGGGCACCATGTTGGCCCTGTGTTCTCCAGCATCAGGTAAGCTGTTCCCTCAGCTTCCACCCTTGCAGCTTTGCTCAGTTTTCTCCAGGCCCTGCCCCATGGGGGAAGATGGGTCACAGGGTGGGGACTAGAAGGGAGAGGGGATGAGGGTGGAGTGGGGATGGAGACAAGTGGATTGAAGGGGGAGAGGAGTGAGGCCTTGCTGTTTGTCTCTATCCCCCATGTAGACAAAAGAAGAGCAGTCTCAGATCACCAGCCAGGTGACCGGGCAGATCGGCTGGCGGCGGGAGGGCATCAAGTATCGCCGGAACGAGCTCTTCCTGGATGTGCTGGAGAGTGTGAACCTCCTCATGTCCCCACAGGGTGAGGGCCCTCTCGTGATGAAGCAGGATGGGGGCCAGGGCAGGATATTGGTCCTGACTCAGCTGCTCCTGTTTATCTGTCCATCACCAGGGCAGGTGCTGAGCGCCCATGTGTCAGGCCGGGTGGTGATGAAGAGCTACCTGAGTGGCATGCCCGAGTGCAAGTTTGGGATGAATGACAAGATTGTCATTGAGAAGCAAGGCAAAGGCACAGCTGATGAAACAAGCAAGAGGTGCCTGAGGCAGGGGAGCTGGTGGGAGAGGGTGGACCTTGGAGGGCTGAGCAGAGCCTGGTGAATCACAGGTTCCTTCTGGATTTCATTTTTGCAGTAATGCAAACCCCCTCTTCCTAAGGGTGTGCTTGGCTTGGTTGCTCTTGGTATCTGTGTTAAGAGAGATGAGGGGATTGTCCTCATCCTACTCAGAGTAAGCCCCTTTGTTTGATCCCAAGGACCAAGATTCTTCTGTACATACTGATGGCCCCTGCCCAGTGTGCCTGAAACTTTTGGGTTCCAAGCAGCACAGCTCTCAAAAGATGAGTTTGCAAAGCTCCCACTCATCCATAACTCTGGGACAGGGACCCGCAAGTCAGAAAGCTGCATTCTGACAGCTTTCCATAGATTACAGTGCACGCCTGTCCAGGCTCTGGCAGCCTTTGGGGGTGGGCTAATCTCCCAGCCCGACTCTCTCATGCCAGTCTCTTGTACCAATGAGGAGACCTTCTGTCCCTGCTTGCAGCGGGAAGCAATCAATTGCCATTGATGACTGTACCTTCCACCAGTGTGTGCGACTCAGCAAGTTTGACTCGGAGCGCAGCATCAGCTTCATCCCACCAGATGGAGAATTTGAGCTCATGAGGTGCCATTGGGGTGTGAGGAGCAGGGGTTGCTGTCGGCAGAGATTGGGGGAGAGGGAGGAGAACAGGCTCTGCTGTGCCAACCTGAAGGTCTCACACCCCTAAAGGTATCGCACCACCAAGGACATCATCCTTCCTTTCCGAGTGATCCCGCTAGTTCGGGAAGTGGGACGCACCAAGCTGGAGGTCAAGGTGGTCATTAAGTCCAACTTCAAGCCCTCGCTACTGGCTCAGAAGATTGAGGTGAGGATAAGGGACTTGGGGAGGAGGAAGCACTTGTCTCCAGGAATAAAGGGAGCTGATGGCAGGGTTTGACAGAGCTCCCTGACAGGTGTGTCACTTCTAGGTGAGGATCCCAACCCCACTGAACACCAGTGGGGTGCAGGTGATCTGCATGAAGGGGAAGGCCAAGTACAAGGCCAGCGAGAACGCCATCGTGTGGAAGTGAGTCTTTCCTTCATGAGGCCACAGCAGGGCTCAAGATGCCTTGGTGTACCCTCTTGTTAAGTTTCACCTTTCGTCCTGTGAGAGTGTGTGTGTGTGTGTGTGTGTGTGTGTGTGTGTGTGTGTGTGTGTGTGTGTGTATGGAACGGGGGTGACTGCTTCTCCAGGAGCCTTTGCTTGTGTTCTCACCCCTTATACCTCTGTGTAAGTGTGCACATGCCTGCACTGGGGTGCATGCATGCATGCATTTATTAAGATTCTTTAACATTTCCCTATTTGCCCTTGTAATACCTCTGTGAAGTAGAGAGCAAGGGATAGCATGGCCACGTATCTAAGCAGAAACTGTGTGCAGCCCACAGTGCTAAAGGAGTAACAGACCCAAGGTTTCATAGCAAGAGGTTATCAGAGTCCTCACCACAGTTCCTTGCCCTAGCACCTCCCACAAGCTCCTGGGTTCTCTTCCCTGCCACCCCCCAACCTCCCCAAAGGGGCAACCCCCCTTGAAGCTCCTCCAGGCTACCAGGGCCCCTGTGTTCCCAGGATCAAGCGCATGGCAGGCATGAAGGAATCGCAGATCAGCGCTGAGATTGAGCTGCTGCCCACCAACGACAAGAAGAAATGGGCTCGACCCCCCATTTCAATGAATTTTGAGGTATGGCAGAGAAGGGGCCTAGAGCCATGGCAGGGTGTGCTAGGAAAGACTTTAGAGATCATTCAGATCAACCTCTGCATCTACCACCTTGCAGACGAGGAAACTGAGGCCCAGAGAGAAGTGATTTCAATTCACAGACCCATTCCTTCCCGCCTTAGGCCTCCTACTAGAAATTGCTATTCACACCGACAAAAATCTTTGACTTCCTTTGGCTTCTCATAAAACAATTCTTAGGGAAAACTGAAATAGCTTGCATGCCAGGTAAGACACAGTTTACAGACAGGAAAATGAGCTGACTTTGCTTTGTGCACGTTAGACATGTAATTTTTTCCACCTTATTGTTTAAGTCCGTAATATTGAGCAGGATAAGTATGTTCTAAGGCAGGTCTTTGGTTGCTGCCACCTGCTGATTAAAGGAATTGATTCAAGTCCTCACAGGCAGGGCCTGACTTCAAACCCAAATGATTGCTAGTTACTCTTGGATATGCTTTCTTCCTTAGTAACCTCTTAGAGGACCCCTCACCACCCCAGCTTCCTTCAGCTTCTTTTAGGGTCCCAATCATTCAGACACCTGTAGTAGAGAGATGAGGTAGGGCAAGGCTATGGAACTTCCCGGAGGAGAGCGGCAGTGAAAGGAAGGCCACATTCCTAACTGGAGCTGTCCCTTGCCCAGGTGCCATTCGCGCCTTCTGGCCTCAAGGTGCGCTACTTGAAGGTGTTTGAACCGAAGCTGAACTACAGCGACCACGACGTCATCAAATGGGTGCGCTACATTGGCCGCAGCGGCATTTATGAGACCCGCTGCTAGCTGCCTAGTGGCAGCTAGCCCGCCTCCCCACCCACCCTCTTCCACGGGTCTGGGTGCCCTTGGCCACTACACGTCAGTGTCTCCTCCCTCCTGCTTTGCTGCCTTCCCTTTGCACCAGCCCCTGCGTCTAGGTCTGGACCAACCACGTTGTGAGCGGGACTGTCGGAGCAGTCCCTGGGCTCCCTGGGCAGGGTGGTTTCTGAGGCTCTTGCTCCTCCGTCCATCTGCCTGCCCCAGCCCCGTGCCAGGCTCTGAGTTCTGCGACCAAAGCCAGGTGGGCCCCATCCCCTCCCCTCCCCTGTGGCCACATCTCTCTGGAGTGGGAGGGTCGGCTGCCCCTCACCTCGGAGCTCCCCCAAAGGCCAGTAACGGATCCCCAGCCCTCAATTCCTACTCTGCTTTGGGATAGTGTGAGCTTCATTTTGTACACGTGTGACTTCGTCCAGTTACAAACCTAATAAACTCTGTAGAATGGAGTTGCTGGCTAAATGTTGAAGTGGAAGGTACATGGGGAGGGGGTCTGGTGGGACTGCTGCTCCCCTGTCTTACTTGGCCTGCCAGGAGTAGAATTTTCTATTCCAAACTCTCTTTTGTCTCAATTGTTACGTCCCTCAGGGCCATCTAAGCTCCTGACAGGTGTTAGCCCCAGGTCTCCCGTCTCCTCTGAGAAAATAGCCTCAAGATCAAGAAGCCCCACCTGGCCCCGGTTCCCTGAGGGTAGAGATTCTTTCCTTAAAATCATTCTCAGCGTTAGGCAGGTATTTTTCTAATTAGCAGAGATTAAGCAAGGTTTACATTTGGTCTTTCCAGCCATCCTTAGAAACTGACCTCTTAATTCCATCCTCTTCTCAGTTACTCAGGCTTCACAGACCTCAGTGGGTGGGTTGCAAAAAGGAAAAATGACTCTTCCCAGGCCTCTTAGAAAATTCCTCCCTCTGTGCCTCCCCTTCTCCATAGAATTGTATGGTGAGTGAGTCCCTGAGGGGAGTGCTTCATATTCTGCTGATGTGTTGGAGCAGATAAAGATTTGCCATCACTGGTTTTCCCTTGCTTGGTCTCAACCTTTTTTTTTTTTTTTTTTTTTTTTTTAAAGAGGGCTTGAGTTTTAGCTCAGTTTTGTTTTTAAAATGTATTTATTTATTTATTTATTTCGGGCTGTGCTGGGTCTTCGTTTCTGTGCGAGGGCTTTCTCTAGTTGCAGAGAGCGGGGGCCACTCTTCATCGCCGTGCGCGGGCCTCTCACTATCGCGGCCTCTCTTGTTGCGGAGCACAGGCTCCAGGCGCGCAGGCTCAGTAGTTGTGGCTCACGGGCCCAGCTGCACCGCGGCATGCGGGATCTTCCCAGATCAGGGCTCGAACCCGTGTCCCCTGCACTAGCAGGCAGATTCTCAACCACTGCGCCACCAGGGAAGCCCGGTCTCAACCTTTTTAAACCAAAAACATCTATTAAGAGAAAATATATAATGAACTCCCATGTCGCATCCTGGTGGTTCAACTTGTCATCTCCTTAATATCACATCCAGCCTGTGTTCGTGCTTAATCCAAGTGTCCTACAAAAATTTTCACAATTTACATCTGGATCCAAACAAGGTCCATTGTGATTGGTGAATGCTTCTTAAATCTTAAAAATCACAGGTTCTCCCTTAGCTCTTGCAGTGTTGAAGAAACCAAATAGTTCTGTAGTTTCTCCATCAGAATTACTTTCCCTGTGTTTCATATGAAATGGAAATAACAGGATTGACTCCTCACCATGTCAAAAGGATGGATAACGTTGTGACTTTAGGTGACAATTTTAGAGCCCAGTTGGAAGAATATTCACATTAAATGTGAAGCAGTATCATCATCAGGGTACGAAGAAGTCTGCTTTGGGTGTAGGTAGGGAATAAATAGTAGTGAATTTACACAGACCTTGTCGATCTGGTTTTCTTGCCCTGTGGCGGTCAGTGAGGCAGTGCCTGGGGGTGGTGGGAGGACGTAATTCGCTGAAGTCAGCTGAGCTGTCAAGTGTGAGAAGACTGAGTGCAGGTCGCGGGCGGGCTGGCTACCTGACCAAGACAAGCAGCCCGTAGGGCCAGCGAACCGGAACAAAACCCGCGGCTGCACAGAACGGCGCCAGGGGCTTCTAAGAGCTCAGGGACCAGCGTGAGTCAGCAAAGCTCTCGGCGGGCTCCAAAATGGACCCGGACAGGCGCGCAGCGGCTGACGCGCCTCCAGGGAGCGTACAGAATCTAGCAAGGCCGAAGTGCTTTATCAACCGCCCTTCTCGGGAGGTTCCCAGATAAACCGCGAGCTTCCCTGCACCCAGCCCCCGCCGCCGGCAGGATCTCCACCTCCCAGAAGGCAGCGAGAACCGCACGTGTGGCTAATTTTTTAGTGGAAAGGGTTGCGCAAGCGCAGAGAGTGTGGCTCAGCGTAGACTCTGAGCGGCGCTTGCGCACCGTTCCTCCAGCTCCGTTCACCCCGCCCACCGGGCTCTGCGAACTCCGCGCCTTTCTTACGTCACCGTTTCGCATGCGCTTTGGAAGGAAGGGTGAGATTTCGGGGACGGGCAGGGGGCGGGCCTTGGCCGAGGTCTCACGGCGACTGCGCGGACGGGAGCCCGACTGGAACATGGCGACTTGCGCTGAAATCCTGCGGAGCGAGTTCCCCGAAATTGACGGACAGGTCTTCGACTACGTGACGGGTGAGCCGAACCGAATCAACGCGCTGGGGATGCCGAAGTGGTAGTCAGAAGGGGAGTACTAAGGGAGGGCAGTGCCGGGGACCGCTGCTAGGCCTCTCCTCTGCGTGACCTCTTGGCCCGAGGGCCAGTTGGGTCTGGAGCCCGGACTGGGGCCGCGGTACGGGGATTAAAACTGCTTGTATGTCCACTCTACCTGGTATTTTCCTCGTCTTGCCACGCCCGCCCTAGGCGTCTTGCACAGCGGCAGTGCGGACTTCGAGTCTGTGGATGACCTGGTGGAAGCTGTGGGGGAACTGTTGCAAGAGGTGTCCGGGGACAGCAAGGATGACGCGGGCATCAGGGCCGTGTGCCAGCGCATGTACAACACTCTGCGCCTGTACGTGCCAGGGCAGGGGGATTCGTGGGGGAGGTGGGAGGGCGGACGGTCAGGAGACGAGATGTGAGGGAGGAAGGTCTGATGGCCACAGAGCTTTCTCCTCCACTTCTGACTCTTTGCTTTCTATCCCTACCCTCAAGGACTGAGCCACAGACCCAGGGAAACAGCCAGGTGCTACTAGACGCCCCCATCCAGTTGTCAAAGATAACAGAGAACTACGGTGAGAGTGAGGGAAGATTGAACTAGCTGCCCTATGTCCTTTTCTTGGCCTCCACCCCCTAGCCACCTGCCCCCTGGAGCTCAGAACTCTTGGTACCTCTGTTCCACAGAACAAGGTTTTAGGAGCTAGTTGATGTCTTTACTGAGGGCAGATGAGCCTATTAATAAAGGGATTAGGATTGGAGAGTTCTCTAAGCTCTTGGGTGTGGTAGGAAGCATATGGGCCTTGCAGCTGGACAGTCTTGGGTTCACTCCCCAATTTTGCGACTTACTAACCAACTGCATGATTTTGTAAGAGTTGCCTGTCTGCTCCCAGTCTCTGTATCCTTAATCTGTGAATTGAGTTTTTGTTTTGTTTTTAAGTGTTGGGAGGATGATATTTATCTCCAGGATTTGTAAGGCTTTCCTATAAATGTATGTTTCTGTGTTTAGTTTGTGTTAGTTACTCAAAATGTTAGTTTCCCTTCCCTTAGGGAGAAGGTGACAGCTTTTCTTATCGCTTACAGACTGTGGCACCAAACTTCCAGGCCTGCTAAAGAGGGAACAGTCCTCGGTGAGGAGGGGGAGGAGGAAGAAAAGGAGAGGGCTGTATCTGTGGTGGGAGTGGGAGTTGCTTGTCTCTAAATATTGGAGTATCTTGCTGGGGGATTTCTGATTGTCTTTTCCTGAGTCTCCGAGCCTACACCCTAGGATGAAATGGTTGTGTTTGGACCCTTAGACAGTGAATGCAAAGAAGCTAGAGAAAGCTGAGGCTCGACTGAAGGCAAAGCAGGAGAAGCGCTCAGAGAAGGACACACTCAAGACCAGCAGCCCTCTGTGAGTTTAGTGAGAAAGGCTGAGAAGAGAGCAGAGCAGTCTCTATTGGGATGGAAGGGGGCTTGGGAGTGCTAAAAGCCATCCATTTCTCCCTTTAAAAGAGTTTTGGAAGAGGCCTCAGCCAGCCAGGCAGGCAGCAGAAAGGAGAGTCGGTTGGAATCATCTGGCAAGAACAAATCCTACGATGTGCGAATTGAGAACTTTGATGTATCTTTTGGCGATAGGTGAGGGAGTGGCAGTGGGGGAGTGGGGGTGACATTTTTCTTTTTCCAGTTAAAGGAGAATTAGGAGAGGTGAAATGGGGCTAAAAATAGTTAGGTTTCTGTTGTTAAACTTGCTGTGCAACTACCTCTAGAGTACCCTTTGTCTCCTTCCTACTACCTCTGCAGGGTACTGCTGGCTGGAGCAGATGTGAACCTGGCATGGGGCCGCCGCTATGGGCTGGTGGGTCGGAATGGACTAGGGAAGACGACGCTGCTGAAGATGCTGGCCACCCGGAGCCTGCGGGTTCCAGCCCACATTTCCCTGCTGCACGTGGAGCAGGAGGTTGCTGGAGACGACACCCCTGCCCTGCAGAGTGTGCTGGAGAGTGATACTGTGCGAGAAGATCTCCTGCATCGGGAGCGGGAGCTCAGTGCCCAGATTGCTGCTGGCAGGTGAGGGCTCCTGGCGAGGGATTGACCAGCAGCAGCTGTGCTTCACAGAGTGCCTGCCGTGCTGGCACAGTCCACAATTCGTGTGCCCATCCTAGTAGGCAGCAGAGCTTAGAACTTGGCACCGTGGGGCTGTAAATCCCTTGTTCCTGGCACAGTGCCCATTGCCCTCACCGCCACGAGCAAGTCCTTCCTGTGCTCTGTTCCTGTCCCAGCAACAAGGCAGCCAGTGGCCTGCTTTGCAACTGTCCTGGGGTGCAGGATATACTAGTAGACTGCGCCCACTCAGGCTGATTGCTCTTCCCCCATTCGTAGGGCCGAGGGCTCAGAAGCTGCACAGCTGGCAGAAATCTATGCCAAGTTGGAGGAGATTGAGGCTGACAAAGCACCTGCCAGGTATTTAAAATTCCCTTCCTTTCTTCAGATTTCATCTTTCCCTTCTGTTACCTATTCCAACCAGGTTCTTTAATTTCTTCATTTCTAGAGCATCAGTCATTCTTGCTGGGCTTGGCTTTACCCCCAAAATGCAGCAGCAGCCCACCCGGTGAGTGGCCCTTACCGTTCTTGGCTCTGAACACTGTTGGCTCTGCCTCTGCCTGTCCTCGTGAACACTCGCCCTTGTGATGCAGCTCTGTCTCTCTTTAGGGAGTTCTCAGGTGGCTGGAGGATGAGACTGGCCCTCGCCCGGGCTCTGTTTGCTAGGTGAGTCTCCTGGGCCTGTGTATGGATACTGTGGAGAATGGGCTTGGCTCTTGCAGGGTGGCAACAAGTCGCTGACCTAAAACCTCAAGCCTTGCATTCTTCTTTTCCACAGGCCAGATCTGCTGCTGTTAGATGGTGAGTTTGAAATGGGGCACCCTGACTTTGGGGTGCAAAAGTGTGCCATCATCCAAGTTCCCAGTTCTCTAGCCCTTCTATCCCAAACGTGTCCTCCTCCACTTTTCCAGAACCCACAAACATGCTGGATGTAAGGGCCATCCTGTGGCTGGAGAATTACCTGCAGGTGAGTGCCTACAGGTGCTGGAGTAAGTCTGGGAAAGGTCTGCCTCCAAGACCGTTGGGGTCTGGGAGCTGACTGCCCTCCCAAACTGGGCCTGCCATCCTGTGACCCCCCCCCCCCTCAGACGTGGCCCTCCACAATCCTGGTCGTCTCCCACGACCGCAACTTCCTGAATGCCATAGCCACAGACATCATCCACCTGCACAGCCAACGGCTGGATGGTTACCGGGGAGACTTTGAGACCTTCATCAAGAGCAAGCAGGAGCGGCTGCTCAATCAGCAGCGTGAATATGAGGCCCAGCAGCAGTATCGCCAGCATATCCAGGTGTGGGAGCAGGCGGGGCTGGGGACCTGTCCCATCCCATGGGTATTAGAGTTGCGGGGAGTGAGGGAGCTGAACAGTACCTGAACTCATCCACCTGCAGGTTTTCATTGACCGGTTTCGCTACAACGCCAACAGAGCCTCTCAAGTGCAGAGTAAACTCAAGATGCTGGAGAAGCTGTGAGTACTGTGTCTCTGACCAGGCTTTGACTCATGTCTCTTATTTGCTTCCCTCATTTTGTAGGCCACCCCTTGCCCTCCCACTCTAGATCTCCCCTTTTCTACAAACCAACTTTAATTTCCTCCCCTGCAGGAAGGCAGGGTATTCTGTTACTGCTCTTGGAGAGTTAATCTTTCCCCCAGGCCTAGGCAACTATCAGTCTACTTTCTGTCTGTATATATTTGCTAATTCTGGACATTTCGTATAAATGGAATTGTACATGTGACCTTTTCTGTCTGGCTTCTTTCGCTTAACATAATGTTTTCGAGGTTCATTGTGTCCGAGCATGGATTAGTGCTTCACTCCTCTTTATGACCAGGTAATATTCTGTTGTAGGGATAGTCCACATTTTGTTTGTTGACCCATCAGGTGGTAGACATTTGGATTATTTCCCCTTTTTGGCTCTTACGAATAATGCTACTATGAACATTTGTGTACAAATTTTTGTGTGGACATGTATTTTCTATTCTCTTGGGTACATACCTAGGAATGGAATTGCTGGGTTACATGGTAATTCTATGTTTAAATTTTTGAGGAACTGCCAAACTTTTTATTTTATTTTATTATTATTATTATTTATTTATTTATTTTTGGCTCCATTGGGTCTTCGTTGCTGCATGTGGGCTTTCTTTAGTTGTGGCGAGCAGGGGCTACTCTTCGTTTTGGTGCGTGGGCTTCTCATTGTGGTGGCTTCTCTTGTTGCAGAGCACGGGCTCTAGGTGCGCGGGCTTCAGTAGTGTGGCACGTGGGCTCAGTAGTTGCGCCTCGCGGGCTCTAGAGCGCAGGCTCAGTAGTTGTGGCGCACAGGCTTAGTTGCTCCGCAGCATGTGAGATCTTCCCGGACCAGGGCTCAAACCATGTCCCCTGCATTGGCAGGCGGATTCTTAACCACTGTGCCACCAGGGAAGCCCTCCAAACTGTTTTTAAAAGCAGCTGCACCATTTTACATTCCAACCAGCAATGTATGAGGGTTCCAATTTCTCTGCCTTCTTGCCAACACTTATTATCTGTCTTTCGAATTTTAGCCATCTTAGTGGGTGTGAAGTGATATCTCATTGTCATTTTGATTTGTATTTCCTTAATGACTAATGGTGTTGAGCATTGGAGGTTTTTTTAATTGAGGTACAGCTGATATGCAGTATTATATAAGTTTCACGTGTACAGCATAGTGAGTCACAATATTTAAAGGTTACATTTCATTTATAGTTATTGTAAAATATCGGCGGTATTCTCTGTGTTGTGTCATATATTCTTGTAGCTTATTTATTTTATACATAGTAGTTTGTATCTCTTAATCCTCTACCCAATCTTGCCTCTCCACCCCTTTCCTCTCCCCACTGTTACCCACTAGTTTGTTCTCTATATCTGTGAGTCTGTTTCTTTTTTGTTATATTCAGTAGCTTTATTTTTTAGATTCCACCTATAAGTGATACCATACAGTATTTTTTTTTCTTTGCCTTATTTCACTTAGCATAATATTCTTCAAGTCCATCCATGTTGTTACAGATGGCAAAATTTTATTCTTTTTTTGTGGCTGAGTCGTTTTCCATTATGTGTGTGTGTGTGTGTGTGCGCATTCATCTGTGGATGTGCAGACACATAGGTTGCTTCTGTATCTTGGCTGTTGTAAACAATACTGCTGTGAACATTGGGGTGCATGTATCTTTTCGAATTAGTGTTTTCATTTTTTTCGGATACATACCCAGGAGAGCATTGGAGGTTTAATCTTGAAGCAACATTTCTGGATGTGCTGGTGGTAGGGGAGCTTAAAATCATAAGGCTTAGGATTTTGTGACCTTGTAACATACGTCACAGTATATTAACAGGGAGGACAAAAAAACTACCAAAAAAAGAATCGTATTTTTCCGGCATGTATATTACTTGTGTGATAAAAACAAATTTATTTTTTAAAGTCGTAAATCTAGTCTGTCTCCTCTCTCCTCAGACCGGAGCTGAAACCCGTGGACAAGGAGTTGGAGGTAGTGATGAAGTGAGTGCTGGGCCAGAGGGGCAGGTGGGGAAGCTCTTGTTTCTGGCTGCCCTCGTGCTCCTCACCCCCACCTCCTGCAGGTTCCCCGATGGGTTTGAGAAATTCTCACCACCAATTCTGCAGCTAGATGAGGTGGATTTCTACTACGACCCAAAGCATGTCATCTTCAGTCGTCTCTCCGTCTCTGCTGACCTTGAATCCCGCATCTGTGTGGTATCGTTGCTGTTTCTCTGTTTCGTGAGCTGGGACTGGGCTCTCCCACCCCTTATGTGGTGTGGATTGGCCACATGGCGGAGAAGGCCCCCCGGAGTAGGAGTCAGCGCCTGGGCTGAGGACTTTGCTGTACTTGTGCTGGCCCCTCCTCCAGCCTCACAGGGCCGCTCTGCGGCATAGATGGAGAGCCTGGCATGTGGTATTTTATAAATACTTAGAGCAGTACTTTGTCTTACTGGTCTCAGCTCTGAGTTTCCTCAAACTGTGGAACATAGAGGAGAGAGCATGGGCTTCAGGGTCAGACTTCGGATCCTAACTCTGCCATTTCCTAGCTTGGTTACTAAGCAGTCTCCTCATCCTTAAAATGGAGATAATGTCTAACTCACTTGGTTATTGGGAGAATTAATTCCCTTGCACTTAGTGGGTACTTGGGTATTGGTCCCTTTTACGTCTTCCTTCATTTTTTTCTATAGTTCCTTAAAAATATTTTTTTAGTTGTTGGAGTCCCTGGGACTAGCTGAGACCCATTCTCATCTCCTCCCCTTCTGTATCCCGCACAAGGATGCTCATTACATTCTCATGTTACTTTTTACAGGTTGGGGAGAATGGGGCTGGGAAGTCTACCATGTTGAAGCTCCTTATGGGGGATCTGGCACCTGTTCGGGGCATCAGACATGCTCACAGGTAGGGCCCACATCGCTGCTCTCCAAACCCTCCTATGCTGTAGCCACACTCTTTTATAGCCATTGCCCTCCATCCCCTCTCTCCACCTTACCATCTGCCTGCAGGAATCTGAAGATTGGCTATTTCAGCCAGCACCATGTGGAGCAGCTGGACCTGAATGTCAGTGCTGTGGAACTGCTGGCACGCAAGTTCCCCGGTGCGTCAGGGACTTGAGTTGGGGAAGGAGGGCCGGGCCTGACGCCTACAGCTAGGCCTACCTGGGGTTGCCGAGCAGCCCCCCGACTCTGGGTGTGAGGACATGTGCATTGGGGGTGGGGCTGGGGGGAACGTGAAGGGAGGGAGTTGGGCCGAGAACCCACACGGTGGGGTGGGGCCTGTTCCAGGACGGCCTGAGGAGGAATACCGTCACCAGCTGGGCCGGTATGGCATCTCTGGAGAACTGGCCGTGCGCCCTGTTGCCAGCTTGTCTGGGGGCCAGAAGAGCCGGGTGGCCTTTGCTCAGATGACCATGCCCTGGTGAGGCCTCCTTTTCAAGAGCTTTGCCCTCCCCTTTCCCATTCTTTCCTAATGGAAAATGATTGTCTTGCGTTCGTATCAGAGTTCCTTTTCTCCCAGCCCCCGCAACTGCCCACCTTCCTTTGTTCTGCCTTCCAGCCCCAACTTCTACATTCTGGATGAACCCACAAACCACCTGGATATGGAGACCATTGAGGCTCTGGGCCGCGCTCTCAACAGTTTCAGGGTGAGTGTGCCTTCACACTGCCCACTCCTTCCCAGGCCTCAGCACCCCTTAGGGGCCCCCTGAGTGCCCCCTGCTCTCCTGTCTTTCAGGGTGGTGTGATTCTGGTGTCCCACGATGAACGCTTCATCCGACTGGTGTGCCGAGAGCTGTGGGTGTGTGAAGCAGGCGGCGTCACCCGGGTCGAGGGGGGATTTGACCAGTACCGAGCTCTTCTCCAGGAACAGTTCCGCCGTGAGGGCTTCCTCTAGGGCCACCAAGCTGAGGACTGTGCCCAGGACATGGACTGGTCTCTCAGACCCCTGGGCCACCACGTAGGCAACCATCTCCGGCCATGGACTTCCCCCGACTTTGGGGACAGCCTTATTCCTAAATCTCTCCTTTTGATTGGAGCATCCTCTTGTGCAACCCAGGGAGCCCCACCTAAGGGTCTTTGAGGACTGGTCTTCCAAGAGGAAGGGAGTCGGGGGTGCCCTCTGGGATTTTAGATTCTCCCCCACTGCCCCAGCTGCAACTGGGCTCTGAGTGGCCGCATGTAAATTAAATCTCCCTGCATCTTCCTCGCCTCGCCTCTGCTGCTCCCTGGCACGGGGCTACAGTGTTTGCCCACGGTTAAGGAGTGTAGGCTCTCTGATTTGGCATTTTCCTGTGGCATTTGTGTCGGTCATGTGGAGGAGGCCATGGCATTATCAGTGTTGCCCCTGGGCAGAGATGTCATTAAAGCCGCTGGGGGTCGGCCTTGCAGTGGACCAAGTTAGTGATGAAGGGCGGCGTATTACATCACTGCGGTGCTGTTCCCTCTGGCCCGGGTTCAGCCTCAGCTGAAGGGGTCTGGGTTCTGCTGTCTCAGCCCCACTGCTTGAGAGAGTAAACTGATTCTGTAACCTGGCCTCAAACATGGTTTGCCAATTGCTTTCTCCAATGGTCTCTGGCCCAGGCTCACCCTTCTTCTCTGATCTGGACCCTTCAGGGCCAAAGAGAAACTGAGCAATTGTCTTTGTCCCCATTTTGCTTGGGTGGTTTCATGTTCTTTATTTTTCCCCTAACCACGTAGGAGGGGCCTGGGAAGTAGGGAATTGAGAATGGGGTCTGAGGTGAAGAAAGAGAACCCTTTGGTTTCAAATTAACCAGTATTTAAACGGGGAGGGTAGTTGTTTAACAGAAGTAGTATGATTTATAAATACTGTTTCCCGGGTACGCAGCTGCTATATGTAACTGTGCAGAAGACACTAAAATAGAGACATTGCTTTGCTCCTAAAGACAGTGGAGAAACCAGCGTCAACAGAAGGAACTTGTTGGCTTCATGGAGAATTGTCGTCACAAAGCTCAACCAAGGAATCTTAGCCCAGCTGCTGAGGGTATGGTGGTATAGGTAGCCAGGGAGGAGACACCTGTTCAGGGGGAAAGGAGAATAAAGCCAGGAAGGCTCTGCACTGATGGACTGTGAAGCCAGCAGAAGGGTCACTGATCTTCCTGCCTCCTCAGCTTTCCTCTCAGGAGTCCTCAGGAGGTGTTCTTCCAGGCGCATCTGTGGCCACGTGCATCCTGACAGTTCTGAGAGCCTTCTCACAGGCCCCATCACTCTCTTCCACCCTCAGATTTGCAGATGGGCCAGTTGGGGCTAGCTGGTGTAGGGTCTGTGCCTGCCTATTTGCCAGACTCTCAGCCCTTTCACCCCTTACAGGCTTGTGGTCCCTGTCTGAGTTCTCCCAATTCTTTTAGAGTCCCTGGAAGTGCTGCTGAAGGTTCTGTGGCAGAATCTGCTTCTTTGGAGGTGGCTTTGTGTATGAAGAGCACTGGAGTTGAATCTGTGATCGAATCCCAGCTCTATTACTGGTAGTAGAAGGGGTCACCTATATTAGCTGGGTAGCCACAACAAGTTGGCCTTTTTGAACACCTTCTCCTCAGCATCTACAGAGGCACTCAAATGGATTCCTCTGTGACCAGTCTATGATTTGGAGGACCATCATATGAAAAAGTAGTAAATTTTTTCTGAATGACTCCAGAGGTAGGCGAGTTTGGGCTCAAAAGAAGGAAAAACTTTCTTAATAGTTGATGCTGCCTTCTGATAGTTCCTGGCCTCTGGGGCTGTTAGCCCCACCGCTCTCTAGAGAAGGGCTCTTATGGCCTCTAAGCTGGCTCCCAATTTTATGATTCCATTATATAAGAGCCTGTATATATGACAACACAGGCCTACTGCAGGCCTTCAGAAAGTTGGGATGAATGAATTACAGCAGTTGAGAAAGACCCTACAGTAAGTGTGTAAGGTGAATTTGCGGGGGTTAGAGGTGGGGAGTTGGGAGAAGTTGGTTGTCCTGATGGGTAGAAAATGAAGGCAGTGTCAGCCATGTCCACTCCAGAAAACACAGGGCAGAGAGAATGGAGGAATCTGACACACAGTGGGGGAAGCTACCCTTTCCACACTGTGGAGAGCCTGTCCAACCCCAGTCACTGGGAAGCTGTTTCTTCTACTGGAGCCTTAAAGCCAGTCAGGAGCTGGCCAGGTTAGAAGGCCTGTCTGCAGGGTCTTCATTGAAATCCTGCCGTCCCTGCTTCTGCTGGCCTTACCACACTCACCAGCACCTTCTCAGGCAACCTGGCTGGTCCCCTGTGGGAGGCAGAGTGCAGGGGTGCAGAAGGGTCATGGGTTCCTCCATACAAGTCTACAAGGCACTTGAAGGTGCCAGTCAGAGAACTGTTTATTTCAATGTGGAATTGCCATCTTGAGATTCGTCGGATGTAGACAACATTTAGGTAAGTTCTCACTGGTTTCCAGGCAAATTTTAGCCGAGTAGAGAAAGGGCTATTTACCCTCACTGGCCATGCGCCAGTCTAGTTTGTCATTTAGAACATAACATCCTACTAAGAGCCACTCCCCAGGCCTGGGCCTGGCTCACCCACAGATGCAAACCAAACAACGTCAACATCAGCGCACCACAGCTCGGCACCAGCCTGGGTGTGCAGCCTGGATGTCGGAGTGTGGGAAATCCCACAGGGTCCACCTGGATTGATGGACTCCCCTCAACCCCGCCCCCCTCCAGGTGGGCTTCAGTGCACTTTGTGTGTCCCTCACTGTGAGCTGCTTGCCATTATTAGGGTTGTAGTTCCCACTTTTCCTTGATATCCTTGAAGGCCAGACCATGGCTTGCTCATCTTTTCATCTTCTGTCCCTGTCACGGGTTGGGTTTCCTGGGAAGCAGCTTGAAGAGGAGATTGGTATGTTTACTGGGGGGAGGTGCTCCCGATTGAGCAGAGGGAGAAGTTGAGTATTGATGCAGGCCCAATGAAGGTCTCAGTCAACCCCACATTCTGGAGCTGGCAGGGATCTTCTGAGTTGAGGCAATGGGTCCGGCCTTATTCCACTGAGTTGAACAGTCTCTGGATGCTGGCTGCCACCAGAAGGAGCTGTGAGGACATTGGGAGAGGAAGTTTCCTTCAGCTGAGGCAGTTACCCCTAAGTGGTGACAGCTGAGGACTTGCTGCCATCAGTCAGTGCTCGGCAAGTCCTTCATTCCCGAAAGCTCATCGCAGCAACCACTACTGTGCCTAGCACATAAAGAGGTGCTCAATAAAAATGCTTGAGAAGTGAATATTTGGGGGAAATTATTTGAGAAAAAGTAGGGAATGACATTGGAGAAGGAAAGTACAGAGGCGAGGAGACAAGCAGGCCATGACCGAAACCCAGCCCTAAGGATATGGGGTCAGAGCAGCGGAGGTGGAGGTGTAAAGCTTTGGGACATAAGCGACAGATTAAAGGGGCCAGGTTTGTTTTTTTTTCAAACGTCTCCTTGTTTTCTTTTATAACAATGTTGAGGAAATAATGACAGTTAATAGTTATTGGGCTCTTGTTATGTAGTAGGCATCGTAGTAAGTGCTTTACCTGCACTAAGTCAATCCTCACAGCCCTACGAACTGGCACAGTTATTATCCCCATTTTATAGATGAGGAAACGGAGTTGACCTAGTGGGAGGGGCTCAGGACAGTCTGGCTCTAGAGCACAGCTCTGAGTAGCCACACTGCCCTATCACTCAGCTCCTAGCACCATTTGCTGAATAGTGAGAGTTTGTTAATTCTGTCACTTAAAACTCATCATTAATTGCATGGGGTGGGGGGTGGGAGGCGGGGGACTTGAAGAAGCTTCTCTCGGGAGAGCAAGCTGATGAGTAGGTCCTGGCACAGTGGCTGACACACGCTAGGTGCTCAGTGAATAGTTCATTAAATGATTTGATACCTGTGGTATAGTGGAAAAGTCATGCACTGGGATTAGCCAGCTCTACCACTGACGGCATCTTAGGCAAATCAACCTCTCCTGAGTAAATTATCATTATCCATAAAATGGGCATAACGCAGTTTGTCTTGCCCACTTCTTGGGTAGGAGGAAGGATTAAATGAGACAAGGTCCTGTGTAAACTGAATAAAGTTTTTTGTACACTGTAAAGTGCCATGGATCCAAAGGGTGTCATTTCATGGGAGGAGTGATAGGAGAGCAGCCTGGAGGCTCCTGTGGAGACACGCAGACTCGCACATACACACACAAGCACTCCAGGCCCTCATCAAGATGATGGCCCCAGGAGGGCCACCCCATAGTCGTCCTCATCTGCTGACCCAAGCGTCGGAAAGCAGGAAAGCAGGAATGCAGCGTGAGACTCTGCCTGGCACCCGCTGAGGTAGAAATCACTGTGCAATTAAAGCCCATTCGAATAACATGTATAGGCCATGCCCTGCTGGTCATTCTAGGTTTCTCTTTATGTTAAATAAATGGATGGTTTGGAAGGGATTTCTGCTGTATGGTATATAGAGAGAGCTCTGAAATCCTAAATTAGAATAAATATTTATCAACCCATGCTATAGCATTTTTAACATTGAGAAATGCTTTCACAAATGTTCTCTTTCAGTCTTGTCTCCTCAATAATCTCGTGTTACGTGGCTCCTGCTGAGTTATCCTCATTTTATAGAACAGAAGCTTGAAGCAGAAAGATGTTAAGTGTCTTCTATAAAACTCTTAGAGGAAAACATAGGAAGAACACTCAGACATAAATCACAGCAAGATCTTTTTTTTTTTTTTTTTTTGCAAGATTTTTTTTGACCCACCTCCTAGAGTAATGGAAATAAAAACAAAAATAAACAAATGGGACCTAATGAAACTTAAAAGCTTTTGCACGGCAAAGGAAACTATAAAGAAGACGAAAAGACAACCCACAGAATGGGAGAAAATATTTGCAAATGAATCAACAGACAAGGGATTAACCTCCAAAATATATAAACAGCTCAGGCAGCTCAATATTAAAAAAACAAACAACCCAATCAAAAAATGGGCAGAAGACCTAAAAAGACATTTCTCCAAAGAAGACATACAGATGGCCAAGAGGCACATGAAAATCTCAGTATCACTAATTATTAGAGAAATGCAAATCAAAACTACAATGAGGTATCACCTCACACTGGTTAGAATGGGCATCGTCAGAAAATCTACGAACAACAAATGCTGGAGAGGGTGTGGAGAAAAGGGAACCCTCTTGCATTGTTGGTGGGAACGTAAATTGATACAGCCACTATGGAGAACAGTATGGAGGTTCCTTAAAAAACTAAAAATAGAATTACCATATGACCCAGCAATCCCACTACTGGGCATATACCCAGAGAAAACCATAATTCAAAAAGACACATGCACCCCAATGTTCATTGCGGCACTATTTAGAATAGCCAGGTCATGAAAGCAACCTAAATGCCCATCGATAGACAAATGGATAAAGAAGATGTGGTACATATATACAATGGAATATTAGCCATAAAAAGGAACAAAATTGGGTCATTTGTAGAGACGTGGACGGACCTAGAGACTGTCGTACCGAGTGAAGCAAGTCAGAAAGAGAAAAACAAATATCGTATATTAATGCATATATGTGGAATCTAGGAAAATGGTACAGATGAACCGGTTTGCAAGGCAGAAATAGAGACATAGGACTTCCCTGGTGGTGCAGTGGTTAAGAATCTGCCTGCCAATGCAGGGGACGCGGGTTTGAGCCCTGGCCCGGGAAGATCCCACATGCCGCGGAGCAACTAAGCCTGTGCGCCACAACTACTGAGCCCATGTACCACAACTACAGAAGCATGCACGCCTAGAGCCCGTGCTCTGCAACAAGAGAAGCCACAACAATGAGAAGCCCGCGCACTGCAACGAACAGTAGCCCCCGCTCGCCGCAACTAGAGAAAGCCTGTGCACAGCAACGAAGACCCAACACAGCCAAAAATAAATAAATAAATACATAAATTTATGGGAAAAAAAGAACCTGCTGTATAAAAAATAAATTAAAAAAAGAATGGAATTAAAAAAAAAAAGATGTTAAGTGTCTTGCTTAGGTTCAGATACCTCTGTGTATGCCGAGATGGGGCAATAACCAAAGTATCTGGGTCCCCAGCCTTCTCACCTCTTTCCAGATCGGCTATTCTCAACTTTGTTCCACAGCTATTCATACAATGGGTGACATTCTCATATCACACATGCCAGTGAGTATGCCCAGGGTCATGTGCCCTTCTGTCCTTGTAGGGAAATATTTTGAACCCAGAATGAGGGGGACTATGAACTATTTTAATTTGTTTTAAACTTGTAAATTAGGGAGCCAGCTCTGGAGTCAGAACTGCATTTGACTCCGGATTCTGTTATCTAATAACTGTGTGACCTCGGCAAATTAGCTTCTCAGTGCCTCAGTTTCCTTATCTATAAAATGAGAATAATAATGGTCCTTACACTGTAGGGTTATGGTGAATATTAAATCAGATAATATAAGCAAAACTCTCATGTGGTTCCTAGTAGTTCCATAATTGTTAGCCATTATGATGATGATTAGTATTTGTTGTGACTTTCACTGCTTTATTGATTTTTAGTGAGATATTGCTTACAATGCCCTGTGGCTGAAATCCCCTGTGTTTAGTCATGGTGCCTCAAGCAAAAAGACAGGTACCCACACCTCCTATTTTGTGTCCTTGGGCCTAGAAGGGATCCTTTCTTGGATCCTTCTCCCACTGCAGAGACTTTTTCTTTTGATTTTTCTACACACACACACACATGCCCCTCTAGTTCTTTCTGAACGTTCTATACTCAGTTTGTTCCATCACTCAATACTTTGTTCTAGGTTGGTGACTCTCCATCATTGTAGAAGTCTAGGTTTTTCTTGACTGCTAGAGACCTTTGAGCATAGTCATTCTGAACCGTCTCACCACCAAAGGTTTCTTACTGTACCTCCTGCATGAACTCTACAGTCAGAACACACCCAGGTATGGCACACCCAGAAGTTGGGAGCAGAGTTATCTTAGAGTAAAACTAGTAAGAATCCTCAAACAATGGTTGAGATGTAGAAGTCATTCAAGAGTTTGTAAATTGTAGTTTGCTGGTGTATGTGTGTTTCATGGTTGGGAGGGGACATTTAACAACCATCAGGTTGATGAGTGTATATTATTTAGCCAAAGAAGAACACAAGTGACATGAAGAGCACATGAAATGTGGTTCAAATCAAGAATGCCAGAATCCTGCAATGGACGGACCAAGAATTGGTCAGTGGGTCCCCAGACCTGCCTGAGAGGAAGCAGACTCTATTTTGTGGCTTGTCCCTTTAGCAGGTCTTGCTCTTCAGAGGCACTGGATGCCTTAGTCCATCAGAGCTTGACACCACAGGCCTCTGAGCTCCATCCACTAACTCCCCCACTCCATTCCACCCTCATCTGATTTCTTTGGCTTGTGTCTTGGTTTGTGTGACCGTTCTCATCTAGAGTGGATGTACTAACCAGTAAAAATGGATTTTCAGGCCCCCTGTTGGCTGTGTTTCTAATGATAATAAACTGACATCGGGTTTATACATCAGCCTCTTCTAAGTTTCAACAGTGTGAGACAAAAACACTTGGCTTGATCCAACAATGATAATAATTTACTGGGCACTATGTTCCAAGCATTATTCTAATCATTTTATATGAGTTAACTTATTTTATCCTCACAACAAAATAATGAGGTATGGATTATATACATATATACAATGGAATATTACTCAGCCACCAAAAGGAACGAAACTGGGTCATTTGTAGAGATGTGGATGGATCTAGAGACTGTCATACAGAGAGAAGTAAGTCAGAAAGAGAAAAACGAATACTGTATGTTAACGCATATACGTGGAACCAGAAAAATGGTACAGGTGAACCGGTTTGCAGGGCAGAAATAGAGACACAGATGTAGAGAACAAATGTATGGACACCAAGGGGGGAAAGCAGCGGGAGTGGTGGTGGTGGTGGGATGCATTGGGAGATTGGGATTGACATATATACACTAATATGTATAGAATGGATAACTAATAAGAACCTGCTGTATAAAAAAATAAATAAAATTCAAAAAAAAAAAGCGGATGGACGGTACCAACCATGATGACCACACATGCATCTAATATCCCTTGTGTGGGGGGCAGGGAGGGATATACTGGAAGATTGGGATTGACATATACACACTACTATATTAAAACAAATAACTAATAAGGACCTACTGTATAGCACAGGGAACTCTACTCAATACTCTGTAATGGCCTATGTGGGAAAAGAATCTAAAAAAGAGTGGATATATGTGTATGTATAACTGATTCACTTTGCTGTACACCTGAAACTAACACAACATTGTAAATCAACTATACGCCAAAAAAGTTTTTTTTAAATCGACAATTTATTAGTAAATGGAAACTCAGAAATGTTTTAAAAAACTAAACTAAACTAATCTTGCCTAGGTCTACCCAACTCATGAGTCTCTGCGCTGGGGTTTGCCCTGAGGTCAGGATGGGCCCAAAGTTTCAGCTTGCCCAGTCTAGCACAGCAAGACACCCGACCACGCTGACGTTTGGGATCTAAGCTGATGAGGAGCACCTCTGTGCTGGGGTGACCTCAGCGGGTACTGGGGCCCGGGGGGGCCATGTCTGAGCAGCCTACCAGCCCACCTGGAGCATACCATTGTGTTTTGAAAGATTTTATCTGCGAAACAAACCTAATTCATTAAATAATTATTTTCCCATTAAAATATAATCAAAGACGTAATATGGGGGACTTCCCTGGTGGCACAGTGGTTAAGAATCACCTGCCAATGCAGGGGACACAGGTTCGAGCCCTGGTCCAGGAAGATCCCACATGCCGCGGAGCAACTAAGCCTGTGCGCCACAACTACTGAGCCTGCGCTCTAGAGCCCGCGTGCCACAACTACTGAAGCCTGCGTGCCTAGAGCCCATGCTCAGCAACAAGAGAAGTCACCGCTATGAGAAGTCCACGCACCGCAATGAAGAGTAGCCCCTGCTCGCCGCAACTAGAGAAAGCCCGCGAGCAGCAACAAAGACCCAACACAGCCAAAATAAATAAATAAATTTATTTTTAAAAAAAGATAGACGTAATATGGTATTAATCACAGTTTCTGATCAGCCTTAAATAATCACACTTGCCAACCCAAATTATTTCATTCCAGCCCCAAGAAAAAAAACACTGTGTTTCATTTAGCTTGGACACCCTTCAGTGACAAATCAAGGTAGACAGTGTCAGGAAAGTAAACAGAAATTAGGGCAATTCCTGATAAAGGAAGAAGGGAAGAAGCATAGTTTGTCTCGATGTAACTTCCTTCCTTCCTTCCTCCCTCCCTCCCTTCCTCCCTCCTTTCTTTCTCTCTCTCTCTTTCTCTTTCTCTCTCCCTTCCTTCCTTCCTCCCTCCCCCCCCCTTTCTTTCTTTCTTTCTTTTCTTTTTCTTTCTTTCTTTCTTTCTTTCTTTCTTTCTTTCTTTCTTTCTTTCTTTCTTTCTTAAAATCCTCTCCTTCTGAAATCATCTCCCCTTTCTCCTTCTGGGTTCCCACAGCACTTTACTTCCAACCCCTTGGAGTGCTGGCCTCATTCCACCTTGCATCCGTTGTATCCAAGTTGCAGGAAAAGGGATTTATCTTGGAATCCTTCAAGGCGCCAGCAATGAGCCAGGTAAACAATAGTGAAACTCAAAGTTTTTTGAAAAGTAATATTCTTGTCTCCATAGCTACACTCCATTGGCCTATGGGCCTGTATCCCAGTAAGTCCACAGGAATATTTGTACAATTTGATGATACGTGTTGGTCTTTTGGTTGGGACAGCTGGTGCAGCTCCTTTGGGAGAAAGAATATGGTGGAGCACTTGTTTGGACATCCCTGTCACCAGGTTGCTGGTGAAGATATTAGTTGTACATTTCTACTGCTACTGTAAAGCTTTGATTTCGAATTTTTTAAATGATGATATATATTCTCTTTTATATTGCATACATATTTTAAACTATTTATTACGGAAATTTGCAAACGTACAAGAGTAGAGAAACAGAATAATGAACCCCTATGAATGCGTTACCCAGCTTCAGCAATTATCCTTTATGGTTCGTGTTGGTTTACCTTATTTCCTCTACACCCCCATATTCTGCCTGCACTGCGAATCCTGCTCCCTCACCCTGAACTCGCCATCCCCCATCCCCACCCCAGGATAATACTTATAAGTGTTACATACCAATATAATGGAATTATATGGAATATAATGTTTGATTGCTTTTTGTGATCGTTTTAATATTTATGACAGGATAAGGTTCAGCTTTTGGTTTCCCTTCATTTTGTTTCAGTTTATAAAAGGTTTTGTTATAGAATTAGTAGTGTAAAATGTCGTTACTCATACAGTCATTTTTCAGTAATCATGATTATACTACATAAATCAACACATCATAGAGATGCAATTTTCTTGCAAGAAGTAAAAATCTTATCTCATTTTAAAAGAGATTGTATTTTTTAGAGCAGTTTTAGGTTCACAGCAAAACTGAGGGGAAGGTACACAGATTTCCCACATTCCCCTGCCCCACACTTGCATAGCCTCCCCTATTGTCAGTATCCCCCGCTAGAGTGGGAGCTTACAATTGATGAACCTATACTGACACATCATTATCACCCAAAGTCCACAGTTTACATTAGGTGTTGTACATTCTGTACAATGTGTAATGACATGTATTCATCATTATAGTATCACACAGAGTAGTTTCATTGCCCTAAAAGTGCTCTTAAACTTTTAAAACTTAAAAGTCTTCTTCTTGCCTTCCCTTCCCTCCCTGAACAATTCAGTCCTGAAGCCATTAGATGGGGTAGAGCAAGGTACTTGTCCACAATAAGGTGGGATCCCCCTCAGAGACCCAGAGCAGGATGTCAGAACCTGATCAGGGTGAGGAGGGCATCTGCGTAGGAAGGTTGCCCAGCGTGAGGTGTCAGAGCCCAAGTGAAGTGAGGACATCCATGCATGGGAATGGCCTGCTGCAGGTACCAGAGACCCAACAGAGTGACGATGGTGTACCTGCAACAATGGGGATAGGAGTGCAGCCTGGTGTGGAGACTCAGAGCCCAAGCAGGGAGAGAGGGGCATTACTGAGGAAGGGATGACCAGGACAGGGTGTTGGGCAAGGTTGGGGTGAGGAGGGCACTCACTGAGGGGGGAAGGGGGCAGCAACCCAACGCAGTGTGCTGGAGACAAAGTAGAGTGAGAAGGGCATCTGAATGTGTAAGAGGGCAGTGGCAATGGGGGACTGATCATGTGAATAAATATATTCGGGTAAATGGGAGCCAGGTTTCTCACAGCTGGAGAAGGAAATTACAAATATAGGAAGGGAGGGACTTCCCTGGTGGTCCAGTGGTAAAGAATCCACCTTACAATGCAGGGGACGCGGGTTCGATCCCTAGTCAGGGAACTAAGATCCCACATGCCACAGGGCAACTAAGCCCACGTGCCACAGCTACTGAGCTCGAGCGCCTCAGCTAGAGCTCGTGTGCCGCAAAGTACAGAGCCTACGTGCTCTGGAGCTCTCACGCCACAACTAGAGAAGAGAAAACCCGCACGCCACAACTAGTGAGAAGCCCGCGTGCCACAACCAAGAGCCCGTGCGACGAAAGATCCCACATGCCTCAGTAAGATCCCGCGTGCCGCAACTAAGACCTGCCGCAGCCAAAATAAATAAATAAATAAATAAATAAATAAATAAATAAATAAATAAATAAATCCTTTAAAAAAATTTAGGAAGGGAGAAAACAAATGAACATTGTAATGCTGGATTAAAACTGGAGATATTAGTGTGAACTCATGGTTTTCAATACAAAGAGATGGACAACAGAAATAAGTACAGAATTAAGTGTGTATGTAGCTCTGTCCCAGCTCTGGCTATATATTTTTTTAATATTATTTATTTATATATTTTTATTTATTTTTGGCTGCGTGGGGTCTTAGTTGCGGCACGCGGGATCTTCACTGAGGCACACAGGATCTTTCGTTGCAGTGCGCGGGCTTCTGTCTAGTTGTGGCACGCCGGCTTCAGGGCGCATGGGCTCTGTAGTTGTGGCATGCAGGTTCCAGAGCGCGTGGGCTCTGTGGTTTGCAGCATGTGGGCTCTAGTTGAGACGTGCGAGCTCAGTAGTTGTGGCACGCGGACTTAGTTGCCCTGTGGCATGTTGGGTCTTAGTTCCCCGACCAGGGATCAAATCTGTGTCCCCTGCATTGCAAGGCGGATTCTTTACCACTGCACCACCAGAGAAGTCCCTATTTTTTTTAACTAAGAATAGTTTGTCTTTATTTTTTATTTTCTTTCTTTCTTTATTTTTTGGCTGTGCCACGCAGCATGCTGGATCTTAGTTCCCTGACCGGGGATTGAACCCATGCCCCCTGCACTGGGAGCACGGAGTCTTAACCACTGGACAGCCAGGGAAGTCCCTCTGGCTATTGATAGGGCCCTGGGGAAGTGACACTTCTACCCCAGTGGCAATAAGCACACCCAGGGCCCAAATCCTAACATTTAAATATCATTCTTCACTATAAGGTACAAGGGCTCCCTAGTGAAATAGCTGATTCTAGGACTGCAGGAGAAAAGATGCAAGATGAGCCTGGAAATCTTGTACTTGAAAGCAAAGAAGTACTGAAAGAATGATTGGGACATGGGAAAAAGACACAAAAATCAGCTTGAAGTGCTCCCACTGGATGAATTAGGGAGAGTTTGAGCATCAATATAAATAATGATAGGTACAGACTGTAACCCCTGAATAAAATAGAAAACCATGAATCCATACTGGTATACATAAATACATGAATAAATTAAAAGTTGGATGAGGAATGAGATACATATTTTCAAAATGTTTCCACTCAAAACATTTATTCATTATAAAGGGAAAAGGAGTGACTTTACAGTAGAAAAGCCTAACAGACACCACTTTCAATCAAGTAATCAAAGGAAACATCATCAGTAATATAAAATCAAAATCTTGTGCCACCCAATAGGATGCAATCAGAAGAACACAGCGCCAGAAATCTGTTGCATTTCTATACACTAACAACAAAATATCAGAAAGAGAAATTAAGGAAACAATCCCATTTACGGTCACATCAAAAAGAATAAAATACCTAGGAATAAACCTACCTAAGGAGGCAAAAGACCTGTACTCTGAAAACTACAAGATGCTGATGAAAGAAATTGAGGAGGACACAAACAGATGGAAAGATACGTTGTGTCCTTGGATTGGAAGAATCAATATTGTTAAAATGACCATACTACCCAAGGCAATCTACAAATTAAATGCAATTCCTACCAAACTACCAAAGGCATTTTTCACAGAACTAGAACAAAAAAATTTTTTAAATTTGTATGGAAACACAAAAGACCCCAAACAGCAAAAACAATCTTGAGAAAGAAGAACAGAGCTGGAGGAATCATGCTCCCTGACTTCAGACTATACTACAAATCTACAGTAATCAAAATAGTATGATACTGGCACAAAAAACAGACACGAGATCAATGGAACAGGATAGAAAACCCAGATATAAACCCACCCACTTAATGATCAATTAATCTACAACAAAGGAGGCAAGAATATACAATAGGGAAAAGACTATTTTCCCTATACAATAAGGATAGAATATCCAATAAGGATAGAATATCCAATAGGGAAAAGTCTCTTCAATAAGTGGTGCTGGGAAAACTGGACAGCTACATGCAAAAGAATGAAATTAGAACATTCCCTAACACCATATACAAAAATAAACTCAAAATGGATTAAAGACTTAAATGTAAGACCAAATACTATAAAATTCCTAGAGGAAAACATAGGCAGAACACTCCTTGACATAAATCACAGCAATAATTTTTTGGTTCTGTCTCCTAGAGTAATGGAAATAGAAACAAAAATTAACAAGTGAGACAAACTTAAAAGCTTTTTTACAATAAAGGAAACCACAAACAAAACAAAAACAACATGTGATCCTACAGACTGGGAGAAAATATTTGCAAACAATGCTACCAACAAGGGATTAATTTCCAAAATATGCAAACAGCTCATACAGCTTACTATTAAAAAAAAAAAAAAGCAAAAAAACAAATAACCTAATTTGAAAAATGGGCAAAAAAAAAAAAAAGGGCAGAAGACCTAAACAGAAATTTCTCCAAAGAAGACATACAAATGTCCAACAGGCACATGAAAAGATGCTCAATATCACTAATTATTAGAGAAATGCAAACCAAAACTACAATGAGATATTGCCTCACATCAGTCAGAATGGCCATCATTAAACTGTCTACAAATAATAAATACTGGGAAGGGTGTGGAGAAAAAGGAACTCTCTTACACTCTTGGTGGGAATATAAATTGGTGCAGCCACTACAGAAAACAGTCTGGAGGTTTCTTAAAAAAAGAAAAATAGAGTTGCCATATGGTCCTGCAATCCCACTCCTGGGCATATATCCAGAGAAAACTCTAATTCAAAAAGATACATGCACCCCAATGTTCATAGCAGCACTATTTACAATAGCCAAGACATGGAAGCAACCTAAATGTCCATCAACAGATGAATGGATAAAGAAAGTGTGGTATATATATGCAGTGGAATATCACTCTGCCATAAAAATGACTGAAATAATGCCATTTGCAGCAACATGGATGGACGTAGAGATTATCATATCAAGTGAAGTAAGTCCAACAAAGACAAATATATGATATCAATTATATGTGGAATCTTAAAAAATGATACAAATGAACTTATTTACAAAACAGAAATAGACTCACAGACATAGAAAACAAACTTACGGTTACCAAAGGGGGACCTACTGTATAGCACAGAGAACTATATTCAATATCTTGTAATAACCTATAAAGGAAAAGAATCTGAAAAAGAATATATATATATATATATATATATATATTCGGATTACTTTGCTGTACACTTGAAACTAACACATTGTAAAATAACTATACTTCAATTAAAAATGGTTTAAAATTTTTTAAATATTTATTTATTTTCCTCTTTTTTTTTTTTTGGCTGCGTGGGGTCTTAGTTGCAGCACACTGGATCTTTGTTGAGGCACGCGGGATCTTTCGTTGGCAGCGCGCGGGCTTCTCTCTAGTTGTGGCGTGTGCAGGCTCCAGGGCACGTGGGCTCTGTAGTTTGCAGCACGTGGGCTCTCTCTTTGAGGCGTGTGGGCTTAGTTGCCCCGCAGCATGTGGGATCTTAGTTCCCCAACCAGGGATCGAACCCGTGTCCCCTGCATTGGAAGGCGGATTCTTTACCATTGGACCACTAGGGAAGTCCCTAAAATTTTTTTTAAAAAAGAACACAGCATAGTTTCTGTGATTTTCCCTCCAAAGATGTGTAACCTGAATCTAATCATAAGAAAGTATCGGGCTTCCCTGGTGGCGCAGTGGTTGAGAATCTGCCTGCCAATGCAGGGGATACGGGTTCGAGCCCTGGTCTGGGAAGATCCCACATGCCGCAGAGCAACTGGGCCCGTGAGCCACAACTACTGAGCCTGCGCGTCTGGAGCCTGTGCTCCGCAACAAAGAGAGGCCTCGATAGTGAGAGCCCCGTGCACCGCGATGAAGAGTGGCCCCCAACTGGGCCCGTGAGCCACAACTACTGAGCCTGCGCGTCTGGAGCCTGTGCTCCTCAACAAAGAGAGGCCTCGATAGTGAGAGCCCCGTGCACCACGATGAAGAGTGGCCCCCGCTCTCCGGAACTAGAGAAAGCCCTCGCACAGAAACGAAGACCCAACACAGCTAAAAATAAATAAATAAATTTTTTAAAAAAAAGTTTAAAAAAAAGAGAAAGTATCAGACAAACCCAAATTAAAGGACATTCTGCAAAATAAATATCCTGTACTCTTTCAAAATATCAAGGTCATGAAAGTCAAGAAAAGACTGAGGAACTGTTCCAGAGTGAAGAAGAGACTCCAGAGAGATGACAAAATGCAACACGTGATCTGAAATGGATTTTTAAAATTATTATCATAAAGGACATTATTAGGACACTAGGCAAAACTGAAGTGGGGTTTGAGGATTAGATGTAGAGATGTATCAATGTTAATTTTCTGATTTTGACAGTTGTGCCATAGTTATTTCGGAGAATGTCCTTGTTTGTAGAAACTACACACTATATCAAGAGTGATGGGACATAAATTGGCTACTTACTTGTAAATGGTTCATGGTGGGAAGTTCTTTGTTCTGTACTTAAAATTTTCTGTATGCTTGAGATTGTTTCAAATTTTAAAAAAATATATTTTTAAAATATAAAAATAGTATATGAGTTGTAACAAATTGAAGAATGCAGTGGTATATTCAAATAGTTAATATACTCCTCTCCCTCCTAATTCTAGTTCCCTCTTCCCTAATGAAACTATTGTTACCAGTTTCATAGATATCTTTCCAAACTTTATACTCATATGAACACATAAACCTATACATTTATATGTAGGGAAATACCTTCTCTCACCATGGCAGCCATTAACTCTCTCCTTAGTATCTTTCATTAATCAGAAATCCTTAATTTTTGTAACATTTTATTTTAGAATAACTTCAGACTTGGAGAAATATTGCAAAATATTACAAAGAATTCTGCTCTTTCCTTCAGCCAGATTCCTAAATGTTAACATTTTGCCACATTTGCTTTATCCTTCTCTGTGTTGTGTGTATGTGTGTGTGTATATTTTTTCTTAAACCATTTGAGAGTAAGTTGCAGACATAATGTTTCTTTATTTCTAAATACCCAATATGCTGTTTTCTAAAAACAAGTCAGACTTTACTTATGTAGTCACAGTATAATTATCAAAATTGGGAAATAAACATTGATACAGTAATATTATCTAATCTATAGAGTTTATCCAAATTTTGCCAATTGTATCAGCAATTTCCTTTATATAAAAAGAAAAAAAATATGTTTGATTCAGGATCACACATTGCATTTAGCTGTCCTGTCTCTTTAGTCTTCTTTAATCTGGAGCAGTTCTTCAACCATTCTTTTTTTTTTTTTTTTTTTTTTTTCAACCATTCTTTATCTTTCATGACCTTAGCATTTTGGAAGGGTACAGGACATTCATTTCGAGAATGTCCCTCAATTTGGGTTAGTCTGGTGTTTCCTCATGATTAGATTCAGGCTGTGCATTTTGGGCAGGAATATCACAGAAGTGAGACTGTACCTTCTCAGTATGTCTTATCAGGAGACATGTGATGTCAATTTGTCCCATTACTGGTGATGTTAACTTTGATTACTTGGTTAAGGTGGTGTCTGCCAGGTTTCTATGCTTTAAATTGCTATTTTTCCCTTTGTGATTAATAAGAATCTTGTGGAGAAGAAATACTTAATTTTTATGATATCAAAGTCATCAGTGTTTTGCAGCAGTGATTTGTTCTTTTGAAATGTTTGAGTCCTTCCCCATCACCCTTAGGTGACAGAGATTTTCTGCAACATTGTTTTCTCTATTCATTGTATAGTTTTGTTTTTCTTATTTAGGTTGAATCCTCTAGAATTCACTATGTATGTGTTGTATAGGAATATGTTTTTTCACCTTTCTCTACGTAATGAACCAGTTTTTCTAACATTATCTACCAAATAACCTATCCTTTTTTCAGTGATGGTGGTGCCACATTTGTTGCATATTATGTTCTCATTTATATCATGTCATACATGAATCAGGTTCTCTATTGCTCTACTTGTTCTTTTTGCTTGTTTGTTTGTTTGTTTTGTTTTGTTTTGGCCATGCTGCGAGGCTTGCGGGATCTTAGTTCCCCAACGAGGGATGGAACTCATGCCGAGGTCCTAACCACTGGACCACCAGGGAATTCCCAACTTGTTCTTGTAACATTACCATACTCTTTTTTTTTTTAAAACAACTTTATTTTTTAAAATTTTTATTTATTTATTTATTTATGGCTGTGTTGGGTCTTCGTTTCTGTGCGAGGGCTTTCTCTAGTTGTGGCAAGCGGGGGCCACTCTTCATCACGGTGCACGGGCCTCTCACTGTCGTGGCCTCTCTTGTTGCGGAGCACAGGCTCCAGATGCGCAGGCTCAGTAGTTGTGGCTCACGGGCCTAGTTGCTCCGCGGCATGTGGGATCTTCCCAGACCAGGGCTCGAACCCATGTCCCCTGCATTGGCAGGCAGATTCTCAACCACTGCGCCACCAGGGAAGCCCCATACTCTTTTGATTACTGTAGTCTTGTAGCATGTCTTGATATCTGATAAGGTAAGCCCCACTCTTCTTTCTTTTTATATATTTTGCTAATTTTGAAACTTTGAATTTTGACTTTGCTAATTTTGAAACTGTCTCTGTATATATAGTGGAGTTAGTTTATTACACTTTAGAAAATCCTCATGGATTTTAATTGGGCTTGCATTGAATGTACAGATTAACTATGAAAAACTAACATTGTTAGTTTTTAGCCATTCCATCTACGACAATGGAGTATCTTTCTAGTTATTTGGATCGTTTTCTGTGTCCTTTGAGCTTTAAAGTTTTCTTCATAGAGGTCTCATATGATCTTGATTAAGTAGATTCTTAGATACTTTATAGTTTTTGTCATCATTGTGAAAGCATCTTTTTTATTGCATTTTCTACTTGGTTACAGCTGGTGTAGAGATATGCTATTGACTTTTGAAGATTGATCTTATATCTGGCTGCCTTGCTGAATTCTTTCACTAATTGCAATGGTAAATTTTATGTATGCATATTTTACCAAAATAAAAATGGTAATGTAAATTATACCTCAATAAAACTGACATAAACTATTAACTGGGACATTAATGGAGGCTAAAACTTGTAGGTAAGATTTTGATGAAGATCAGGAGAGTTACACAGAATCAAACAATCTCTACAAAAGTACTTACTTATTTAATTGCAAAAAGAAAAATAGTAGCATTACAATGAACAAATCTGGCAACATTATCTGTGATAGTTCAGGCAATATCTGAATGCAGTCTGTTAGAGAATCCCCTCTTGCTGGAGAGGCCAGTCTTTTTATTCTATTCAGGCCTTCAACTGATTGGATGAGGCCCACCCACATTATGGAGAGCAGTCTGCTTACTAACAGTTAACTAACTTAAATGTTAATCTCATCCAAACCTACCCTTCAAGTTGACACATGATATGAACTATCAACTAAATGCAGTGTGTGATCCTGGATTGGATGGGGGAGGGGGAATATTTATGAAGAACATTTTTGCAACAGTTAGTGAAATTGGAATACTGACTGTGGTTTAGATAATGGAATTGTTTCAATGTTAAGTTTCCAGAATTTGACAACTATGCTGTGTTTATTTATGTAAGAGTGTGTCATTGTTCTTTTTTTTGTTTGTTTTTTAAAAAAATATTTATTTATTTATTTGGTTGCACCAGGTCTTAGTTGGTGCAGGCGGGCTCCTGAGTTGCAGCACGTGGGCTCCTTAGTTGCGGCAGGCATGTTCCTTAGTTGCAGCACACCAGCTCCTTAGTTGTGGCATGCGAACTCTTAGTTGCGGCATGCATGTGGGATCTAGTTCCCTGACCAGGGATCAAACCCAGGCCCCCTGCACTGGGAGCGTGGGGTCTTATTCACTGTACCCCCAGGGAAGTCCTATGTCCCTGTTCTTAAGAAACATACATTGAAGTATTTACGGGTAAAGAGGCACGATGTGAACAATCCATGGTTCAGAACAACAAATTAGTTTTAAAAAATGCTAATCTTCCAATTTTTGTACACGATTTGAAATTATTTCTGAATCAGATGTTTACAAATTAATTGTATGTTAATGTATGTTTGATGTCTTTCATGAGGGGAAGGATCTGCCACTGTCTTGTTTCCTGCTGTGGCTTCCACCCAGCACATACAACAAGAAATATTTATTGACTGAATACTAATGAACTAAGCCATCTTCCAGTTTGGGCTTCACATGGGGCTGGGAATTTTGGATACTGAGCTTGAGACAGGCAGGAGGTAAAACTCTTTCTCTAGGCCTAATTCTCCTGGAGCTCAAATATGAGCGTGTAGATGCTTCTGAGGCTTGGGGAAGCACAACCACTGGTCCCGAAGGCAGGGAGGCAGCCCACAAGCAGAAGACAACTGAGTTGTGTTTTGCAACAAGTGACATGGCTGAATGTCATTTTCTGAGGCCCTTTCCCTTTAGATTTACCCTGTCCCCACCCCTATACCACCACCCTTGATAAAGGTTGTTGACATTTTTGGCCCTGACCTGGACAGTGTTCTCCTGAACTGGGGGGGACAAGTTCAATCCTCCCTCCTGGGCCAGATCAGAGGAGAAGCAACCTACAGGCTGGGTTGGTGGTGGCCAAGGTGAGAGGTATCCTGGACAGGGACCTCAGTGGCCCAGCGGCCTGCTCCACACAGAGATTAGAAAATGGGGTCAATTCCACTAACAGAGCCAGTGAGTTTTCTCACATCATCCCTGTAACTGAGTCAGCCAACATTTATTGGGCACCTACTGTGTGCCAGGGCCTGTGATAGAGAGAGTCACTCCCAGGGGCTCTCACTGGCTCAAGAGGTAAATGTGGGCTCTAGACTCAACCACCTGTCCTGTCCCATTCCCTGCCTGGGCCCCACCAGCTCCCACCTTTGCCCGCTGGCTTGGCACTAGGTCTCCCATTCTACACCTGTTTCTCCACCTGTCCCTTTTTCTGAGGTCAGCCAAGGCTGATGGGAATTTTCAAAAGGAGGTATATTAAGAGATTTAGGAAATTTAATTGGATATTAGCTAAACTTACTGTGGTAATCATTTCACAATATATACATATATCAAATCATTATGTTGTACACCTAAAACTAATATATTGGTATATGTCAATTATATCTCTATTTATTTATTTATTTATAATTTTTTTTTTATGGTCGTGCTGTGCAGCTTGCAGGATCTAAGTTCCCCAACCAGGGATCGAACCTGTGCCCCCTGCAGTGGAAGCGTGGAGTCTTAACCACTGGACCACCAGGAAAGTCCCTCAATTTAAAAAAAAAAAAGAGATTTAGGGAAAATCAAAGAGAAATAAACCAGGAAATAAACAGTAAGGAAGTTTTATTGTCTATGGTAGTAGTTTAAAAAGAAAGGTTCAAGGGTTCTGAGGGTAGATCATCTGAGTTCAGCATCCTGGCTCTACCACTTTACTAGCTTATCATGAGCAAGTTACTTACCTTGTCTGGGCTTTGGTTTCCTCACCTGTAAGATAATAATAGTACTTGTCTCTTGGGCTATTTTAATCATTAAAGTAGGTGATGCATGCTTAGTGCAGTGCCTGGCCAATAGTAAGCTCTTGACAAATATTAACTAAGAGAAAAAAACAAATGCACACCTACTTAGCCTTTCCTTAGTCCCTCTAGCTCTTCATTTTTTGACGAGCTGATCCCTCTGCTTGAAACATCTTCCTCTTCACTGCTTAACTCCCATTTAGGACTCCACTTAAACGGCACCACCCTTCAACCACCAGGTTAGGTGCCCCTCCTAAAAGGTCTCAGTTAAAAGCTTTTATAATATCCATAATATTCCTGTAATGCAGCCGTCATCCTAGCCTACTGTAACTGTGTGTTTGCCTTCTTCATCAGAGTGTGAGCTTTTCAGGACAGAGGCTATGCCTTTGTAGCTCTATATTCCCCACGCCCTCCCCTATGCCTGGCACATAGCAGAGCACTCAGCCTCCAGGCCATTCCTTAGCCCTGCCTAGGATCTCCTCTACCTCCTGAAATCTGGTTCTGGGACCCTCTGGGTCTGTGCTGCCCCTTCCAGCCCTCAGCTGCCTGCCATGCTGCAGCCCCACCACCAAAGTGCCTCCCAGGTGGGCCTCAGAGCCCCTCCACAGAACCCCCCTCCTCCCCAGAGCCAGGCAGCCTGCACTGCCCTGCCCCATCCTGCAGAATGCTTTACACCTCTGGCCAATCTGCTGACCTGTCTTAGACAGCCTTCCCAGCAGGATCTCAGGGCTGGTCCAGCTTCCCAGGAAAGCTTGGCTTCTACCAATGTGTTGTCTAGTTTCTGACCAAGAAACCATCTTCCTGGGACACTGTTTTACAACCAAGCTCTCCTCAGGACCCAAGACAAGGACCTCTTTTTCCATTTCCGTGTGTTTGAGGCCCTTTAATGACTGCTCCTTGCAGCTTCGTATTTGTACATGTAGCTCTTGGCTCATTTGCAGAAGGGGCTGAGCACAGAACACCCATGGGGAGGTGGTGCCTGGACTTTCGTGGGCCAGGGCTGGTCCTGTCCGGAGACCTGGAGCACCTGGAGGGCCCATCCACCCACCCACCATCTACTCTTTCTCCCCAAGCCTGTTAGAGGAATGTTCACTCTGAACGAGGCTGGGGGAGGGCTCAGCAGAGAAGGGAGGAGAGGGGGGTCAATGTAACCAGGGCTCAGATAGTGTGAAAAGAACAGGGCTGGGGACTTCCCTGGTGGCGCAGTGGTTAAGAATCTGCCTGCCAATGCAGGGAACACGGGTTTGATCCCTGCTCCAGGAAGATCCCACATGCCGCAGAGCAACTAAGCCCATGAGCCACAACTACTGAAGCCCGTGAGCCTAGAGCCTGAGCTCCGCAACAAGAGGAGCCATCGCAATGAGAAGCCGGCACACCATAACGGAGTAGACCCTGGTCTCCACAACTAGAGAAAGCCCGCGTGCAGCAACGAAGACCCAATGCAGCCAAAAAAATTAAAAATAAATTTAAAAAAATTTTTTTTAATTAGAAAAAAAAAAGAACAGGCTGGGACTCAGCTGGAGCTCCCCGTGAGCTGGATCACTGTGATGGTGGCTATGCCTCCTGTCTCATCCCTGTGCATTTCCACCCATGAAGTTCCCTGGGAAAAGGCCAAGCTATCTCCACCACGCTAAGTGGTTTGAGCAAGGGAAAGGGCTGGAGTGGAGGGTTCAGGTGCTCAAGGAGGCAGGGGATCCCCCCTGGGACCAGCATGGAGATAGTGACTGGAATCAGGATACAGTAAATGGGGAGGGGTGAGAACCCTGAGCCTGACTTGGAGCCCACTCCCTACTGGCTGCCCCCCACTCCCAGCTCTCCTCAAGCTCTCTTGGCAGAATCTGAGTGTGGCCTCTCCAAGAAAGCTTGCATGGGTGACCCCCAACACGGTCACTTTCCCAGGGCTCCCAGACTCTCCCTCAGGGATCCTGGGGAAGATTTTACAGACTTCCCTAATCTTTTGCAGCATAACACTGTCAAGTGCACGAAATTTCAGCCAGTAACAAAGGAACCTGATAACAGGCAGGGATGTTTTCTCCTACAGGTGCTTCAGTGATGGGGTGAGGGGTCACTGCTACGATGGGGGCAGTCTGCAGCCACCAGAAGGCTCTGCAGGCCGAAAGGCCTCACTCCAAGGTGGTGGGCAACCGAAGGTACCCAGAAGTTACAGCCTGAGAGGGCGATCCTGCCTACCCTCCCCACCCCCAGAAAAAGTGGGGAGATGGCACAGCAGTGGTGGGACGGCTGGCTGTTGGAGGGGGGAGAACTCCTTCAGTGATGGGTATCCCTGCTTGGAGTGAGTGGTCACGGAAGTGATCACACTAGCTGAAGACACCTGCAGGGATGGGGGAGGGGGAGGTTTCTGCAGTGAAGTAGCGCTTTGCACAGGAAAGGGTCGGGCTTCTTGGGGGCTGGGGGTTCCTACGGTGATGGGGCCCTGGGGTTCGCTGCAGTGATGAGGGTCACCGCAGTGATGAAAAGCTGAGCCATTGTGGGGGTGAGGGGTGAGGGGCCAGGGGTGGGGTAATATCGGGATAGCTGGGGTTGCTGCAGTGCTGGGGTGGGGGGACTGCAAATTGAGCCCCTCTGCTGCACTTGCAGAACCCCTCACTTCCTGAAGGACGGAAAGGGTGCGGCCTCGAAGGCCTCCGCGCCGCACTGACGGGGGGCTGCGCGGGGCGAGGACGCGGTTCCTGCACTGCGGCGTCTGGCTGGAGCGGCCGGCGCTGGCGCGGAGGCGGTACTGCGCCCGAAGCGGGCGGGGAGCAGCAGCCCCACCGCAGCGACAGGCGGGGCCGAGGCCAGCTGGAGGGGCCGCCTTCCGAGCGGGGGCGGGACCAGCACCCACCGGGCCGACGCCCCTGGGCGGACTCAGAGCGGTCGCGGCGGGCGCCCGGCAGGTGTCCGGACTGAATGTGGCCCGGGTCGCAGAGGCGGCACCACCTATCCTGGTCCCGTCGTGGCGCCCAGAACTCCGCAGAGGACGCGACGGTGAGGCTGGGGCTGCCTGAGGGGAGGGAGACGATCCCCAGACCCAGCCCGCAGCATCCCTAGACAGTTCGGCTGTGCGGGCGCCGGCGACTGCAGCCCCCCTTCCCAATCCCAGATCACTTCTGCCAGGATGGGGAGAGGTGCTCTGGACGGATCCCAACTAATCCCTCTGCCCCAACACCTCTCCGGGTCTAGCCTCCGTAAGACCCCCTCCTTTCGCTTCCCATCTCGTTCTTCCCAACCCAATCCCCTCCACTCCGGCCTGCAGCCCGTATCAGCGCCCCTGTCAGTTGAGGAGCCCGAGAGAGAGAGAGGGACTGCGGCCCTTCGGCTCCCCGTCCCACTCCGCCCCTGCTATCCCTTGCTGGGCTGGGGGCACCCAGAAGGATGCTGGCCCTTTAAACCCTTGCTCCCCACCCCGAGCATCTTCCATCTCTCCACCCGCGCCACTTCCAACAGCTGGCAGCCGCGGGGAGCCCCGGGGGGCCGGCAGGTACTGGGGTGGCGGTGAGGCCCGGGAGGGTGTGATGGAACAGCTGCGACATTACCCACCCCCCACCCCTCCGCCACTAGAGGAGCCGGCGGCGGGACTGCTGGGCGCCCGTAGCGCCAGTTAAACATTAACCCTCCGGTCCCCGGGTCCCCGTGCTGCCTGGAGCTGCGCTCCGCCCCGGCTTCCCAGGTAACCGGCGAGGATGCCCATCCCGCCACCCCCGCTGCCTCCCTCCCCTCGCCACCTGTCCGCCGGGCCGGGCTCAGCCTCGCGCCCCCTGCAGGTCCGCGTCCCAGCGCCGGAGTTAGAGCCTCCCCGCCTGCTTTCAGGAGGGTGGGGCGGAGCGCCCTGAACTCGCACTGCGCACCCCTCATCGAGCACCCCCTCCACCAGAGGCACCATGCCCGGCCTGTACTGCCCCTCCAGCTGGACGCCGCTGCCCCTCACGGACTCCTGGGTTCGGGCCTGCGCCAATGGACCCTGCCTCAGCCTGCGGGCCCGGCTCACCTACCACAACCCACAGCCGCAGCCTGTGGACGGTGAGTCCCGGGCGGGGGCGCAGGGTGGTGGCCAGCGCAAGCCCAGCAAGGTCCGACATCGCCTGTGCCCCCATCCCGCCCCAGGCGTGTTTGTGTACCCGCTGGCCGAGGCCGAAGTGGTTTCGGGCTTCGAGGCGGAGGCCGCAGGACGGCGCGTCTCCTTCCAGCTGCAGAGCCGGCGCCGCTCGCAGGCCGCCTGCTGCCGCGCGGTGGGCCCCGCGCTGGGGGCCTCAACACCCCGCCGCTGTGCGCAGGGTGAGTCCAGGGCGCTCCCCGCCCCATCTCCCTGAAAGCAACCGCACTTTAGTTCCTGCCCCCGCTCTGCATCCCGCCCCTCTCTGCCCCCCCTCCAGCCACTGGTTTTTTCATTCATTGATTCATCCTTTTATTCCACAGTCGAGGACTGGGCCCCTGACGTGGGCCAGGTGCTGGGGAAATGTGAACCAGGTCTGACCCGAGGTTTGCAGCCAGGTAGATAGACAAGGCAGGCAGCTCCCTCTGGAGCTTTGGCTCCTGAGCCTGGGACAGGGTTTTGGTCATCTCGGAGTCCCAGAATCCCAGCATCTGGCACAAAATGTGGCACAAAGAGGATCAGTGAGTGCTGGGTGAGGGGATGGAAGCCCACCCCTCTGCTAGGTTTTCTGGCTTGCACTTCATTCCTTTATTTATTTGTACATTCACTTGATTCCTGCACATGGGATTTACCATCTGGGTGAGAAGAGGGACAGAATTCAGTGGTGTTGAGAGTTGGCACAAGCCCAGCAGGTAGTTAGAGGCCAGAGTGAGCTCTGGGCTGAGGCCTCGGGAAAATTCCAGAAGGAAGTGGAGCTAGCATTTGACTGGAAGGAAGGGTGGGATGTAGTGATATGGAGAGGAGAGGAAAGGCACTCCAGGCAGGGGCAATCATGTAAGCAAAGGTTTCGAAGTAAGTTATACTGGGTGATGGTAATAAAATACCTCATGTTTATAGTGATTCACAGTTGACAAAGCCCAGTCACTGATGTCACCTCATTTGAATCCAGAGAGGTATGTAATGCAAGTGTTGTTCTCCTTCCCTCTTTTATAGGTGACAAAAGTTAACAGCAATAGTCTCTTAAATGTTGGATGCTTCGCGTATATCATCTCATTCATTCCCCACCACAGTCCTTGACATATAATTATGACCCCCATTTTATAAATGAGGAAACCAAGCCTCCTCTAAACAAGAGAGTTACCAAAGGATAGAATTAGAAATCACAGAGTGGAGACTCAAAACCTGACACTGTGCTCTCTTCACTGTATCAGACTGTCCCAAGCCTCAGCTGCCTGGGAGGGAAGCCCCTTTCTTCCTTCTTACCTTCCTTTTTTTTCCTTCCATTTTTTTCTTCCCTTCATTTATTCAGCAAGTATTTTTCAAAAGAGTGGGTAAATGATTATTGTGGGGAAATGAGGTGAAGTAGAGCTGTAAAGGTAGGCTGGGGCCAGACCATGTAGGGCCTTGACCATCACTGTATACACCTGGCCATTTTCCCTTTAGCAGCAGTGGTGATGCCCATGACTCCACCCGTCCCCAAACAAACGGGGATCTAAGTAAAATGATGTGCTTGGTATGTAAATGTCCTCTAGCTAGCTTCCAAATAGATTACAGTTCCTGAATTCCTCTTGGGTAGAAAATTCTGGAGCCACACCTAGTGGGCAGTGGGGAGTCCCTGACCGTTCATGAGCAGGGAATTTGTGAGCAGGTGGGTACCAGGCTATGGGAGATGTCAGCGAGGGTTCTTTAGGAAGATGAGGCCCAAGGGTTGAACAGGCTGGAGCAGGTAAAGAAAGAGAGGCGGAGGGTATGGGTCCCCCAGGACCTTGGGGGTGGTGTGGACATGCCCCCTTCTCCTCCTCAGCCCTCTGTTAGCAGTGATGTCACTCCTGCCTTTCCTAATGACAGCCAGCTCCTTCTACCATCAACCTGCCTCTCCTTCAACCATCGTTCATCTCATGCCTCCATCCTGCATCACCAGTGCATTAGCCCAGCACCCCTCCAACCTCACAAGATTCCCCTTGCCCAAGCTCCCCTGACTCAGTGCCTGCTCCCACCCCCAGATTCCCCCATCTCGTCTGCTTCCAGCCCCCTCTGACCCCTTTCCTCACTCATCATAGGTCATCTTGTCTTGGATCTGGCCCAGGCCCGGTCCACACTGGTGCTGCCCACAGGCCTCATCGCCGCAGCCGGCACCATGACAGTGACCCTGCGCAGCAGCCGGGAGCTGCCCTCCAGTCCTGACGGGGTGCTGCGCGTGGCCCTGCCCTCCGTGCTCACCCCTCTGGCCCCCCCAGGCCCGCTGGGGCCCCCCAGGCCTCCGGGGCTCTGTGACGACAGGTTGGGCCTATGGTGATTCTCTTCGTCCCTCCCTCGACTTCTCTGGGTCTAGTGCGGGTGAGGGGGCTTTGGCAGGGTGCCCCGGGGGATGGGCAGGGTGGGGAAGGGCTGAGGCCAGTCAGCCAGAGGGGCTAGGGGCCCTGGTAGTGGCCCAGTGACCCTCCTTGTGTTCCCTTCCAGCCCCACCAGCTGCTTCGGAATGGGCAGCCCTGAGGGGGATGGGCCAGCCTGGGAGGAGCCAGCTGCCCCTCGGGACGTGTTCTCAGGCCCTGCCCGTTGCCCGGCCCCGTACACCTTCTCCTTCGAGATGCTGGTGACTGGGCCATGCCTGCTGGCAGGTGGGTGCCCCTCCCAGCATAGCTGACTGGGAAATAACTGAAGGCTCAGGGATGGGAGGAACACAGGACAAAAAGAAGACAGGGACCTAAGCCTTAGGAACCTCTAGTCTCACAGTGGGATCACCCCCTGGCCACTTCCACACAACACACACCTAGGTTTGTCAGTGTCATTTGTGTATATCCCACTCCACTCACCAATGAGAAGAGAGATGCTTACAATGAGACCGGTCCAAGTGATGAAGTTGAGTTTTCTTGTGCACAAGGTGGAGGAGGATGTTAAATCAGCAGCTGGCTGCTATATAACTGCTTGACCAGGCAGGAATACACCTGGGAATTCTCCTCCCAGTCCATGAAAGCAGGTGAATCCCCCCTTGTCCACACCATAGCTTGGACTCTGAGAGCTGAGCTGAATCAGTCATGATCCTGGCCCCACCACTATTGCCTGGGAAGCTGATAGTTGTGCTCTCAGTACTGGCTTGGGGTGGGGCAATCATCACCTCTCCCTGCCTCTACATCCCTCAGGCCTGGAGAGCCCCTCTCATGCTCTGCGGGCAGATGCCCCCCCTCATGCCAGCTCTGCAGCCACCATCTGTGTCACACTGGCAGAGGGCCACCACTGCGACCGGGCCTTGGAGATCCTGCTGCACCCCAGTGGTGAGAGACTGGGACACACAGTAGGCCAGCTCTGACCTGCTTCAGGACCACCTGGGTAGCATTTTTCAAGTGTAGATTTCTGGACCCTAAGCCAGACGACTGAGTCATTTGTGAGGGTGGGCCTGGTGGTACAGGGAGGCCGGACAGGCAAAGTTCTCCCAGGACAGTGGGCCTGAGCAGTTGGGGTCTAGAGACAGGGACTTCCCTGACAGAGCTGTGTCCCCTTCTCCCCAGAGCCCCACCAGCCACACCTGATGCTGGAGGCCGGCAGCCTGAGCTCAGCAGAATACGAGGCCCAGGTGAGGGCCCGCCGGGATTTCCAGAGGCTGCAGCGAAGGGACAGTGAGGGGGACCGGCAGGTATGGCTGCCTGGGGTCCTGGCCTGGCCCCTGGTCCCACTTCTGGCTGTGTTAGTGCAGGAGGAGCAGGCGAGCAGGCTTACGTTGGGATGGGCAGGGGGCTTCTGCTCTCAGCAGGAGCTCTCAGTAGCTGCCACCACCCTCCCAGAGGACTGATGAGTATTTTCACAGGAGGGCCCACTCAAGTGTCCCTGGAATGTGTCTCGGAGGATTGGGGGTAGGACTGACCTAGGCAGAGGACAGCCACTTGTCTCTGCCCCTGCTTTTATTCAGATGACTACAAGAGGGTGCCCCCTCTGGGTGGAATGGATTGAGAAAGTCTCCGGGGCTAGGTCCTGCTGCCAGCCTAGGTCGGAGTTGCACTCAGCCTGGCCCAGGATGACTCGGGGCTCCCGTGCTCAGGTATGGTTCCTGCAGCGACGCTTCCACAAGGACATCCTGCTGAACCCCGTGCTGGTGCTGAGCTTCTGCCCGGACCTGAGCTCCAAGCCTGGACACCTGGGCACAGCTACTCGGGAGCTCCTCTTCCTGTTGGATGGCAGCAGCATGGCACACAAGGCCTGTGGGAGCACGGTGTGGGCAGGCCTGGGGTTGGGTGCAGCAGTGGGTCTGAGGTGGGCTGGGAGGCAGCCTCCCGAAGACACGCACACACACACACACACACACACACACACACACACACCCCTCTCTCTCCTTCTCATGCTCATACATACATGCATTTCTCCCAGATTCCAAGAGCCTCTTTCATATGTAAAGTTACATTCAGTCACACCGAATCTCAAACCCAAGGATTCACATACACCTCCAGGGTCACATACACAATCGTCTCTCACACAGAGTCTCCCTCACATGCCAGGGTCTCACTTACAGTCTCACACACACAGAGCCTCACCCAGATTACCCCTCATTTTACACACGGCCTGGAGAAAGCAAGCAATCTGGCATCCCTTGTTCTCTACCGGTGCCAACGGGGCCTGCCTCACCCTGCCCTCCCTGGCTCTCCCCAGGATGCCATCGTTTTGGCTGTGAAGTCGCTCCCGCCCCAGACACTCATCAACCTGGCCACGTTTGGCACATTGGTGCAGCCCCTCTTCCCAGAGAGCCGGCCTTGCAGTGATGTGAGTGTGGCCCGGGGCTCTGGGGGCCTAGCCAGAGGCGTCTCAGCCAGTGTGGCCCAGCCCATGTCCTTCTCCTCCAGGAAGCTGTGCAGCTGATCTGCGAGAGCATGGAGATGCTGCAGGCTGCGGGCGGCCCCCCGGACGTGAGGTCTGCGCTGGACTGGGCCCTGGGGCAGCCCCAGCACAGGGCCCACCCTCGGCAGCTGTTCCTGCTCACCGCTGCCTCGCCCATGGCTGCTGAGACCCACCAAACCCTGGAGCTCATGAGGTGGCACAGGGCGGCAGCCAGGTAGGATGGAGTGGGCAGGGCCAGGCTCCTGAGATTGGCCTCCCAAAGAGGCTCCGGGAGGTCACGGCTGCTCCCCTTCTCTTGTCAGGTGCTTCTCCTTTGGGCTGGGGCCTGCCTGCCGCCAGCTGCTGCAGGATCTGTCTGCCCTCAGCAGGGGCCAGGCCTACTTCCTGAGGCCTGGGGAAAGGCTGCAGCCCATGGTGAGCTTGAGCCTGGGCCCTGCTCCCTATTCGTCTAAGTCCTCCTCCCAAGTAGCACTGAGTCTGAAACAGAACCTGGTCAGGTTGTGGGGTCTTTAGGCACCCTGCTGTGGGGTGCTGCAGGAGGCCAGAGGTGTGGGAGACATGGCCTCTGACTGCTCCCCAAATCTTGCTCTCAGTTTTGTCCGGGTACTAAGCCATATCTTTGAAAAGTCTTGCCTTATCCACGTGGCACAGTTCAGGCCAGGAGAAGCACCGAGCCCTGAGTACTGAACACTCAGTCCCCTTGCTTGTTCCTACCCCCATTCCTTCCCCCAACCCCAGCCAGACCCTGCTCCCCTCAGCCAGGGGCTGGGTAGGTGGCATCAGCAGAAGGGCAGCCTTCCCACTCTGTTGGCTGTGTGGCACCTCTTTCTCTCCCATGGCCTCCCTCTGGTCACTCCTCACAGCTGGTGCAGGCCCTGCGGAAGGCACTGGAGCCCGCGTTGAGCGACATCTCTGTGGACTGGTTTGTGCCCGATGCGGTGGAGGCGCTGCTGACGCCCCGGGAGATCCCAGCGCTCTATCCCGGGGACCAGCTGCTCGGTTACTGCTCGCTCTTCAGGGTGGACGGCTTCCGGTCCCGCCCCCAAGGGGTAAGCCTGGGCTGGGGTGTGGGAGGTGGGCCTGGGATGGCTGAAGCCCCTGCATCTCTGCAAAACCCATTTCCTATTCCCTGTGCCTCTCTCTGCCAAACGCTCCTACTGCTACCCACTAGACCTCCTTAGAGACCATACTGGGTCCCTCAAGGTGACTGCAGCCTGCCTCCCTCATAAGGTCTTCCACTGAGCTGTCCTGTAAAGTGCTACCCTTGGTCACTAAAGCACACAGTTACAGAGAACAGCGCCAGCATTAGTTTCAAGGTTTTTGTCGAAACTTGCTCATTACTTCACACAGTGCCCTGCAAAAAGCACCATCTGGATTATTTCCTGTAACATTCAGGGACAGACAGAGCATTGTCTCGATGAAATCTCAGATCCCAACTCTGCCATGTACTAACCATTTGATTTTGGACACGTCACTTAACTTCTCTGAGCCCATTTCCTTGTACTGATTTTTTTCGTAAGGTTGTAATTAGAAGTCATAACATGTGTGCTCTTGGTAGGATACTTGACACATAGAAGGAGTTGGATAAATGATTGTTATTTTTATTATGAAAAGCTGTATCTGTCTAGAAGAACCAAGCATGCTTCCTCCTTTTTGGTCAGGAGAGCTGTATAATGGACTGTTTGTCTTTTTCCCTGGCTGCCGGGAAGCTCAGGGCCAAACCTGAAGCTCAGCCACAGCAGCTCTAGTAACCCTATGGTCAGCATGTATGCTTCCTCTTTCCTTAGTACTGGGCTCTCACTTCTGGTTTATTATCTTTATTGCCTCTTGCAGTGAGCCATCTTAAATCCTGTTTGGAAAGAGGTAGTGTATAACTATAATCAGTTGTTGTTTTTTCCCCCCCCCCCCCGCAATGTCTATCCCTCTCCAGGACCAAGAGCCTGGCTGGCAGAGCTTGGGCAGCTCCGTGTTCCCATCCCCAGAGGAAGCACCATCTGCCACCAGCCCTGGCACCGAGCCCACTGGCACCTCAGAGCCACTGGGAACAGGCACTGTGTCAGCAGAGCTGTCCAGCCCGTGGGCTGCTGGGGACTCAGATCGGAGTGAGTGCCTGAGTGTATGTGTGCTGGAGGAGGAGTGGGCAGTGGGAGGGGCCAGGGCTGGGATCTATTCTCCTGCCTCCCAGTAGGTGCTGATGCTCTGACAGACCCAGTCACGGACCCTGGACCTAACCCCTCTTCTGACGCAGCCATATGGCGCCGCATCTTCCAGTCCTCATACATCCGGGAGCAGTATGTGCTTACCCACTGCTCTGCCAGCCCAGAGCCAGGCCCAGGCTCCACAGGCAGCAGCGAGTCCCCCGTCTCCCAGGGCCCTGGGTCCCCCGAAGGCAGTGCTCCCCTGGATCCCCCTTCTCAGCAGGGCTGCCGCAGCCTGGCCTGGGCAGAATCTGCTGGCTCCCACTCCTGCCCCCTGCCTCCACCCCCACCGGCTCCAGTCAAGGTGAGATTCAATCCACATCCATCTACCATGTATCCAGCAAATATTTACTGACCATTGGCTGTATGCCATAAATTGTGCAGTGGTTACTATTAAGTCTACCTGAAGAAATAGATGGGTAGTGATGGTATAATGTATAATGACCATACCATGCAACATACATTGATGAGCACAGGGACGTGGCTTTATGGGAGTTCAGAGTCAAGGTGATTAACCCTGTCTGAGGGAGTCAGGAAAGCAAGAGCCACCTCTGGAAGAATAAGAAGTTAGCTAGGCAAAACGGGAGAAGACATGAATAAAAACAGACAAGCAACAACCTCAACTGAGACATAGGCATGAAGTGAGATGACGCTGGGAAGGGGGTCAGGGGCCAGAAGGAGTCTGGCCTCACCCCTAAGGGTGGTGAGCAGCCATCCAGGGTTTCAGACAAAGGGGCATGTGGCCAGCTGTGTATGTATGTCTGATGGCCAGGAGCTCTGCATTCCTTGACCATTGGACCCACCCCCCTTCTCACATGCAGACTGGGGCCTTGAGTGCTGAGGTGTTGGGCCGTCGACGCAGAGCGGCTCTAACTGGCCGAAGCCTCTCATCCCCCCCAGGCCGGGTGAACTCAGTCCCTGGCCATCTCCGGCACCCCTCTCTGGGGGTAGCACCAGATGGGCCAGGCCCTGAGCCAGGGCAGCTGCTGGGACAGGGCCTGGATGACTCAGGTAAGGGTTAGGGGGAGCCGGGTTCTGACACCAAGTAGACCTTGGGGAGGTGGAGCCCAGGGCACCCCACTGCCCCTGCTCCTACCATCGTCTCTCCCCAGGAAGCCTGCTCTCCCCAGTCCCCATGGACTGGGACATGTTGATGGAACCACCCTTCTTGTTCACGGCTGTTCCCCCCAGTGGGGAGTTGGCCCCTCCAGCAATACCACTGCCTCCCCAGCCTCCACGCTGCCATGTGGTGATCCGGGCCCTGTGCGGGGAGCAGCCTATGAGCTGGGAGGTGGGCGTTGGGCTGGAGATGCTGTGGGGGCCTAGGGACGCTGGCTCACTGCCTCCGTCACCCCCTGAAAGAGAAAGTGCTTGGGACCAAGCACTCCATCGACTGACAGCAGCTTCCGTGGTCCGGGACAACGAGCAGCTGGCTCTCCGAGGACGGGGCGAGACCAGGGCTGACCGGGGTGAGTTGCTGGTGGCCCCAGTCAGGGCTCAAGGAGCCTGTATGGGACAGAGAGTGGCAGAGGCACAGGTCTGTGGGATCACTCGCTATACCTCACCTTGCTCACAAGTGATTTGAGGCGGCTCGCCCACATTGTCAAGAAAAAAAAATTAAGCAGGGCAATGGGGAAAAAAGGGATAATAAAAGGAAGCAGAGAATGAGATTATATCAAAGATGCACACCATGAGGTTTTGTGCTCTTGCAAGCATGGGACCCCAAACTGGCAAGCTTCCTAGCAGCCAACAGAGAGGGGATTTCATCTTGTAATGATTCACAGTGCCCACAGCATAAAAACAAATCTGTCATTTAGGGAGATTATTAAAATTAAATAAAGTTAAAATGTCAGTTCTTCAGTTGCACTAGCCACACTTCAAGTGCTTAATAGTCACATGGGACTAGCGGCTACTATACTGGATCATGCAGATGTAGAACATTTCCATCATTGCAGGAAGTTCTGTTGGGCAGTGCTGAAATGAGTGGATGGAAAAGGTACCACAGTCAATGCCTCCTCTGGGCTGTATCCAGAATGTTGAATTTGTGCGTGGCCGGGGGCCTAGTCTTGCTACAATGTGGTTGAGTGTTCAGCCTAACCACTTCTTGTCAAAGCTGAGGAGTCTGAGCTGACCCCGAGAAGGAACTCCATTCTGTTCAAAAGTGGACAGAAGGCTGGGAGTTCCCTGGCGGTCCAGTGGTTAGGGCTTGGTGCTTTCACTGCCGGGGCCAGGGTTCAATCCTTGGTCGGGGAACTACTAAGATCCCGCAAGCCTGGAGGCACAGCCAAAAACAAAACAAAACAAAACAAAATGTGTACACAGGGAGAAGCTATGGGAGCACTGAGATTTTTTTCTGGGAAGCCCTTTGTAGAGTGGGTGCTGGGAGCGCACCCCCCTCCCAGTCAACATGTGGCTCCTTGGTTTTGCAGGTCATGCCCGGAGGTCCTGGCTCCGAGCCCTTCAGACAAGCAAGGTCAGCTCTGCCCCTTCCTGCTTCACTTGCCCTGTAGCTGTGGATGCTACCACCAGAGAGGTCCTACCTTCAGCCCTGCAGGTGCAGAGCTCAGGTAGGTAAGGTCCCTTCCAGGTGACCTCCCAGGTGCCGGTTCCCATCTCACTGGCCACCCTCCGAGACATACCTCACCTGTCTTCTGTGCCCCTGCAGAGCCAGCCGAACCCCCGGGCACCCCTCCTGCCTCTCAAGGTCATCTAGATGCAGCTCCTCTGCCCCCAGTCGTCCACTCTAAAGGTAACACTCAAATTTGGGTAAATGGTAGGGACCAACCAGGCTTAGGGACCACCACTGAACGGCTCCAGTTCAGGACTTAAGGGAGGCTCTCTGGCAGGCGGCTGGGAGCCGGACCAAATTGGCAACTCCAGTTCTGCTTTGGGGGACCACGCAGCCCCCATCGGAGGTCCTCATCGTCTGCCCCCCGAGCCTCCCTCTCGGTTCAGCCTGGGCCGTCGGAAGGCCAGAGGCCCAGACAGCCATAGACTCTGCAGCCCCAACACGGGCCAAGCCAGTGACAGCAACAGTGAAGGCAGCAACCACGACTACCTGCCCTTGGTGAGGACTCGGGAGGTGGAGGGTGGCGCTGCCAGGGCCAGGGCGCTGTCTCAGCTCGATTCTCCCCCCACCTCCTCTCTCCTCAGGTGCGCTTGCAGGAGGCGCCCGGCTCCTTCCGCCTAGACGCGCCCTTCTGCGCAGCGGTGCACATCTCTCGGGAGCGCCTGTGCCGTGCCTCGCCCTTCGCTGCACATCGCGCCAGCCTCAGCCCCACCTCGGCCTCCTCTCCCTGGGCACTGCTAGGCCATGGTGCTGGCCAGGGTGACAGTGCCACGGCCTCTTGCAGCCCATCCCCCAGCTCGGGCTCCGAGGGTCTAGGCCAGGTGGACAGTGGCCGGGGCTCAGACACCGAGGCCTCGGAGGGGGCGGAAGGGCCTGGTGGTGCCGACCTGCGGGGCCGGACTTGGGCCACTGCTGTGGCGCTTGCGTGGCTGGAGCACCGCTGTGCCGCGGCCTTCGGCGAGTGGGAACTGGCGGCAGCTAAGGCTGACTGTTGGCTGCGGGCCCAGCACCTGCCCGACGGCCTCGACCTGGCCAACCTCAAGGCCGCAGCCCGGGGTCTCTTCCTGCTGCTGCGCCACTGGGACCAGAACCTGCAGCTGCACCTGCTGTGCTACAGCCCAGCAAACATGTGAGGGTCACCGGTTGCTCTGGCTGGCACCCCCCAACAAACTCAAGTCACTGCCACCCAGAGCCAGCCTCTTGGTGCTGGGAAGGGGTGGGTGACAGTCCGCCCCTACTGCTTCTCATTCCCTTCACAAAATCCTCTTGCCCCACAGAAAGTGCCTGCCTGTGCTCTCTCCTGCTCCTCCCACCCCATGCCCCTTCCCCTCTGAGCTCTGTGCAGTGCAGTAGAAGGGGAGAGAGCCACAGTCCCTAAATCCTATGCAATAAAGTGCCTCTTAGGACTGTCTGAATGAGTTCTTTATCTGCCGCGTGCCTGTCCCTCACAGCTTGGTCCAGGCACCTCCACGTAGGCTGCACAGAAGTGGACTTCGCAAAGTTTATTGGGAAGGGCACACAGTCCATCCCCATCCAGGGTCCTGAGAATAGACTGGAGGGGAAGAGATGGATCTCAGTGGGCTTTCTTGCTGTGCTGGATGGTCTTGGGGAAAGGCTGGGGGCCCAGCCAGAGCTGCAGCAGGATGACAGCATGGCACATGTGCAGGGCACCAGAGCTGCAGGACGTGGATGGGTATGTGTTCCAGGAGAGCTCAATGAGCCCCAGCACCAGCAACCTGGAGATGAGAAATAAGCTCCAGGTCTGTCCAGGTTCTAGGCCTGCAGCACTTCAGCTCACCCCCTGCCCCTCCGTGGTCATAGTCTTGGGATGAGGAGCTCCCTACCCCTTCCCACGCCCCCAGGTTGTCCCAGCTGGTACCTGAGCAGGTGTGTGAGCCAGCGTGCAGGCGTGGCCCACAGGAGGTAGGGCAATGTGTGGAAATACCAGACGTAGAACTGGTAGTGAAGGGAGCGGCTGAAGCAGATGCCAATGAAGTTGGAGGTGAAGAGGGCAGAAACAATCTGTATGCGGTGGTCAAGGCCAAGGGCAGGAGCAGAAGGGGTAGGGAGGTTTCAAAGCAGAGGGACAAAAGTTTTGGGGTCAGATAGCCCCTTGGCTCTGCTGTTCCTAGATGCATACCTTTGGGCAAGTTTCTTAACCTCTCTGGACCTATTCCTCAGTCTGATGTGGAGGCAGTAATATCTAGAGCCGTAACGCCTAACGAGTCGTCACTTACTAGCTATGTGACCTTGGCAAATTACTTAACTTCTTAAAGCCCTAATTTTCCCATCTTTAAAATCTGTAAAATGAGGATAAAACAGAGTCTCTTGTGAGCTTTAAATGTTAGAATGTATGTAAATCTCTTAGGACAGCACCAGGCAGAGAGTGAGCACTCATAATGGTAACTCAATAATATTTAGAATAAAGAATAAAAAATGCTTAAATATGTAAAGTGCTCAGCACAGTATTGGTAAGAGCTCTATGAATGGGCCCTGTAGCTATTACTGCTACCTCCTTTTCCTTCTCCCAGGTCACCAGCCATGCAGGGCTAGTTGACCAGGACCCCAACTTCAGCTGGAGAGGGCAAGACTTACCTTCCCATGATTTAAAGGATATGGTTGGGTGTGAGGGGCTGGGGTGGAACCTTCCTTTTGGAGGGATCCTTCAGCAGTGACAGGATACTTTCTCCTGTCCTGGGGAGAAGCCATTGAGATACTTATCAAGCCCCCAATGTGGGCCAAGCAGAGCTCAACATCTCCCCATGCAGCCCCTAAGGCCTAGGCCCTTCACTCCTTCCCCCATGTCTGCTCATGAAATTGCTCCCCTTTCTCACCTGTGCCACCTGCAGAGGGCAAAGAGCAAGAGCAGGGTGAGGTGGACAGTCAGAAGTGCCAGGTGGAAGGCACGATGCAGGAAGAGGGCCTCGGGGAGGAAGCGCCAGTTCACGGTCCAGCGGAAGAGAAACTGGCGGCCAAGGTCAAAGGAGCGGGATACGTAGCCGACGGGGTTCTCCAGCAGGAAGGGTAGCCCCAGCACCACCTGAGGATGGGTGTGATGTCAACAGAGCTGCCCAGGCTCACCCTCAGCCTCATGCTAATCACTGAGAGGAGGGGGAACAGGGTATAGGTCTCAGAGGTTCCCTAATTCCCACTAGGAATAGCAAGAAAGCCAGCCCACCCACCCAGACAAGAGCCTTGGGCCAAAGAAGCAGGTAATAACAGTGCTTTAAGTTTGGATTCACCAAGTCATAAATGCGCAGAGTTAGAAAGGCTCTCAGAGACCATGTAGTTCAACACCCTTGTCTGACAGCTAAAGAAACCAAAGCCTAGAGGTGGTGGCTGCCCAGATCAGAATCAACTCCCAAACTCTGTCTCTTGGCTTTGAGGAAGTCTCAAGGATGAAAGGAGGCCAGACAGAGTGGCCTCTGCTTCATTAGAAAGGGGAAAGGGTAAGGAGGGAATACCTGAAGGACAGCACAGATGCCCAGCTTGGGGAGGGCCCCACGGAGGCCAAATTGCGTGAGGAGAAGGAATAGTAACCCAGGGGCGAAGAGCAGCACATTCATCTTCACAGAGACTGCCAGGCTGCAGTGGATAGGGGAGAGGAGAGTGGGGATCAGCTCCAGGGCCATGCACCCCACCCAAAGATGTACAGCCCACCATCACCACAGCAACTCCTCCCCTCCCCTACCAGCAAGCTCCAGGCAGAGGGTGAGCACTCGTACTCAGAACTGCTGGAGGGAGGATAAGGCAGCCTGGGAGGAGGCTGGGAGTAGGGTGCTGATACCCTGTCTCTACACTCAGACTGAGTGAGCAAATATATATTGAGTATTTAGAAAGTGCAATGACCAACTCCAACAGCAGATGCTGTCTGGAGGGAACAGAGGATGGGAAGAGGGTGTGTGTGTAGGGGGCCTGGGGGTGAAGACTTTCTACACATCCTGGACTCACCTAGTACGGCCCTAACTGACCTACACTGTCTGGCCACTCCCTTACTTCCTCTGCTGCAGAAAATTGGGGAGAAAGTGATGGAATACAGAAAATGAAAGAGGGGGCCAGAAGGGAGGGGTGTTGACCTGAAACAGCAGCAGCCCCAGCTCCAGCGCTGGGCCAGCAGGAGGTTGATACTGAGGAAGAGCAGCACCATGGCCACTGGGTCATTGAAGAGCCGCAGCACAAAGATGGAGTGGACACGGTAAGAGGCACAGCACATGAAGAAAAAGACGAAGGGAGGTACCTGAGAGGTGGGCACAGTGGGGAAAAAGGTCAGCTCACCAACCCTGAACCATCCCCACATCCCAGCCCTCCCAGTTTGGGGCCCCCTGTTCCTGGTAGTGAGGACTCACCTTGCAGGTCTGGTGGTAAATCAAGAAGACAAGCAGCAAAGTGGCCAGGTAGAGCACAGCGAAGATGTGCTGGGCCATGCGGATGTCAGTGCCCCGGCCAGTGGCATAGTATAGCCCCATAAAGATGTACACAAAGCCAGCTGGATACCTGGAAGAGGAGAAGGAACGTGAGTTTGGATCAAGCTATCTGGCCTGGCATCCAGTCAGCCCCTGCCATCCTCACTGAACCGCCTATCCCCACTCACACAAGAGGTCCAGTGTCACCCCTCAGTTGAGTATAGTCATAGGTGCCGTTGATGACGCCCTCCACCTCAGCCATGTAGGCTTTCCAATCAATCTCTGTATCTGGAAAAGGACAGGACGATGTAGTTACCTCCAGGTTCAGAATTTCTCTGCCTCAGCCCATCAAAGCACAGAGTTCCAGCTCATCCTCGGGACTTCTATCATAACCCCTTCTCTAAAGGCCTATCTGACATTCTCTGGGTGAACCCAGGTATCTCATACTCAAACATGTCTGTAATGGAACTCATAACCTTCCACTCCAAATCTGCTCCCCTTCCTGGGTTCCATGAATGGTACCATTAACCTCTCAGCTGCTCAAGTCACAAACCTGGGAAACACCTTTGATACTTCCTTCTCTTTCATTTCCAACCCCCAGTCACCAAGTCCTGCCTATTCTTTATCCTAAATATCTCATCCTTCTCTGCTATCATGCAAATTTGGGCCTAACAAAATCTCTAGCCACAATGGTGCAAGAGCTCCCTAACTAGGCTCCCAGCTTCCACTTTCACCCCACTACAATATATTTTCCACCCTGCAACCAGAGAGCTCATCCTGTAATAGAAATCATATCACATTTCTCTGCTTAAAACTCTTCAATGATTCCCCAAGGCTCTTAAGATAAAGACCAAATCCTATTCTTCCCATTTTTAGAAGATGCAATTATGAATTAATAAGGTTAAGTGACGAGCTCAAGAACAGTGAGCTAGGAAGGGTAGATTGGAACACACGGAGCTCTAAATTCTTAACCACCATGCTAAATATCTCCTTAACACAGCTTACAGATTCCTTCATGATCTTGTCTTGACTTCTGCAATCTCATCTCTTAGTACTACCCTCACTTGATTTCTGTGTTCCAGCTCTAAAAAAATTCTTTCAGTTCCTCAAAGGAAATAGACTTTCTCTTTTGATAGGAGCTCTTTGATACAGGATTCTCTCTGCCTAGAGTACTCTTCCCCCCAACCCCTTTTGTCTCTTTCCTCAAGGAACTAGCTCTTATCTTTCGAGGAGGACTCTCGGAAGCCTTCTCTGACTCCTCAAGTCTGCATTAAGTGCCCTCCTATGTCCTTTATAGCACCCTGCCTACTACCATCATGATGAATATGATGTGTTGTAATTTTCTGTTATCTTTGTCCAGGCCCACACACGCAAGTAGGAAATGTGTCTATCTTTTTCACCACTATACCCTTGGTACCTAGCATAGTGTAAGCCATATAATAAGCACTCAATAAATATGTATTGAATTAATGGTCTTTAGCAAGTAAGCCTTAAGTCCAGTGGTTTCAGCCTGGAGAGGAGTCACCAATAATGCCAAACGGACTCAAACGGTCACAAAATGCCATCACTGAGAAGAGACTTCCAGACCTCAGAATTGAACAGATGAGAAGATTGAGACCCAGCAAGGGAAGTGACGTGTCCAAAGCCACAGAGACAAGCAGCAGCAGCCGCCATTAACTTGGACCCAGGTTTTCTGGGAGGGATTAAGATCGGGTTTGGCTCTCCGCGGAGCAGGCTTGGGATTTGGGTAAAAGATACGGGTCTGCAACTGATGACTGAGTGGATCAGGGGTCTAAGTCTGAGCTCCCAATGTGGGTCCCAGTTTTGGTCGGGGGTTCGGTCCCCCTTCCCACCCTCCCCTCCCCCTCGGCGCACTCACATGCCACCCTGTGAATGACCCAGAAGGTGATGCCCACCTCCGCCAGGCAGAGGCAGGCGGCCACCAGCAGCGTGTAGCGCGGTTCCAGCAGCAGTAGGCGCCGCTCTTGCCAGGCGCGCCGCAGCCACTGCCCGCACAGTCCCACCGCCCGAGCTGCGGGACCTGCCCGGCCGCGCTTCCTCAGGCCTGCCGCCATCTTGAAGGTGCGCCGCACTTGCGGGCCCGCTACCCCGGAAGCCCGAACCTTTGGTACTTAGGTTCCGCTTCCCGCGCCGCGTGCCCCAACGGACCGAAGGCTGACTGGAGTTGCCGGAGTCCTTATTTACTCCACTAAAATCTAGTTCTTCCACATCTGTCTCCCCTGATGGACTGCATGCTCCATACGAGCAGGAATAGACTTACTCCTCAGTACATACTCAGCCCTGGGCACACAGGAGCTAATGTGGATCGAACGTTTGCCCAGAAAAGTAACGTTCCTGCCCACGCCATGTCTCTACCCCCCTCCTCCGTACCTCCCCCGCCTAGCATAACACTTCGCCTATGTTGGTAATATCTGCGTTCATGCCAGTCTTTCCTGGAGAGCAAGACCTCTGTCCGCGCTACTCCCGCCACCCCCCAGAGCCTTCCGGGTGCTCAAAACTAGGAAGAAATGAATGTTTCATTAATTTTCAGACGTCTTAATGGAAGGAGCCAAACTGAAAATATGAGAGGGGCAATGACGAGCCGGAGTAAGTCTGACACCACGAGTGTGGCTCTCAGAAGTTAGTGAGCAGCGGATCCAGAGGATTCAGGGTCTGGACGATATTATTCCCCCACCCGGAGGATTCTTCCAAGCGCGCTTAGCAGAGGACGGAAGTTCCACGTGTTTATATTGAGCAACTGCTGGTGCTGGGCGGAGACACAAAGGCCGCGCCTCCTATATGCAGCCATTCCAATTGGCTACATAAGGGGTCAAGCCCCGCCCAGAGGTGGGGGCCAGTTGCCTTCAAGGCCCGGCAGCCGCAAGCATGGCCTGTCCAGGGGCCTGGGTGCCGCTGCCGGAGTTACCAGAGAAGAACTATGAGTACCGCGAGGTCCAGTACTGGGACCAGCGCTACCGGGGTGCTGCCGACTCTCCTCCCTACGAGTGGTTCGGGGACTTCTCTTCCTTCCGTGACCTCCTAGAGCCGGAGCTGAGGCCGGAGGACCGTATCCTCGTGCTAGGTGGGTAGTCCCGGGGCTGCCCAGCCCAGGTGGAGCTGGTTGGACTGGCCCCGCCCCTCGCTTCTGCCTTCCCCTCTCAGAGGACTCCCCAGTCAGAAGTCAGGATCCAGTACCTTTAGAATCTCGGCAGTATTTAGCCAGGGCAAACAGGAGCCAAGAGATTCTTAGTCCGGGGACCCCCAGGAGAAAGACAGTCTCTCTGAGTCTGAGTGTGGTAGGTGACCCATGACCCCTTTCCGGACCTGGGGAGGCAGCCTCGAGCACTGGAGAGTTCACAGTAACTAGTTCAAGTCCCAGCGCTAGTTGACTGTAGGACTTGGGACAAATCATGAACCTGTTCTGAGCCCCGGATTCACTTCTAGAAATGGGACTGCGAAATCAAGTCGGATAAGGCACGTGCAGGCACCTCGAACGCAATGCCTACTGCTTTTCTGTGTGCACCACTGGGCACCATGAGCCATTGTCACCTAGAGAATTATCTCTTGACTCTCCAAGCTCTAACTGAAACTTGGTCCTATGTCGTCGTCGTCCCCACCACCCCACCCCACCCCCATCCCACCGTGTGCAGTGAGGATGAAGACAGCTCCCTCTGAGGGGAGATTGCAGCCGAGATTGGTGTGATTCCCCAAAAGGAACAAGTACTGGGGTTTCAGGTGGGGCTCTGAGAGGTCCACCTGCCCCCCTTGGGGTTCTCTTCCACTGCCAGCCTTGGGGGCTCCAGTGAAGTTTGATTAAACAGCGGATTTCTTTCCAATTATAGTTTTTATTTTGCTATTTTTAAAACCATGTATTAAGTGAAATATTTCACATATATGAGACATTTATAATACAGTATATATGTAAGATATAAATAATAACTCGAATGTGCGTGTATACCCTACTCGGTTTGAGAAATACAGCATTCCTAGGACTAGAAAGTGCTCAAGAACTTGAACCCTGGAGGCAGCTAATTATGTAGGGATCTCAGCACATGTCATCTTAGCTGTGGAATCATGGGCAAAATACTTAAATTTCTGTGCCTCCATTTTCTCAGCCTTAAAAAAAAAAAGTAAGAGTACATACTTATTTATCAGGTTTTTAAGATGATTGAGTGAGTATGAAAGATAACTAGAAAAGCCTGACAAAATAAAAAGCCTTGTATATCCAAGGTTTTCTGTGTGGTCCCCCAAACCTCTTCCCCCCAGAGGTAAAACCTCTCTTGAATTTTGTGGCTTTAAACCATTGCATTTATTTACAGATTTACCATAGATCTATGTTTTTCAAGCTTTAGTGTAATAACCTGGAAAACTGGACCCCACCTTGAGTATCTAATTCCAGGGATGGTCTAAGGCAGGTCCCGGGGTCTGTATTTTCAACAAGCCCACAGGCTGATTCTCATGCTGGTAATTGGCAGAGTAACACTGCCTTAAATTCTGCCAGACTGGGAGATATCCTTTTCTGGATAGAGGAGGGAAAAGTCTAAAAATCAAAAAGAAAAACTTTCCAGACAGGATTCCCAAGATCTAAGAACAGGACCCACAGCTTGGGGGGGTACCCTATGTTACATTCCACCTAAACAAACAAATTGAACACCTGGTAGGTGCTAGGGAATGTGGTGAGCATTTTCTAACTTATTTAATCCTCATGGCAACCCCTAGAGGTTAGTGATAAATATTATGAGAACTACTGTAGGTTAGGGTTCAGTAAACTTTTTCTGAAAAATGGCCAAATAGTAAATATTTTAGGCCTTTCAGGCTATACAGTTGGTGTCACAACTAGAAAATGGTGATGGTTGTTATAATAGAATCTTCAGTATGGAGCTACTGGGAAAATAAACTGAGATAATCCTTATAAAGTACTTAGCATGGGACCCAGTGTTCAAAAACTGTTAGCTATCATTATTATTATTGACAATGGGAGTCAGAGAGGCACTTTCTCCAGGACTGCTTGGAGAAAGAGTACCTTGCCTGAAGACTTGTGTCTGGTCCCTATGGCTAGATTCCTCATTACAGATGAGTGCGTGTGGCCGTCCCAGTTTTGCTGTCATTATACTTCTCTGATTCTCTCTTCTTGCTTGACTCCATGCTCTGTAGAATCTTCTGATTATAATTTGGCTTCAATTTGTATTTGCTATAGAGACAAAAGGGACTGACCAGAGGATTGACTGTCTAGACCCCATGATGGCTATTTTTTCCTATTATAAATTAGCGAATTGGTATTCTGGTTTACACTTCAGTCTCTTGGTGTTGGGATAGCATCCACATAGCTCTGGGCTCCCATATGATGGGTTCTTGGCTCAATTCTCCAGAGCTCTGCTTCCCTAAGGCCCCACCTAGGGAAGCAGTGGCGGTTCCAAGCCTCATCTTAGTTGTTAGCCCCAAATCACTGCTTTCTAGGCATAACTGGCCCTGTGGTCAAATTTTATTTTCCCTTCATCTTTAATAAAGTTGTTTTGGGAGATACCATTCCTGTACCAGAGGGAACGAAGGAAGGAAATTTGGGTTTGTCCACAGCTAGGCAGAGCTCTGCAGGCATATGAGGTCAGGTGTTGGGTGATGAAGGCATTGTGGTCAGAGAACCCAGTGGGATTCCAGGCTGAACTGGGTTAGAGTCTCCTATTCAGCCACCCTCACCTCCCGTCCCAGAGCCTGTTGTGGTTCCAGTGTTGGGACGCACACATTGGGTTTTCCCAGGTAAGACTGTACTCTTCCTGAGCCCCAGAGCCTGAGGAGGAACACAAGAAGGGGCAGCCGAGGACCAGCCAGCAGTCTCTGGCACCTGTCCAGGTGCCAAGCTCTGCCTGCTAGATTAGGGCTATCCCAACAGCTGATTCTGTGATCCTCTTAGGGAGGCAAATGGGGATTAAAGGCAATGTAATCCCAAGAGCTGGGGATCCCCATGTGAGGCCACCAAGAACTGTCATCCAGGCCTGTTCTTGGGCTGATACTGACCACAAGAGGGCCTGGAAGAGGCCAACAGATCTTTGAAGGAAGCCATGCCCACTGGGCAGTAGGTCCACATCCACTCCTCTAACCTCCACCCTCCACCACTTTGGGACTGCTTTCCGGGCACTTCCCACCAGAGTGTTATGATTCTTCAAGACTCTGGCTGGTTGTCAGTTCCTCCGATCCTGTTGGCCCACCCATCTAAGGTGGGGACAGGGAATCTCCTATGTGCTCCTGCAGCCTGTCCCTATTGAAACACTCATTGCATTATGTGGCAATTGCCTGACTACACATCTGTTCCTCTCACCAGAGCATCAGCTCCTTGAGGGCAGAAGCTCTTTATTCATCAGCAGAACCCAATATGTGGCGCTCAATCATACATGAAGAAATTACAAGGAATCATCTCCACTGTGTGTCCCCACTTAGTTTCCCCTTCACTTGTTAATTCTGCCTTGGAAAGCAAAGTAAGATAAAAACCCCTAACGTGAAGTCTTCCCAGGGCTGATATCATCAGAGGATCTCTGAGAGGTTAGGAATTAGGATAATACTAGCATTATCCTATTAATAATATTATGATGCCAATATTATCCCCATTCTGAGTCTGAAGAAACTGAGGCTGAGTTGAATGACTTGCCATGGCTGTATGACTAGAGATATCAGAACCCAAATCTTTGAACTCCGAAGTTCAAAGCTCCTACTCTTCAGCTGTTTAGTTTTTAAATTTAGAACATCACATCCGACATGTAGGCTAGGTATTGTTATCTTCATTTTTCTGACTAGGAAATCCAAGTTCCTAGTATGTAAACGACTTGCTTTAGTCCACAGAGCCAGGACTGATAGAGCCAGGATATGTGCCCAGATCTGTATGACTCTAAGGCTCATGCTCTTGTACCATGCTGCTTCTCCCTCAGTACGGGAGGGTTTGAGATGAGAGAAAACAGGCCTAGAGTGGATGGATAATTGGGGAGGTGAGAACCAAAGCTAACCTAGACCTTTTGTCACCCACCCCTTCTCACCCCAGGCTGTGGAAACAGTGCCCTGAGCTACGAACTATTCCTTGGGGGCTTCCCTGATGTGACCAGTGTGGACTACTCATCAGTAGTGGTGGCTGCCATGCGGGATCGATATGCCCATGTGCCCAAGCTGCGCTGGGAGACCATGGACGTGCGGGCACTGGGCTTCCCCAGTGGCTCCTTTGACGTGGTGCTCGAGAAGGGCACGCTGGATGCCCTGTTGACTGGAGAACAGGATCCCTGGAACGTGTCCTCTGAAGGTATCCACACTGTGGACCAGGTGCTGAGTGAGGTGAGGGAGCACCAAGGGAAAGACGGCTGATCAAGAGGTGGGGATGAGGGGTTAAGGTTTTAGGAGACCAGAAGAACTCAGAAGCCAGAAGGAGGCATGGTTTGGAACAAGTAGTGGGTCCCTTCAGGACTATGGTTGCCTGAAGGAAGGGGGTGTTAAGCTGGATCAAGATTGTAGGGGGCTGGAGTGGCCAGGCTCACAGAGGCTGAGGATTGAATACTGTGTTGCCATAGAGATGAGGTAGCAGCCAGGTTCCAGGTAGGGAAGGTAAGCAGCTGACAGGAAGGCAATGCCCCCTGCACCTGACATCACTCCCATGCTCCTACCTGTTTAAAATATAGCCCTACCCCGACGGAACAACCAGGGGCAGAGAGGAAGCCTCACTCTTTTGCCATGGAAAGCCCTGAGCCCTGAGCTACTGGATGGAGGGTAGTACCTGAGATTTCACTGGGAGGGCATCTGGGGCCATACTGACCTTTGAGAACCTGGAGATGGGCTTCTCACCAATGGCTTCTCTATCTGCCTTTCAGGTGAGCCGAGTACTGGTCCCTGGGGGCCAGTTCATCTCAATGACCTCTGCTGCCCCCCACTTTCGGACAAGACACTACGCCCAAGCTCGTTACGGCTGGTCCTTGAGGCATGCAACCTATGGCAATGGTTTCCACTTCCATTTCTACCTCATGCAGAAGGGCAAAGAGCTCAGTGTGGCCCAGCTGGCCCTTGGGGCCCAGATCCTCTCACCTCCTAGACCTCCCACCCCACCCTGCTTCCTCCAGGACTCAGATCATGAGGACTTCCTCAGTGCCATTCAGCTGTGAGGCCAGAAGCATGGTCCTCCTGCCTTTCTGCCCCAGGCTCAAGTATTCGGAATTCCTGACTCAGGGCTTAAGGTCAGGTCCAAAGTGCCCACATCCCAGGGGCCTCATGCCTAACTAAGACAGAGCTGATGGGAGCAACCCCACATGAAAAAAAATACAGGCTAGGTCAAACTAGATCCCAAATCTCAGGTTTCTGACTTCCTTCTTAGGCTCCTCAGATCTCTCCTGGATTCCCCAACTTCCTCCCCCACCATACTGAACCGTCAGTGATTCATCCCCAGGGGCAAATCTCAACACAACCCCTGTGCATGCCAGCCCGACTTGGAGACTTGCATCCTTGGGGCCTGTTACTGACCCCCATTCAACCTGGATTTATTCATAGGAGGCTGCAGACTTTGAATCTAGATTGCTTCTGACCCCAGCTCCAGCCCCAACTCTGGTGACCTATCCTGCTCAGGTTGTATTATTTACCCAAGGAGGCCACGCTGTAATGATGTTCCCAGGCCAGGCTGACCTGCCTGTGTTTACCTGGCAACGCTTCTCTGTCAGTTACATGCACCTGAGATTCCCAAGTATCTGCTCCCCTCCCCAAAAAGAATTGGAGCCATTTTGGGCTGGCTCCTGTAGCAAACCAAAGCAGCAGCTACACACACACGCACACACAGGGGGGTCTGTGTTTATTCACACACTCCTGGTACAGTGAGGATGGAGGAACATTTACAAAGGACATCCCTGGGGTTGAGAATATCTCCAGGGCTAGGGCTACAGGTGTCATCCAAAGATGCAATGCAGCCCCCATTTGGATTCCCAGGGGCAGGACGCAGGGGTCCAAGGTAAAATCAGACCTGGGCCCTTGGAAGGTGATACCTTGAGGGGAGGGGTCTGCCAGAGAGCCGCCTGGGGTCAGGCATGGGCAGACTGGTCATATGGTTGGTTACCATGTTGGGGGCTTGTCCCATCCCAGCCTCAACACCCATCCTATCTGCCAGGCGCAGAAGAGCGTGGCCGAGACCGTGGGGGGAGGGCATGAACCACGAGGGGAGTCAGTAAACAAAGAGTCGGATATAAAAATACAAATGTGCTGAGGAAGTCCCTTAGAAAGAGGCTGAGGCTGGGGTCACGCCAGACAGGGGTGGAGGGTGAGGAGCGGCCTGGAGGGCTGGGCTCAGGTGGGTGGGAAGCTCATGCAAATATGCAGCCAAACATCCCTGGCCGCGTGCGAGGTCCGACACCGGCAGGCAGCCGGTCTGCGGACCAGACCTGCCTGAGAGGGGCGGGGCAGGGGAGCCGTGCGGGAGGGGACGGGCCGGGGCTGAGGGCCGCGGGTCTCTGTCCGTTCCGGTGTGCGGGGTGGGGCTGCGGCCCGAGGTTCTAAAGTGCATGAGCGCGGCGGCGGGCTCCGGGCCGGTCCGCGCCGCCGCTACCGCCGCCGCCGTGGTGCTGAAGCGGACAGCTCCGGAGTGCCTGGCGGCGGCGGCAGCGACTATGACCCGAAAGCGGCGCGGCCCTGCAGCCCCCGCCCGCGGGCGCCTGGGCCGGGGCGGGGGGCGCCGGCAGCCGCATCGCCGGCCCGCGGTCCTGGCCGCCGCGGGGCTGGGCCCGGAGCCCGCCGCCTGAGCCGGCGCGTCTACACTCCGGACGGCGGCTTCTCCCCCATCCCTTTCAGCACGTCGTCTATCCGGTCATCCTCGATCACCACTGCGCAGGGAGAAAGCGCGTCAGCCGCGCGGCCTCGGGGGGCGGCGGCGAGAATGGGCCCCTGGTCCTCGCGCCCCGCTCAGCTACTGCCCGTGGCCCAGAGACGCCCCTCGGACCTCCGTGCTACAGTGACCTCCCCATCCGAACTCTCCTGCCGACTCAACCCACTGCTGACCCCAGCTCCCACAGCCCCACTCCTCTCCTTGTGGAGGAACGCCCCTCTTCCAAAGACTCCAGCCGTTCAACCTTCCAGTCCAAACCCTCCCGCCGCCTGAGCTCTCCTCCATCCGAGCTGATCGGAAAGCTTTTGCTCATGGGATCCCCCTCGTCCACCCTCACTTCAACAGAATTCCCTCCTCAAACCGAATCTCCATCTCTTCCAGCCCTCTCCTCAACCTAACCTTCTTGCGGCTAGAACCCCTCTTCCGATCCTGGCACCGACAGAGCCCCTTCCCCATGCAAACAACCAGGACAAGCGAACCCCCGGCCCCCTGCCCATTCTCCAGTCAGACATCCCTCCCCACCCGAAGGTTCTTCCGTAGCATACACCGACTCAGCGTTTGATCCCGAAGAAGCGGCCCGTCGCCCCATGTTCCCACTTCAGGCAGCCCCAAATGCCCCGGCCGGCCCCTCCCCTTCGCCCGGGTGTCAAGGCTCTACTTCCAGAGGTGGCGAGCATCGAATCCGGGGCACTGCTCTCCCAGGAGAGGGGAAGAGGGGGACACAACACTGCAGCAGGGACCCCCCCTCCAACCCCGGCCGGCGAGCGGCTGGCTGCGCTGGTCTGCGGCAAGAGCTGCTGGCGCTTGGCGGGGAACTGCAGCCGGGGGGCCCCGGCGGAGGGTTTCTGGGTCAAGCGACGACTCCGGGCCCCGGCCGCGTACCTCTCTTGGCTCGGCCGATTTGGCCCAGCTTGGGGGGTCGCTTGGCTTGGTTGCCCGCGAAGAAGGAGTTGGTGTCCTGCAGGCGGCAGCTGAAGGAGAGGTCAGAGCCCTCGGGGTCGGCGCCGAAGCGGCCCATCTTGTCCTCACTGTAGGGCAGGATCTCGGACATGGCGGGTGCGGGGTGGGCGCGGGACTGCGGCGGGGCGCGGGCGGCGGGCTAGCTGCCGGACCGGCCCTAGCTCAGCAGGGGAGCCGGCGGAAAGATGAAGTCATGCAGCATCCGGGGCTGCGGAGCCAAGCGGGGCCTCCTCCCCCGCGCCTCCGCCTCCCGGGCCGCTGGGCAGGCGGCGGCGGCGGCGGCGGCGGCGGGGACCGGGCGGGGGCGGTGCGCCGGGGGGCGGGGGGGCGGCGGCGGCGAGAGCGGAATGACGATGAGCGCCCGACTGCCGCAGAGCGCGGCGGGCGGGGCGCAGTGGAGGTGGGGCGGACACCGGCCAGGGGAGGGAGGGAGGCCGGCCGCGGGGGTGGGCTGGTGTGCGGACAGGAGCGCGCCCAGCTCTCTGCGGAGGAAAAGGAGCGAAAATGGGAGGGTCCTGCCATTGGCGGGACTGGCGGCTGGGCGAATGGTACCGGCCAACGGGTGCAGGAGGCGGACACCGGAAGCGCTGCCGGGGTGGGGGGCGGTCGGATACGGCGGAGATGTGCGGGAACCCGCAGGACGCGGGAATGGCTCAGGCCAATAGGTGGTGCCCCCGCCGTTGGCGCGCTCTTGTATAGGGTTGCTCTTCTGGTCTGGCGCGCTCTTGTACAGGGTTGCTCTTCGGGTCTTAAACTGTTCATCTGGAGCCTGTGTTTCTCTGACTGTCCTCTGTTTCTGTCTGTGCCTATTTATATGTCAGTCTATCTCCGTGTGTCTGTCTGTGTCTCTGTCTCAGTGCCCCATATCTCTTTGTGTCATGGTCTCTGTCTACGTCTATCTCTTAAGTGTCTCTGCTCTTCTGTATCTGTCTCCATGCTTGGCCTCTATGTGCCGTAGTGACACATGGGGGCCTCAGGGTCTGGGAGAACCGCAGGGCGCGGCGGGCGCTTTGAGCCCGAGTTTCGGCGCCAGCAACAGGGCTGGGGGTCTCGGTCTCTTCTTGGAGGAGTCTCGGTAACTGGGCCGACGCGCGCTCACTAGGGCATCCCTCAACCCCCAGCGCTGTTGCAGCCGCCGAAACTCGGGCTCAAAGCGCCCGCCGCGCCCTGCGGTTCTCCCAGCCCCCGAGGCCCGCGCTGCGCTTGCAGTGTAGGAGGAATGAATGACGGCGTCGCGCGGGGCGCCCTGGCTGCAGGTGACGCGGGGAAGCCCGGAGCGCCTGAGGACGCGTCGCGCGCGCGAGTTTGTGTCCGGAGGTAGAGGGGGAGGGATAGAGGACGCCTCCGCCCTGGGTGCGGTGCATCGCGTAACAGCTCTCGCCTCCAGGACTGTAACGCACCCTCTTCTCTCCCCCCCTCCCCCTCTGGCCGTCAGCGGCTTCGTCACCTGCTCGCCAGCGCGCTGGGGCTCTGGCGCAATCTCTGGCCTTGGGGGAGGGGGGCGTCTCACATTCGGTGACAGTGACGACAGCACTGATAAGGGTAATTATCACCGGGACGTTCAGTCCATACTCGAGGCGGAGAGTTCTCCACCGTCGCTGAAGCGCTTTTTCTCCTTCCCTCTAAATCACTTAGCTCCTGGCGCTGGGTCTCCTTCCTCCAGCAACTCCTCACCACGTGTTAGTCCTGGGGACACAAAGGCGAATGCCATGGTGGCTGCCCCAGGATGAGGTTGGGAAGCGCCAGAGTTGCCTCTGTACAGGCCTCACTCAAGACCACAGTCCTATCCCTATCAGACCCTCCTCTGCTGTGTCCTACCTAGCCTCTGGGATGAGGGCTGAAGCTGGAGGTGGAGGCCCAGCTGGAGTGAGAGGAGCCTCCAGACCTGGAAGGACAGGAGAAGCTGGAGCTCAGGGTCACTAGGAGAGAGTCCAGAAAATTCCACCCCCGCAGGGGGTTGTCCAGCAATGGGTTCCAATCCAGCCTCTGCCGCTTTCTGTGTGGCCTTGAACAGATGGCCCCAAAATTAGTTTTAAAACATTAGTTAAAAAAAAATTAGTTCATTTGTACTTGTAACCTTTTAGGGAAATATGAAAAATCACACAAAACCTTTCGTATATATCCTTCCCATCTTTTTCTCATTCATTTGCATAATATGCATACCTCTCTGAGCCTCCATGTTCTAGTGTGAAGCCTAGAGATGATAGAGCCTACATAATGACAGTTTTGTAGATGAACTTGTCATGAAGTGAAGTAGTTTGTCTCAGGAGGTAATGAGCTGCCCCTACCAAAAGTGCTAAAGGGGCCATCCAGATTCTTGCCAAGAATAGGATGAGAGCACTGGGTGGGGAACTGAAACATTTCTCGTTTCTCCCCTCAGAATGAGGGAGACTGAAGGAACAACAATTTAACTTGGAGATCCTTCTTAAATAATCTTAGTCCTGTAAGGTACATGCTGGATTGTGATTAAAGCAAAGGACATAAGTGCATAATTGTAAAGATATAGTAATATATGTTTCAGCTATGTTGTGAAAATTTGGAGGGAATTTTTTTTTTATAAATGTACTTATTTTTATTTATTTATTATTTTTGGCTGCGTTGGGTCTTCGTTGCTGTGTGCAGGCTTTCTCTAGTTGCGGCAAGCCGGGGCTACTCTTCATTGCGGTGCGCAGGCTTCTCGTTGCGGAGCACAGGCTCTAGAGCGCGGGCTTCAGTAGATGCGGTGCGTGGGCTCAGTAGGTGTGGCGCGTGGGCTCAGTAGGTGTGGCGCATGGGCTCTAGAGCACAGGCTCAGTAGTTGTGGAACACGGGCTTAGTTGCTCCGCAGCATGTGGGATCTTCCTGGAGCAGGGCTCGAACCTGTGTCCCCTGCATTGGCAGGCGGATTCTTAACCACTGCACCACCGGGGAAGCCCTGGAGGGACTTCTTTTTTTTTTTTTTTTTTTCATTTTTCCACACGGAGGGACTTCTTTAAATTATGCTCCTTTACATAAATTCTGATGTTCTGCATCCCTGCCCATGAGATGAAAATTCATTTTCACAGATAAAATGAAGTAAAGTTTGCTTGGATTTTTGTGAAAATGCATTGAATTTCTTTTGAAAGCCCCTCAAAACCTAGTGGGATTAATCCATACGTTCTCAGCAGAATAATATGCCTTTTGACAATTGAATATTAATGACACTTTTATTCAAGTGGAAATTGTAGGCCTGTGTAGTGGGTTGAACCGGGTCCCCCCTAAAATTCATGTCTACCTGGAACCTCAGAATAGACCTTATTTGGAAACAGGGTCTTTGCAGATGTTAATTAGTCAAATTAAGCTAAGGTCATACTGGATTAGGGTGGGCCCTATATTCAATCACTGGTGTGTCTTTGTAAGAAGAGGACAAGTGAACAAGACATATACACACATGAGAAGGCCTCGTGAAGAAGCAGAGATAGGAGTGATGTGGCTGCGAGCCAAGGAACACATAGTGTTGCTGGGAGCCACAAGAAGATGGAAGAGGCAAGGAAGGATTCTTCCCTAGGGCCTTCTGAGAGAGCATGGCCTTGCCTAGATTTTGGACTTCTCACTTCTGGAACTGTAAGAGAATAAGTTTCTGGGTTTTTTTTTTTTTTTTTTTTTTTTTTGGCTGCACCACGAGGCATTAGTTCCCCAACCAGGGATCAAACCCACGCCCCCTGCAGTGGAAGCCCATCATCCTAACCACTGGACCGCCAGGGAATTCATTATAAGTTTCTGTTTCGAGCCACCCAGTTCATGGTACTTTGTTACAGCAGTCCTAGGAAACAAATACGATCAGTTACAAGTATTTTGGGGTCATCTTTTCGCATCTCTCATGATCATGTTTCTCCTTCCTTAAGCTCTCCCCGGACCCTTTGCTCCCACCCTGTCCACTCAAGGGAAGCCTACACCATGAGGGTATTTCTGGACTCTTCTATTTAGCAGAGGCTGATAAATCACAAAAAAGAATGAAGCACATCTGTGTGGACTGACATAGTAAGATCTCCAAGGCCTGCCAAAATATCACCAAATAACAAGTGTAGAGTATGATTTCATATGTGTGTATACATACGTATGCACACTTACACACACACAACAGTGTATTTAGGTATGTAAATGCATATAAAAGAAAGAGCAGGAAGGATACATACTCAACTGCTAATAATGTTTATCTCTGAGGATGGTACTGGGATCCTGGCAGAATGAAGTTCATGTTTTATTCTATATACCTCTGGAGTATATTACATTTGCAATAAAAAGGTTTTAGTGATTTTTTTTAAAAAAAAGATTTAAAACCGATGATATAGTCCATTTATCAAACATCACACTCTGACCCTAGACAAATCAGTTGACTTAGAAAGGAGATTAGTAGTTAACAGCACGGAGTTTAGATTCAAATCAAGGATCTGCCTTCTCCCTGATGTGTGACTTTTAGGTATGTTATTAAGCTTCCCTGTGTTGTAAGTTCCTCATCTGGACAGTGATATTGGTAGACTCTATTTCATTGGGTCATTGTGAGGATTAAATAAGTTAACATACATAAAGTGCTTAGGTAAGTGCTAGACAATAGAATTGTTAGCTATCATACAGAAAAGCATAAAGAAGAAGTTCAACGTAACCTCATCATTAGATATATTCAGATTCACATTTTGTTGCATGTCCTTCCAATCTCTTTTTTTTAACCTATGCTTTTTTACTTTTTTGCTTCAATAAAATGAGATTTTGTAATTCTTTTTCTCTTCCACTTAACTCTATATGGAGAACATTTCCCGATAGTATTAACTCTTCTTTTCTATCATTTGTAAATGTTGCATTGTATCCCATTGTATGGATGTTTGATTTATTTAACAAGCCCTCTACTCTCAGACATTGAATCCCCTCCCATTTTTTTTTGTTATTATAGACAGTGCTGAGATGAACATTTGTTGTAGGAGAAAAATGGCCCAAATATTTAATAGCATTTCCAATCAAGAAGTAGAATCTGGGACTTCCCTGGTGGTCCAGTGGTTAAGACTCCTCACTCCCAAAATAGGGGGCCCGGGTTCGATCCCTGGTCAGGGAACTAGATTCCTCATGCCACAGTGAAGATCCCACGTGCCGCAACTAAGACCCTGCAAGCCAAATAAATAAATATTTAAAAAAAAAAAAAGTAGAATCTATTTCTCCATCATTGAATCTGGGCTTGACCACCTGACTTGCTTTGCTCAATAGGGACATTAGCAAATGTGATGCAAGCAGAGGCTTGAAAAGTGTTTATGTACTAGGGCTTGCCCTGTTTTTTGTTGCTGGGAATCCTGAGACCACCATATGAAGAAGCCTGGGCTAGCCTCCTGGGGAAGGAGAGACCACATAGAGACTGGGCCCAGCCATCCCAGCTGAGGCCCAAGCATGTAAATGAGGTCATTCAGCTACACCATTCAGCTCCTGGTGAGCTAACCCAGACCTGAAGAACCACCCAATCAATCTACTGAACATGAAAAGTAATAAATGTTTGCTATTTTAATCCATGAAGTTTGGGGAGGTTTGTTATACAGCCAAAGCTAATTGATACAAGCATACTGTAGATAATGATTATTTCCTAGAACAATTTCCTAGAATTCAACTTTCTGGGTCAGGAAATATGTACACATACCTTTTATTGCTAAAAAGACTGTATCAGTTTTTTTTTTGTTTTTTCTTTTATTTTAAAATTTATTTATTTATGGCTGTGTTGGGTCTTCATTTCTGTGCAAGGGCTTTCTCCAATTGCGGCAAGCGGGGGCCACTCCTCATCGCGGCGTGCGGGCCCCTCACTGTCGCGGCCTCTCCCGCTGTGGAGCACAGGCTCCAGACGCGCAGGCCCAGCAGCCGTGGCTCAGGGGCCCAGTTGCTCCGCGGCATGCGGGATCCTCCCAGACCAGGGCTCGAACCCGTGTCCCCTGCACTGGCAGGCAGACTCTCAACCACTGCGCCACCAGGGAAGCCCCACTGTATCAGTTTTTAAGCCACCAGCAGTATATGACAGTGCCCACATTCCCCATCTTTGTCAACACTGGACATTAATGTGTGTTGTTATCTTCATGACTATACTGTTCTTGTAAGTTAACACATAAACATTTTCCATTCCCTCTCAATTCACAGTCAATTTAGAGAAAAATAGACCCCCAAAACTTACTCTTATAGGAAAAGAAGAGCAGAAAAGAGAGAGAAAATAACAGTGAGAGAATAAAACAGAGTCAAAGGTTATAAACACAGAGGAAAAAAAATAGAAATATAGAATACAGCAGGGACTTTCCTTGTGGTCCAATGGTTAAGAATCTGCCTTCCAATGCAGGGGACATGGGTTTGATCCCTGGTCGGGGGAATTAAGATCCTACATGCCTCGGGGCAACTAAGCCCACGTGCCGCCGCAATAAAGACCCAGCACAGCCAAAAGAAAAAAAAAGAATAGAGCAACCTCCAAGCCTTTTTATACATAGGGTACTTAACATGCATTCAGGAATAGCTGTGAACCTAATAAATGATTTGGGTCATCAAAGAGGCATGGAAAGTAAATGTCCATTTAGGCCAAACCTAGTGAAACTGGGAACACTGTCAAAGCAGGTACCAACCTCTTTCTTATGTGTTTGCATTTAATTCTCACAACAATACTCTGAGATAGGGATGATTGTTCCCACCTTACAGATGAAGAAAAGTGAAAGGTCAGAGCTTTCAAATAAATTAATATAGATAAAAAAAGTAAAGAGTTGAGCCCAGATTTGAGTCCAGGTCTGTCTGGCTTGAAAACTATGTGCTTCCCCTTACTCTTCCAGAGATGTGGCAGAAGACTAGCAACTAATGCTGGGAGGAAGTATATCCTCCTTTTGATTCATATTGCCAACCTGCTCTTCAGAGGGCTGTCAGATTGCCTGGGTTTGAATTCCAGCTCTACTGCTTACTAGCTGTGTGACTCAGCCTCTCTATGCCTCAGTTTCCTCATCTGTAAAATGGCTTCATAAGTGCCACGAGGATAAATGAGTACATCGAAGTAAAGCACCTAGAGCAGTGGCTGGCCATGGTACAGTGCTGTATAAGCTGGCTACTTACAGCACGTCATTGCAGCAGCCATGGGATTATTCTAATGAACCTGTTGCCAGAAAGTCCTTACAAAGTGGCTTTGCTTATACTCACATGGCCATGTCATGGTGGAATCTTCCATGTGGCAGGACTGACCCTGCTGCCATGTTTCGCTTCATCCAGGCTTGGGGGAGAGGGGAAAGAGGTGAGTGATGTGATGCCACACTGTCATCAGACTGAACATGAACAACTCCAGAGACTTGTCCTATGTGGATATCCCAAGGTCATGCTGCTGCAGACCACAGTGTGGCTGGATGTGAAAGTTCCTTGCTCAGGGAACCCCTGACTAACCTAGAACCCATGTGCCTACTCTACCGTCTGGGAAACAGAACAGGCTTCCTCCAGCCGTGCAATTCTCATTTCTACCTATAGGATTTTTAATAATAGCAACAACAACAATAATAATAGCAGCTAGAGTACTCATTACGTGCCACACATTGTCCTAAGCATTTTACAAGTATTGTTTCATTTAATTCTCACAACCATCCTTTGAAATAGGTACTATTCTTATTTCCATTTTACGAGAGAGGAAATTGAGTCTGAATCCAGAATCTTTCATCCTAACTATGACACTGTACTGTCTCTTGTTTGAGAACATGCAATTTTGGGGTGGAAAATGCCAAAAGACAGCAATCCAACATTTCTCAGCCTGATCCATTCATCACCTACCCTCTCTCAGCCACAAGAGCATTCCATGTTAGAACTGCTCACAGCAAGAGGTTTGAGAACTGAGGTGAGAGTCAAGAAATGGGTGGTGGATTTGTTACCATTCCAAGCCTTCTCAGGTCAAATCCATATACTCTTTTGCAAAAGAGAGGCGGGATGAGGATGAGGCACTTTTTAAAATTTTGTGGTAAAAAAACAAACAAAACAAAAAACTAGGCACTCTTCAGTGAAGCAGACTGCAACACCACCAGGCTTGATTAAGGAATGACAATATGGAAGGCAGATGGCAGATGCATAGATGCCACACTATTGCCTTTCAGTTAAATATTGCTTGGTGTGTGGGGTTTTTTTTTTTTTTTTCTTGTAAACCTCCCAAATAAAGTGATTTGCTTTCCTCAAGTTAGAAGTGTTAGCTCGTCTTTCCTTTAAATATCTGTGCATAGCTGTTTTTTTCCCTGCCGATTTGTTACCATCTGTAACCCTTCCTTTGTGAGATGATCTGATGACAACAATTATCTGGGAGAGTAAAAGTGCAGTCTTGAAGCAACATGTAAGGGTGGACTCAGAGTGTGGGCTGTGTGTAACATGATGTCCGAGCACTTTGTGTGTGTTGTATGTGTGTTGTGTGTGTCCAGAACCTCAGTATAGAACATATGTTGGGTCTGGGTGCCTGGTGCGTGTATACATGTTGTGTGAATATGCAGTGTGTGCATTCTGTGAGTGGTGAGTGTGTGTGTGTGTGGACCGTGTGTCGGGCTGAGTGCCTGCCTGTGTACTTTGGGTCTATGTGCTCCCTGTATAGATATCGTGCTGACGTCCTGAATGTGGGTCACCTCCTCTGTGCTGCTCTGTATGTGCTGGCTGAAGAGGGGCAGTGCGGACAGCTGAGGGAAGACGTTCTCCATGAGAGCATAATTTCTCAAAGGTGTTTAAAGGGAATGGGGAGGGCCTGCAATCTGGGGAGTTGGGCCAAAAAATATCAGCAGGGTTTGGGCCTGGGTCAAAGGAATGTAAATGACGGGAGGCTTGCAAGAGGGTGTTGCTGGGATGGGTGCTGACCACGAAGCTGAGAGGGAGTCTCCGGCGTTTCTGCAGGGCGGCTCGCTCCGGCTGGGGCGGCAGGCTGGGTGCAGCTCTGCGGGGCTGGCCGCGGGCACCCGGAGCGAGGACCGGGCGCCGGGCGGACGGCGGGGCGCGGCAGGCGCGCTCCTCCCCCTCCCCCACGTCTCCCCCACCCCTGGCGCGGCGCCGCGGCGGGAGGGGGGCGCAGGCAGGCGGGGGCGGCGGCGGCAGCGGAGCAAGAGGCTACGGCGACTGCTGCGATGAAGGGCGGTGGCGCGGCCGGGCCGGGGGCCGAGGCCACGGCCCGGGCGAGGGCCAGCCGCCGGGAGCCCTAAGGTGCCGCCGGCCCCGACTCCACCATGAGCGTCGCGCTCCAGGAGATGGGCGGCGTCGGCAACGTGAGTGGGGGCCCCGGGGGAAAGGACCGGGGTTGGGGGGAGGCAGAGGGGCAGGCGGCGTCGGGAAGGGGCGCCGGCTCGCGGAGAAGGGGCTGTGAACTTGACGGGCGGGGTCGGAGGGACCCAGGCCGGAGAGCCCGGCGGGCCGGAGGGAAGGAGCCCGCACTTCATGCAGGAGGGGCCAGGCCGGGCGAGGGGCGCCGGGGCAGGGCCGTGGGCGCGCAGCTCTTTCTGCCTGACCTGGGTTGGCGCCCCGACTGTCTGGCAGATGGTGGAGTACAAACGCGCCACGCTGCGGGATGAAGACGCACCCGAGACCCCCGTAGAGGGCGGGGCCTCCCCGGACGCCGTGGAGGTGGGCAAGGGGGTCATCCCTGTCTCACCAGGCCCCCGCCCTGGCATGACGGCCGGCACACCCGGGAGCTCTGGGTTGCCCTGGAGGGTCACCTGCCCCCACCTCCGCTCCATCTCTGGCCTCTGCGCTAGGACTATGGTGAGGCGATTCGAAGTCATGACGTTGCACAAAACAGGCTGAGGGATCAACTCAGCTTGCTTCATTGTCCCTGTGCCCCAAGTTAACCCTGTTAGCGTCTTTGCTTCATGGCTCTGGAAACTGCCTGTGCCTTCACCCTCTGGGAGGACTTCTGTGATTGGGTCGCCCACCTGCAGCTTGCTAGCTCCAGGTCCCCCTCTGTTCCCCAGGTGGGATTCCGGAAGAGGACAAGGCACCTCTTGGGCTCGCACACCCAGCTGGAGCTGGTCTTGGCTGGTGTCTCTCTACTGCTGGCTGCACTGCTTCTGGGTTGCTTGGTGGCCCTGTGGGTCCAGTACCACAGAGGTAGGTGGGCCCACTCCTGTCATCAGCCCTCTTAGCTTGCGGGCTCTGGAGGCAGAAGGGGCTGCTAAGGTTCTCCCTGGGTGGGGCCAGCCTTCCCCCAGCTGTTCTCCCTTCTCCCAACCTTCCTGCTGTCACGGCCCCTCCCAAAGCATTTGCCTCTCCTAGACTGACTGACAGTCCCCCACCCCACTACCCCCCATGTCCCCTGCCACAGACCCATCCCACAGCACTTGCCTCACAGAGGCCTGCATTCGAGTGGCCGGAAAAATCCTGGAGTCCCTGGACCATGGGGTGAGCCCCTGTGAGGACTTTTACCAGTTCTCCTGCGGAGGCTGGATTCGGAGAAACCCTCTGCCTGATGGGCGTTCTCGCTGGAACACCTTCAACAGCCTCTGGGACCAGAACCAGGCCATACTGAAGCACCTGCTCGGTAAATGGGCCTGTCCGGGAGGCACTGAGCCAAGTACATGCCTCATTCCCAGCACAGGGCTCGGCACCTAGTAGGTACTCAAGAAATGTCCATGAATGAATGAATAAGTGGATGACTGCCACCACTCCTGGCATAGGGGATGCAGAGAGCAGGGGGCTCCTGAGGGGTGGAGATGAGTTTGAGGGGGCAGACCTCTGAGGTTAATGAAGGGACTCCTCTCTGCACTCTGGAGCACTGCTGAGGTGTGGTAGGCACCAAGGAGTCTGTAGTGCTTAGAGATCTTTGAGAGTCTTCCTGGACAGGGGAGAGGAAGCTACACTTTGCTGTGGCAGACAGTCGTCCTGGGTCTACATTAGGAGGACTACCCCCTTGAGAAGGCAAGGAGAGGGATCAAGCAAGGGTCCAGGACCCCTCTTAGCAGTTAGCATGGTTGCCACCCGGACCTGTGTTCTATTCAACAGAAAACACCACCTTCAACTCCAGCAGTGAAGCCGAGCGGAAGACACAGCGCTTCTACCTCTCCTGCCTACAGGTGGAGCGCATTGAAGAGCTGGGAGCCCAGCCGCTGCGAGACCTCATTGACAAGGTAGGCCCCCGGGATGGGCTGCAGGTGGGGGAGCAGCACAGGCCTTGGGAGAGGATGTGGCCCCAGAAAGCTTTAGGGGCCCCTGTTCCAGAGGTGCCACCATGGTCTCTACTCAGATTGGTGGTTGGAACGTTACGGGGCCCTGGGACCAGGACAACTTCATGGAGGTGCTGAAGGCAGTAGCAGGGACCTACAGGGCCACCCCCTTCTTCACTGTCTACATCAGTGCCGACTCTAAGAGTTCCAACAGCAATGTTATCCAGGTACTAGGCTGGGGAAGGGTGGGGAGGGACTTATGGACTATTTGCTGAGACCAGACTCCCCTCCCCTGTGATGGGCTGGCTGGGGTGGCTCCCCGCACAAGAGTCCAGATTTCAGGGCGGGGAGGACTCACTCTTTACCTTGCTATTGCAGGTGGACCAGTCTGGGCTCTTTCTACCCTCTCGAGATTACTACCTAAACAGGACTGCCAATGAGAAAGTAAGGAGCATCCTCAGAATATCCACCCTGACCCCCCTGAGCTGGGCTGATCCCTGTTTACTTTTCCCTTTGCCCAGGGTCAGAGTGGCGAAGGTGAGCCTATCCTGTCACCTAGTGAGCCGACTACCATTCCTTCTTCTTTCTCTCTTCATTCTCCCCTCCCTGCATTCTTCCCTCCCTCCTTTCTTCCCTTCCCTTTCCTTTCTCCCTTCCTCTTCCCTTCTTTCCTTCCTTCCTTTCTCTTACTCTTCCAGGAAAACATTTTACAGGCACCTACTGTGAGACATACATTTCAGAGCCACTGTCATAGGAAGCTTTCAGTGTAGATTGGTTCACAGACCTAGATAGCTGAGAACATGGCTCAAAAGAGGGCCTCTGGGACTCAGGAGAGACCCGGCAGCCAGAGAAGTTTTCCTAAGGAGGTTGCATTTGAGCCAGGCCCTGTAGAATATCTAGGACTGGGTGAGGGCATGCTCAGATTTTAAACAAAAGTGTTGAAGAAGGAATAGCTAAGGCGTGTTTGGACCACAGGAAGGGGTCCAGTTTGGCAAAGTGTAGAGCTCAAAGCAGATGAGAGAGTGGAAAGGTGGGTAGGAACTAGTTTGGGAAGGCAGTATGGCTGGGTGTGAAAAGTAGATGCAAGAGAGGGAGCCTGGAGATCAGTTAAGAATGTCTGCAGTACTCCAGGCTCTGAGTCTGTGAGGACCCAAATGGGGGAAGTGGCAGAAGGAAAGTCAGGAAGGGGAGGATGCAAGAGACATAATCAAGTCCAAATCATGAATTGTTGATGCCTGGATGTTAGAAGAGATGAGTCGAAGGAGGAACAGGTAAAGATAGTTGAGGCTGTGCACCTGAATGATGGTGGAATGGAGGGGTCCTTAGAGAATTTGGGGTCCCTACAGGGAGAACCAGCTTCAAGCACATTGGGGAGGTGGTGATATCACAGGAAAAAGGCAGACTTTGAAGTCAGACCTTGATTTTAGTCCCAGCTTGGTAGCTTGGTGCAAGTTGATTAAGCTCTCTGAGGCTGTTTCTTCATTTGAAAAATGGGGATCACAGCATCTACCTCATATAGTGCTTGGAGGCAGGAGGAGGATGCAAGTTTATGCTTCTGCATGTGGCAGACCCTTAGGGAGTGGGAGCTGCTCATTTCAGACGTGTGAGTGTGAGGGACCTGGGTGTCATCTCTGTACAGAGGTCAGCAGACAGCTGTGAAAGCTGGGTGGGGTCCTGGAGAGAGCATGGGCCTGGAGGGAGCCGAAGGCTTGAGGGGCATCTCCTTAAAAGCCTAGACAAAGGCTTAGGAGAAGTGAGAGAAAGGGTAAGACTAGAGAAGGAAAAGAAGGAGATCCTTGGGACTTCCCTGGTGGTGCAGTGGATAAGACTCTGTGCTCCCAATGCAGGGGGCCTGGGTTTGATCCCTGGTCCGGGAACTGGATCCCACATGCATGCCGCACCTAAGAGTTTGCATGCCACAACTAAGGAGCCCGCGTGCCGCAAGTAAGACCCAGTGCAACCAAATAAATAAATAAATAAATATTTTTTTTAAAAAAAGAAGAAGGAGGAGGAGATCCTTGTATTTCAAGGGCAGCGGGAGAAAGAGAGACTTCTGTGGGGAAGGACAACCAGGAGGAGGGGTTTGTCCTTCTCCCATTCGCTCCCAAACACTTACCAAGCATCCCTCAGCCAGACCCTCCGCTAGCATGTGGTGAACAAGACACTGCCACTCAGTGGGGGAGAAGGCATGAAATGGCCAAGCGCAGTTATCCTGTGTACAGTTGCTGGGACTGTTATAAGAGGAGGAGCATGGCATTCCGAGAGTGCAGTAACAGGGAGCCAGCTTGGTCCTAGGGTGAGGGTAGGCTGTGGGAAGGGAGAGGGTTCTAGGCAAAGGGAACAGCTGATGCAAAGGCTCTGAGGTGGGAAGGGGTGTGACTTGTTGACAGATCAGAGAGGGGAGTAGGAGGGGAGAGTGGGCCAAGTCCTTCTGGACAGGTAGGTAGAGTCATGTTATACATAAACACTATGGGTCAAGTTTAGCATTTATCCCAAAGAAATGGAATAGGAAACTCAAAAGTGGAGAATGTTATGAACAGATGTGTGGTTTTGATATCACCTGAGTTAGGGGAGGAATTTTGAGAATTCAGGAGAGAACCACATGGTCTGACCCCCAGGAAAGGGCAGGAGAAGCCTCAATTCAGCTCTCAGTGTGTCACCAGTTGTCTTGGGTAGGAAGTCTCCTGTGCCAGCATCTAGGGGAAGCTGTAGTGCCAAAGGAAGTATTGGGAATTCTCTGGCGGTCCAGTGGTTAGCACTCCACACCTCCAGTGCCAGGGGCCCAGGTTTGATCCCTGGTCAGGGAACTAAGATCCCGCAAGCCGAGTGTCACGGCCAAAAAAAAAAACCACATTTTAAAAAAAAAGGCAAGTCTTAAGCTGAAAGTAAGGAAGTAGGGAGAGAGGGGTAAGTGAGTTGGGGGTCGGGGCAAGATCACTGGTTGAACCAACCATCCACTTTAGGAGCTGGGATAACTGGAATTGGTATGCAAACCTCTTCTTCTGACAGCAGCAGCAAGAAAGAGGGGAGGTGGGAAAAAGGAGATATTTTGAAGTGCAGAGAATGGATATTAAGGGATCTAAAACTTCTCAGTAAAGTGGAAGAGGAGATGGCCTTTGGCAATTAAAGGAGCCCTGGGTGTGGCTTCAGGGCAAGAGTGAGAGTGGTCCCTGGGATGAGGACCACAGGAAGTCAGTGCTGAGCAGGGCTGAGGGTCTGTGCATGGGTTTTCATCCATCAGTCAACAAATATTTATTGAGCACCTACTATGTGCCAGATGCTGTGCTAGAGCCTGCGACTACAGTGCAGAACAGAACAAACAGCCCCTGCCCCCATGCAGCTCAAGTGCCAGCAGGTGCTGAGGCGACATGGGTTTGTTCTGAGCCCAGGCAGTGCTGGGATTGTGGCCCTGGAGTCATCAGGCCTGGGCCACATTTCAACTCTGCCATCTGCTAGTTTGTGGTATGAGTCAAATCATGTAATCTTGCCAAGCTTCATCTGTAAAATGGAACTAATACTTTATGGAGTTGCCGTGGTGGGCGCAGGGTCAGGGGGCAGATATATTACATGTAAAACGCCAGCAGAGAATTTGATACATGTATATACATGTAGTCACTAAATATTTCTTTTCTGTGCTTTTCTCCCCCTTGGAGACCAGAGGGAAAGGCAGCAAGTTTGAGGCCTGGCAGGATGGGAGGTAGAAGGAAATTGAAGCCACTGTGGACCAAATTCCCCATTGGGGTCCACTCAGCTGTTAAGTGAAGGCACATGGTCACTGATGGGCTGGGAAAAGTAGAAGGGCTTTAGGAAATGAGAAGGCAGAGCAGTATGGGAAGCGGATCCATCCACTGGACAAATATTTACAGGGCTCCTATTCTGTGCTAGGCCCTATTCCAGACCCTTGGGATACAGTGGTGAATAAGCCACTGTAACTTGGAACAGTGCTCTCCTGGAACTTACCTTCTCCTTGGGGAAACAGGTGATGAACAATTGCATAAATAAATAAAAAAAGATCCTAGCAGATGGTGATAAGCAGTATGACAGAAATGATAAGGGTCATCCAGGAAAGCTTCTACGAGGAGGGTCTGCAGACGAGACAGTGAGGAGGGTCTGCAGAAGAGATGGTGAGCAGGGGTAGCAGCCAGAATAGTCATCTTAGCCTTGGGCAGGACTTGTTGCTGGGCTCTGAGGATGACTTGGGGCCTTGACAGGTGCTTACCGCCTACCTGGACTACATGGAGGAGCTGGGAATGCTGCTGGGAGGACATCCAGCCTCCACGCGGGAGCAGATGCAGCAGGTGCTGGAGCTGGAGATACAACTGGCCAACATCACGGTGCCCCAGGACCAGCGGCGGGATGAGGAGAGGATCTACCACAAGATGAGCATCGCAGAGCTGCAGGTGGGGCAGGCAGGGAACAGAGACAGCTGGGGGGGGCCAGCCCTGGCACAGGCCACCCAGCTTCCCTTCATGCCATCTGTCTGAGGCAGCCAAGCCTCTCCTCATTTCCTTGCTTTCTCTGAGCTTCCCAGCTGAACTGTTGCTATCCTGGAAGGAAAAGTGGTGTCCATTTTAGGGCACCCCCACTGGGCCATCCCTTGGTCCCTTTCATATTGTCTGGGGATGCATACAGGGATTATGTTAAAAATCTATGACAACTTATACAAGATGTCCACAAAACAATAAGAAGAGAAATGGAAGCATCTCCTGGAGGGCCCTTACTGTGCCAGGCATCAGCCTCTTAGTCGTTGGATTATGGAAAAGTTGGGTAAGGGGGGGTTCTGGAGGAGAGCCAGGTATGTAGGGAACCTGGGTGGTATCTGGAGAGTTTGTTAACTGTCTGAAAGATATTTGAATATCTGCAGCCCAACTAAATATCACACATGATAGTTTTCCTTGTATGATATGTGATTGGGTTTCCTGATTGAAGAGCACTTAGGCATGAAAACGGGTTTATTATAGGAAGGGGCCTCCAAGCAGCTAGTAGCTGTTGCTATGACAATGGAAAGGGCTCCCAGCTCCACTGTATCAATGGCGGAGTGGTCTGCTGAAAGCCAAGGGGGCAGGGACGCTTGAGATTTTTTTGCTCACAGGCCCTGGCGCCCTCCATGGACTGGCTGGAGTTCTTGTCCTTCTTGCTGTCACCGCTGGAGCTGGGTGATTCTGAGCCTGTGGTGGTGTATGGGATGGATTATTTGCAGCAGGTGTCAGAGCTCATCAACCGCACAGAGCCAAGGTGGGGGGTGGAGCCCAAGGTGTCAGGGGTGGGGCTCAGGGCTCTGTGCAGGCTCTTCCCCTAGGCCGGGGCTTCAGGGGACCCACTTGTGGTCTCTGTTTCCACACCTAGCTCCAACCTGACTTTTACAGGCAGGTGTGTGGTCCCAGGGTAAGAGAGAGGGATTATGGGACAGCTCCCACATGTGCCTCTCGGGACTCCTGCTGTCTGCATGCTGGTAGAGCTGGTTTGGGGTGGAAATGTTACCTGCCTTTACCATATGTTCTGGCTACCTGAATGCCAGTGTCCTGAACAATTACCTGATCTGGAACCTGGTGCAGAAGACAACATCAAGCCTGGATCGCCGCTTTGAGTCTGCACAAGAGAAGCTGCTGGAGACCCTCTATGGCACCAAGAAGGTGGGCTTTCTGACTCTGCTCCCACCTTCCAATCCAGTCAAGCTGACACTTCACACCCACTGTGTGTCAGGCACCATTTGCACATGGAGCACAGGATTAGGAATCAGGCTGACTTGGGTTCCATTCCTAACTCCTCTATTTCTTGGCCTATGGGACCTTGAGCATATCCCCCCACCTCTCTGACTCTCCATTTCTTAGTCTGTAAAACAGGAATTTCTTGTGGGGTTGTTATGAGGACTGAGTTCACGTAAGTGAAGCACCTACCCAGTGCATGCTATGTGTAGGCACTCAACTTTGATGATGAGGGTGAAGGAGAAAATGAATAAATGCAGTTCTTAGTTTCAAGAAGCCCTGTTAAGTGGGGGAAGGAGACGTGTAAACAAACATTATATTTTGGGGTGATAAGTGCTCACACTGAGTGACAAACCTTCTTTGTGTTGTAGGACAGAGGTGGAGACAGCACATTTTACCTGGGGGATGGGGGGCATTAGGAAAGGCTTCTCTGAAGAGGTGACATTTGAAGAATGAGTTCATCAAGAAAGCCAGGGAAAAGGGATTCCAGGCTGAAGGAATACCATGTGTAAATTCCCAGAGGCCAGAAGGACCGTGGTAGTTTTGCATGTGTTCTGGCATGACTTTGAGGACAGGGCACCGGAGAGACCGAGGCGGGCCTGGGGCAATCCTTGGAGGGACCTGAATACTGTGCCTAGGAAGCCTGGCCTTGATTCAGGGATGGAGAACCTGGGATGGTTTTAAGCAGATGTGTAACCTGGTTGGATTTATGTATTAGATCATCTTTCTGCAGCTAAATGGAAGATGGATGGAGGGGGTGACGGGAGGGGGATGAGAATGGAGTCGAGTGTCTAGTTAGGAGGCCACTGCAATCTTCAGGCAAGAGGTGACAGTGTTATAGGACAGGGAAGTGGCAACGGCATGGACGGAGGAGACGATTAAGAAGCAGAGTTAGTATTCGAATCTGGTGATAGATTGAACGTGAGGGTAGGGAGATGGAGGAAGCTGGTGACTCCCAGGTTTCTGGTATGGGGGACTGACTGGATATAAGACTGAGATGTGCAGCTGAGCAAAGAAACGTCTGGACCCCAGTGGGCCTCTGAGAAACATAAGAGGAGGAGAGTACTGCAAATAGAGTGGGCAGCACACATGTCCCTCCTGAGGTTTCGTTGCTGGGGTTGGCATGCTTTGCGATATTGCCCTTCATTTTCCCTGGAGTCTGAGGGAGAGATGGTACCCCAAACCCAGGCCTCCTATGTGCAGAGCTGAGAGGGGTTGGCCCTAGAGACAGAGAAAGGCCCTCAGACCGGAGGGCAGAGCCATCTCCAGGAGGCCTGGCTCTTTACCCCTTCCAGTCCTGCACTCCAAGGTGGCAGACCTGCATCTCCAACACGGACGACGCTCTTGGCTTTGCTCTGGGCTCCCTCTTTGTGAAGGCCACGTTTGACCGGCAGAGTAAGGAAATTGTGAGTCTTCAGGGTCCTTCCAACACTGCCCCTTGTTTTAGTTAAAATTCACCATTCATGTTTGTATGTACCTACAGGGAAAAAATTGGGAGGAAATTCATCGACAAATTAATGGTGATTACTTTGGGTGGTTGGGATTATGAGGGATCTTTTTTTTGTTTTTGTCTTTTAAAGTTTTCTGTGTTTTCCAAGTTTTCTACAATGAGTTTATGTTACCTATATAATTAGAAAAATAATGTTTACTTTTTAGGAAATGATGTTTGTGCTTAAAATATTACCTATAAGGATGTAAATGGCAGTGTTGTTTATAATAGGCAAAAATGACAACAGCTTAAATGTCCAGCATAGGGGACTGGAAAAACAAATTGTGATTAGCCTGGATTATGAGGCAGCCTTAAAACTGATGATTGTTAAGTGAAAAGAAAGTAAGTTATGAAATATATATATGTTGCACAACATAATTCCATATTATATGTGTGTGTGTGTGTATATATATATATATATATGAATATCCCAGCAGGGGAAGACACTAGACATAGGTAATCAAAATGTTGAAAGGAGTTATCTGTGAGGGATAAGATTTTAAATGGTCTATTTTCTTCTTCAACTCTTCTCAATTTTCCACATTTTCTGCTATTAATGTCTTCTTTTCATAATCAGATAAAAATCAATGCACTACATTAAATTATAATGTTAATTCAGTTAACTTATTGCCAGTTTTTTGATTAATTAGAAAAAAAGCCACCACAGTCCCAGTACCTTCACAAATCATGTTTCCTTCTCATCCTGCCCAGATGCTCAGCCTTATTTCAAGAGTCTGGGTACTCCCATGTGCTCCTCTGGAAGGACAGGGATGGGGCACTAGGGGGGATGGGGCACTAGGGTAGACGGGGAGAAAGGATGCTTTAATGTGAGTGGGAGGCAGACTTGTGCACCCTCCTTCCCAGGCAGAGGGGATGATCAGCGAGATCCGGACTGCCTTTGAGGAGGCCCTGGGACAGCTGGTTTGGATGGATGAGAAGACCCGCCAGGCAGCCAAGGAGAAAGTGAGCAGTGGCCAGGGTTGGGGTGCCATCTTGAGGTGAGGATGGAGAATACAGTTTTGGCGGGGTTGGGGAGCCTGGGGAGGAAAACCCTTAACCTGGTCTCTTTAGGCAGATGCCATCTATGATATGATTGGTTTCCCAGACTTCATCCTGGAGCCCAAAGAGCTGGATGATGTTTATGATGGGGTGAGTACCCTGCCCATCAGTACTGAACCTTAGCCCTGTGGGGGGCACAGGGCTCAGGAATGGGAGCTCAAGTGCTGAGAGGGAAGGAGATACTTGTTGCTGCCTTTCAGAGGCAAGTGCAGGCAGCCAGCATTGCTCAAGTGCTGGCTGTGTGCCAGGCTGCAGGCCGGACAGCAGTAGAATGCAGTGTTCACAAGCAGGGATTTGTAGTCAAACCTGTTTTTACCTAACTGTAACCTTGGACAATTTATATAACCTCTCTGAGCCTCAGTTTCTTCATCTGTAAAAGGGAGTCCTATTAGCACTTACCTGATAGGATTGTTGTGAGAATAAAAGGAGATAGTATTAAAAAAAAATAAAGCAGCTACAACATAATATTGGCAATTATTATTTATTAGATATTTTAAACCCATTTTACAGTTGAAGAAACTGAGGCTCAGAAGGGTGCTAATTAGTAGCCAAACTGGGACTATTATCTTCTCCAACGTGTTCTCTCACTGGCTTTCTACTTCCTACCATTCCCACAGTATGAAGTGTCTGAAGATTCCTTCTTCCAGAACATGTTGAATTTGTACAACTTCTCTGCTAAGGTGATGGCTGACCAGCTCCGCAAGCCTCCCAGCCGGGACCAGTAAGAATGGGGGCTGCAGACACTTGGGGCAGCAGGAGACGTACGGGAGGTTTCCAGGGCTGAGGGAAGGGGATGGCAAGATGGATCCCAAATGAGGCACGAGGTTCTTCTAGAATGTAGGTCAGGGCTGCTGGGCATCGAGAATCAGGCTCCGCCTCAGCTTCTCCCTCCCCCAGGTGGAGTATGACCCCCCAGACAGTGAATGCCTACTACCTTCCAACCAAGAATGAAATCGTCTTCCCCGCCGGCATCCTGCAGGCCCCCTTCTACGCCCGCAACCACCCCAAGTGTGTCTGAGGCAGGAGGGGCTGGGTGCTGGGGCCTGGGCCTGTGGGTGAGCTGGGAGCAGGGCTGGAGGTGGGATCTAGAAGTCCCCCCACCATGTCCTCACTCAACATTCCTCACCTACCAGGGCCCTGAACTTTGGTGGCATCGGCGTGGTGATGGGCCACGAGTTGACACATGCCTTTGATGACCAAGGTAGAGGTCCATGCAGTTGTCTCCTCCAGCCTAGAATTCCTAGTGGCTCCTGCAAAACCTTGGGATGTTGGAAGCAGGCCCCGTGGACCCTGGGGTCTGTGGACTAGGGCTGGTGGGGGCACTTGTGCCCCCAAGGGTTGAGTTCCGGTCTCGGTGGGGTGCAAAGGTTAGTTCTCCTCAGGGCGCGAGTATGACAAGGAAGGGAACCTGCGGCCATGGTGGCAGAATGAGTCGCTGGCAGCCTTCCGGAATCACACGGCCTGCATGGAGGAGCAGTATAGCCAGTACCAGGTCAACGGGGAGAAGCTCAACGGCCGCCAGACGCTGGGGGAGAACATCGCTGACAACGGAGGGCTTAAGGCTGCCTACAACGTGAGTGGCCCCCTGGTGGCTGAGGCTCACCTGCCCTGGGGGGCCAGGGCACTGGGTGGAGCTGGTGGGCAGGCCCCGACAGACTTGCCATCCGTTCCCAACCCCAGGCTTACAAAGCATGGCTAAGAAAGCATGGGGAGGAGCAGCAGCTACCAGCCGTGGGGCTCACCAACCACCAGCTCTTCTTTGTGGGATTTGCCCAGGTATTGCCCTCCTGGGAGGCCGGGGGTCTGCCCTTCTCCTACAACCTCCTGGGCATGTCCTTAGAAGTCTGGGGCATGCAGAAGGGACTGGGAAATGGGGCCGAAGTTGGAGTGTGGAAAGTGGTTTGGGAAGGCCTCGTGAAGCCTTTTGGCGGTGTCCACAAAAGCACGTGAGGGGGGCTGAGGAGGGAGAAGGCTTCAGGAGGCTTTTGCAGATCTCGAAGGGCAGGGCTGCCCTGCCTGATGGGGCAAGGGGTGGGGAGCGGGACTGATCTTCACGATGCTCCTGTGAGGTGGCTGTGGAGGCGGAAGCGCGGGGCAAAGTGGCTCGTCCAGGGCTACCCAGGAATAAAGTAAGTGGCAGACTCAGCAGGGTCTCCCCCAGGTACTTTGCACTACAGCAGGAAGCCTCTGGGGGCTGGGTTTCTTCCCCTGGGACACATCCATCTGGGCAACCCATTGTCCAGGCAGCTTTGAAAGGCCCTTAAGAGGGAGGGCGCTTTCTCCTCCCTCGGTGCCGATGGCAAGGGGTCGGGGCTGAGACTCCGTCTAAGCCCTCTCCTACATCCCTGAGGCCCCGGAGCCCAGGGCCTGGGGCGGTGGTGCCATGTGTCCCTGGGGCGGCTCTGCTGCAGCTGGGGCAGTGGCCTTGCCCGCACTAGACACCCTGTGTCCCCGTGTCTGTCCTGGCCTGCAGGTGTGGTGCTCAGTCCGCACACCCGAGAGCTCTCACGAGGGGCTGGTGACGGACCCCCACAGCCCTGCCCGCTTCCGCGTGCTGGGCACGCTCGCCAACTCCCGTGACTTCCTGCGGCACTTCGGCTGCCCTGTCGGCTCCCCCATGAACTCAGGGCAGCTTTGTGAGGTGTGGTAGACCTGGGTCGGGGAGAAATGGCCAGCTGTTGCCAGGGCCTGGGGCAGCTTGCCCAGCGAGGCTGTCTGCTCTGCGGTTTGGAGAAGGCAAATGCCAGCTGGGCTGGGTCCGGCCCCTCCACACCACAGATAACATGAGTCCTAGTCCCTCCTCGACCACCACATCGTGCCTCTGCTTTGGGGGTGTCCCTGCCTCCAGCAGAGCCCCCACCATTCACTGTGACATTCTTCCGCGTCACCCTGCCTGGAGGAGGCGTGGGCAGGGGGCACCAGCTCCCACAGGAAGCAGTCCACTTCTTCTAGTCCCAAGCTCCCTGGGCTTGGTGGCCACGGGGCCTGCGGTGACTGCCACACGCTGACCACGCAGGGCCCGGCTGGTGTGCCTCCCACACTTCTCCCCAAGGCTCACTCAGTGCTCCCTCGGGAGTAGACGGAGCTCCTTTCAGCCCCACCCTCGGGGTGGCCCCCACCCCGTGTTGCTCCTGCTGCTGCTCCTAATACTGCTGCCAGCCCTCGCTGACAATACACCTGTGCTCAGTTCCTAGTGGAAGCCTTCACGAACCTTCCTGCTGCCTCCCAGGTTCCCTGGGCTCAGAGGGGAAGAGTGTACCTGGAGGGGATGCTAGTCCCTGTGTCTCGGCGTACAAGTCTTAGGGGATAACTGATTCTCCCTGGACCAAGCAGGAAAGCAGATAGAGCAGGGAGAGGGAAGGATAGAGTTTATTTTTACAGGAAAGAGGGTGGGGAAGGAGTGGTCTTGGCCCTGTAGGACCCTGTGCCAATAAACAGACACGCATCAGTCAGCCTGTCTCTTCCTTCAGTCCTGTTTTCATTTATTCATTCCACCAGTATTTATTGAGTACCTGCTGTATGCCAGGTACTCTTATAGGCACTCATTTACTCACTCACCAGACACAGGGGACTGAAATTTGAAGTCCCAAGAAGACAAAGAAAGAGGCAGGATGGAGGAATGGCATGAAATTGAGTCTGGCAAGTGGAGTACATCCTCCGCTCACTGGTGGCCATGTTCCATCACTGGCTGTTCTATAGCTGGAAGCGTTTGCCACGGCCCTCCACTGGTGCATGCAGCTGGGTCTGACACTGAGACTGGGTAACTACTTGGCCAGGGTCAGCTTGGAAGATGGGTGGCCCTTGCCCTGCAGTGGAGGGCAGCCCTGGCCAAGGTAGCATTTCACTCCCTGGAGCTTGGAGCACCAGCCTCTGCTTGTGGCTGAGAAGACATGCATTTCTCCATGTTCTCAAAGGCTCAGCGCTCCTGAGAGCCGCTCATCCCACCTACACACGCTCATCGAGGCCTACCAAGTTCCAGGCACAGAGACTGCAGGTTTGGCTGCCACCCTCCAGAACAAGTGAGGGAAACGGAGCATTTATTGAATACCTCTGTGTTCCAGGCACTTCTGCTAGGTGGCTCATTTCTTCCTTCCTTCATTTATTTATAAATTTATATATTCATAGATTTATTTTTATAAGTATATTGATTACCAATAATGTGCCAGGCACTGGTGACGGAAAGAGGAATAAGGTGATTCCCTCCCTCAGGTGACTCTTCTTCTGTTGGCACTTTCACCTTCATAAGCTCACCCGATCCTCGCAGCAACATATTTTATAAGTGCTCCGGTTTCCATTTTACAGGTCTAACTGTAAACACTTCACTGCAGTCAGAGACCTGGATTGAAATTGAAGCTCTGACAGCTGTGTGAGCTTGAGCCGGTTCCCTAACCTCTATGAGCCTCAGTTTCTTTATCTGTAAAATGAGAACCAGAGCAAAGCAGTGGAAAGAGTCCAGTCTCAGTTCTCTTTAAAATGCAGTGTTCCCCAAGGTGTAAGTAGGTGTGGGTTTATTAAGTTTGGGGGGGGGTAAGAGTGAAGCTTTGTCAGTGATTGCTGCTGGGGTCAGTGGTTCCTGGGTGATGGCACCAGCACATGTCCCACAGTCTGTATCCCGTCCCAGCATCAGGCTGTCCCCATAAAGAGCTGTATGTGGGTCTCTGTCAAGTTACTTGGAACTGTGGCTGCTCACCAAGGGAAGGAAGTTGCTGCCTACTGAGAAAAAGGAAAAGTGGCCTTGGGAACTCTAAGACCAAGGGAAAGCATGGCTTGAGTCTCTGCTCTGAGAGCAAAACTCTAGGAGGGGTGGCAAAGTGTATTGGAAAGAGGAGGGCCATCACGTCTGGAAATCTGGTTCTGGCTCCAGTTCTGTCAACCCCAAGCTGTGACACCAGGCATGGCTTATCCCCTCTTCAGATCTCAGTAACCTTAGCAGTCTGTAAAATAAGTGGGTTGGATGAGATGATCTCTGAGGACTAGATCAGCTTTAATGTTTTAAGAAGTGAATTCAGGGGCTTAGCAAGTTCCAGAAGCCAAAGAAATATTAAGAAATGGCTTGTGAAGTTTGGGTGTTGCACAGAGTGTGAGATTTATAATGTCACTGTAATGATAGAGGAGATAGGCTTGGTATCACAAAGCCTTGCCCTTCCCTTGACACCTGATTTCAGAGGCCAGCTTGGGATACTGACCAGCTGGCCACTGTGGCATTAAAACTCCATATTTGCAAAGGTCCAAGTGTCAAATGATGATGATGATGATGATAATGATGATGAGCAGCCCTCATTACCAAGTCCCTTTTTTTTTTTTTTTTTGCTTAAGCCTGTGCTAAGCACTTTAAAAACATCACCTCATTAAATTCCCACAACAACTTATAAGGAGGTCCTATCATTGTCTCTATCTTACAAGTGGCAAAACTAAGGAAAAAGATGACATAACTTCCAGTGTCAGCTAAGACAGATTGCATTAAAGTCAAATTTGGAACTCAGATCCTCAGATTTAGAATTCAGATGTTCTTAATCATCACCATTTAGTCTGCTAAGTCATGGCAGAATTTAGACTCAAGCATATACATCTGCCTTCTGGGCAATTTTATCATGCTTCCAAGTGAGGCCATTAGCAGCAGGTACACTTTCATGGCCCCCATCTCACCCGGGCCAGGTACATGTGACAACCATGCAGCTGCAGGAAACCTAAGCACATGCTGACCTGAAATTAAGCCAGGTGGCACTGTTTGTTGAGCACTCTGCAGGTGCTTGGTTCCACGGGCAAGGCAAGGTGAACATCAAGTGACAGATGTAACCTTCACCCTTAGTAGCCTGCCAAGCTGATAAATATGCATCTGCAATATGCTCTGATGTGTTAAAGCAGAAGGGGGAATAATGGATGGTGCTCCTGGGTGGACACATGAGAGCAGTTAGTAAGGTGCTGGGCCATACCCTACACTATCCCATTGGAAGTTTGACTAATTCCCATGCACAATACAGTAACATATGCCAAACAATATGATTTCATACTTGGAAGTGCTCTCGAAATGTCAAGTTGGAAGAGAATCTCCATAAAATAAGCACAGTTTCAGTAGACCTATTACGAATCACAAATGGAGACTCCTGACAGTTTCCCAATGCTGAGCTCTGGGCTCCAAAGAGAGCTCCCAATGGGCCATTATTATAAACAAAGGTGACCTGAAGTTGAATGCAAAGCCATTCATTCATTCATTTATTCAACAAATATTTGTCAAGGCCTACCACAAGCCAGCTATTAGATTGGGTGCTAGGGGCATAAAGTTGAACAAGACACAGTTCCTGTCCTCTAAGAGCTCAGAGTGGAGGGAGGGAGAGGTATGTATCAAGCATTGTAGGAGAACAGGGAAGAAATTAATAACTTGAAAGACAGAACAGGAAAGGCTTCCTACACAGGTGATACTGAGCTGGAGTGCAGAGGATGGGAGAATTTGCTAGCCGAAAACAGTGAAGGGCATTCCATACAGAAAGAACAGCAACAAGAAAAGACTGATCCAGCTTGAAGGGGCAGGGTATGTTCAGAAATGGTGACATGTTTAGGGTGATCAGAAGGAGGTAGATGAAAGGGGCATAATGAGACGTGAGAGCCTGGAGAAGGGAAGTTGTAACAGTAGTTATAAAAAAGGAGATTGTAACAAGTGCTTTCAGTCCTGGGAATTAACAGTAAAAGGGCCACAATGCAATCTGATTTTGAAAAATATCACACAAAGAAAGTAGCAACCCAGTGGAAACAGTGCAATGCTGTGTCCGGCCTGAAGCATTTCTGGTATTACATAAGTGACACTTTGGGTCGAATGATTCTCAGATGAGTAGAGCCATCCATAAAATGTGTAGCTCTATAGCTCAGGCCATACGTTTGGGGGAAGCATGGCTGGCCAGTGGGTGCAGTTTGAAGGAAGGTGGTAGGATGGGCTGTCCCCTGATTGGAGAGCAGTTTGGTCACAAGGCTGGGAGTCTGGCCAAATGGTAGGAAGGAGTGCTTCTGGGAGAGCAATTTGACTGAAATGAAGCTTGAGGCAGGATATCAATGTTATCGTAAGGCCTTGAGAATAATTGCCAGACATCTGCATTTGGCCAGAGAGGTTTGGGGCTTGAGTGTTTGGAGGTAGGGAGCAAGGGGCAGCCCTGCAAATTTGAGGAAGCTGGAAAATGATAACTGCCTCCTCTCCAGTTGCCAAGCACCTAGCTAAGCACTTTATATACACTGTCTTACTTTATTCTCATAAAAACTTCTGAGGGAGATACTTTATTACTCTCATTTCATAGAAGAAGAAACCAAGCTGAGAGAGGTTAGGAAGCTTGCCCAAATATCACAGCTGGTGAAGGGCAGAATTTGGTTTTAAATACCAGGTCTGTCCTCTCTAAAGCTTATGTTCTCCCACCCACCCCCAACTTTCTATTTTGAAATATTTTAAACCTACAAAAAGGTTGAAACATAGTACACAGACATTCGTTTACTCTTCATCTGGAGTCACCAGCTGTTAATAGCCTGTGCTTTATGCCACAATATCACCCCGTCTCCTCTAAGGTACTGGTGGGGATGTGACTGGTATAAAAGACAAAATCTGAGATCTGATAGAAAGAAGTCATGGAAATAGGAGAGATTTAGGAGAAATACCTCTACAGATGACTGAAGAAAGCATGACAAAGTATGGAATCTCGAAGCCAGAAAACAGAGTAGGCAGACCAGCTATGGACCATCCAATTTCTGTCAGTAGACTAGGGCTGGGGCCATCACCGGTGATGGAAGTGGAAGGTCATCCCCAGAATCCAAACACTGAGTGGAAAAGAGCAACAAGTTTTAAAATGGGCATCAGACCCTTACATCAATATCTATACAAATGTTTAGCCAACATTCATTCAATGCTAACTGTGCTGTGACAGGTGGTTTGTTTGTTTTTTTAAACAAACATTTTCTGCATTCTTTAATGCCTCAGGACCCATAAAATAAGACTCCAGGACAAATGGTGAGTGTTCCCACCAGATGAAGGGGAGAAGAGTTACTTCCTCTTTTCTCACCTTCTAGATATATACACATAGCCCGATCAGAAGAACTTTGAGGTTTGCCTGAAATACTCAAGAACTTGGGAGACTCAAAGGTCGAGATTCATATCCTGATTCTACTACTTACTATATGATTTCCGCTGTAAAATGGACACAATCCTACCAAACTCAGAAAGTTGTGCGAACAATATATATCATTTAAAATAAGTCCTGACATAAACAGTGTCGGTCACATCCCGTCTAAGTCATAAGAGGGAGAGGAAGACCAAAAGACAGACTGAGGACAAAGACCTTATCTTGTTCCGTTTTTAGCTCCAGAACTTCGCATTAGGGCATGGGGCTTGATCTATTCATTTCTACTCCATCTGGCTCCGCAGGTGGATTTAAGATGGTATCCACATCCTTACGGTAATAGTAGAGCACTATTCTTCAGCTGGGGAGGTGAATATGCCACAGTAGTGTGGGGCTAAACATAGATTACACAGACTTCACAAAGACGGCAATCAAGTGTCCAGGATTTCAAGAATCTCTTCCGTTTGTCCCACCACGCGGCTAACGGGGGTGTCACTAGGGTGTACTATTCACATTGCTTTGGGGGAACCGAGGGGCGGTCTCGGCTCGCAGCCAGCTCAACTCCTACCGTAGCTGTCGCCCCCCGAGCCCCAGACGGCGTTCAGGAAACTCCAGGTCCGAGCCGGGGAGGTGCCTATGGCGCGCGGGAAGCTGGGAATTGGAGTTTTCGTGCGGTTTCGGAGGGCGAGGTCCGAGGGCTGGACCTCCCAGGCCGCGGGGGTGGGTGGGTTGCCGCGGCGTTTCCGGTCGCAGGCGGGCTCTGGAGAAGGAGGGGCGCCGTGGGCCACGCGCGCGAGGACATCTGGGAAACGGGGCGGTGCGCGCGCAGCGGGCCGGCAGTGGCGGCGGCGATGGAGGAGGGTGGCCGGGAGAAGGCACCGCTGCAGCCCCAGCAGCCCCCGGCGACGTCTCCCGGCGGCGGGGATGAGAAGCCGAGCGGCAAGGAGCGGCGGGATGCCGGAGACAAGGACAAAGAGCAGGAGCTGGTGAGGCGCGGCCCCGGGAGCCGGCGGAGGAGGCCGCGGGCTGAGTCACGGCGGCTCCGCAGGCCTCGGGCCCGACTCCCAACGGCCCCGCCGCGCCCGGGAGAGGGCGGATGGGGCGACCCTCGGGGCTCCCGGCACCCGTCTCTCTGCCCCTCATCCTCCATTCCGCGCTGTCACCGCCGCCGCCCCTACCAGTCCTCACCACCGACTCGTGAGGTGGGCCCGGGCGGGTCATTGTCACCCTCGTTTTTCAGAACGGCATTCAAGCAGAGCCTGGCCCAGAAGCCAGGCTGCCTTCCCACCAGGGCTTCCCATTCCCTCTCTTTCCTTGTCTCACCTGGTCCTTCCTAAGGAGGCAGGCTCACTCTCCACCTGCCCCAGGGTGAATGGGAGGAGGATGTGTTTGAAATTCCTTGTCTTGATGAGCTTCTTCCCCCAACCCTCCAGTCTGAGGAGGACAAACAACTTCAGGATGAACTGGAGATGCTCGTGGAACGACTGGGGGTGAGTCACGATGTCAATAAGAGCCGGTGTACATATGGATCTTTCCCACTTGTTTGCTTTATTCCACTTGGGGCAACAACTCCTATATGAGATATAGGAAAGGAGAGACTGTATTTTGGAGTCATATTACAACCATGTTGTGAGGGAGGGGAGTAAAAAAAGGTAATTGAAAGATTTTGTAGCTTTGTTTCGTGGGAGAAGCAGTTCTTGAACTCTTAACCTGGGACATTTGTTTTTGTGTCAGGCAGTGTGTGTGCAGGGAGTTGGGCAATCACAGATGAATAAGACACAGTTACTCTCCTAGGGGGTTGTTGAACACTTCTGTATTATGACTTAAGGTATGAGACTCCTTTTGTCTGAGCCCTAACATCTCCTGATCAGGAGAAGGACACGTCCCTGTACCGACCAGCCCTGGAGGAACTGCGGAGGCAGATTCGTTCTTCTACAACTTCCATGACTTCAGTGCCCAAGCCTCTCAAATTTCTGCGTCCACACTATGGCAAACTGAAGGAGATCTATGAGAACATGGCCCCTGGGGAGAATAAGGTAAAACTATTGCAGAAGCTGGTGGAGGCCTAGTTTACAAATTCCTTTTCGTCTAGACCATGGGGCTCATGGTGAATCTCAGGAAGCCTGATAGACCTAAGATCTGAACTAGTTGAACAGTGCCTGGGACTTCCCTGGTGGTGCAGTGGTTAAGAATCCGCCTGCCAATGCAGGGGACAGGGGTTCGAGCCCTGGTCCAGGAAGATCTCACATGCCACGGAGCAACTAAGCCCGTGCGCCACAACTACTGAAGCCCGCACGCCTAGAGCCCGTGCTCTGCAACAAGAGAAGCCACCACAATGAGAAACCCACGCACCACAACAAAGAGTAGCCCCCGCTTGCCACAACTAGAGAAAGCCCATGCGCAGCAACGAAGACCCAATGCAACCAAAAATAAATTTTAAAAAATAAAATTAAATTAAAAAAAAAAAAAAACAGTGCTCATCATAATCGAAATGATCACATAAGAGCTGACAGGAAGACTCTTCAGAAAGGACAGTGTTTCTGTCATTTATGTTGGACCTTGGGATTTTATTATCATGATTTATTATTAACTTACTTTTAACCTTAATTTTTTTTTTTCTCTACATTACATGCACCTTCATTTGTTTTACCTCTAAAATATATTCCCAGTTCAGTAACTTTCCTGCCTATTGGCACAACCCTAATCCAAGAAGTTTTCAGTTCTCACTGGAACTACTGCAGCAGCCTCCTAACTGACCCTCTTCCTTTTGTCTGTGACCTCCTACACAGTTCGTCTTTCATACAGCAGCCATAGTGATCTTTTCTAGAGTGTGAATCTTTTCTGCTTAAAACCTTTTAATAGTTTATTACAATTGGAATAAAATTCAGAGTCTTCATTTTTCTCCACTCTCCACTTGTTATCACCTTTCAGTCATGTTGGTTCAAAAGGGAGATTGCAACACTAACCTTAGGATTATTATGAGGCTTAGCTGATATAACATGTTTTAAGTTTTTAGTATGGGGGCTGATGATATAATTAACATTTAATTTTGGGGATAGTGACAGTGATCTTGATTCCATAATGTAACATTCCCCTTACCCTGGATTTGACTTCAAAGGACTGGTTTCTTTATAGCGTTTTGCTGCTGACATCATCTCTGTTTTGGCCATGACCATGAGCGGGGAGCGTGAGTGCCTCAAATATCGTCTAGTGGGCTCCCAGGAGGAATTGGCATCATGGGGTCATGAGTACGTCAGGTAAGACCTTTTCTTCTTGGGAATCTGAAGGGGTTCTGAGATATAGTTCTGAGTTCTGTCTTGGAGTACCAGTGTATTGAGTTTCCCAGATAGTGAATTCCTTGACCCACAGGGAAGTGCTTCCCACGAAGCTCTGCTCCTCTAACAGTCTGGGCCTATCCATAGGCATCTGGCAGGAGAAGTGGCTAAGGAGTGGCAGGAGCTGGATGATGCAGAGAAGACGCAGCGGGAACCACTGCTGACCCTGGTGAAGGAGATTGTCCCCTACAACATGGCCCACAATGCAGAGCATGAGGCCTGTGACCTGCTTATGGAAATTGAGCAGGTGGATATGCTGGAGAAAGACATTGATGAGAATGCATATGCAAAGGTCTGCCTCTATCTCACCAGGTGAGTGAGCAGGGTGGGGAATGGTGGCAGGCCTGCCCTCCCCAGCACGTCTTCTCAACCGTGACTCCTTTATTCTCCAAGAGTATCTGCTTCAAAGGTAGCAATCAAGCTATAGTGAATTTGTTAACATCTGTGAACTTCTTGAGGTCAGAGACGGCACGTCTCCTTAGTAGTCTCAATAACTAGCATATTGCCTGGTATGTAGTAGGCATTCAGTATTGGGTCAGTGAATTAAACGGGGTAAATGAATGCCTGATACCTTTATTATTTTTACCTTTGTAGTTGTGTGAATTATGTACCCGAGCCTGAGAACTCTGCCCTACTGCGTTGTGCCCTGGGTGTGTTCCGAAAGTTCAGTCGCTTCCCTGAAGCACTGAGATTGGCATTGATGCTCAATGACATGGAGCTGGTAGAAGATATTTTCACCTCCTGCAAGGACGTGTATGTAAAGGAAAAAGTTGGCAAAGTGATAAGCTCATGGGTGGGACATTTGCATGAAGTGCTGGGACATGTAGTTTCTGGTTAGGGCTTGAAGGGCTTTTCTGTGCCCTTAGTGGATGGGGGCTGAGCAGATGTGATGGCTCTCTCCCACAGGGTTGTACAGAAGCAAATGGCATTCATGCTAGGCCGACATGGGGTGTTTTTGGAGCTGAGTGAAGATGTGGAGGAGTATGAGGACCTGACAGAGATCATGTCCAACGTGCAGCTCAACAGCAACTTCTTGGCTTTAGCTCGGGAGGTGAGATTCTTTGCCCTTTTCCAACAAGGTTTTTTGGTTGTGATTATACCTGGCATTTCGCCTCCCTGATTATGCCTCTGACTAGACTCTCCTTGGTTAGAATTGCCATTCAATGGGGTAACAGAAGGGACAGCTAGGGGAGGACTGGGGGAGCAGTTGTGATCCTCTGACTTCTCTTCAGCTGGACATCATGGAACCCAAGGTGCCTGATGACATCTATAAAACCCACCTAGAGAACAACAGTGAGTAAACATCTCCATGTGTGGGGATTGGAGGATTGTTAATTATGCCCCTTGTATTGAGAGTGATGGCTTGGCCCAACATACTTATCCTATAGAGCTCAGAATTCCCACATACTTTTTCCCTAGGTCACTATTGGGGTTATAGATAGAGGGTTCCAAGGGGCCAGCTCAGAATCAGAGACCAGCTGCCATACTGTGTTCCTATCTTGTCCTACTCTAAACCTTCATTTCCTCCTTCCCTCCTTTGCAGGGTTTGGGGGCAGTGGCTCTCAGGTGGACTCTGCCCGCATGAACCTGGCCTCTTCTTTTGTGAACGGCTTTGTGAATGCAGCCTTTGGCCAGGACAAGCTGCTGACTGATGATGGCAACAAATGGCTTTACAAGAACAAGGATCATGGTATATTTCTGTTTCTACTCTATCTTTGTGTAATTTTGGTCAATTTTGTTGTCCTCCTAGGTTCATGTGTTATAACAGCAGATCCCCAGGGCAGTTCTTTGGAGAGCTCTTTATAACAGTTTTCTCAGGGCAGGGCCATTTTAAGACTGATAAATTTTTCCTTGGTATAGGAATGTTGAGTGCAGCTGCATCCCTTGGCATGATTCTGCTGTGGGATGTGGATGGTGGCCTTACCCAGATTGACAAGTACCTGTACTCTTCTGAGGATTATATCAAGGTTGGTCTGGGTACAACCCACTAATGCAGACATCCCCTCCCATGTTCTAGGGCCCTCTCAGGACCTCCCTTTCACTGGTAAGGTCTACCCTGTTTTTAACTCCAGTTAAGGCGGGTGCTATAATAAGGCCCATGTTGCATCCTTTGTGGTGAGGAAGGTAGAGTAGCCCAAGTGAAGAATCTATTTGCATTTTGCAGTCAGGAGCCCTCCTGGCCTGTGGCATCGTGAACTCTGGTGTCCGAAATGAGTGTGACCCTGCTCTGGCACTCCTCTCAGACTATGTCCTTCACAACAGTAACACAATGAGACTTGGTTCCATCTTTGGGTAAGGCTTCTTGCTTCTCCTTTTGGTAGTACTTAGCCTGTAAGCTCTGTGAAAACAGAATCAGGCCCTTTCACCTTTGTATTGCCAAAGAGTATCACTGTGCCTGTTGAGTATTTGGCTCTTGGTGACTATTTGTTGAAATGACCAATCCTCTTTTTGTTTCTTCCTTGTCCTATCCTCGGGTGTGTGTCGGGGACTGCCTCTCCCTGGCTTTTGCAGGCTTGGCTTGGCCTACGCTGGCTCCAATCGCGAAGATGTTCTAACACTGCTGCTACCTGTGATGGGAGATTCCAAGTCCAGTATGGAGGTGAGTAGAGTTTGTTGATCACTTAGGGGAGATAGTAGGGAAGGTGCTCTGAGTCTTGCCGGTCTCTGATAAATGGTGAAAAAATGTGTGTGTGTGTGTGAGAGAGAGAGAGGGGGGTGTATCATTTCAGTGAAACTGCTTGGAATTGGGCTTCTAAGCCTCAGGAGATATTGAGGCTAAGAGTTAACATTTTAGTATTGAGTTCCAGCCCTTGGGATCCATGAGGAAGTACCAGACTAGAGTGGGGAGTAACTTAACCCAGCTTGGGGTGGGTACACTGTTTTAGTCATGAGCCAACTTTAAATTTTCTTACTTGTGCAGAACCATTTTAGTGATGGATAAATATAGTATGGTGGCTAAAAGCATAGGTTATAGTCAGATAGGCCTCAGTTCAAATACTGCCACCTCTGCTTACAAACAGTGTGATCTTGGACATGTAACTCAGTCTCCTTAGGCATCATTTTTCTCATCAATAAAAGAGGAATAACAGTAGGACCTGTTTCATGGGGTTGTGAGGATTAAATGTTAATAGTATGCAAACCAGTTGGCATAGTGGCTGACCTGTAGTAAGTATTCAGTGAATGGTTGATGCTACTGTTATTTTGACCTACCATCAGAAAGGGGTTATTACCTCATGTGGTTTCAGTGGACTGTGGGAATTGGCTATCTTGAATCAATATAGGTAAACAACTATTTTAATACCTTATTTTAATAACTTGATGTCGATATTCCTATTGCTAGGTGGCAGGTGTGACAGCTCTAGCCTGTGGAATGATAGCAGTGGGATCTTGCAATGGCGATGTCACTTCCACTATCCTTCAGACCATCATGGAGAAGTCAGAGACTGAGCTCAAGGACACTTACGCCCGTTGGCTTCCTCTTGGACTGGGCCTCAACCACCTGGGTGAGGGGATGTCTCTCTATTTGGGCAGAAGGCTGGTAGTAACTGGATACAACAGGGAGAGTTTATGAGTCAGGCTGTGCTGGAAGGGAGTACATGTCCTCTGACCCCTCGAATCTCTCCTTTAGGAAAGGGAGAGGCCATTGAGGCCATCCTGGCCGCACTGGAGGTTGTGTCAGAGCCATTCCGCAGTTTTGCCAACACACTGGTGGATGTGTGTGCCTATGCAGGTCTGTGTCTTTGTTCTTCCTCAGTGACTCTTCACTTCTCTCTTGGACCTCCTTTCTTAAGTCCTTCTGAATTGCTTTAGATTCTTTAGCTTCTGTTCCTAGAGCAAGCTTTTTCTTGGTGCCTTCTCATTTCTACCCTTTCTCTCCCTTACCACCCTGCCCCAGGCTCTGGGAATGTACTGAAGGTGCAGCAGCTGCTGCACATTTGCAGTGAGCACTTTGACTCCAAGGAAAAGGAGGAAGACAAAGACAAAAAGGAAAAGAAGGACAAGGATAAGAAGGAAGCCCCTGCCGACATGGGAGCACATCAGGTTCTGTGGGCAGCTGGGCATACTCCTAGGGAAGCTCTGAGAAAAGATAACTGTGGGTTTGTTTGTTTTAGAGCCTCTCTGGGTATCACTGTGTATTGAAATAGCATGAGACTGGGTTCCATACGTGAGGGGTCAGGGTGTGCCCCACAGGATGGCTTTTTCTTCTTACATGGGACTTGAGTCAGGGGTGAGTTTTTTGTTCCCTGAGCTTATTGGGCTCTGCTGCCTCTTCAATTGCAGGGAGTAGCTGTGCTGGGGATTGCCCTTATTGCTATGGGGGAGGAGATTGGTGCAGAGATGGCACTACGAACCTTTGGCCACCTGGTGAGTATCCCATGGAGAAGATTGAAGTATATTAGTTTTGATGCCTGGGGTTTCCCCAGGAGATTTCCCTGATGGGTTTTCTCGGTGGAGAAATGGTCTTTTTGCTGTACCCTTTCTACAAAAATTAAGACCCCGTCTACATATCTGTTCCTGTAACCGAGCTTATTCTTTCTGCTTTCTGTGATACCCTTGTTATTTTCTTTTATCACCAGCTGAGATATGGGGAGCCTACACTCCGGAGGGCTGTGCCTTTAGCACTGGCCTTAATATCCGTTTCAAATCCACGACTCAACATCTTGGATACCCTAAGCAAATTCTCTCATGATGCTGACCCAGAAGTTTCCTATAACTCCATCTTTGCCATGGGCATGGTGGGCAGTGGTGAGTATTGGTCAGAAAGAGATCATAAGCATCTTGGGGGAAGGGTTGTTGAGGCCCTTTTTTCAAGCCTTTGTAATGCTTAACATTTCCAGGTACCAATAATGCCCGTCTGGCTGCGATGCTGCGCCAGTTAGCCCAGTATCATGCCAAGGACCCCAACAACCTCTTCATGGTGCGCTTGGCACAGGTAGAGAATAGAACTCTTCTCCTTAGAGTGAGTGTGCCAAAGGAAGTGTCTGTGTGATGGAAGGGAGATGTGACGCTTCATGAAGGGGACCTTGAGTTCGGCCTGGAAAGGAGGGTGTGAACGAGCTGTGAGGTTTCTGTGTGGCGGGGTTAGGTGATTTCTCCTTAGATGTGACTTGTGACTCCCCACGTCCACTTCTCTCCATTTTGTTTTGTTTTCTTTTCGCCAGGGCCTGACCCATTTAGGGAAGGGCACACTCACCCTCTGCCCCTACCACAGTGACCGGCAGCTTATGAGTCAGGTGGCCGTGGCTGGGCTGCTCACCGTGCTTGTCTCTTTCCTGGATGTCCGCAACAGTGAGTCCCTGTCAGGAATCTTACATGGTGGCACATGGTGCCCTCTCTGCACCCCTACCAGGGCCTCCTTGGTAATTTAGGAGCAAGACTCTGAGTTAACTCTGCTGCTCTGGGTTCCTGAGGTTCTTTGGGCCTCATGAGACTTTCATCTCCCACACTTTTGATCTGACCCAAAAAGATTTTCTTTTGAAGATGAAGAACTGAGCCCAGTTTTTGCCTCTGAGTGACTGGGGGAAAGTGATGATCAAGTCCGCAACCTGTAGGCAGAGTATGGGGGTGGCATCTCCAGCTTGTAGTAGGGTGTATGAGGGGAGGGTTGTGGGTTCAGCTATATAACTGAGGGGCTAAAGAGTCAGGGCTGGAGTGGGGTTCCAAGGTTCAGGCATGCCGCTAACTATATTTGTCCTGTGCTCTTCCCTCAGTCATCTTAGGCAAGTCGCACTATGTATTATATGGGCTGGTGGCTGCCATGCAGCCCCGAATGCTGGTCACATTCGATGAGGAGCTGCGGCCATTGCCAGTGTCTGTCCGTGTGGGCCAGGTGAGGGGCTGAGCAGAGGGGAGGGCTTAGGCTGTATTCCAGAGCTTGTAGAATGCGGAGGTACCATTTCTCTGAAACTTGAATGGGCACTGGGTTGCTGCTGTACTCCTATCCAGAGTCCCTTCATCTCAGTCTTCTCACCCCACAGGCAGTGGATGTGGTGGGCCAGGCCGGCAAGCCCAAGACCATCACAGGGTTCCAGACACACACAACCCCAGTATTGCTGGCTCACGGGGAGCGGGCAGAATTGGCCACTGAGGAGTTCCTTCCCGTCACCCCTATTCTAGAAGGTTTTGTTATCCTTCGGAAGAACCCGAACTATGATCTCTAAGTGGCCACCAGAGGCTCTGAGCTGCAGCTGATATGTCAGCGGGTCATGCTTCCTTCCGTCGGGTGGACACTGCTCCAAACCTTTGGGGGAATTGTTACCTCCTGTTCTTTTGTTACTGAGTGAGATAACTGTTGAATAAAGACCTTTATCCCCGAGGTCCCTCTGTGTCTGTTTTCTGGGGTATTGTGGCTGGAGGCCAGACTGTGGTGGGGAGCGGACGTGAGAGGGTATTGTTTGTAGCAACTCTGAGCCTGGGCTAGCAGGGAGGCTGCCAAGAATGGAAAAAACTAAGCCCCTTTTCCTTCTCCCCTCCTTCCTAATCATCTTAGAACAGTGGTTCATCTTTAGAGGCATGAACCGTTGAGAAGCTGATACATGTAATGGATCTTCTTTCTAAGAGATGTATGTACACAAATTTTTATTTAAACTTTTACAAGTAACTTTCCAAGGGGCTTGTAGATCCCAAACATCCCCCCTATTCCCACTTGCCAACGCACACCCACCTCAAGCCCATCATTCCCTGGCTTTGGACTAAGGATCCCCTCTCTTAAGAGGCAGCAGAGTTAGCTCCACTCTTCCTAACTTGACTTCCGTGCTACTGAATGAAATGGACATCTTTACCTTGTATGACCCGCTTCTCCTTTTGGGGAGGCTGCTATTTGAGAGATATGATCATGATAACATCTACCCCTAGGCTGTCCTTGCAGGAACAGTGCAAGAAAGCTTGATCCTGACCTTCCTCTTAGTAGAGCAATGGGAAAGAAATGGCCTCCTTCCTGGAATGTAATCACTCCTGATCTGTAGTGCTCCTTCTTGGTGGGACTGGTATGAGTATAGCTACATGGCCGGTGGGGGCCTAGACCCCTGTGGGTGCAGTGGAGGAGAACATGTGGCCCTGTCAGATAATTGCTAGCATTTATCCAACACTTACTGTGAAAACACTTGCTGTGGGTTTAACCTCTGAATAGTGACCAGCACCTAATAGGTCATCAATAAATGTTGAAAGAATAATTGCTCTACATACCTCACAACAACTTTGAGAGGTAGGTATTATCCCTGTGTTTTGGTGAGGAATGTAAAGTTCAGAGAGGGTTCAGTAACTTGTTCAAGATCACATAGTAAGTAGTAGAGCTAGGATTGGAATCTAAGTCCATCTGATTCCAAGGCCCATGCCCTTTTCACTGTTAATCAGTCTCTGTAGCCTTGGAGGCTTGTGGACCCCATAGTAGTCCAAGCTCTTGGCTAGGCTGGAGAAGCAGCAGCTTTGGATGGAGTATCTCCATAGTCTTCTCTCTAGTCTCACTTAGCAGCCTGTGTAAAACCTGTATAAAAGGTGGAAATGCTGGACTTGGGAGTCAGCAGACCTGTAAAGCCCCTTTAATGGGAACTGTCTTAAGCAAATCAGTGTGATAAGCCTCTATTATCTCTACATTGGGGATATAGTAATTGTCTTACCTGATTTCTAATGGTGGTGATGTTAAGAAACTAGAAAGTGATTTCCATCCAGTGGAACATTCCTCAACAATAACAAGTGACACAAGGGAAATTCCCTGGCGGTCCAGTGGTTAGGACTCTGTGTTCTCACTGCCAAAGGCTCAGGTTCAATCCCTGGTCGGGGGAACTAAAATCCCACAAGCTGCACAGGAAAGCCAAAAAAAAAGTGACACAAGTAACATGAATGAATGTCAAATTTATTATTTTGCATGAAAGAATCCAGATTTTTAAAAAGTACAAAAATAAAAAAAAAGAGTATATACTCTATCAGTTCATTTATATACAATTCTAGTGACAGAAAGCAGATCAGTGGTTATCTGTGGATTGGAGTGAAGAGAAAGATGATTCCAAAGGAAGAAAACTTTTGAGAGTGATGGGATTGGTCAGTATCTTGATTGTGGTAGTGGTGGTGGTGGTGGTGGTGATGATATTCAATATATCTGTCAAAACTCATCAACTTGTACTTTTTCTTTTTTTTTTGGCTGCGTGGCTTGTGGGATCTTAGTTCCCTAACCAGGGATTGAACCCAGGCCCTCAGCAGTGAGAGCACAGAGTCCTAACCACTGGACTGCCAGGGAATTCCCTGTACATTTTATTTTATTTCTAAAAAATTATTTATTTATTTATTTATGGCTGAGTTGGGTCTTCGTTTCCTGTGCGAGGGCTTTCTCTAGTTGCGGCAAGCGGGGGCCACTCTTCATCGCGGTGCGCGGGCCTCTCACTATCGCGGCCTCTCTTGTTGCGGAGCACAGGCTCCAGACGCGCAGGCTCAGCAATTGTGGCTCACAGGCCTAGTTGCTCCGCGGCATGTGGGATCTTCCCGGATCAGGGCTCGAACCCGTGTCCCCTGCATTGGCAGGCAGATTCTCAACCACTGCGCCACCAGGGAAGCCCCCCTGTACATTTTAAACATGTGCAGTTTATAACATACCTAAATAAAGTTTTAAAACATGAAACAAAATTAGAAAGTGATTGTAAACTGAAAAACATAAATAAAAGGATAATTCTCTATCCAAGTCAGTGATTGTACTTTAGAGTAAGAAATTTTCACAGTGGCTCTTAACCTTTCACATTTAATGTCATTCAGCAATAAATATCAATGGAGACTTACTTATTCTGCACTGGGCATTATTTTAGTTTGTGGATATGCAAATATAGAAAAACAAATCCTCACAAAGCTTATATAATGAAAAAGAAAACAATTGTGTTGTACTGGAGTGTGAACAAGTTATTCTAGGATCACTGAAATAGGGCCTAAGTGCCCGGGTAAGTGAGGGGAGATTTTTGAGGAAACTGATTCTTGGAGAAAGATGAGTTTATCCAGAGGAAAAGAAGGCAGGATATAGCTAAAGGAGTAGGAAAAGCAAGAGGCAGACAAGCTATTTGTTTTCGGAAACCATGGATAGTTTGGTTTGGCTGTGTATAGAGCTAGGGGAAACTGTGGTAGGAGATAGAGACACAGGCTCAGATGAGGTTTAGAAGAGCTTTGTTGTGCTAAGAAATTGACAGTGTCTCTCAATGGGGACCAATGAATGAGAGCAGGAAAGTGACATGGTCAGCTAGCTATCTGGGTGAGAAAGCTCACCATGGAGGCCTGGAGACCAGGCAAGGGGAATGAACTGAATTAGGGCAGTAGAAATGGGGAGGGGGGGAAGGGCAGAAGTGCTTTTAAAGACAAAATCAACAGGACTTGATTTTGATTCAAACACCAATAGGACCTGATGTCTGATGAGACATGTGGGTGGGAAGGAATGTAGGATGAATCCAAATTTTCTGGTTAGGCACTTATTCATAAAAAAGAATACATGAGCAAAACAGGTTTGGGGGCAAAAGGAGGACTCTATCCAGTGGGGAGAGATGACACATTTCTATCTGGGTATACACAATTTAAGATGCCTGTGGGGTGACTAAGTGAAGATGTCTTTTAGGTAGTACCTTGTTCTGACTGGAATTCGAGAGTGATTTCTGAGCTAGGAACGAATTGGCATGCAGGCAGTAACTGATTTTTATTTATTAGTTTGCTTAGGGAGAAAGAGAAATGAGAAGAGTAGAGAAGGGAGCCAGCCATACATGATAAAGTCACAGAAGTCAAGTGAAGAGTGTAACAGAGAACACTCTAGATCTGCATTTTCTTTCTCCTTATGGTTCCTCCTCTGTGTGTCTATTTTGCTCTCCTTTCTTTGGAGTTTCAGTTACTCAGATACAATGGGAATAATAATACAATCCATTTTGTAGGAAATTGTGAGGATTAAGTGAGATCACAAAGGTCATATATTGAGTGACCAGTTCATCATTGGTGCAAAGAAAATGTTTTCTTTTGGGATTCTATGTGTTTGTATACAGAGAGGGGGGTGGGGAGGAGAGAGAGAAAACAGAGCTAGATACCTAGGCACAGTTTTAAGCATTTTCACAAAAATTAATTCCTTTAATCCTCACAATCCAATAGCGTGAAAGTACGGTGGGTAAAAGCCCAGAACTGAGCCAGACTGCCTCGTTTCAAATATCCCCATTTTACAACAGGTATTAAGTAGGTAGATAGATAGTAGGTACATCGCCAGGGGAGTAAGTGGCAGAGTTTGGATTAAAATCCAGGCTGACTCTGAGTAACTAGATGTGGCTCTAGTGTGTCCCTTCAGGCGGTTCAAAATCTTGGCTATCGGGCAGCGAGAGGTCTTGGGATTACTTCTTCCATCACTATTTGAACTTTCCGTGATAGGTTTTAGTCCCTCCCTGGGAGTGGCCGATCTCTATAAAAGATAAATCTACTAATTCCTTACTTAGAATGTTTCAATCCTTTTAGCGTAACATTCAGTTTAATAGGTCTTTCAATGATCTAATTTACATTATTTCAAAGCTGCCTAATTCGTATTTCTTTCCGTATTTGTCCATGATTTACTTCCGCAGGACTGAGTCTTTAATTTCAGTGTTCTCAGCCCTCAGCCAGCACTTCGCCTAGCACACAGTATGCAGTCAATAAATGCTTACTCGAAGTATGAATGAACTAAAGATCCGCGGAACACAGACGCAGAGGGGGCTCGGTCTGGGGAGTTCCAAAGTTCGGGAGGGGACACGGGGCGGGCAGTGCCTGTCACATGACGAGGCGGGGCAAATCCCATGTGCTCCGCGGCGCCGGGCGAAGCTCCGCCCTCTGCGCCGGTCACGTGGGGGCGACGGCTGCGCCTGCGGAGAAGCGGTGGCCGCCGAGCGGGATCCGTGCGGGGAGCCGGAAATGGTTGTGGACTACGTCTGTGCGGCTGCGTGGGGCTTGGCCGCGCGGACTGAAGGAGACTGAAGGTAAAGCCGCCATGTCCGGGCCCGACCCGGCCCCCCCACCCCCTCCCCCCGCATCCGCCGCCATCCGGGCCCGGACCGGCTACCCTGCGCCGCCGCCCCGGCGCCTTGGCCCCGTGGCCCAAGCCCGGGCCCCGGCCCGCCAGGGCCTGATCCCCGGCCCACGTGTGCCCGGCCTAGCCCGGCCTGGCTGCTGGGTGGGGGTGGGGGAGCGCGGGGCCGGAATATGTGGTCCCCGCGGGCTGGGAGGGCGCCGGGTTCCCCGGCCGCTAAGTGCCACCTCGGTCCGACCCGAGGAGGCCCCGCGGGCGCAGGCCCCGCGGCTCCCGGCCCGCCGCCCCCTCCCCCCTTTGCGGCCCGGCCGCCGGGAAGTGACACGTTGTTCTTTGGCACTGGCCGGCGCTGCGCAGGGAGGGCGCAGGGGAAGGAGGCGGCGGCGGCGGGCAGGGAGGAGCCCCCGGCCCCGCCCGCCCTCCAGGCCGACCCTCACTTGCTTCAAACCGGCTCCTCTTCGGCCGCCGCCCGCCCGGCCTTTTACGGCCCGACTGCCGCCCTTCCTGGCCTCCACTCCTGGGCAGCGGCAGGCCTCGTCTCTGGCCCCGCGCGGGTGCCCCCGCGGTCACCCGCGGCAGGCGTGCCTCGTGTGCCCCCGGGCCAGGCCCCGAACCCGGTGTCCCCGGGTGGGGGGTGGGGACACCACGGCCGAAGCTGCTAGCTCCGTTTGTGATCCGGGAGCCTGGTGCCAGCGAGACCTGGAATTTCCGGTCTGGTTGGTCTTGGGCCCCGCGGAGCCAGGTTGATACCCCTCACCTCCCAACCCCAGGCCCTCGGATGCCCAGAACCTGTAGGCCGCACCGTGGATTTATTCTTAACCGAGGGGGTGAGTGAGGGGCTGTTTGAGCAGGTCAGGGGGGTGGTTGGAGGCGGTGTGGGTTTGACAGGGTGTTGGTGGGGACATAAGCTGGGTCTTTAATGCTCCTTCACCCGCTTGGCGCCTCCGGGGCTCGCTGTGGGCCCCAGCCCTTGCTTCAGCCCTTCCCCCACTCCATTTGCCTTCAGCTTGGGTCCCTTCCCCTTTCTGAGCTCCTCTCTCTCCCAACAGGTGCTGGGGGGACCCTGATGTGGCACCAAATGAAATGAACAAAGCTCCACAGCCCACAGGCCCCCCACCTGCCCCATCCCCTGGACTCCCACAGGTAATTAGGGAGGAATTAGCAGTGACTGGGGTGCAGGTTGGGGAGACCAGGCAGCCGGGTCAGGAACAGGTTCCAGCCTCTGGATTTTCCCACCCCTTTCTGTGTCAGGGCAAAGTGCAGCTTCCTGCTGCCAAATTGAGACAGGGCCCCTGGGCTGTTCCCAGGGGCTGTCATGGGGAGGGTATATGTGGACTCTTGAGGCTCTTGCCACAGATCTGATCCCTTCACCAGCTTGAGTTTCTGCCCCACCTGGGTTTCCCCTCTTGCTGAAATCTGGTCTCCCCCCTTCAGCCAGCGTTTCCCCCGGGGCAGACAGCACCGGTGGTGTTCAGTACGCCTCAAGCGACACAAATGAACACGCCTTCTCAGCCCCGCCAGGTGAGGGGCTGTGGGGAGGGGAGTAGGGGGCATGGGTGGGAGCCACTTAAAGCTTAGGCCAGTTTGGGCCTAGGGTGGAAACTACGGAGGCCCTGTACCTGCCCCAGTTTCCTGACAGTTGCTATGTGTTCTTTCATGGGGCTCTGCACTTCGCACTGTTGATTACTTACGGTGGCTGGCCCCTCGGTTAGTATGTAGTTGGTGGGGATGGCATTACCAGGGGTCCTGGTGCCTTAAGAATTGGGGGCAGTGTTGGGCCCTGCTGCCAACTCTTTGGGCCCTGCTTTCCTATTTCCTCCTTTTACTGGGAGGTTGCCATTGCTCCATTCCCCATCCCTTCCTTCTCTTTGGACTGTGGGAAGATAAACACTCCAGCTGGTTCTTGCCTTTCTCTATTCCATAAATTCTTCCTCACTAAGTGGGAGAGGATTCTTGTCCTGCATCCTTTATTTTTTCCTTCATCTTTTCCCCTCATCACCTTGGGGATAATTCTCTTCTTTCCTGTCCCCATGTGCTCTCAGGGAGGATTCAGGTCTCTGCAGGTAATACCCCTTTGCTAATCCTGGACTCTCTCCTGGTCTCACCGTTACCCTCCACCCTAGTCAGGGGCTAGAGACAGGGGCTGGGGTTCCTTAGGGTGGGGACTTGTTTGCTGTCCAGGTCCTCATTCTGAGGCTGACCAATGCATGTTAGGGGCTAAATCTTGCATAGCGCGTATCTGGGAACTGGGAGACTTGCATGTTAGCGGTTAGCTCTTCAGTACCTTAGGGTGGAGCAGTGCATGCTGGGGATTATGTTGCTGAAAAAGGCTTTACTTAGGCATGATGCATCTGGGTGTTAGGAAGCCTCTGCTGAAGGATAGACTGGAGGAGGTGACATGAGTATGCATGGCAGGGAGGGAGTAAATATGCAGAGTGCAAAGTGTATATCTGAGTTTGGAGGGCACATTGTGAGTACAAGAGGCCACTTAAACCTCGGTTGGTCAGGTGAATCTTGGAAGTGTTGGTCCCCATGCTCCAAAGCCCCTGGCACTTCTCTCCAGACTAGAGACATAGCAGAATGGCCATTTTGCTGTCCACTTCCTCCCCTTCCCAGTGCCAACTGCCTTCCTCCCTCCTGACAGCACTTCTACCCTAGCCGGGCCCAGCCCCCGAGCAGTGCAGCCTCCCGAGTGCAGAGTGCAGCCCCCGCCCGCCCTGGCCCAGCTGCCCATGTCTACCCTGCTGGATCCCAAGTAATGATGATCCCTTCCCAGATCTCCTACCCAGCCTCCCAGGGGGCCTACTACATCCCTGGACAGGTGAGGCTGGAGGCTTGGGGGCTGGAGGCCACACAACCTTGTACCCCAACTCCCACCTTCCTAACCTTGACCCTCCAGTCCCATCTCTTCTCCAGAGGTGGGACTTTCTTCTGGTCATTGCCTAGAGTTGGCTTGTTCTGTCTTGCCGTATATTCTCTTTGTAGTCTGACGCGGTATTCGTAGCTCTGTCAACTCCTCTCCCCTCCTTCTCCCCCTTCCCCTCCACCAGGGGCGTTCCACATATGTTGTCCCGACACAGCAGTATCCTGTGCAGCCGGGAGCCCCAAGCTTCTATCCGGGTGCAAGCCCTACAGAGTTTGGGACCTACGGTAAGCAGGGGAGGGAGTCAGGTGAGAGTGAGTCCCAGGGAGCATCTAAACTCACCTACTAATTGCTAAGACCCTTCGCAGGCTTGTTTCTTGGTCTAGAAATGACAGGGGTAGCAGGGATTGGTTCTTAATATGTAACTGGTGTTGGGGGGTGGTGCGGAGAGGATTTTATACTGTTGCTGAGAGTTGGCGTCCTCCCCACGTCAAGGAATACAGTTCAAGCACTAGTTTGAAGGCCTGTTAGTAAATATTCCCTGTGACACTCGTTCCATGGTTGGGGGGAGCCCATGTAACGTGGATCTGAGAGGTTTCTGTAGCTGTTTTTCATTTATATTCTAGGAAAGGATTAGTCTGTTCTTTATGGCAGTGGTTTCCAAAATTTTTTGACTGTCAGGAAAAATTTTGAGTATGTACTTTTAATGTATGTTTTTGTTTGTTATATGTATGCATAATTTAGACAAATAACACTTAATGTTGCTTGTCAAAAACAAACAAGTGGAGGTTTTGGATGATATTAAAGAATGTATCCTATTTTGGAGACCATTGCTTTAAGGGATTTTTCTCATCCTGGGCCTGGTTCATAATGTTACTTTTTGTTTCCTTGCCCCTTAGCAAAGGGCTGGAGACTGGAATTGGACTCAGGTTGAATGGAACAGGGTTGGCAAATCTTGTTTTTATCATTCCCAGCCAAAGACCTGATTCTGTTTCAGGTTAAGTAGTTGCTGCTCTCTCAGAGTATATGTGTGTGTTTTGCTGGGGGTGGGGTGCATACGTGTTACCTTACGGGGTAGAAGAGGAGCAGACATAGTCCTGGTAGCTGGTGTGTGGTGGGGAAGAAGTGCCTGCCTATAAGGGGTGTGTGTGTCAGTGTTAGGAATTCTTGTAAACGCAGTTCAGACTGGTTCCCCAGCTTTGATAGACACCTCATTCCCTTGGGGAGGAGGGTGGGGCAGGGCGAAGGGCCGGCTGTGGGTGATGAGAGGTTCTCCAGGGGGTGGGAGGTGTTCAAGCAGGCATTTGTATGTGGTTGGGCTCTGACCCTGCCACTGTTCTTCCTTTCCGTGTCCCTCCCGCCCCCCAAGCTGGCGCCTACTACCCAGCCCAGGGTGTGCAGCAATTTCCCACTGGTGTGGCTCCCCCGCCGGTTTTGATGAACCAGCCACCCCAGATTGCTCCCAAGAGGGAGCGGAAGACGGTGAGTAGCAGCAGCGGGCTCTAGGATATCTGGGAAAGGGAGAATCAAGGTCAGGCACGTTGTGGGTCAGGGAGCAGGAAGTTGAGGCAGATCTTCAGCTGAGAGTAGGCAAAGAATGGGGATCTGTGAAGTGCTTAGGTTCTTTGTAAGGTGCTAAGATTTCCATGTAGAAGAAGCTTACTGGAAGATTGGAGTGTCTGGTGGGGAAATGCCTTAGAGACTTGGGTTCTGGGTCTGTAACATCTAAGTTTAGTTTTGGGTTTCTGGTGGCTTGCCTTGGAAATGGTTTGCTTTCTGTGGCCCCACCCCCCAGTCCTGGAAGCTCTTGAGGCCTCCGCCTCTGCTCAGTCCTCAAGCCCTGGGCGTGGTGCCCAGAATAGGGTGCCAGGGCTGGGGAAGCCGCTGAGTCACCCTGGCTCCACCCACTGGATCTGGTCCCTGCCCCCAGAGATCAAGCAGACTAGCCACAAGTGAGCCGGATGGGTGCTAGATGGGGGTCCTGGGCCCCAGGGCATGCAGCCACTTCTTGGGGACTTCTGGTTGGGCAGGCATGAGGGAGGGAGGGGCATTGTGATGTACATGGCTGCTCTGTGAGGTCAAGGGTATCTTAGGGGTGGGGGCCAAGACGAGACTATAAGAGCAGCCGGATGGGTTGACAGCAGAACTCATGGGGTTTCTGACACCCACCTACCTGCTTCCCAGTGAGGGGTGGGGGGTTGGCCTGGAGTCCTAGGAGTGGGGCAGGGTGGAGAGGTGGGTTCCTCCTGCTTCCCACTCATCCTGTAGCTTTTTTTTCCCCAGATCCGAATTCGAGACCCAAACCAAGGAGGGAAGGATATCACGGAGGAGATCATGTCTGGGGCCCGCACTGCCTCCACACCCACCCCTCCCCAGGTACTGTTCTTTGAGTGATGCCCTGGCTGGGATGGCTGTTCTGCCCTGGACTCCTAGGTCCCTGGATCTTTTTCTTCAACTAAGGGATTCATTTCCCTGCTTTCCTGGATTTCTAGGCGGCTAAAGTAGAAATGGCTCTAGTAAAGAAGGGTTGTGGGACTCTTCAGGGCAAACTTGGTAACCCTTTGTGTCCTGCAGACGGGAGGTGGTCTGGAGCCTCAGGCTAATGGGGAGACACCCCAGGTTGCTGTTGTTGTCCGGCCAGGTAAGTAAGCAGGTGGGGCAGAGCCTTTATGGGGAAAAGGAGTGTGATCATTTAAAATGCCAAGGAAATGGAGTGACTTGAATTGGGTGCCAGAGAAGAATGACTTAGGTGTCAGGTAGTCGGATTTTAGGGTAGATTGGATTTTGAGTGAGAATGGAAAAGACCTAGGTGGGAGAAGACTGGTGTGTGTGTGTAGGGGGCTGTTAGGTTGGGAATGCTTGGCTGGGAGGACGAAGAGCAATAGCAGTGAAGGACTTGCCTCTAACTACTCGTTCTTCCTATGGTGCAGATGACCGGTCGCAGGGAGCAGTCATTGGGGAGCGGCCAGGGCTGCCTGGCCCAGAGCACAGCCCTTCAGAATCCCAGCCTTCATCACCTTCTCCGACCCCATCACCACCCCCAGTCTTGGAACCGGGGTCTGAGCCTAATCTCACAGTCCTCCCTATTCCTGGGGACACTATGACAACGGGGATGATACAAACATCTGTAGAAGAATCAACCCCCATGCCCTCTGAAACTGGGGAGCCATATTGCCTCTCTCCAGAACCCACTCCCCTCGCTGAACCCATACTGGAAGTAGAAGTGACACTCAGCAAACCAGTTCCAGAATCTGAGTTCTCTTCCAGTCCTCTCCAGGTTCCCACCCCCCTGGCATCTCACAAGGTGGAAATTCTTCCTGAGCCTAATGGCACGGTCCTGTCTGAGAATTTGGAACCAGAGTTGGAGTCGAGCCTGGAGCTTGCCCCTCTCCCTCCCCCGGCTTGTCCCTCTGAATCCCCCATGCTCATTGCTCCAACTGCCCAACCTGAGGAACTGCTCAACGGAGCCCCCTCGCCACCAGCTGTGGACTTAAGCCCAGTCAGTGAACCAGAGGAGCAGGCCAAGGAGGCTACAGCATTGGTGGCTCCCCCCACCATCCTTTCTGCCACTTCAGCTGTGGCTCCTCCAGCTGCTTCCCCTGCTCAAGAGGAGGACATGGAGGAAGAGGAAGAAGAGGAAGAGGAAGGAGAAGCTGAGGGTGAGAAGGGAGGCGAGGAACCGCTCCCCCTAGAGAGCACCCCTGTCCCAGCCCACCTGTCCCAGAATTTGGAGGTGGCATCAGTCACCCAAGGTAAGGTGTGGCTGGATGGTAGAGGTGGGGCATGCTGGGTGTGGTTCTTTTTCTTCATTGATGACCTCTCGTGCCATTGTGTCTGGGTCATAGAAGCCCTGTAATGGAACTTTTAAGGGTTAGATTAAGGAATTCTAAGTCAAGAGAGGGTGTGATGAAAAAAGGGAATATTGTACCATGGCTACTTTTTATTTTTCCCAGGGGTTGGGGGTACTCCTTAAGTTATTCTCACTCCTCCCCCCCACCCCCAAATAGTGGCAGTATCTGTGCCAAAGAGGAGACGGAAAATTAAGGAGCTCAATAAGAAGGAGGCTGTAGGAGACCTTCTAGATGCCTTCAAGGAGGTAAGGGAGCAGAAAGCGGAGGGAGAAGGGCAAAGTTTGGGTATGGAACAGTGGTCACGCTGCAACCAAAACGGAATGTCCAATGGTTACAGGTGAACCCAGGAGTATCAGAGGTAGAAAATCAGCCTCCTGTAGGCAACAATCCCAGCCCAGAGCCTGAGGGCAGCAGTGTGCCCCCGCGACCTGAGGAAGCAGACGAGACCTGGGACTCAAAGGAAGACAAGATTCAAAATGCTGAGAACATCCAGCCGGGGGAACAGAAGTATGAATATAAGTCAGGTATGCAGAAGGAAGGGTTGAGAAGGGTTGAGTATGCTTATCAGGGCCCCAGGAGAAAGCAGTGTGATTGGTTCATCCTGTTTTCCTTGCAGATCAGTGGAAGCCTCTAAACCTTGAGGAGAAAAAGCGTTATGACCGTGAGTTCCTGCTTGGCTTTCAGTTCATCTTTGCCAGTATGCAGAAGCCGGAGGGATTGCCCCATATCAGTGATGTGGTGTTGGATAAGGTTGGTGGGCTTAAGGGAGAGGGTAAGTTTGGGCAGGCTGGCTGGCTGGGGAGGAGCCAGAGGTCTTGAAAGAGTGGTCAGTAGCTAGCCCTAGCCTGTTTCTCATACCTTCCCTGTCCTTTTTGCAGGCCAATAAAACACCATTGCGGCCACTGGATCCCAGTAGACTTCAAGGCATAAATTGTGGCCCAGACTTCACTCCGTCCTTTGCCAACCTTGGCCGACCAGCCCTTAGCAGCCGTGGGCCCCCGAGGGGTGGGCCAGGTGGGGAGCTGCCCCGAGGGCCGGTGAGTGGGACTGGCAAGGGGAGTTGGGGGTGTTGGCTTCCTGTATCTCATTGTGGGGGTGGGGAGAAGTCTGCCCTGGAGATGTGTGGTAGTGGTAGTAGGTTGTGCTGACTAGTTCCGTGGCTTCTCTTGTCCCTGCTCCTTGCTTAGCAGGCTGGTCTGGGACCCCGGCGATCTCAGCAGGGCCCCCGAAAGGAACCACGCAAGATCATTGCCACGGTGTCAATGACCGAAGATATAAAGCTGAACAAAGCAGAGAAGGCCTGGAAACCCAGTAGCAAGCGGACAGTGGCTGAGAAGGACCGAGGGGAGGAGGACGCTGATGGCAGCAAAACCCAGGTACCTGCGAGTCGTGGTTTGGTCTCCGTTCCTTCTTTGCAAGGTCTGCCCTCTGAGCCAGCCTTGCCCTCTCATCACTAGTATCTACTTTCTCCATCCCTCCTAGCAGCCCCTGTTCTTCTGAAAACTTCACTGGATTCTTTGTCTTCTCTGTTCCCTCTCCCCTCCAGGACCTGTTCCGCAGGGTGCGCTCCATCCTGAATAAGCTGACACCCCAGATGTTCCAGCAGCTGATGAAGCAGGTGACGCAGCTAGCCATCGACACCGAGGAACGCCTCAAAGGGGTCATTGACCTCATCTTCGAGAAGGCCATTTCAGAACCCAACTTCTCTGTGGCCTATGCCAACATGTGCCGCTGCCTCATGGCGGTTAGTTTCCACTGTTTTCTAAACCTTGTGGTTTAGCTTCCCACTTCTCTTCCTAAGACTCTGAGTCCAGCTTCTTGGTTCTCCTCTATCCTGTGCTGTTGGTGGCAGAGCCAGGGCCAGAGGTCTTCCTGGGTCAGGTAGTTGAAGACTTTTGGAGGGTTTTCCCTGCCCTGGACTGGTCTGAATGTGGCGTTCTCTTTGACATACAGCTGAAAGTGCCCACTACAGAAAAGCCAACAGTGACTGTGAACTTCCGAAAACTGTTGTTAAATCGATGTCAGAAGGAGTTTGAAAAAGACAAAGATGATGATGAGGTTTTTGAGAAGAAGCAAAAGGAGATGGATGAAGCTGCTACGGTGAGAGAGACTCCATTCCCAGTTCCCCTGCTCACCCGGGTGCTGCTCACTGCAGAAGTGGGGGTGGGGATATTGGCGTTTTGGGGGTTTCTCTGCCTTAGGACGTGAGTGCTTGCTGCTAGGTTTAGGAATCTAGATAGTGGAAGAGAGAACAGATTTAGCTGAGTGGCTGGCTGTCTTTCTGATGTGATCCCTGTCCCATGACTGGCAGGCAGAGGAACGGGGACGCCTGAAGGAAGAGCTGGAAGAGGCTCGAGACATAGCCCGGCGGCGCTCTTTAGGGAATATCAAGTTTATCGGGGAGTTGTTCAAGCTGAAGATGTTAACAGAGGCAATCATGCACGACTGTGTGGTTAAACTACTTAAGAACCATGATGAAGAGTCCCTCGAATGCCTTTGCCGTCTGCTTACCACCATTGGCAAAGACCTGGACTTTGAAAAGGCCAAGGTAGGGGGTCCTGGGGTATGGGAGAGGACAGGCTGAAGCGCGTGGGGTCTGTGGTCCACTGACAGACACCCTTCCCAGCTGTTGTGTCTGAGTGGCACTGTGTGCCACTGAGTACAGTGGCGGAGCTGAAGGCCTGAGGAGGGGCATGGCCTGTAGTTGGAGGTGAAGTTTTAGAAGTTCCTGACCTTGATCCCTTTGCTTCTTGTTAGCCCCGAATGGATCAATATTTCAACCAGATGGAAAAAATCATTAAGGAAAAGAAGACTTCATCCCGAATCCGCTTTATGCTGCAAGACGTGCTGGATCTGCGACGGGTGTGTGTCCCCTCTTTCCCACTGTTTGCTGCCTCTGACCCCACAGTCCCAGTTCCTGACACTTTTGTCTGGCCCTGTCTGATGTAATTACCTTGTGACCGGCCTGTCCCCACAGAGCAATTGGGTGCCGCGTCGAGGGGACCAGGGTCCCAAGACGATTGACCAAATCCACAAGGAAGCTGAGCTGGAGGAGCATCGGGAGCACATAAAAGTGCAGCAGTTAATGGCCAAGGGCAGCGACAAGCGTCGGGGTGGCCCTCCAGGCCCACCCATCAGTGAGTTTGAGGCTGGGACTGAGGATGGACAATGTGAGGGGTTGTGCTTTCCACTGATGACTTCTTGTTAGTGCCACGTGTCTGGGCCACTGAGACCCCATGATGGAACTGAGGATCTGAGGAATGGAGGCTGGGGGCAGCCCTCGGGAACAGGGTTCTTGGGACTTACTCACCATTCCAGTATGCTTTCCTTTTTGTTCCAGGCCGTGGCCTTCCACTTGTGGATGATGGTGGCTGGAACACAGTGCCCATCAGCAAGGGCAGCCGCCCTATTGACACCTCACGACTCACTAAGATCACGAAGGTAGGGGTGTGTGTGTTGGAAGGGCTGATGTCAGTGATGGGAGGATAAAGAGGGGTCAGATGGGCCTTAAGCACAGGTTTGGATCTTAATCCCCTCACTTGTCTGAGGTGGGGAAGGTGACAGCTCAATTTTCCCCCTTAGACTAGCTGGTTAGATTGCTAGAGACGGGACTGCCAACTCTAGGGGGTGTATTCACATTGGTCTGGATCAGTGGTCAGCACCCTGACATGCACGCCAATCCAGCCATTCCCTCCTTCTATACAGCCCACAAGCTAAGAATGAGAGTTTTCTACATTGTTTAGTGGTTGAAAAGAATCAAAAAGTGAATGATACTTTGTGATGAGGAATTATATAAAGTTTAAATTTCAATGTGCATAGTTTTATTGGAACATAACCACACTCTTCCCTTTTAAATATTGTCTGTGACTGCTCTTGTGGTACAGCGGCAGAGTTGAGTAGTTCAAACTGCCTGGTCTGTAGTGAATGTTTACTGTCTGGCTCTTTACTGGGAAAGTTTGCATGGCCCCTGGTCTGGGCCCCTTACGGCTGTGTGTGGTGAGGGCTGGCGTGGGCTTTGGCTGGATCAGACCTGTGACTCTCACTCCCTTTCCTTCCTCAGCCTGGCTCCATTGATTCTAACAACCAGCTGTTTGCACCTGGAGGGCGATTGAGCTGGGGCAAGGGAAGCAGTGGAGGCTCAGGAGCCAAGCCCTCCGATGCAGGTATGGAGGCCACTGTAAAGAGCTGGGTGGTTAGGAATCAGCTCTCCTGAGGGCAGCGTCTTCTCTGTATCGGGGGCTTTCATTACAGAGTGGTTAGTTAGGTAATACAGGCAGCGTGTACTTGGCACTAGGGGCTGAACTACTCTAGTGTCAGGACTAGGACCAAGTGTCCTAAACTGGCGAGTAGGAGATAGGATGTACTGAAATAGGATTTTTTTTTTTTTTAAAGGCATCCTCTTTTTTTTTTTTTAATTAATTAATTAATTAAATTTATTTTTGGCTGTGTTGGGTCTTCGTTTCTGTGCGAGGGCTTTCTCTAGTTGTGGCAAGTGGGGGCCACTCTTCATCGCGGTGCGTGGGCCTCTCACTATCGCGGCCTCTCTTGTTGTGGAGCACAGGCTGCAGATGCGCAGGCTCAGTAGTTGTGGCTCACGGGCCCAGTTGCTCCGCTGCATGTGGGATCTTCCCAGACCAGGGCTCGAACCCGTGTCCCCTGCATTGGCAGGCAGATTCTCAACCACTGCGCCACCAGGGAAGCCCCGGAAATAGGTTTTAATCTGGGTTTTCTCCTTCCCCAGCATCAGAAGCTGCTCGTCCAGCTACTAGTACCTTGAATCGCTTCTCAGCCCTTCAACAAGCAGTACCTACAGAAAGCACAGATAACAGACGTGTGATACAGAGGTGAGGTTTCCTCGATGTCTTTGTTTTCACACTTGGAGTACTGTTTGGGTTTTGACTGCTGCCATAGGAATCCTTACACCTGTAATGCTCAGAGCTCCTGGCTGAGATTGGGGCATATACCTGATGCCAAGAACAAGGCCTGACAGTTGCTCAGCATGTTGGATAGTTAAACAAGAGTGCCTGTGGGCAGTACAGGTGAGAGTCGATGTGCCTGTCTTTCTTCCAGGAGTAGCTTGAGCCGGGAACGAGGTGAGAAAGCTGGGGACCGGGGAGACCGCCTAGAGCGGAGTGAACGGGGAGGTGACCGTGGTGACCGGCTTGATCGTGCACGGACACCCGCCACCAAGCGGAGCTTCAGCAAGGAAGTGGAGGATCGGAGTAGAGAGCGGCCCTCTCAGCCTGAGGGACTGCGCAAGGCAGCTAGCCTCACGGAGGATCGGGACCGCGGGCGGGATGCTGGTAAGGGTCTGGGGGGTGGGGAAGGGAAGGGTGTGGGCTGGTTTGGGACTAGCTAGTACCCAGACAGTGTCTTCAGGGCTCCAGACCCTGTTTGCTAGGAAGACTGGAACTGAAGAATCTCTGATCTGTTTTTCTTCGCTCAGTGAAGCGAGAAGCCGCCCTGCCCCCTGTGAGTCCCCCAAGGGCTGCGCTCTCTGAAGAGGAGCTGGAGAAGAAATCCAGGGCCATCATTGAGGAATACCTCCATCTCAATGACATGAAGGTAAGCAGTGGGAGCGGAGCGGTCTGAGTGACGGCAGGGTGGGCGGGAAGGGGCCTGTGCCGACAGGCATGGGTGTAGGGTCTGGGCCAGACAGTGACTGCTCTCTCTTCTGTGTGCTGCGCCCCTGCAGGAGGCGGTTCAGTGCGTGCAGGAGCTGGCCTCGCCCTCGCTGCTCTTCATCTTTGTGCGGCACGGCATCGAGTCCACACTGGAGCGCAGCGCCATTGCCCGTGAGCACATGGGGCAACTGCTGCACCAGCTGCTCTGTGCTGGGCACCTCTCCACTGCCCAGTACTACCAAGGGTATGACTGACTTGGTGGGCCCCCCACTTTTACATACCCACAAATTTCCCTCCTTTGTAGGACCCGTGGAACCTTAGCTAAGAATGTAGGCTCCTCAGCCATCCTGGGCAACATAACTTTTGGCAGGGTTGGGGGTGAGCCATCTAAGGAGAAGAAGATGGCTTTAGCTTGAGATAATTGCCCCATGTTTAGGAAATGTTCCTGAAGGGCTCCACATTTGATCCTTTAGCCGTGCCTTTGTTGCCCCAGCAGGAGGGTAGGAGTGCAGCTTGTCTCTCCTAGATGACTTTGAATTCTCTTTGCAGGCTATATGAAATCCTGGAATTGGCTGAAGACATGGAAATTGACATCCCTCATGTGTGGCTCTACCTAGCAGAACTGGTAACGCCCATTCTGCATGAAGGTGGGGTGCCCATGGGGGAGCTGTTCAGGTTAGTCCCCTGTGGTGGAAGTCAGGGGAGGTAAAGACAGGAAGAAGAGGGAAGAGGGAGGAGAGGTGTGGCAACTTAGACGCCTGGATTTAGGGAGGGATGGGATAGTGTGTTGAGAGGGTGTGGAAGGCTGTCAACACTGGATTTTTCTCTTGTAGGGAGATTACAAAACCTCTGAGACCCCTGGGCAAAGCTGCTTCCCTGTTGCTGGAGATCCTGGGGCTCCTATGCAAAAGCATGGTGAGTGAGAGAGCCTTTCAGAGGTAGTGTATTGAGAACTTCTCTTCCCACCATGTGGTTTTGCGTGTTGGCAGTGACCCTGAAGCCTCATGGTCCTTTGGTGGGATGGTAGTGCTGTGTGGGTACCTGGGAGAGGAAATGTTGAGGCTGGCACTCTCCCTCAGACCAGTGCCTGTTGTAGGTTCTGGCCAAGGCTGGAGGAGAATGAGAATCTAAGGCCCTAGGCCCTTGATTGATTCACTCATTCATTCAACTAGCATCTTTTAGAACATTTACCATATACTAGGCACTGGGAACACAGCAGTGAATAAAAACACAGTTAGGAAACAAGTTGGAAAAGAAAGAAGAAATGACAGCTTAATGAAGACAACAGTGTGGAGTAAAGTGTGAAATAAAATAGCTGAAATGGAGTGCTTTAAGTACTGTGAAGTTGCAAAGGGGTGTCTATTTGGTAACATTCACGATGGAAACCGCTTTGTTAAAATTAATTTTGATTAGCAAGGAGAAAGGTGAAATGATGAGAAAGGCAAGTTGGGTGTGGTACTTAGTGGTGGTGAGATGTTGGGAAGTGTAGTTTTTTAAGAGTTCAGTATCTGGAACTTAGAGGAGTAAGTCTTTGAATCGAGAGGAATTGTTCTTTCAGCATCATATTACTTGTTTTAGGTAGAAATATGTACCAGGATGGTTTCTGAGAAATTTAAAATAATAATTTAAAAGAAAAAGCATATGGAATTATATATGTATTTCATTGACTCTAAGGTGCCATAGATTCTACAACATCTTATCTATGCACTGCTGAGAAAGAAAAGACATGGTCATATTTTTGAAATGTGGTAATATGCCAACTGTGAGACACCTCAGTTTTAGTGGTGTTAAAATGGGCATTTTTAAAATCCATGAAGTACAGTAATTTTGTCAAGGGTTGATGGCGTCATCCTGAATATCTGTTATTGTAAAACAGTGATGGCTTCAGAATCTCTTGCCCCTTACAGAAAATGAACTCAAACTGCCGTTTACATGAAGATTTCTGATTTGTGTTGGATTGGGGGTGGGGACTTAACGTCTGCTTCTAAAATTTTCTGGATTTGGGAACCAAATAAGCATACTTGTTAGACGTTTTTCTCTCCCATAAGCATTTGTTACTTGCAATAATGAAAAACTAAGCTATATTTTAAAAAACGTAGATGAGTGTAGAAGGCTAGGATGAGATATTTGGATTTGGTTGTTTACCTTTTGTGGTCCAGTAATTCTTTGAGAATCCTGTGACAGCTAATTGACATTTTCCTAGAGGTCTCAGGCCATCCCCCAGGTCTCATAGCACGGTGGTGGGTGAGTTCTTGTGACTTAGGGTGGTTATTTGACTGATGTTTGTGCCCGTTACTAGACCGTAGGCGTGGAAGCACTGTTCCCATTCAGTACCTCTGTAGCATCCTGAGCTGCTAGCAGGCACCTAGTGGGCTTTCAGTATGCATTTATTGGATGACATTTGTGGAGCTGTTAGCTTCTTGGAGAGAAAGAGAGTTGCTAAGTTGGTCTTATGTTTTCCAGGGTCCCAAGAAGGTCGGGACGCTGTGGCGAGAGGCTGGACTCAGCTGGAAGGAATTTTTACCTGAAGGCCAGGATGTCAGTGCCTTTGTCACTGCGCAGGTTTGCAGCTGGACTTAAGTTAACTCTAGCAGTTGGGGTCAGCCAGTCCTTTCCTCTTCCCTCATCTCATGTGACATGTTTACCTCCCAACTGTGGGCCTTTTTGCTTGCAGAAGGTGGAGTATACCTTGGGAGAGGAGTCAGAAGCCCCTGGCCAGAGGTTGCTGTCCTCTGAGGAGCTGAGCAAGCAGCTGGAGAAGCTGCTGAAGGAGGGCAGCAGTAACCAGCGGGTGTTTGACTGGATAGAGGTATATTTCTCCTGGATATTGGGGGAGAGAGAGAAAGGAGAAGGTAGTGCAGGTGAGGGCAGCAAGAATGGAGCCTTCCAGGCATAATACAGAACTTAATGGGCCATTTGTCTTTCTTCTGCACAGGCCAACGTGAATGAGCAGCAGGTAGCATCCAACACATTAGTTCGAGCTCTCATGACAACGGTCTGCTATTCTGCAATTATCTGTAAGAGGAGCCAGGGAGTTGGTGGGGCAAGGGTGGGCACAACAGATATGGAGGGAGGGAGGTTTTGGTCTTGGTCTCCAGTTCTGAACCAGGCTGAGGGTGCATTATTCCACTTATCCCTGTCTTCCTCTCTGTAGTTGAGACTCCTCTCCGAGTGGATGTTGCGGTGCTGAAAGCGCGAGCGAAACTGCTACAGAAGTACCTGTGTGACGAGCAGAAGGAGCTGCAGGCGCTCTATGCCCTCCAGGCCCTTGTAGTGACCTTAGAACAGCCCCCCAGTAAGAGCCAGGCCACAGGGATGGGTGGGCTGGAGGAACTACCAGATAGTAGGGGCAGTTGTGGAAAGGGTCTCAATCCAGGAGAAGTGGGTGGTCACTGGAGAGCAAAATATCCTGATGGTTTGAGTCCTTTCCCCTGCAACAAACATTTGTTTGTTTTCTTACCTACAAGTGCAAGACTCGGCCTTGAAGGTTAATTGACTACCTGTTTTGTGCCTAGCCAACTGTTAGATGCCAGGAGTGCAGAGGTGATAAATGGTAACGTTTTCCAAGTATCCTGTGCTCCCTCTGCCTGGTACAGGGCTGAGCTGCTTTTCTTTGCCTCAGTTAATCCTCACAACTATTGTTTAGGGTAGATGGTGTTCCCCCCTTTTCCATATTGGGAGACTGAGGCTTAGGTTAACATGCTTGAGGTTAATAATGCATTTAGCAAACAGGTATGTGCCAGGACATTGGGATATTAGAAGTGATTAAGTCAAGCATAGTTCCCATGTTGGCCATGGAGTCAAGATGAATGTTGGAAAATGGGTCCTGCAAGGGTACTCTCTGGGAGAATTTACCTAGTCAGAGAGTGAGTGGGAATTGACACATGGGAGTTAAATGACAAATGGGAGGGGGAGACTTGACAAGAAGGAACTGTGTGTTAAGGGAAGCCCTGAGGTAGAAAACATGACGCAAGGTAAAAACTGTTGAAGGAATATCAGTGTGGGAGAGCACAGCAACCAGGTGTACGTGAGGCAAGTTGGGTGGAGAGATGGATGTGGCCAGGTCATGCAGGGCTATGTAAGCCACGGGATGAGTTTTGGGCTTTAATCTTAAGGACAGGAAAAGCCCTTTATGGGATTTTAAGCAAGGATTTTAAACATTCTTTTTTAGTTTTTAGATCATCCTGGCCATTAGTGGGAAGAGTGGTTTGGAGTGGGGTGAATGTGAATGTGGCCGGATCAGCAGATCAGGGGTGTGTTGGTAGTGACTCAACCTCACTGGTGGCAGTGGGGATGGGAGAGGAGTGGGCAGATTCAAGACACACACTGGCCTGGGGGGCGGGTGATGAGAGATTGGAAGTCATATATGACTCCCAGGATAGTTTCAGCAGGTGAGGTGATAGTGGGGGGTGCCATTCACTGGGCGGTAGGGAACACTGGGTCAAGTTGAGTTTGGTCATGTTGAGTTTGTGGTCCTGGTGGGGGCGATCAGAGATGTCAGTCAGGTAGACAGCTGGGTATCTGATTTCATTTGGAGAGGAAGAGGTGAGGGCTGGAGGCCCATCTCTTGAACTGCTGGCACAGGGCAACACATGTGCAAGTCACAAGAGGGTATAAGATTGCCCAAGGGATACAGCCTTGAGGAGATAGAGGTCCCACAGGTAGGGACCAAAGGAGGATAAGACCCTATGGACGAAGGACAGAGTGATTTTAGGAGAGGAAAGTGGTCAGTAATGCTAGATGTGCCCGGATTCCATAGGAGCAGATCTGAAAATTAGGGCCTCTGGAGTGTGAAAACATGGAGGCCACCCTGGCAGAAACAATATTTGGTACAGCAGGGGGCAGGATCTGGATTGGAAAGGACAGAGTAATACCTGAATCAGGAGGAAAAGAAAACAAAGTGCAGACAAAAATCTTTGAATTCAACTAATCTCTTGTCAAAAGACAGATCTTTTTGGCTGTAAAGAGATAGCAGTTGTAAAGGAGGCCTTTTGTGTTTAGATGGGAGAAACTTGGGCTTGAAAATACAGGGCAGAGTGGGTAATTGATTGTATAGGGTCCCCGGGATGGGTGTGCATGGGATTTGGAGAACAAGCTTGGGATAAATGATCTGTTGCTGCCATTGCTGTGGGATGGGTGTGGGAAGCTGTCCGTAGGCAGCGGTTGTGGATCTGAGGGTGTGCATGCCCTGAGGAACATCCTGGTTTGCAGCTTCTCTTAGATGGCTCAGTCAGTGTTTCACTCAGGCCTGGACTCTAGGTCCTATGCTTTATTCAGAAGAAATGTATTTACTACTCAGCCTCCCTTTTCTTTAAGAATGTATTGTTTTCTTTGGACAGACTGGCAGTGCAGTGTGGGGAATGGAATGGATTACGTTCAGGGATTGTACAAGTGCTTTGGAAGGCTGACGGGTAGCTAGGGGTGAGGGAGAAGGAAGATCAAAACAGAGGGTGCTTGAGTTGAGCCTAAAGGAATTCACTAGGTAGGTGATAAAAGATTACAAGAAAGAATGTTCCTGGCAAAGGTTACATCACACGTAAAAGTGACAAGGCCACAGAGGGGGTGTATATGTTCAGGAGGTGTATATGTTCAGGAGGTGTGTGGAAAGTAAGAGAAAATTGGGGTTAAGGGTTTGTCAGAATCTAATGGGGGCCAGTGAATGTTCCAGGTTATACCCTTGACTTTTGTGGGAGACACTGTGATTCCTCAAATTCAGGAATACCAATTCTGCAGTGTTCCCCATTAAATATATCATGAATGGAGAAGTTTGAAGCTGCTGAGGTGAGGCTGGGCAGGTTTCTAAGTTTTGGCCAAGTGACTCACTCTTGCGCATCAGTCTCTTAGATCATGAGATAAGCATCCCGTCAGAGACCTAGTCACTCTGGAATGGCCAGACACACAAATGTCAGCACGGTGGGTCAGGGCCTTGTCTCAGCAGTGGAGCTTAGGGGAGGGATCCCTGGGAGGGGGGATGGAGTGATTGTGGGCAGCGTGCCTGTAACTGCTGTCCTGCCTGCTTGCAGACCTGCTTCGGATGTTCTTTGATGCGCTGTACGATGAGGACGTGGTGAAGGAGGACGCCTTCTATAGTTGGGAGAGTAGCAAGGACCCCGCTGAACAGCAGGGCAAGGGTGTGGCCCTTAAATCTGTCACAGCTTTCTTCAAGTGGCTTCGTGAGGCGGAGGAGGAGGAGTCTGACCACAACTGAGGGCGGGTGGGGCCGGGGACTTGGAGCCCCATGGACACTCGGATGGCCAAGCCAGCCGCCCGGACTGCAGTGGGGGGGGGGGCGGCAGCAGCGGCGGCGGCAGTGGGTGCCTGTAGTGCGATGTTGTCTGAGCTAATAAAGTGGCTGAAGAGGCAGGATGGCTTGGGGCTGCGTGGGGCCCCCCTCCAGGATGCTGCCAGGTGTCCCTCTCCTCCCCCTGGGACACAGAGATATATTATATATAAAGTCTTGAAATTTGGTGTGTCTTGGGGGGGGGCACAACCGCCTGCCCCTGGTCCTTTTTTATTTTCTGAAAAATCACTCTTGGGACTGCCGTCCTCGCTGCTGGGGGCATACGCCCCAGCCCCTGCACCACCCCTGCTGCTGCCTGGGCAGGGGGAAGGGGGGGCACGGTGCCTGTAATTATTAAACATGAATTCAATTAAGCTCACTGCCTCTCTGCTTTATGGCCTGCTCACTCTGGAGAAGGGGTCTGGGTAGGTGGGCAGCCTTCTTTACAGAGCTGGCACTGTAGCACTGTTCCCTGTAACTTGGCACCCCTCTCGCCTCTTCCCCTGTCCATGATCCGGAGGGCTAGGGAGTCTCTTTCCTGGAGGGTTGGCCCTCAGAGTGGACATGGTAAGGCTCACTGTTGATTAGGAGGGGAGAAGGGCAACACAGCTGTGGGGTACTTCATAGAACACACTTGCCTGTCTCGGCTGCTACCAGAATGTGATGCGGACTCCTGTGTGTGAAGGCCCTGGGTTTCAGGCTGTCTATAGCTGAAACCCATGGCTTCAAGGTCTCATCTTGAAAAGATGAGAACCCTGGACACAATGAGGTTTTCTGTCCCCATGCAGTATGACCGGTAGCACGGGCCCAGTGAGTCTTCGTGCCCCCTCCCTTCGGTCCCCACCCCTCCTGCCTTCAGGTCACTCCGCAGTCGGGTCTGTGAGCAGAGGACGAGCTTTTCTCGCCGGACTCGGCCCCAGACCCCCTCTGTGTGGCTGTGACGTCCGCTTTGCCCCGCCCGCTTTGGGTGGTGACGCGGGGTGGCCACACCCCCGAGCTTACGTCACCAGCCCGGTTCCCTCTCCCGGGAGCGTTGGCGGACGCGCGGCTCCCACCCCCTCCCCTCTCACGGGCTCTCCCCTCCCCGGTGGCGGCCGCGGCCCGACCCTCTGCAAGGCGATGGCCCGGGCCCCGAGCGCGGGCTAGCGTGCCTGGGTGCCCGGCCATGGGCTGTATCGGCTCTCGGAGCCCGGCGGGTCAGGGTAAGAGGCGGAGGCCGGGCCGGTGTTGGGGAGTCGGGCTGCGGCTGCCCGGTGTGCGGGCCGCGGGGGGGTGGGGGCCTTGAGGAGGGGGCTGGTGTTGGGAGAGGGAGGAGCCTGCGCTGGGGAGGCGGGCCCGGCAAGAGGAGGGAGCGGGCCGAGCCGGGAGGGGGCTAAGCCGACTCGGGCTCGCTCCTAAAGGCCTGCTGCCTGCCTCTGGGCTTTGCTGGGTGGACTCGTGGTCTTTCCGCCTGCCTCCCCACCGCTGAGGGTGGCAGGAGGCGCACAGCCTAGAGAGGGGCTGGTCAACCCTCTCCAGCCCGTGGCGACTGGCCTTGCACGCCCACTCACGATCACCCCCCTCAGCCTACATCTCTCCTCTCACTGTCCTGGGAGTGGCCCTGTGCTGGGAACCTGCCTCTCCGAGCTGTGTCCCAACCCCCTTCAGGAGATAGTCTGGAAACGCTGGCCATGCTCCCTACCACGGAGTTTTTGACTAAACTTATTACCCGCTTTAGAGTCTGCAGGTTGATGAAGCGGACCGCGGCCCCATTTGGGGGCACCTGTGAGCACCTGATCACCTCTCACCTCTTAAAACTGTTTTAGTTCCCTTACCCCACTCCCAACGAAAACAAAAGTCATCCTACCCTGTGGAGGGAAACAGGAGCCCAAGGGAGGCTATCAGGGCATCCTTCCCACAACTGCTGATCCCTGCTTGGGCCTTGGTTCCCACAGATGGTGGTGCACACTGTGGCCTGGCCTTAGTTCTAGTGTCTGAGGTGGGCCAGCCTACTTAACTCCAGTGTCATGGATTTCCCCATGCCTAAGACCAGGCAGGAACTTGTGACATTGAGGGCTGGGTTTGGAATGGGTGGGTCCTGGGCTTTCAGGGCAGGCGGTCAGTCACACAGGCCTTAGTATGTGTGGTACTTGAGGTTCTTTGGAGCTAAGACTCTAGCTGAGATTTGTACTTTACTTGGGTTCCCATGAGGAATTCTGGGATTTGTAGTCCTAAATTAATCTCATGACTTTTGAAGCTGAGAAGCAGCAGGCTGCTCTGATTCCTCTGGCCCTGCTAAGGCTTGGAGTTCAGGAAGTCATCCCTCCTTTAGTCAGGAGAGTTTGGCTGACCTCATGACTAGACTCAAGAGCCCTGATTAGGTACCAGCTGGCGGCCAGGGATGGCCTGTAACCTTGTGTCTTCCTTCTGGTTGGTAGCATTTCTGGGGACCACCAGCTGGCTGAGGCTCAGGGACAGAGACGGCTGCTCCAGCTAAAGGTCAGTTGTTATGTACATTGCCTGTTGGCACTGTCTAGGGGATGAGCCTCATCTCCCTGAGCTCCAGAGAGCTCAGCTGGGCCCTGGCGCTCCCACCTCCTCAAAGCCATGAGGCAGAAGTGTTCTCCTTATGTGACTAGGCACAGGTTCCAAGTGGGGAGGGGACTGGCTCAGCATCCGGAGCCAAAATAGGAATAGAACTGGGAGCTGAGCCTGGAGCAGTTCTGGGCTTTTGGTTCTCTGCATCAACACAGCCAGCATGCCTATGATTTCTGTGCTGGGCAAAATGTTTCTGTGGCAGCGTGAAGGGCCTGGAGGACGATGGACTTGTCAGACAAGTCGCAGAGGTGAGATCAGGGACGCAGATGTGATTTGGGAGGTGATGGAAAGCTCTGGAGTAGGATGCTTATGTGGCAAGAGGAAAATTACTCTGGCTTAGATTTTGGGAACCAGGCTGAAATAGGAGCAACCAAGTTGGGGCCAGACAGGGCATTAGGAAAAAGCCTTAGGGGACTGGGGCGAAAGTCAGAAAAAATCACGGGTTTGTCAGAAAAGAAGAGTAAAGGGCTGCGCACAAGCTGTGGCTGGCGAGAGGAAGGAACCAGAGCAAGCCTGTAAAGGGTCCAAGTTGTTGTTGTTGGTGGTGGTGGTGGTGGTGATGGTGGTGGAAGACTGTGGTGTGCTTTCCAAGAGGAATGGGTAGGCTGAGAAACCTGAGAAGATTCCGAATTTATCAAAGTTTAGGTTTCATACCTAGGGCTTTGATGGCACGATATATCTTGAGGAGGATGGTGGGGAGTGGCTGCCACAAAACGGCCCCGGAGGCCTGAAGTTCAGGGCTGTGGGATGGGGGCTTTCAGACTTGCGGAGCGCTCCAGGTGGATGCTTATATTCTGGGAGGTGGGGGAGGTGGTATGGAGAAATGGAACGGCAGCCCCGGATGAAAATGGGCATCTCGGCAGAAGTGGGAGCCCCGCTGAAAAGCCTTCCCCCCACCCCTCAGTGGCCTCGGATCCGGCGTGGGCTGTGGAGTGGATCGAACTTCCTCGGGGCCTCTCTCTATCTTCCTTGGGATCTGCTCGGACCCTCCGAGGCTGGAGCCGGTCCTCCCGCCCTTCCTCAGTGGACAGCCAGGACTTGCCAGAGGTGCTGGGCCCCTGGTGTTGGTAGTGGGGAGGGGGCCCACATCCACGTGAAGGGGATCTGTGTGCCCCACCCCCGCTTCGCCAGCCTACTCCTGGCTCCCTTTTCCTGCGAGCGAGCGGAGGCGCTATCCGGCCGGCGGGGCCCCAAGGCCGCCCCCGTGCCGGTCTGCTCTGCTTGGCGCTGTGCCAGCGGGCGGGCTCGCTTGCGCCTTGGGCCCTGACGTCAGCGCATCCCGGGCCGTATCCCTGGAGACCCTGTTGCATGGTGATGGGTTGCCAGGGAGACATACACCTTTTCTCTGGGCCTGGGCCGCAGCTGCGCGAGCGCAGGCAAGGATGGCGGTGGCTGGGGGGAGTGATGGGAGGGAGGGGGGCGAGCCAGGAAACACCCACCAGGTGCTCCTCCCCCCAGGCCCGGCCAGAAGCTGCCGGCACCACCCTGGGGGCCCTGTCAGCCAGGTACTGAAGGGGAGGGACAGGGTGGGCCTGAGGTCAAGGGGCAGGTGGAGTCCCTCTTCTGAGGGGTGGGAACGAAAAGGAGGAGAGCTAGGCAATGCCGAGGAGGGGGCGTGTGCCTCTGACTTCATTCATTCATTGAGGGAAACGTTTTCCCGGGCTGCCAAGGAGTGCTGAGCCAGGGGTAGGGTGGAGGTAGGAACCCAGGTGAATCAGACTCAGGCTTTGCCATCCCAAGATCCCTCAGGAGAGATGCAAGGGCATCGCTGAGGTGGGGCTGCAGGCATCCAAGAGGACAGAGAGAGAAACTGGACTGAAAACATAATGGGAGGTGGCACTTGAGGGTCAGGCCTTAAATGGTAGGGAGCATTTTGTCAGGCAAGGACGGCATTCTTCGCCCAGGGGAAAGCTGCGTTCCTTTGCCTGGAGGGCAGGTGGGGAAGTGGACTTTTACTGGGCAGAGGAGATCAGTGGTGGATTCCAAGCAGGCCTGGAAGGAGGCCAGGGCCTCACGGAGTGGGTTCCTTCAGTGCCTGACTGTGAAGCTTGCACTTCACTGGGCCTTGGAGGAGTCCAGGAAAGATTTTAAATAGGGACATATTGTGACCAGTTGCACTCCAGGAAAATTATTTGTTTACATTTATACTTTGCCTCATTCATTCAGCCTATGTATTTTGAGAGATTACTGTGTACCAGGCGCTGTGTTAAACACAAGGGTGCAGCAGTGACCAAGAGAGACCAAATTCCTCAAAGAGCTAAAGATCAGCAAGAAATAAGGAAACACAGGAAATAGACCATAATGACACACACGGGGTATGTTGATTGAGGATGGTGACTTGTTACAGACTACAGAGGGAGGATGGACTACTGGTAGGGTGGCCAGGAAGGCTCTCTGAGGGAGTAATATTTCAGCCAAGACCCCAAAGATGAGAAAGAGCCAGACAGTCATGGGAAGGGGGGAGGGGAACACTTACATACACAACATTCTGGGCTGAGAAAACAGCGTGTTCCAAGTCTCAGCGTGAGTCGGAACTTAGGGGACCACCACTTGTGCTAATCTGGGCAAGGGGCACTGAGGGCTTCCTCTCAGTGGCAGTGGGAGTGGAAAGGTTGAGGGTAGTATAAGAGACAGTTTGGCGATGGAATCGTTAGGTCTTAACAACAGATACGGGTAAGCAAGGCCTGGGGGAGAGCTGAGGTTTGGAGCCAGGCTGAATGGGCGAATGGTGGGGTGATGCAAAGTCAGGAAGTCTGGAAGCAGGGCCAGATATGGGGAGAAGGTGTTGGGCTTGGTTTTGGTCATGCTGAGTTTGTGGCCCTTGTAGGCTCTAGAAACAGCTAGAATGGGGGTCAGAAGACTGAGAGGAGGAGAGGGGCAAGGGGGAAGAGGACCTGAAGGAAGTCCCTCTTCCCATACCCTTGTCCCCTCCTCTTTGCTCTTCTCAAAGGCCCCACTCCGTTTACTTGCCAACCTGCTTCCCTCCCCTCTGCAAGCTGGGACGGTGGAGGGTTAGCGGCAGTTCTGCTTCTTTGGGCCTGCCGGAGTCTCTGTTGCTCCCTGGGAGGACACAGTTTGCTGATCCTGGCTTCTTACCCTCTTACATATCCCAGCAGCCACTGGGACATCTGAGATGCTCTGGCGTCTCTTCTCAGCTCCCACATCCGCTTGATGCCTTGGGTGGAGTATGGGCATCTGGGGGACACTGCTGTCAGAGGGGCACTCACCCTCTGATGCTGTCACCCAAGGTGAATGTTGGAGACACAGTCGCGATGCTGCCCAAGTCCCGAAGAGCCCTAACTATCCAGGAGATCGCTGCGCTGGCCAGATCCTCCCTGCATGGTATGCACCCCTTCCCGTGCCTCTGGCCATTTGGTCCTTTCTTTGCCCTTTTGCACATGCCCTTGGGGACTGTATCCTGTGAGCTCTTGCTGGGATCTCCCTTTTCCTGTCTTTCTCAGATGAATCCCAGCCCCCTCCTCTCACGCAAGGGCACATGTGGACCCTACCACTTCCCTCCCAGATGCTCCCTGGTCTTTCCCCTTACCAGCTTTCCTCACTCTGCCCCACCTTCAGGTATTTCCCAGGTAGTGAAGGACCACGTGACCAAGCCCACTGCCATGGCCCAGGGCCGAGTGGCTCACCTCATTGAGTGGAAGGGCTGGAGCAAGCCAAGTGACTCGCCCGCTGCCCTAGAATCAGCCTTTTCCTCCTACTCAGACCTCAGTGAGGGTGAACAAGAGGCTCGCTTTGCAGCAGGTGGGTTTATCGTAGGGATGCTCGTGTGCCTCTCCTTGGGCCTGATGTGGGGGTTGGAGTCTTTCTACACCCCTGTGTCTACCCTCTCCTGTGTCCAAGCTGAGTCCTAGTCTTAGTTCATCCTCTCTGCTAAACGAATTCTGTGTCCTTCCTCTCAGGAGTGGCCGAGCAGTTCGCCATTGCAGAAGCCAAGCTCCGGGCATGGTCATCAGTGGATGGTGAGGACTCCACCGATGAATCCTATGATGAGGACTTTGCTGGGGGAACTGACTCAGGTGAGGGGACATCCCATTGCTCGTGCTGCCAGCTGGGGTGGAACTGCCTGATGGGCCTTGTGATTCAGAGCTCGGCCTTTGTTTTGGAAGGGGAGATCCGGAATGTCCTCAAGCTGTGGAAGGGGAGAGGGGAGGGACAGACTCTGTCCAGGCCGTCCTTGACATTCAAGGGGTAGGAGGGCTATCTACGTTTGTGGGTGGGCAGTCAGCAGTTGGAAATGGAGTGGTTCCTTTTCCACAGGTGCTGAGCCTTCTCTGCCTGTCTGTGCAGTTGGGCTTTGCAGTCCTGAAAAAAAAAAAAAAAGGTCCAGAGACCTCACTGATACGTTCCCTGCAGCTGCTGTCTGAGAGGGTCCGCTTCCGGCTGGCTGTGGCAGCGCGGAGGAGCCGCAGTGCAGCAGCGCGGCTCCTCACAGGGCCGGGGCCCCAGGCAAACAGGAAGGCTTGCTGGGCCTGGACTGCCCCCAGGGCCGCTGGCTCCAGCTCAGCATCCTTGCCTTCCAGCCAAGGCCTGCCTGTGGACCTTTCTCTGGGCCAGGGCGTGCAGAGGGGGCCCTGCGGGGGACCGTGCAGCTGTGCAGAGGCCCTCCTTTCATCTTCCATTCTCTGAACCACATGGCTGACTTTCTCTGTAGCTTCTGGGCTCAAACCTCACAGGCCACCTTCCCCCCCCCCCCCACCTCTTTGCCTTTGAAGATTGCCTCCACCCGCCCCGACCCCTCCAGCTAATTAACAAGTTCTCCAAGGTGGGCAATACATTAGAGCAGATTGGAGACTGCTGCTGTGGTCCAGAGGGGACTGATTTGGATGCCTGAACCACAAGCGTTTTTGTTTAATTGAGTTCCAGGCCTGCTTTGACTCCTGGTATAATGATAATAACTAACATTTATCCAAGGCCACTGCTAGCCTATGTGGAATCTTTGTGCAAATTAGGAAAAGGCATGTCTTTATCTGGTGGGCACAAACCCATGCTAGGGCATGTTGCTTGGTGGGTAGAGTGAGGGCTGAAATTCAGCCCTCACTCACTGCCTTGGACAGGCTCCCCTTGTGCAGTGAACAACCTGCACCATGTATGGTATCCCTGTATATTTTGTTTCATACGGTGTACTAGAGTCTGTTGTTCTCTCAAGAACCCTGTAAGTGTATAACCCCCAATTCACCATTAAGGGAATCGAGGCACTGAGAGGTTCAGTGACTTGCTCCAAGTTACTCAGCTCCTGTGAGGGTGGAGCTGGGAGGGTGCGGCTTCCATCCCAGGTTGGCCAATTGAAGTGGGGCTAGCAGGGCTGTCTTCTTTCTCTCCCCCTGCAGACACGGCTGGGCAGCTGCCCCTGGGGCCCCACCTCCAGGACCTCTTCACCGGCCACCGATTCTCCCGGCCTATGCGCCAGGGCTCCGTGGAACCCGAGAGCGACTGCTCGCAGACCGTGTCCCCAGAGACCCTGTGCTCTAGTCTGTGCAGCCTGGAGGACGGGTTGTTGGGCTCCCCGGCCCGCCTGGCTTCCCAGCTGCTGGGCGACGAGCTGCTCCTCGCCAAACTGCCCCACAGCCGGGAAAGTGCCTTCCGCAGCCTGGGCCCATTGGAGGCCCAGGACTCGCTCTACAGCTCGCCCCTCACAGAGTCCTGCCTTTCTCCCGCTGAGGAGGAGCCAGCCCCCTGCAAGGACTGCCAGCCGCTCTGCCTGCCGCCAGCGAGCAGCTGGGAACGGCAGCGGCAAGCCTCTGACGTAGCTTCTTCTGGGGTGGTGTCCTTAGACGAGGATGAGGTGGAGCCAGAGGAACAGTGACCCACATCATGCCCGATGGTGGCATGTGTCCCCTGGCCGCTGCTGGGGGCAGAGCCTCTGTGCCCAAGCACGGGCGAGGCTTCCAGCAGAGCTCCAAAGCCTGGAGGGCTCCTGGGAGCACTCACTCCTCCATTGTGTGTTTGCATGAAAGTGTTCAGAGGAGGCAGGGGCCAGGCTGGGGGCGCATGTCCTGCCCCCACTCCTGGGGTTTGCCGGGGGTTGCCCGGGGCCCCTGGGGCATGGCTACAGCTGTGGCAGACAGTGATGTTCATGTTCTTAAATCAAAACCACCACGTGCACATTTCCCCCTCGGGTGATGTGAACCCCTATGGGGGCAGCTGTGACTGGGCTGTGTGGGGTGGAGCGGGAGGGAGCCCTGCCTCCCCGCCCCCTCCCCCTGCCTCTCCTCTGCTTCTCTCCTCAACGTGTAGTGCTTGACAGAACTGCCCCCGCCCGGGGTGGGGGGCTGGCTCTGGCCCTCCTGGAGCCTCTGGATTGAGCTGTCCCCCCAAGGGCCCCTCGCCCAGCTGGGCTCGTGCTGTGCTTCACCTGTCCATCGTCTCTAAATCTTCTTTTTCCTAAAGAGGGGTCTTGGTCTATTCTTTCAGTCGGATCTTCTCTGGGAGGCCCTGGAATGATGAAAGCCTGTACTCTCGGCCCTTTCCCTGGCCCCCCTGGCGGGGTCTGGGCCCTTTCCCAGCTACTTGTAGGACATGTGGTCAGGGTCCTGGTGGCTCTCAGCCCGGGGGCTGCCCCATTCACTAGAGAGTTCTCTTTAGGGTGGAGCTGGAAGAAGGGATGGCTCTGGTTGCCACGGAGCCGTGATTTGGATGTCCTTCCAGAGAGGGCCACAAGGGGGCCACACGGGTGGCCGGGCAGCTGTCAGCAGGAATGGTGCCAACGAGTGACAGTCATGAGGGAGCGTCTCTCCTTGGGGAGGAAAGAGGGTAGTGCCTTTCCTGGCTGAACAAAAGGCCAAAGCTACCTTACTGGGGTACTGCGCCCCAACCGGGGTGTTGATGAGCGAGCGGTGGTGGCCTCTGCAGACCCTGCATTCCACGGACAGCAGGCTCTGGAGTTTTACGGCTGTCGGGCGGGGGTGGGTGGCTGCTGAATCTGGAGCCTTGTAGGCTTTGGCAGGTGAGAGGGCCCAAGGTAAGAACAAGAGCTGGTGGGCACAGGCATTCTACATAGAAGTGGCTCATTAGGTGTTTATTTTGTTCTATTTAAGAATCTGTTTTATTAAATTAATATAAAAATCTTTGTAAATCTCTATATACATCCGGTCACAGGAGGTTCCAGTATAAACCCATATTAGTTCTACCCCTTCCCTCAAAGGGGGAGCAGGGGTCAAGTGCCCACCCCCATCCAGTCAGGGCAGTGCCGACCTTCCTGCCCTTGGAACGCTTGCTGCAGGTGGGCACTGGGTCAGATTTCAGGTAGGATGAGCCAGGAGAAGCTAGCACCCCAGGTCTGGAAGCGGGGCTGGAGCTCCTGTTTTCTCAAGGCAGAAGGAACAGGAGAGCTGCAGGATCTGGGCCGACAGCCGTGGCCACTGCCATCCCAGGCCACCCCTTGAGGGGATCACTGGCACTTGTCGTCGCTGTCAGAAGGGCTGCCCTCCCGGGGTAGGCCGTGGCGGGAGCGGGGCCCCCAGAGTGCATGCACCTCGGTGGTCTCTGTGTCACTGCTGCTGGTGGCACTGTCTCGGAAGCTGGCAAGGGGCGGCCGGACTTTCACACCCTGTGCTGTGACAGAGCCCTCGATAGCCTTCCGGAGCTGGAAAGGTGAGAGGATCAGATGTGTGGACTCGGAGCTCCCTGCTCAGACTCCTCCCCAGCACTTCCCCAGGTGGCTGGACATAAGCCTCTGAGCCTTTTTGGAAGTGGAAGTGGTCACTATCATCTCACCTCCTTTAGGGTGACAATTCCAATGAGTCTGCCAATACTGGTGACATAAGCATGGTCCACTCCCAGCAGTGAGAAGATGGTGTGAGTCTGTGGGGTGGGGAGAAAACACATTGGACTTGATGTGTGAGGGGACAGCTCTAGATTATAGGCCAGAGGGACCCAGAACAAGGTGGTGGGGAGCAGTAGAAGGGGTGAGGATGGATGGTGAGGAAGGGGACAGAACCACTGGAGGAAAAAGAACAACAGAATGTTTCTGTAACCAAGCCTCAGAAACTTGACAGTGGGAATCTTTATGTTGCTTACATTGATGGAGCAAGGGACAGAGGAAGGCTTCTTTGTCCCACATTAGAAAGGAGGACAGAGGAGAGAACAACTGTTGAAATACGACATCAGATGATTGGCCAGGCACCGGGCTAGGTCTTTCCTACATTAACATTTAATTTCAGTAGTGTCCTGAGAAGTAAGTATGATACCCATTCTACAGGAGAGGCAACATGAGGGTCAGAGCTGAAGTGACTTGCTCAAGGTCATCAGGAAGAAGTGGCCTTGCAGCCACAGCTCACTTTTCATCACATTATAGAAGGAGGAAGCACAGCCCCAGTCGTCCCATGCAGCTGTCCAATTAGTCACGGGCTGAAGTTCCACACGCACCCCACTCCCCCTTAGGGGTATTGGCCCTGAATCCTCTGCCTCTAACTCACCTCTGTGGCTGATACACACTTCCCATTGGCTCTCAGTTGGCTGGCCAGTTTTGGTACCCCTCCAATCTTGGCCTGCAGCGCTCTACATCTCTCAAACAGTTTGCCTTTTCTGGGGCCCAAGTAGCATCCCGGGTCCTTTTGAGATGTAGTTTGCAGTCCAGGGGGACAACAGTCACGCCCATCCTCCCATGTTTTTCTTGCTTCGGGCCCTCACCCCAGGCTTTCGAATGTAATCACCAAGGGTTCAGAAATTGTCTGGCAGTTCCCCTTGTGCTCTAAGTGGATTTTCTTGGGCCAGATGTCTTGAAAAACACTCTACTGACTCAGCAGTTCCTGGAATTTTTGGCCCATCATTTATCGCACTGTTTTGAGTGTACTTGTAAGCCTTTTGGCTTAATATTTGAATCAAAATGGGCATTAATAACCCAGCTTCCTGAGTACCACTTACTCAGAACTCACTGTTATCATCTTAACACTTTAAAAATGTTTTATTATACAGTGCTAAATTCTCCATCTAAGACATGACAGTAATTATAAAAGGAGATAAACAGAAGTTCAGTTTTAGAATACACTTTTCTGTGCTCCTTCCATGCCTATGTCATAACTGTCATGTGGTTAGCAAGTTCCTCCTCATATCTAACTTGAATCCTATGTGCTACAAGTTACCTTTAATTTCTTCATAAGACTTCGGAGGGAAACATATCGTTATAAGGTTTCCTGTTTCAATAATCCCTTAGCCTTGCCTTCTTATCATTTAATAATCCCTCTCATCTTCTCCCAAGGATCCTATTAAATAGTTCCCCTTGATTTTCTGTTCTCCACCATCCTAATCAGAGTGAGCTTCTGGCAGACTATATGCTTTTTAGATTTGCAAACCACTTGTCCCACTAAGCCTTACTGATTGACTTTCTGAACGTCCTGGCCATTCCCCCCAACCTCCTCACCATCCTCACCAGACAGGGCTGCAACATCCTAATGGGTTCTGCTTTCTGCCTCCCTTCCCTCCAGCTTGGCTCTGCCATCCTAAGAGCTTTCCCAAACTTGAGTTAGACCCCAGACTCCCCAGAATGGCCCATTAAGACCCTTCCCAAACTCGCCTCAGCCCGTCTTTCCAGCCTCAGATGCCGCCAGCCACCCCAGCTTCCAGCCTCAGATAATCACTCATCCTTTTCTGAGAACATCCATTTCTTCCACGCTTCAGCCCTTCCCTCACGACACCATCTTTTAAAGTCTCCTGTTGTTCACCTCTCAGTATAAGTAGTAGCAGTAATTCCTAACATATATCGAATACCTACTATGTGCTGGGCACTGTTCTAAGTGCTTCACATGTTATCAACTTTAATCCTCAGAAAAACCTATGTTGGCACAACGATCCCATTTTACAGAGAAGGAAAGTGAGGCACAGAGGCTACGAAATGTGACAAGGTTTCGGGTTCAGCCCGCTGGCACTCTAGCTTCCCCCCTCCACCCACTGATGCTCTGCAGGCGGCCCTGAATGAATGAGGCACTCTGATGGTACGGGGACGTCCAGTTGCACAGGTTCCTAAATAGTCTCCAGTGTACTCCTCTCCCCTCTGCATGTTCCTTTCCTGGACTTCACTGGGCTACTACTTACTGACTCCTCAGGCCTACAAGGACATTTTGAATTCTCATCTTGTATGTTCTTATCACTTTCAGTTCTTTGTACTTTTGTTAGTTGGTTCCTCAAAGGCTTCATTTCGTCCTCTGAGTTTTAAGTTTGCAACAAACACCTACTTTGTTCTTTTTCATTTTCATTTAATTAGACACCAGGGAGCCCATTGGAGGGCCCATACTTCTTGGGCTTGGGAACAGTGAATTGACAGGGAGAGGGTCAGTTTCGCCTTCCGAAAGAATCCTGGGATTGGGGCCAGGAAATCTGGCCTCTGGGCCTGACTCTGCTATATTGACTCGGGCAAGTAACCTCCTCACTGCCTCAGCCTCCCTGTGTATTAAAATGGTTAAATCCACAGGCTTTTGGGTCAGACCATCTTGGATTCCAGGCCTAGTTCTGCTACTTACTAGCTGTGTGATCTTGGGCAACCTGCTTAACCTCTCTGAATCTCAATGTCCTCATAAAAACTAGAATAGAAAAACCAGAATATCACAATACCCATCTTACAAGGTGGTTGTGAGGATTAAATTAAACATGTGAAGAGCTTAGCCCACTGCCTGGCATGTAGCAGGCACTAAAAAAAACACGTCACCATTATCATCATCATCGTGTGATGTCTGAGGATTAAGTAAGGTGATGGAAATGCTTTAGAGGTCTTAGGAAGAAAGGCTTTAAATAAAAGCCATATGTATTATTCACAGGCCTATCTTCTTTTTTTCTTGCAATTGCACTGCAGTTCCCCACTCATTTTGATCCGAGGTCTTTACCCAAAGGCTTATACGTTCCTTTATTACCTTTTGCTTTTTTGTTTTTGTCCCCTGTTCTTCCTGCCCTGCTTGTCTGCACTAGGCTGGCTCTTGGGCACAGTTTGTGTCTAAGCTAGCTGCCCAAGCTGCAGACCTTGGGAAAATTTCTCCCCTTCCCCCGTCTAATGTGCTTACAGGCTTGCACGTTAAATCTGTCAACAATTTAGCTAAACCCCCCTGGTTTTTGCCCAAGCGGCCTGCTGGGTGTGCCTGTACCCCCTGCCTTCGCTTAGAGGCCTGAAGGTGCCCAATGATGCCGGCTGCGCCATTCTGGGGGGGCCCGAGGCAGTTCTGTGAAAAGAGCCCCCGCCCTCTGTTAGCGTCAGCCTCACCCACTGCCAACCTGTCTGCACTCCAGTTTTCTCTGCATTTATGCAGGCCATTGTGCCCTTCTGCTGAGCTATCTTCCTGTGTCTCTACCAGTTTTCCTTTGGCCTACACTGAGTCAGACTTTCTGGGGTCTGACATTCCAAGCCCCCCACTAGGCACTTCTCATCTTTGTTTATCTCTTCTCTGCAGTGTCCCCAATCCTACTTGGATGTTTGTTCGCTTGTTTATTAGATTTTCTTATCCTGCCTATTTCTCACCCATTTTTTTCAGTGTGGGTGTATCAGCCTTGTCAGGCGCTGGCAGCCTCCTGCCTAGCTCTGACTCTAGAGGGTCAGAGGCCTTCTGGCTTCCACCCAGCTCCAGCCCTGTCTTTGTTGCCGCTTTGGTCCAGAGTTCCCTGGGGGCAAGGCTGAGCAGAAGAAAAATGATGCTTGGCTTCACCATAGGCAGGAAGAGGCTAAGGGGCCCTGCTCCTGGCCTCCCATCGTTTGGAGCAATGTGTTTGAAAAACGTCTCAGCACAGAGCCCACTCTCTGCTGTCTCTTTTTTCCCCACTGGCTTGAGTCCAAACTTGTGGGAGGACTTAGCTCCCCACCCTGTGCTCCTGAGAGCCCAGGCGGCCCTGGGCCTCTGGCCCTACCTTGTGCAAAGAGGTCCGCTCCACCAGCTGGAAGGGGGCAGGGTCAATTTTGCAGTCACTGAAGTTGACAGGTTCATCTAGTTGCTGCTCCTCCCACTCCAGAATCTGAGGGGACAAGACTAGGAGGGTTAGGGAGAAAGTGCCAACAGCTGCTCTCACCTCCTTGAAAGTTGGCCTGCCCTTTTTCCTACCCCATGGTCCCTCCCATGGGGACAGCAGCCAATATGATGACTGAACACACTCAGGAAGAAGAGTCCAGAGTCCAGTCACACCTTACCTCCTCAGGGGTCATCTCGCCTTCCAGGTCCGAGTCACTCTAGGAGAGGGGAAGGAAGGTTGGCAGCTAGGGGCTTGGGGGAGGTGGTGTATCTCACCAGCTCAGGGGAAGCTTACCCTGCCTAGACCCCGGCCCTCCCTGTCTAGTGCTCCTGAGCTGCAGGAAGAAAGGGAGCACTTACCGCCAGGGAAATTCGGACCCGCTTCGGCTTGCGCTTGTCACATGTTTCCGACTTCTCCAACTTTGTTAGCGCCAAACCAGAGAGAAGAGGAGTGGATGTTATAGGGAGGAGGGAGGTGAGGGAAAGTGGTGGGGCTGGGAGGAAGGGCACAATGCAGGGACAGCTGATATCCAGGAGGGCAGAAGGGCAGAGAGAGTGGAGGCAGGCACTGCAGGGTTAACGGACAGGTGGTCTCAGCGTCAGAGAGAGAGCTGGAGAGAAAGAGCCAGATGGAGAGGCTCTAACCACTCACCTCTGAAGCAGGCTCGGGGGGCGGACTGCCACAGAAGAGGCTTCTGAGGGCGATGCCTGCCTGCTCCATGTTCCCTGTGTTCCCAAACACAAGGCCCTGAGGGCAATGTCATCCTTGCTGGAGAGGACCAGGAGAGGTGAGGAGGGCAAGGGGAGAGGCATCCTGGTTCTGCTCCTGGCCCATCTGGGCAGCCTCTTAGCTGGGATGTGCTCCAGTAAAAAGGTTGGGCAGGGACCCTAGTGCGTCTCCGGGGCTGGTCTCTGGCTCCATCGTGCTAGCAGATGGGCTCACCTGTGGGACTCTCCTTGAGGTTCATGGTGTTGCTGGGCCCCCTCTTGAGAGCAGGCTTCAGGGGCTTGTGAGTCTCCCCCCGTGCTGCAGGGAAGCCCGAGTCTTCTGTGTTCACCTGCACAGGCAGGAAGGGGTTGGGGAGCCCATGGCCTCAGACCACCTCTAAGTCGCCCTCCCAAACAGTCTACACAATGACATTTAGGAAGTCTGGGTGCCCCTGCCATGGGGCTTTTCCCCTCACCTGGAAGAGGAGGGAGGTCTCAGGGCTGGGGGGACTCTCCTGATCGGAGGGTGAAGAGGTCCGGGCAGCTCGATGCTCCTGCATGTACTGCCGCCGGCGGGCTGGGCTCAGCTGAGCCCCCAGCAATGCCACCACCTGTGAGCACTCGATGGAGCCCAGGAGGATCATGGACTCTGGATAGAGCAGGTGGGAGGACTCAGGAGCTGGGGGTGAGGCCCTCCTACCCCCCTGACCTTCTCTCACACCCAGTGTGGGGCCTTGGACACAGACCACACTCCCTAGGGAAACCCTGGCTGGGTTTGCTAGCTTACTGCCTTTGGAACCAAGGAGACTGGTCCTGAGCTCCTGCCCCTCCCCCTTCCTGAGCAGCGACCCGGGCAGATGACCCTAGCACCTGGGCCCCCTCCTGGTCTCACCAGCTCACCAGGGGACTCTACTAGGGCCAGCACGCGGCCCTTGGTCCTGTGCAGTGCCAACCGCAGGTCCCGGAAGGTGCAGCTGAGGGCCACGTGGGGAACATCCCGCACCATGATGTCCTCCACTCGCACCCGGTACTGCCTGAGGGCAGAGAGAGGCACGTGGTTTGCCGTCAGCATGGGGAGGGTAGCCCGGGCCGTGAGGGTATCCCAGGGCCGTGAGGAAGGCCCCAGAGCCTATGGGGACAAGGGCTAAGGGCCGAGGTGTACCTACTGCCTTCGTTCTGATCGGGTGGGTCAGCCACAGCTCCCCCAGGGAGTGGACAAGGGCAGCTCTGGCCAGGAGGGAGCAGGGTGGCTGGTCTCCCAGCCTCACTGGCTGAAGACCTTGCTGGAGGTGGGTGGGAGGGAGTCCTAGGGTGCCTTCTGCCCCTCAACCGCTCCCCCCTCGTCACCCAGTCCTCCATACTGGTGGCGGCCCCAGCCCAGCTCAGGCAGATAGGGCAGTTTCTTGATTCGGATGATGCTGTCATAGAGCGAGGGCTGTAGGCTCTGGGCAACGGCGTTGGCCAGGATGACGGCGATCATAACAGGCAGGATGTGGGCGATCTGGCCTGTGAGCTCGAACACGATCACGGCCGTGGACACTGTGTGTGTCACTGCTCCTGCCAGCGCAGCTGCCCCTGGGGACAGCCACCCTCAGTCTCCTCAGGGTGCCCAGGCCCCAGATGACCCCACCCCCCAGTCCTGTAGGGACCCTCTGGGCTGCCCAGTACAATCCTGGGGAGTGGGCTTCTGCAGCCGAGAGAAGCCTGGTTTCTGCCAGCAGGGGGCGCCAGAGCCTCTGGCCCTGTGGCCCAGCCAGGGGTTTTCCAAGACAGACAGGGACCTGGAGCACTCACCCACCACTGCATAGCCTCCGGGCACGATCCGGTAAGTGCTGCCATCTGTGTGAATCCCGTCTGGGAACCAGGCAGCCATGCTTTCGCCCACCAGACGCCCAAATGCTGCTCCTTCAGGGAGGGGGGTGGGAATTGAAACAGGTAGTGGAGGGGGTGGGCAGGGACACTAGGAAGAGAGAGGGTCAGAGGGTAGGGGAGGGGGCCGGTGGGTCATTCAGTGCAGGGGGCTGCCCTGCGGGGGTGGGGGCGGGGGCTGGACCAAAACCCGCTCCCAGGCAGACGGGGGACAGCCAGGGGGCGGCCAGAGGGTGCAGGCTGGGAGAACCGCAGCTGAGGACTCACCAATGACAAAGACAGGCATGAAGGCCCCGCAGGGCACTGGGATGGTGGTGGCCAGTGCAGACATCCAGAACTGCAGGTAGGAGGTCGTTCAAACAGGTAGAGGCGCCTCCTGGCCCCAGGCAGCTCCCAGCTCCACCCCAGAAGCCTACCTTGCTTATCAGTCAGGCACAAACTTCCCAGCTATCTTGGAATCCCCCAGAGGTGAAGGAAAGGAGGACTCAGGAACCAGGTGGCTTGGGTTCAAATCCTCACCCTGCCATCTAGCTGTGTGACTTTGGGCCAGTTACTTAACCTCTTTGTGCCTCGACTTTCCATCTTTAAAACAGGGGTACTAATAGTACCTTTCTCACAGCATTGTTGTGAGGCTTAAAGGAGTTAACATACGGAAAGCGCTTAGAACAGTGCCCCACACCTAGTAAGTCTACGTTGGCTATACATATGTAAGGAGCCCCACCTTCATGAGAATGAAGATGACCAGGGTGAGGAAGACGTTGGCGCGTGGTGGGTTCCAGGCCTGTGAGGTTCCAGGTGGCTCAAGCTCCTCCATCAGGCCCTGGCGGACCCACGTCCGGTTGTCAAACAGGGTGACCAGTGTCTCTTTCTGTGAGAGCTGTAGGTGAACAGGGTGCCTCAGGCTGGGGGACAGACAGGATGAAGGGAAGGGGCCCACAGGAGAGCAGGGACTGTTGGCTTTAGAAGGGATGCATCCCAAGGGAAAGTACAAGTTCCTGTTCTGCCTGGGGTTACCTGTCCGGCCATGAACTGTCCAAAGCCAGGGGGGAAGGTCAGAGTAGAGATGAGCAGGGTCACCAGAGCCGGGAAGAGCAGGCGTCTAGAGATGTAGATTTCATAGCATCAAATACTCACTACAGACTAGTGATAGGCTTGGGTGCCCTCACATACCTCAGGGCTGCGGTCACAGCAGGGCCTTGGCTCTTACATAAAAGCACACAGTTCTGAAAGAAGGCCCCCTTTGCTGTTCATGATACGATGTCTCTGAGGGTGATGGCCATCCAGGGTTATAATGAACCCAAATGCCTTTCTGTTGGCTCCTGACTCCCTAAGTGGGTAGCACCAGCAGAAAATTCATCCCCCCAGCCCTCTCTGGACACCTCTAAGCCGTGACGCCTCCCCTTACCCTCAAGTTTCTTCTGCCTCTGTCTGTTTCTCTGAGGTGACTTAACAGTGAAGGTCACACAACATATACTCCAATAAAGAGGTTAAAAAAAAAAAGTGAAGGTCAGTGTTGGGGGAAGCCGGGGTCACTCATGAAGTTGACCGAAGGTGCCAAAGGGAGCAGGTTCAGTCAGTTGCCCCTTCCCTGAATGACGTCAGTCCCAACAGAAGTCATGTCTCAGGCCTCCCCACTCCCAATCCTCAGGGTCACAACTGAGAGAGCTGTGCGCCATGAAGGAAGAACTAAGACTCAAACATTCTCCAGCGAGCACTGCTATCTGGGCCAGGCCAAGGGCCTACAGGAAGCCTTAGCCTTTGATCCAAAATGCCCTCTGCCACTGACTAAAAATCCAAAAGTGCCAGTTTTCAGGCAATTCAAATAAAAGTCAAAATGTTCAATCAGTCTGGAAAACACCATTGAGTGCCTATTTTTGACTGGGCCACTATCTGCCGTCTCACCTGTCACCCCCCTTCCCCCAGGCCATGGCCCTCACACAACCCAAAGTGCCCCAGAATCAACTCACTTCTTCATGAGGAAACGGTTGATGGTCTTCTGCTTCCTCATCACCTGGACAATCTTGCGGTTCAGGTAGACAAAGAGCGCTCCCCCGAAGCCACTTGCAATACTGGAGAGGGAACAAGCACCTGGGTGAAAGGAGGTCTCCCCTCTCTTACCTCCTCCTCCCTGACCCACCTCAGCTCCCTCAGCTCCTCACCCAATGACAGCAAAGGCCGGCAGCTCCTGGAGGTCGAAGGGGAAGTCAAGCCGGAACCGGGTTTTGAAGAGAGCTGTAATGGTCTCTGAAGGGAAGCAGAGTAGCAGAGGGAGGTGGCTGTAGCCTCGGAGGTCCCCACCTGAGCCATTTCAGGGCTCCTCTCATGCCCCAGGTCCCCCACCTTCATCACGGTTCCAGACTGCCAAGACCCGGAAGATGAAGGCACTGAAGGTGGCGGCAAAGAAGCCCCGCCAGTAGTTCCGCACAGCGAAGAAGGTAGAGGTGACCTCGATGCTGAAGAGCACACCTGCGGGGGCGGGGTGTAGGCAAGGAGAGCGCCCCTTGAGGCCTGGGCCTGGCCTATCGGCTCAGACCCAAGGTCAGGGCTGGGGCTGACCTGACTGCCCACCTCCAATGGGTGCCGCAAAGCAGCAGCCCACTCCCACGGCACAGGCGGCGGCCAGCATCTCTGTGTTCCGGGATTCGTTCTGGCGAGAGCGGTGGAAAGGGGAGTCGGCGTCAGTGTGGGCTCAGCAGCCCATCCCTCCCCTCTGCCTTCCCCCAAGGTCCCCCTTACCTCATAGATGCCCCCGAACAGGGAGAGGAACTTGCTGAGGAGAGCAGCACACATGCTTGCGATATGCACAAAAGGGCCCTGGGAGGTGGGGGCAGGTGGTGAGTGGGGAAGGGGCACACCCTGACCTTGGCCTGGCTTCTTCCTCCACCTGATGGACTCCTTTATTCCCCAACCTGCACTTACCTCTTTGCCAAGGGGCATCCCACTGCCGAGGGCACAGGTCAGCCCGATGACCTTAGCTACGAAGGTCTTGAGGGTGAGGTATTCCTTGAGCACCACTCCCCGCAAGATGGTCTTCATCTCGGGGATGCCGGACCCTGGAGAGGCACAATCCCAGGAGAGTCATTTGATGTGCCTGTTTCAGGAGGTCCCATCTCCACCCTCTCTTTCTCTTCTATTGTACCGACAGCCTGAGGAGCCAGGATCTGTGTGAATCCGGCAGAGAAAGTGATGAGGACGACGGGGTAGGTGACCCAGGCCAGATACTGGAGTAAGAGGTTAGTGTTCAAGCCCCGGGACATCCACTGCTGAGCTGTGGGGAGAGGATGTGCCATTGGAGGTCCGAAGCGCACACCCAGTGCCCGCCTGGCCACTGGACATACTGGTGTGACAAGCTGTCCCAGGGAATATCCCACAGAGCCCAGGCACAAGGGGTAGGGGAGGGGGCTAGAGGGCACGCACGGAGACGAAGGTCACTATAGGTAAGAGGGTCATTTGGACAGGGGTGGCAAGAAGTTGTGGCCTATGTGAGTGGCAGTGATTATGCCTGAAGATGGGGCAGTCAGGCTGGCCGGGGGAAGTGGTCAATGGACAAGTGCGGCACAGAGGAGGCAGGTTGGTTCTCCCTAGCCCTTCCCCACCAGCCCTTGTCCTCACCCTGCAGACAGGCAGCGATGGCATAGTCCATGGCCCAGCTGACCAGTGCCATGAGGAGCCCCAGCAGGACCAGGAAGATCCAGTCTTCACAACCCTGGACACTAGGAACTTATGGCAGTGTACAGTACAGACTGGGAGCAGGGAAGGGAAGGAGGGGAGGCTGGCACCAAAGTGCTCCTACTCCTGTCCCCCCTCCCCCACAGGCAGCTCTAATGGTCTTGGACCCCCTCAGCACAGCACAGCCAAGTCCCCTGCCCCAACCCAGGGCTCACTACGGCATCGGGTGCAACGGCTCTGTCCGTATTCCAGAAGCTCTGGGGCAGCCCGAGGGGAAGGTGGACCCCTCCAGGGCTCGGGCCCTCCTAGACGGATCCGAGCAGCTTCCTCTTTGGCAAAGGCCCCAAGGTCCTGAGTATACCGGCCATACATCTGAGCAATAGGAAGATGGGGGTCAGCGGACATGGGCCCAGTGGGGATGCAGGGAGGGCTCCTGGGGCCTCAACTCCCCTTCTCCCAGTCCCCACATTATATACCCCTTCTTGAACCCACACTTCCCACTTGGGCTTAGGGTGTGGGAACAATGCACACTGCAGATCGTGGGGGCTGTCCTGGCTGGAGTGATGGGGACAGCCAAGGTACAGGGACACAGCTCTGGGGGTGGCTGAATAATCGGTCCCCTTCTCACAAGCCTGGGAAGGCGCGGAGCACTGAGGAGGAGTGGGAGGGAAGGCCCCAGAGGAGAAAAAGATGGAAAAACCTACAGCAGTCTGCAAGTGGGAAGAGGGAAGGTCAGAGAATAGGGGATGGTCAAGGGCATATGGGTAACAATAAGGGCCTCATGGAACCGGGGGCAGCTGAGTTGGGCCTAGGAACAGGCGGGGCCCCAATCCTTATCACGTTCCTGCTGGGCCTCTGGCCTGGAACCGACTCAGCTGCACCCTCGCACCCACCCTAATCCCCTTGTCCCCATTCTCACCCCACCCCCCACCAGCCTGCCAGCCCAGCTGGGAGTGGAAAGCCTCTCTGGGTGGGGAGAGAGTGCTTGGTGGCCTCAGGCCCCATTCTGGAGCTG